>NW_027397067.1:53292111-53490948 GCF_003265705.2 Callorhinus ursinus
GTAGGCCAGGAGGCTCCAGGCTCAATCCCAGGGGTGTAGCAACTCAGATGACAGTAGGCCAGGAGGCTCCAGGCTCAATCCCAGGGGTGTACGCAATCTGGATGACAATAGCCCAGAAGTCTCCAGGAGTGATTTTTCCGAGAAGACAAGACCAATAGAATATCTGAGGTATCTAAACTCTTAAGTGGAGATTCATACAATTGGCAGAGAGTATGAGGCTGAGTTTGAAATTATGATAAATATACTGAAAATCAAAATGAAGGAAAAAAGTGGAAATTATTAATTCTAGGATAAAGGTAAGGATAGCAAAAACAAAGTAACCGTAGTCTTTTCAAAGGTACAGGTTTGAGTAACATTTACAAGTTATACTAATATAAATACTGAACAATGATCTAACTAAAATTGTGCTTTAACTATGATAGAAGGATAAGGGATGGGAAGGAAATGTTATATGATGGGATGGGAAGCGGAAAGACAGCAACATCCTTAGTCCCAGTAGGATGCAGTGGATGATGCCTAATAATGAAAAAAAAAAAAAATCACAACCACACATTTCTAGAGATATGGAAGTAAATAACAAATATATTCCCTTAAAAGTACTGTGTTTCATAACAAAGTTTCTGTGATTTTGGAGAACAATTTAGCTCATTATATATATGAATTATAAAAAGAAAAAATCCTTCATTTTTGATTACTAGAATTTTCTTATGACTAAGATTACTTGGAGTGCTAATTAAAGTCCTCATACATTGAGTTTAATTAAGAGCATTTACATGCAGAAAAGTAGAACACCTACTATTATTACATAAAATGTCTTTTAATTTTGCATATTGTAAAACTCCATTAAATCATCTATAAAATCCCTTTAAAATCATCTCTTCCTTAATGTATTCTGTACCCTTATGGAGCTAGCCATTTTTCCCAATTTAAAATGAAGTTTCAGAGAATGAGATTAATTTTTTAATTTGCCAAAGATCTCTTAGGAATTTGGGAGAGTAGTAAGGTCAGAACATAACATTCCCAACTCTGTCATCAAGCCACAAATTCATGTTGAATTTCCCCAAATATTTTAAAAATAATAAACAAACAGAAAAAGACAAATTGAGAATGCCAAAAAGAAAAAAAGAAGCAACAATGTTGGCACATCTGTAAACTTATTTGACAAGGACTCATGAATTCATGTCAGATACAAAAGTAAAGAAGTCCATTTTCTCCAAAACTGTGGCAATCCACAGCTGAATAAAAACTATCGTGAATGAGTATAAATATCAGAATATGTGATAAGACCTAGTATATACTCAGTGGATAAATATGGTCCAAGGCTAATTACAGTATATCTGTGAAATCAATGAAGGGTAGAGAAAGCTAAATACACACGTGCGCGCGCGCACACACACACACACACATACACACACAATCACTTTATTCCAATTATTTTCCATCATTGAGGCTGATTATTTCTGTTTTTGATTGGATAGGATAAGAATATTATCTCACTCTTTTAGATAAGAATATTATTTAAATCTAGTTTATATGAAATCCTTGCTCTTGAAGAAAATATTAAGAACAGAAACAAAGGAGTAGATACAGATTTGGCCTCAGGTTCCTCATCTGTAAAATTAGGGTAATAATTGTACTTATCTCATAAAATTGTTGCAAAAGTTAACTGAAATAATGCATGGGAGCAATTGGCATAGTGCTTCAAGCCATTTAAAAAGTAAACTCTAATTTCAATGCTTCTGCTTAGTTCTCTATACTGTTCTTATACTTAGAAGAATACCTTAATGGACATAATATTTTATGATGACAGGGTCCTTAGGCATAGTCTGGAAGAAGAAAATTGAAAGGGGGAAGAAAAGAAAAATTGTCTGCATAATGTATTAATAGGAACTTTCAATTGGTTGGGTGTGGGGGTACGAACCAGAGGTTTGGGGGTCCTGGCCATGGAGGAGAGGAGTGGACAAGGAGAGGAAAGACAGAGAAATAACCAAAGATGGGGAGATAGCACAGTTTAAAACAATCTCCTAATGAGTAATTTCAGTTTTCCTTTTCTATGTTGGGCATATTCCTCTTCCTCAAATGTTTTGTTTAGTAAAACAATGTCTACTCATCCAACAGTCATTTGTTGGTAGAGTTTTGGAAAATGAATGCGGGTTAAGCATACAGATGAAAATCCCAGAGGCAAGGCAGTGAATGGATATTGGGACTGAGTAGGAGATAACTGTATCCCTTGAGGCTCTCCCAGGCCCTCACCATCCTAAGAAACACCTGGGAGGCACCTCCACACTGTTTTCCAAAGTGGCTGTACCAACTTGCATTCCCACCAACAGTGTAAGAGGGTTCCCCTTTCTCCACAACCTCTCCAACATTTGTTGTTCCTTTCCCTGTCCATTTTTTCCATTCTAACTGGTGTAAGGTGGTATCTCAATGTGGTTTTGAATTTCCCTGATGGCTAATGATGATGAACATTTTTTCATGTGTCTGTTAGCCATTTGTATGTCTTCAGAGAAGTGTCTTTTCATGTCTTCTGCCCATTTTTTGACTTATTTGTTTTTTGGGTGTTAAATTAAAAATAGAGCTACCTTATGACCCAGCAATTGCACTACTGGTATTTACCCCAAAGACACAGATGTAGTGAAAAGAAGATGTAGTGAAAGATATACTGTAATTAGCCTTGGACCCCAATGTTCATAGTAGCAACATCCGCAATAGCCAAACTGTGGAAAGAGCCAAGATGCCCTTCAACAGAGGAATGGATAACGAAGAAGTGGTACGTATATATAATGTAATATTACTCAGCCATCAGAAAGGATGAATACCCAACTTTTACATCCACATGGATGGGACTGGAGGAGATGATGCTAAGTGAAATAAGTCAAGCAGAGAAAGTCAATTATCATATGGTTTCACTTACTTGTGGGTCATAAGGAATACCATGGAGGACATTGGGAGAAGGAAGGGAAAAATGAAGGGGGGGAATCGGAGAGGGAGACGAACCATGAGAGACTATGGACTCTGAGAAACAAACGGAGGGTTCTAGAGGGGAGGGGGGTGGGGGGATGGGTTAGCCTGGTGATGGGTATTAAGGAGGGCACATGCTGCATGGGGCACTGGGTGTTATACGAAAACAATGAATCATGGAACACTTCATCAAAAACTAATGATGTATTGTATGGTGACTAACATAACAATAAAATTAAATTAAATTAAAAAAAAGAAAGAAACACCTGGGAAACTGTGGAGGGTCCTGAATTTCCTAGTGTCTACAGAATATGTAGCTGAGCAAATTTGTTCAATTACCCTAGAAGACTGGCAAATTTAGGCTTCTTAGGATTATCACCAGCTTTTCTTTCCTTTAACTAAAATACCCCAAAACACAAATAACTATGACAGATGATAGCAAGCCATATCAGTTCCCTAAATAATAAGCAAGTTATGATGACATAAGGGGAATGGATAAAAAAATTTAGAATGTTTAATGTTATATAAAACCATTTCACAAGCATTAGCTCAAGCAATTATCACAAAGACTGTGAGGCCATAGAACTCCTTCTTATTTTTAATAAGAAAAGTAGACTCCGATATGCTCATGAACTTGCCCAAAGGATCACAGTGAATGTAGGCTTCCACTACAGTACAAAAAAATCTAAACCTTAGAACGGGGGGGGTGGGTGGAGAAGACAAATTTGGCCTACTTTAAATTTTGCCTATACCTCTTCTGATAGATAAATCAACTTGAAAATTGAGTATATACTTAGTATGACTGCAGTTTCCATTTCAAAAGATATTAATGAGTATGGTTTGGTTTTGGCAATCTGGGATTTTTTTTTAAATTTTGCCAAAAATTAATGTGCATTTTAAGAGATTGTTCAACATGATTGTCTTAGCAATATTTTTACCAAACCCATTCCCTTTAATCTTGGTTCTCCCTTGTTTTCCATGTATTTTAATGAAAGAAAGTGAATTATTTTAATAAGCTCAGTTCTATAAAGAGAAAATCTTTAAGCCAGAGCGAAATAGAAACTAGTTTGCAAATATATCATCTTATTATCAAAGTACTGATGGAAGTATGGGGTCTAAACACAAATGAAACAAGAATGTAATGCAATTTGAAAGCAAATATTCTAGGGAAGGTCAAAAGAAACTGAACTTAGGAAATGAATCATTAAGAAGAAATACTACCATTTATAAGATGTATGTTCATGATATAAATATACTGACTAATGTATTCAAAAGTCTATATATACATGAGTAAGTGCCCAGTATGTGGCTCTGTATCATGTCTTTGAATTTTTTTTATAATGACTCATTATAAGCACATAGGAAACCAGTTTGGGTACCAAATTTCTATTTCCCAAGTATGCAATTTTTCCTCCATTGGTGATGGTTTCTATTTATATGCTTAGTGCTGAAAAAGCAAATTTTTCCTTGCTCCCTGGTTTCTATTATAAGCAAAATGAAAATCCATTGATTAATATTGGTGATGATAATCTTAGTGTTTTGCTTGTTTTGTCAGCCTCCCCGTTAAATTGTATTTGAGATCATTGTTATCATGCTGTTAATTAAAATCTTTTTTGCTTCCATTTTGGAGTTGTGAAAAGTTCCCTGTACCTGTGCTTTACTAAGATTTAGCGCCTTTGAATACAAGGCACTGTTCTGCCAAAAAAATCATGCCAAAAATTTATGAAACAATGAAGCCCAAACCCTGTATAATCACAGCATCATATTTGCAACAATGTAGAACAAACACAGATTGCAATGAACAACTACAGGAGAACCCATTATACTTCTTCCATTAGATTTCATTACTTGAGAACATTCTTCTTTGACAGTTTCATCTATAATCATTTTGTTTGCCTGGGTTGGGGTATAGCAGTTAAGCACCTAATTCTACCACTTACCATTTGTATTGCTAACCTTTTTATACCTCACCATCTTTATTGATAAAGATAATGATAGTTTATACCTCATAGGATTGTTACAAGGCATAAGTGAGAAACTGAATGGTAAAAATAGGGTTTGACACATAGTGACTCAGTCCACATTTATTATTTATTCTTTCTCGTTTTCTTTTTAGCATAACTTTTCATATCAAATGCACTTGTTAAAATGCTTTTAGCTGACTTTAGAGTCATCAAAACACAGAAATTTATTTTCTCATTTAACAAGAAATCTGGATATAGGCTGTTCCCTCAGAGGCTCTACAATGCCAGCGTGTTAGTCAATGTTTCTGCAATTCTTTGGTTTCTGTACCCTAACCCCTATCCATGATCACAAAATGGCTACATTACATGAGAATATTCAGAGCAGGAAAGAAGGGGACAGGCAGGTGTTCTCAAGGAGATTCTCCCTGTGTCTTACTTTCCCGCACTCGGTACAATGCTCACCTGTACGCCAATAAAGAATGAGATTCTTATGACTGATAGAGACCAGTAAGAAATTATCCCCTGAGCCTGCTGCCGGGGGATTGCTACCCAAACAAAACTGTGGTTTAGTTTGCAATGCAGATGAGAGGAAAGGCACTGATAAGACAAACAACAGGGTAACTTGAGTGTTTTGTTCCAAGGCTCCCCTGTGATAAAGCTTGACTAACCACATAGAGCTGAATCATTACTGGTCTGTTAGTTGTTATTTCAATAAATAGCAAAAGGAGGACAGAACTTATTATTTGTTTTTTGCTTCTAAACAACAAAATAAAGGTCTATACAGTTGTATAGGGAAATTTAGTGTGTACTAATAGGCTCTTCTCCTCAGTGGTGGTTTGTTCACTTTCCCTGAATTATCTAGGTAAATGTTTTCATTCCTAACTATAAATTTATAGATTTATCCACAATCTGTCAACATAAGTACACACAGATCTTTTGTTTGTTTTATGTGTTTTTAGTCAATTTGAGGAGTTAGTTCTTTACTTAAAAAGATTCAAGGAACTTGATGACTTTTCATTGTGAATAACAGCCAAATATGAGAAATTTCTATTCACAGAGTGAAAAATCATGTTAGGTTCATCCTTAGGGCTCACATTTATTTTATTTGTATTTTGTTTTCCACTAGGCAGGAGTTCTACGTCAGAATCCTTCATTCTCTTTTACCCGTTGTTGCTTTTGGTATAATGCACACCAGAAGTCTTCCGATTTGTTGGAAACATCCCCTTACACCAATTGTTTTTAAGGTATCATGGCAGCTGGCAGTGACACAAATACTCGTGAGAACACCACATGGTCCTTAGTTCATTTATCCCTTTGTGGCTGTTCCAACCCCGTGTAGCTAATACTATATTACAATATGTTACTCTATGAATCCGGTCCAAAGACACAAGAATGCTGTGATAAAGAATTGAAAAATACTTACGTGTGTCAATACAGAAATGGAACCAAGCTTTTTTACAAGGGACCAATTTTCTGCTCTCAAATCTTGCGACTTAAAATGTATCATTTATTCCTACAAAAGGTTTCACAAATGATTTCTACTATATAAGGATCTTTTCAGCACTTTTGAGGAGGTTTTAAGAATTGTAGTTTCTGTCCAAAGAATAAACTAACCCAACTCTTCAATGGATTGGGTAACGTGTAAGAAGAAGCTATAAAATTCCCTCACATGAGAACATGGTGATAAGGAAATGTATGGACTAGACATGCAGGCAATGGCTTCTTTTTTGGAGATATACAGTTCAAAACACTCTGCTAAGAACTAACGAAAAACCCATGGATAAATAATCTCCAATCCAAAGCTTCATTTCTGACGAGGAGAGAATAGAAAAAAACACCATGGCCATCAGCCCTGAGAGGTGTGGTAACTGTGTTCAGAGACTGTGATCTGTGGTCTCCTAGCTTTTTAATTGGCCTCCTGGGGTATGTAGAATGCTGTGTGTTTGTCACACTTGTAGAGATCTTGGCACAAACGATTTACAGCTGTTTGGAGCCTTAACATACAATAGAAAGGGCCTGCTGGGTCTGGCATTTGCTGACACAGCCTTGGAGTCAATGGAAAAGTCTGGCTTCTCTTTTGAGGTCCTCACAGTGAAGGATTTGCAGACTGTAAAGTATACAAGAAGTTAAGAATCATCCTTAGCACAGCCAAAGTGCTTCTCTGCAGGGCTCCAGGGAATCTGGGGAGTACACTTTCTCTGCAGAGCCCTGGAACACTTTTGCCTTCTTCACTTGAATAACATCATCCCTCACAATAAAACACTTTACAATATTTTGCGTACATTTGCCACACAAAGAGATTATGATAGAAGATCTCACAGCAGAGGTGGGGGCAGACTAGGAACTAGGGGGCTGAATCCAACACACAGGCATTATTTATTATTTTTGGTTTGGGTCCTCATAGTCTTTCATTATGCTTTGTTTAGTTAATTTGATTAGTTGCCAACTTTGAAAGTCAGAACACTTCACATTTAACAGAAGTCCAGATTATTGATTTCTCTGGAAAAATCAGATCTGGCCATACAAAGTCTGAAATCCTGCTTGGAACAGATAACTAGGGATGGACAGCTGTTGCCCTCTTTGAGGGGACGTGGGTCTCAAGTGCCAGAGCTCTTCTGGAAGGCCTCTTGCATTTATATCCCCTGACTGGCATGACTAGGCACTTGAATTAACAACCACTACATATAGAACATGCCTTTAAAATACAGATTTCAAAAAATAAAGAACGATAAGGAATAATATTAAACACAACATAACCACCTCTTAGCTTGCTCAAATAACATTTGCCTATTTTGGTTAAGTTTTTTTTTTTTTTTCTTTTTTTTTTAAAGAATAAAACATCGGGGCGCCTGGGTGGCTCAGTCATTAAGCGTCTACCTTTGGCTCAGGTCATGATCCCAGGGTCCTGGGATCGAGTCCCACATCAGGCTCCCTGCTCAGCGGGAAGCCTGCTTCTCCTTCTCCCACTCCCCCTGCTTGTATTCCCTCTCTCGTTGTCTGTCAGATAAATAGATAAAATCTTCAAAAAAAAAAAAAGAATAAAACATCATATATAAATTTAAGCTATTTATCCTTCCAAAATCTCAATCCTCTTTCTCCAACTATACAGATAACTGCTATTCTGACTTTGGTCTTTATCATTTTCATGCATGTTCTTTACTAGATAGCTATATAACTATATATGTATTTTTTAATTGTTTTTTTTGTAAATTTTTAAATATATATGTTTGCTTTTGTACCTGGCTCATTCATTCAAATTTACATTGTTGAGATTTATCCAGGCTGCAACATGTAGGTCTAGTTAATTCATTTAAACAGACCCATAATCTGTTTAAATTTGTGATCTACTTTGCAACTATACTTCAGTTAATTTATCCATTTTTCTATTGCTGAAAATTTGTGACATTTGCAATTTTTCACTATTCAGACAATAGTGAATATTTGCTTGGAACATTCTCGTGCACAATTCCTTGTGCACATGTACCAGAGTTTCTTTAAGATATACCTAGCAAGGAATTGCTGGGCTTTAATTATCCTCAATTTTCTCAGATATTACCAAATTTCTCTCCAACATTATTTTATATAATTTACCCCCCATCAACAGCATATGATAGTTCCTGATACTCTTCTTCCTCACAAATACTTGTCACTTTTTCAATTTTTTGCCAATTTAATGGCAATAAGTGGTATTTCATTATTGTTTTTTTAACTTATTTATTTAAATTCAATTAGTTAACATATAGTAGTATATCATTAGTTTCAGATGTAGAGTTTAGTTATTCATCCATTGCATAAAACACCCAGTGCTCTTTCCATCATGTGCACTCCTTAATTCCCATCACCCAGTTACCCCATCCCTCCACCCACCACCCCTCCAGCAACCCTCAGTTTGTTTCTTATAGTTAAGAGTCTCTTATGGTTTGTCTCCCTCTCTGATTTCATATTATATTTCTCCCTCCCTTCCCCTCTGATCCTGTTTTGTTCCTTAAATTCCACATATGAGTGAAACCATATGATAATTATCTTTCTCTGATTGATTTATTTCGCTTAGCATAATATCCTCCAGTTCTATCCACATTGTTGTAAATGGTAAGATTTCATCCTTTTTGATGGCCAAGTAATATTCCATTACACACACACACACACACACACACACACACACACACACACACACACCCACATCTCTTTTATACATTCATCTGTCAATGGACATCTTGGCTCTTTCCATAGTTTGGTTATTGTGGACACTGCTGCTATAAACATTGGGGTGCAGGTGCCCCTTCACATCACAACATTTGTATCCTTTGCGTAAATACCCAGTAGTGCAATTGCTGGGTCATAGGGTAGCTCTATTTTTAACTTCTTGAGGAGCCTCCATACTGTTTTCAAGAGTGGCTGCAACAGCTTACATCCCCACCAACAGTGTAAGAGGGTTCCCCTTTCTCTGCAACCTCGCCAACACTTACTGTTTTCTGACTTGTTAATTTTAGCCATTGTGACTGGTGTGAGGTGGTATCTCATTGTGGTTTTGATTTGTATTTCCCTGATGTTGAGTGATGTTGAGCATTTTTTCATGTGTCTGTTGGCCATTGTATGTCTTCTTTGGAGAAATCTCATTATTGTTTTAATTTGCATTTTGCTGTTTACTAGTGAGGTCAAACCTCTTTTCATAAATTTATTGGCTTTTCAAGTGAGATTTAGTTGGTGGTCTTCTTTGCTCATTTTTTTATTGTTGCTTTTTATTTTTCTCAGTGATTTGGAAGGATTCTTTACATATTCCAGATACAAAATCTCTTGTTGATTATATGCAATGAAAATAACCCAGACTTTGGCTCATCTTTCATTTCTGGTGCCTTTTATTTACAGTAAATTTCCATTTCAATATGAAATTTGTCAGTATATTCTCCAGATTTGTGCTTTTTGAATCTTGCATAAGAAATCCTTATCTAAACCTAAGTCATAAAATATTCTTATGTACTTTCTTCTAAAAGTTTTACTTTTCACAAGTTGAAATTTATCTTTGTGCATTAGAACCTAATCTTATTTTATTTTTCAATATGAATATCCATTTTTCTCAGCACAATTTATTGAATAGTTCATTTTTTCCCCAAGTTTATAATGCCACGGATGAAAATATAGAGTTTGGGGGCTATCAGTTTTGTTCTACTGGTCTATTTGTCTGTTTCTATGTCAGTATCACAGTCTTAATTACTGTAACTTTAAAATAAATTTTGATTCTTTGTAGGGAAAGTCTCTCCTTTCCTTCCTCCTACCACTCCTCCTTTAAAATTATCTTATTCTTTACTTTTGCTCTTCTACATGAATTACCTTTTCAACTTTTTGAAACAAAAAAGCAAGCAAATAAACATAGCCCTGTTGGGATTTTGATCAGAAATATAATGGATGTTCAAGGTCTATTTGGGGACAATGGAGATATTTACAAAAGAGAGTCTTCTTATTCATGAAAATGGTATAATCTCCATTTGTATAGAAAATTGTCAATAAAATTCTACAATTTTCTCCATAAAATTTTGCATATTTGAAAAAATTGAATTCCTAGATTCTTTATAAAATTTAATATATACTAAATGTATATTTTAAAAATTACTATAACTTATTTCTACTCTTTTTTGGTAGGCAATAGAATTCCCAACCAATTTTAATTGATCTTGAGTCCAGCCACCTTGCTGTTTTATTTTCTTTTCATCAGTCATACAGTTTGTTTATAAGGTTCTTGGGCTTTCTATTAAGCAATCATATCATCTTCGTATAATGAGAGTTTTATTTCTTCTTCTATCCTTATGTTTTAGGATTTTTTTTATGTTTTTGGATCTTTTCTGTTGAATAGAACTAGCATTAACAGGTATTATTACCTTTTTATCACACATACAATTTTGAAGGTTTACTTGAGCTAAAGCCTAACTTATTAAGATGAAGAATAAACTTTTCTGGTATTTTCTAACTAATTAAGTAACTTAAGACTCACTGGATACTCAGACTACTGCAATAGCATCCTAACAATATCTTTTTAAAGATTTTATTTATTTATTTGTTTATTTGAGACAGAGTGTGGGGAGGGGCAGAGAGAGAGAGAAAGAATCTGGAGCAGACTCTGAACTAAGGGCAGGGCTTGATCTTACGACCCTGAGATCATGACCTGAGCCGAAATCAAGAGTTGGATGCTTAACTGACTGAGCCAGTCAGTAAAGATATTCTTTTGCTTCTATTTTTGTCCCTATATAAACTTTTAAAAAATGTAAATCACATCACTCCCTTATCTAAAATTCTTCAGTGATATTTTGCTGTGTTTTACAATAAAGTCCAAACTCCTTCTAAAGCATAATCTCCAGTCTCAGTGCTTACCACTCCTCCCTAGGTCTTACCAAGGCTGGAGATTTTATCTCTATTAAGAATCTTTCTTGACCAATCTATCTAAAGTAGCTCCTCCACTCTGTGCTGCCCTCCTTCCCCAGTTTCTCTTTAAAACATCACTCTGTTTTTCATTTCCAGCACATACCACATTCTGAAATTATGTTATTTGCTTACTTGTTCATTGTCTGCCTCTTCCACTAGAGTATAAGCTTAATAAAGGCAGTCTTGTTCATGCTAGTATTCCCAGCACTTAGACTAATGCCGGGCACATAGTTGGTATTAATAAATGCTTTTTGAATGAAATTAAAAAACCAGTTCTTTCTCCTCTTATCCATAATTATCTCACAAGTACACTCTGTATTTTCTTTTTTTTTTAAAGATTTTATTTATTTATTTGACAGAGAGATAGAGAGCACAAGTAAGCAGAGAAGCGGGCAGAAGGAGAGGGAGAAGCAGGGAGCCCAATGCGGGGCTTGAACCCAGGACCCTGGGGTCATGACCTGAGCTGAAGGCATCCACTTAACTGACTGAGCCACCCAGGTGCCCCTACTCTCTGTATTTTCTGATTGCCTTGACTCTAAGGAAGAAAATTATCAGATGTTGGAAAATTTATCAAGGAAAAGAATAAAGATCAAAGTTTTCTAGATGGCTGTTTAAAAATATGTATTATTCTTCCCAAATGTTAGGAAGATAAGCAAATGTGTTCCTATTGGATGGGCAGCCTTTCAGGCGAAGTTCTAGTCTAACCTAGGTTTTCTGGGGGTTAACATGGCTTCTTAGCAGTAGAACTATCCTCCTTACAGTAGTTCTACTGCTGTTCCATAGGTTCAGGAATTTTTTTTTTTTGGCTATGGATAATTGTGGAGGATGGGGCCCTGGAATCTAAATCCCAAGATTCCTGTTCTATGTCTTGTTGTCCTCTCCTCCTCCTGTCCTCCATGAAATCCTCCACCCTCTATAGGCTTTCTTCCCAAATATTTAAGTTTATTTCTCTGCTAGAAAAGACTTGTCCTCAAAAATATCATGAGTTTAGAATCCCAGTCCTTTGCAACCTAGAACTTGTACACCTTATCTTCAGAAAGTCTAGTCTTTAAAAACATGGTGACATTTACTCCTCCCTGGAGACTTCATACCCTGCTCCAGATGTACACTTGTTTCTACAGGGCAAGGATTGGAGCAAACAATGCAGAGACCTCTACTGCACTTGTTAACATGGAAAGAAAAGGAGCCAGGATTGTAGTGGAGGCAGGAACTGGAGAACGCAACTCAACAGTGAGGTCTGAAAGCACTGTTCAATAAGCCCACCGTGACCCAGGAAGCCATTCTGTCTCGTTACAACTCCATCAGTGGGGAAATGTTGGTCCCAGGAAACAATAAATATTTAAAGTCAAGGAAATATTTTTATTATATCTATTCACGTAGAAGACATTAATTTTGTTGCAAGAACAGGTAAACAGCTGATGAGCCATCATCTACCATCCATCTTCAACCAGCTCAGCAAGTCAGCCTCGACCTCTTCTTCTCTATATGCCCCTCATTCAGTCAGAAACTCAGATTATTATTAATTATTATTATCATTGTAAACTTATTTTAGTTTTCAAGAAGTCCAGAAGCAGGTTGGCCCAAAGTTATGAATTCAGCAGCCCAAAGAACTTGTCAAGGACCTGAAATTATTTTCCTTCTTTCCCTTCTGCCATCCTCAACATGTTGGATCTTGTTAGGCTTTTTTTTTTTCTCTTTCTTTTTCTTTCTTTCTTTCCTTCTTTTTTTTTATCATGATTACAAGATGACTGCTACAGCTTTAAGCATTATATCCTTACAAATCCACATCAAGCAGCAGAAAAGATGAATCGCTGTCTCTGTCCCCTTCTAAAGTTGAGGAAAAATTTCCCAAAAGGCTACCAGCAAATATCTCATTACATCTTACTGGTCAGTGTTTCATGCTTAATAAGATCACTGACAAGAGAAATGAAATAATTATGACTGGTTTACACTGATCAACATTCACTCTCTGGAGCTGGAGAAGTGTCCATTGGTTATTATACTTTCAAATACCTGAACAAAATTTGAATTCTATTAACAAGGAATAAAAGTGAGAACAGCTGCTGAGTAGGCGGTTCTAGCAGACACTGTTGGTGCTTCAGCCATACTCCATAGGCCTACTCTGAAGGACTTCTGCAGTTTCCTCACACACCCATGGCTTCCTATTTCACTCTGCTTGAGAGTATTCTCTGACTATGGGAGCTTGCTCTATCAGGAGAAATCTTCAACTAATGAAGACAGAAGGTGATGGGCAAGTACCCCAGCCTCCCCTGATTGATGGAAGATTTTCAAGGCATATTCCACACAGTTTCCCAGAGAGTCACCAGTAAGTTGGAGCCCCACTTGCCTGCAGGGGAAGTCCACTCATTCCTGCACCATTCATTGACTTTCCTCCCTTCAGTGTCTCACTTCCTCACAGTGCTTCCTAGGATCACACTCAAATCATTGTCTTGTGTTCTGCTTTTGTGCAAACTCAATTAAGTGTCTGCCAGTTACAGCACAGGAGCTTCTCTCCTGTGATGTCTTCCCTGGTCCCCAGTACAGTTATTATTCCCTTGTGTGGCCGCTACCTTGTATAACCTCCTAATATAGTGCACATTGTTTCATGTGTGTTTATTTCCTTACACTCTATGTTCCTTTTCTAGTCTTTGCTACATGTCTATTGTTGAGTATAGTACCTGGCACGTAGTAGGTACTAACTGAAAGACAATATTTCCAGAGCCCACTATGTGGTTTCTTACTGGAGACTCCTCTCAAAAAACAAAATGTCATGATCTTTTGAGTATCCCAGTCACAGCCTCCCTTCTCCCTTTTGTTGGCATTACTTCCATTACTCTTTGCTTCAGCTGCTGCCTTTGAGGTTAAAACTCTGGATTTTTCCAGACTAGGAAGGTATTCACATGGGATAAATATGCTTCCCATAAGTAAATACCCCTCAAGATATTTATTTTTTTAACCTATGTTTCAGCATTCCCAATCTCTAAGGAAGATCTTTTAACCTAAATATTGCCTCACAGCTGGCAGATCACATCCAGACCCACTGAACTCCAGCTCACTATGAAAGCCAATAATCCAATGGCCTAAAATATGGACAGCAGGGCAAAGGGCTGCCCTGCTACTGCTGCAAGGAAATTTTATTTGAGAAACTCTAATTCTTAGTGACATATTTAGTATATTTCCATTTTTTCCTTAACTTTATTGCTTCATTAATAAAACAAACTGCCTTTGAGTATAGAAACTGAGTAGCTGGGAAATAAAAGTCACATGAACAGTGTAGTGATTGTTGTGCATTTGTCTTACCCTTGCTCTTTAAAATTTCAAAAAATAAACAGAAAAAAATAGTTACTGTTGCCAATAAGATAGATGCCAATTCATGATGTAGAATGACAGTTAAAGAAGAAAAAATAGAAAACTTGAGACTTGGGGAAAACTTTTAGAAAGAGAGTAAGAATAAGATTTTCAGGCCAATATGAAGCTAGAGCAATGCTAACATGACTACTGACCTGATTAGCTTGGTATCAGTGCATTAACAGCTGTTGTGGTGAGGTTGGCTTCCTATACTGATAGCCAATTGGCATTTAGTTGAACACAGTAAACAGGAGCAATGGGAGTGGGGAGAAAGGGTGAGGCTGCATCAAGGGTCAGACAGAATAATCTGTGAGATGAATTTGGTTCAAATACTATGTCTTGCAAATGCTGGACCTAAGTGCAAAAAGAAACATGTTGCAATCAAATTTTCAGTCCCATTAACAGAGGCAGATTTATTGTGGAACTAAATGAAACTTGGGTTTTACTCCCTTCACTCATACAGGTCCCTACTAAGGACCAGTGCCTAACTTGTATCTATTATTTTTCTTCCAACAAGTTCCCCCAAATTGTGTGAGTTCTAAGCTCTCAAACACCTAACCTTCCCCTACCAGTTACATTTAATTTTTAAGAAGTTCTCAAAATATATCAGCCAACATTGTAATGAAATACTGTTTTACAGTATGAAGGACTGCAATTCTAATAAACAAATAAATAAATAAGCCATATCATTCAACAAGTATTTATAACCCCTGATTAAGAGGTTTAAGATCTGTTTCTTTAAAGATATTACACTGTAATTGAGGAATCAAGGCTTAGGCACATAAAAGTATTTTAATTAAAAGTGAAAAATGGGATGTATTCATTGAACAAGAATTTATTAGTTGTGAACTCTGGGCCAGACACTATACTAGGCACTGGGTATCCAATAGTTAATAAAACAGACATAATCAGCTTTCATGAAGTCTATGGTAGGAAAGAAGTTTTTAAAAAGTAAATAAGTGAATAAATAGAATCATTAAAAGTTGTGAAAAGTTCTATAAAAGAAATTATCAGGTTGCCAAAACAGAGATTAAAGGAAAAACCTCTTTCAGATTGGGCAGTCAGTGAAGGTTTATTTGAGAAGGTGACACAGCAAAAAGGAGAGAAGAATTAACCATGAAAAGAGATGAAAGGAAATATGTTCTGGGTAGGCATGTAAAGATCTGAGGAAGGAAATATCTTGGGCCCTCTTGAGCAACAGAAAGGAAGCCAGTGTGGTTAGGTACAGTAAGCAGCCAGAGACATGAGATGAGGCAAAAGACCCATGGTACTTGCAGATGGATCCATATTATATTTCCTTCTTAAGTTGGAAAGTGATAGATTGGAAAACTGACTTTTCTTCTTAGAACATAGTAGTACAAGTAGCACAAGATCCAACGATTGTGTTCTAAGAGATAGTTTATAAAGTTACAATAGAGGAAGAAAAAATGAGTATGTGCTGTTTTATAAAGTTCTTAAATTCCAATCTCTATTTTAAAAAAGTATATGTCCTTGCTGACTTATGTTTTTATTGAGTTAGGAAATGGTGAAACCTACCTCCCAGTGTTGCACGTAAGAAACATGGTAATTGGATACCAACACTATCATTCATCTGGGTTATAAAAGAATGGATAACGCTGTACTCCTCACCACCTTTGGAAGAAATTACCGCCATGTTCATAGACTTTAACCTTGGATGAATTTGATTGTACCTATGGTGGAGGAGTGACATTAGGAATAGCAATTGCAACTGTCATGACTTCTGAAATAAATCTTACCAGTTGAGGTCTGAGGAACTATGTGGGTAAATTTTTATTACTCAATATTAAGTTAGATAAAAATAACAAAAGGAATTTTGGTAAAAATCTTTTGGCTGATTTCTTTCTCTTGGAGTACTGAATCCCCATTTCACCTCTCATTGAAAGAACGAATCAATTAGGGCTTGACAAGGAAGAGGTGGACAGGGGCCTGATCAGACCTGGTCTTGAAGCCAATGGCATGGAGATTGGATTTTGACTTAAAGTCACTGGAAAGCTGGGGCACCAGGGTGGCTCAGTTGGTTAAGTGTCTGACTCTTGATTTCGGTTCAGGGTATGATCTCAGGGTCTTGAGGTCAAGCCCTGCGTCAGGCTCTGCACTGGTCATGGAGCCTGCTTAAGATTCTTTCACCCTCTGCCCCTCCTCACCCCTGCCCAAATAAACAAATAAAATAAAGTCCATGGAAAGTCACTGAAAAGTCTTATCTTGGAAAATCATTTGGTTCAGTTAGTGTTTAAGGAAGCTATATGTTTTAAGAAGTAGCACAGATAATGAATTTTATTATTGGGAGATTAGTGTGTGCGGATCATAGAGAAGGGGACTTCTGACTGTAGATAAAATTGAGACTTTAAGTGATGGGTAAAAATAGATAAGTGGGGCAGAGAACAAGGAAGGGCATTCATAGTAAATTCAATGAAATGAGAAAAGGCTTTGAGATTGGCTGGGGTGGGAGAAGGTAGGGAATATCCCCATATGACTGAGGTATATTAAATTCTAATCAAATTGTAATGGACTCTACTGATCAGACTAGGAACATTTAGGTCATAGGAATCCCTAAAAATGACACATGCATGATATAATGGAAGTTAAGTTTCAGAAACACAAATTTGGTGGAAATGTGAAGGGAGGATCTATCCAAAAGTAAAAAGGTAAGTAAAAACAACTAAATAAGAAAAACCTAAGCAAAAAAATACAGTCTGAAGTAATATATACATTTCCTTTTTCACTTATCTAGTTAAAACCTAGATAAGCTTGGCAATAGTTATTTCATTCTTTGATTAGCAGACCAGGGAGAAATAGAGAGCAAGACCAGGATAATGCAGATGGAGCTAGGGTTAGCTGCAGGACAGATCCCAAGGGAGGACTAGCATGGCAACTTGGGCTTGGTATGATTCAGTGGTATTCAGTGAGTCTTATATGGAAGGTGGAGTATGGGGGCTGGTGTCATGTATGTGTTGTTATAATCATTACTAGTGTTGTTACAGACAGGTAAGTGGTCCCAAGGGAGTGAGGATGAAGTGGAGGCACAAGGAAGAAGGGGGACTTGCAAGCTAGGTCATTTGTTAAAATCCATGATGGAAGTTAAGAATTTACCACAACTCAGTCATAATACAAGTATCCAAGGTTGCATCTGGGATATTCTGACTTCAAGTATGTCTAATTAAATACTAATTACATATCCCAACCATTGGGGAAAAGGAGGACCTAACACTTGCAAGCCTTGGTTCCAGTGGTCTCAGGACCTGGACAAATCTGAGACTGCTTCATGTAGGGTAGTGTAGTATAATGTAAAAGAACCCAGGGACCTGGACTCACAGCCTGGTTTCTCTCTGCCACTTGCTAGCTGGGTCACAAGTTATAAGTATCTCTGAACCTCACTTTCTTTTTCCAAAATATGAGGATACAAATACCTAAATGGCATCGTTGCAATGACAATGTTTGTAAAAGTTCTTGATACAGAGAATGATTTGCTAAATGGCAGCTTTTTAAAAAAATGATGTCATTAGCAAAATAGTCTGGAACCTATATCAAATGTTACCTTGAGGGACTGTTTTACAACCTGAAATACCTATTCATTTCCCCCTGAGATAATGAAGTCATAAGGATAAACATGAGTATCATGTCTCTGCTTACTGGGCCATAAATGGGAATATACTGATGGTAAATAATAAGGAACACCATGGTTTAGAAAGTAGAGTGATTTCTTGGCGAGCATGATCTTTATGTTCACCTCTGGAACCCTGATATCTCATGGCATTTTAGGAAAGCCTGCACAGAGTCGAAGCAAAAACTGTTATAAGCACCAGCTCCTTGTGAAGACATCTGAAAAATGATACAGCATCAAATCACTTGGCAGATGGTGCAGAGGAAGAGGAAAAGTATTCCACATTAATGAATCTGCACACAGAAAAGCCCACTATGCTTAAAGGAGAACAGTCTTTAAAAGACTAACATGCTACTTTTGGGTATAATGAGAATAAAATTATGTATAAAAGCAAAGTTACTATAGAAAAGAAATGGGTATTTAGCAAGTAGTGGAGCTACTGAAAGTTCCTGAAAAATAAAGTAGAATTATACAGGGGGAATATAATCCCAAAGGACAGAGAGGTGATTGTTTAAGGGAAAGTCTCTCCATGTGTTCTGTCAGAACCTGTGCTTCCGCCATTGGAGCATTTACATCCTAGAATATAATTAACCATCTGTCTATTTTCTCCCTAAATTCACAAGCTCCATAGCAAGAAGAAGTCAGTCTAACTTGTTTATGATTCTTGGTACCATCCCCAAGGTCTAAAGCAGCACTTGGCACATAGTAGCTGCTTAATAAATACTTGATATTAAATAATCAAGCTAGCATCATAGAAAATACCATAGCAACCTGCATAGAAGATAAGGTGAATATGAGGAATTTTCAGGGGGGAAAAAGAAGGAAAAGAGGCGGTGCAGCATATGGGCAGATATGTTTTTTAAAATGCCCTAATGTTTCATGTCTAAAAAATACAAAACCAATTTTTCCATCTGTGACTCTGATGAATAAGAGAAGAGATAATGAAAAATTAACTCTAAATTGTAGGTGAGTGTATATTAAACTTTAAATGTAGGCCAAAGTGGCTAGAAATCAGATTCAAGGTCAACTTATGGCGAAAATAGTCATTTTATTTAGCTTATGACTTAAAAAGGTGAATACCATTGGTTATTTTACATATATGATCCGGTCTTGGAAATTTTTACCCAAAAAGGAGAAAGAATCTTCTAGTATAAAGTTAAAATGTAATCAGGAGCAGTAAAACAATATGGTTGTTACTGCAGCACTGAAGAAGACAAAACTCCAGGTCCAAAAGCCTCAGAGGACTTTGACAAATGCGACCCATGAGAGATGTAGGATGACCTGGAGGTGTTGGAATTGGATGCACACATCTATTGCTCTATGTTACAGCTGGATGATTTAAGAGACCCCAATGCTAATGAATATCACAAGGAACCAGAAACTCCCTTGACAGCCATGTATACATGTATAAAATAACAAAGAATTTGAATGCAAGTGTTTGTACTTCATCACTCAGTCTGAAATTTTACCCAATCCATTCAGGCCCAGAGAAATGTGCAACTTTAGCAAAAATCAGTCCCTCCCTTGAAACAAAATATTAATGTTACCACTGATGCACCCACTTTTCTAGGCATTCTTCATTTCAGATGTTCTTAATAAAACTCTGACACTGTGTCTAATCAATCCATATTAAAGGGCCAGCAATAGGATTTGACATTTCTTTTGGAAAATTACATTGTGTTAATATAAAATCTGGGCATTTGCCACAGAGATATTTTGCATTAAGTGAAAACTGTTGCTTAAGAAAACAAAAAAATTTTGCCTGAAGAAAATTTGGCACTTATTATCCAGCTTAATTTGATACTGAAATTCAAAAAATGAGACAGGATAAAATATGTTGCTTTTTCTATTGATATTTATGCATCAAATGAAACTATTCTTGCTGTCTGTGTCCTTGTGTTTTCTATGGTACAGTTTACCCCATAGTAGGTCTAACTTTAAAACAATAAACGTTTTAAAAGTAATAAAATTTAGCTTGAGGGAAAAAAATGTCAGTTAAAGTTCATGTGGAGTGGGCTAATTGGACAACCAGACAGTATACAGTCTGTGGTTGAATTGTGGATAGTTTATATCTTCTCCTAAGATATAAAATACTATTACATAATATCAAGAATAGTTGAACTCTTATTAACTTCATGAGATAATGGATGCCTTTAATGTCAGAATAATCATTTTTAAGATTTGGAGATTTAAAAAGGCGTTGAGTATATGCTGTATCCCCTCCTCTTTAGTAATTACATTGCTTAATATATACTGATTTGTACTGGCCACAATTTGATTGCTAATACCATTAATTCAATCTAATCCATATTTGCTCAGCTTTTTACAAGACAAAAACACAAACTAAAATTAAAATCTTATACTCACAGTCACATTTCATGATAATAGACTGGATGAGCATGAAAGCTCAAAAGTTATAGACATCAACACTTAATGCTTTAAAACAACTGAGTCTTGGCTGGCCAGAGAGTCTAAATTTTGCTTGGACCTCTTGAGCCTCACCATCTCTACTCAAGCTCCCGAGTTTAGATAGCTTCAGGAATCAGTGAGATTTGTGTTTTATACCCATCTCTCTCTCCTTCGGCAATCTTACCCACTCCTAGGACTCTATCTACATAACATTTCTCGCACAGACCACTCACCTAAACTCCATCCTTTATATCTCCACTTAGCTGGCACATGTCCATTTTAGAATCTGTTTTCTACAGAGTTTTATTTATATGTTTGTTCATTTGTTTAAGTAGGCTCCATGACCAATGTGGGGCTTGAACTCACAACCCTGAGATCGAGTCACATGCTCTACCGACTGAGCCATCCAGTTGCTCCACAGAATTGTATTTTTAAAATGTGAATGAGATTGTGTCTCTTTTCTGGTTAAATTTCTTCAGTGGCTTCCATTTCTTTTAGAATAAAGTTCAAATTTCCTTACCATGGTCTAAAATGCCCTGTCTGATGATTACTTTGTAATTCCTCATATTCTCTCTCCATTGCTCTTAGCTATTGTTGATTTCTTTCTCTTCCTTGGAGGGTTTGCTCTTTTCAGACCTTTATGCTTGTTCCTGGACTGCTCTGCTTTTCCTGCAGCTGTTCCCCTGGGCTTGCTTATCCTCAGCCTTGGGTCAAGGAGCAGAGACCACCCTCTCAGAGGCTTTCCCTGGCCACCTTCCAAAAATTTTTTTCCATTTGCTCTCCTCCTCCTCACCTAGATTTTTTTTTTCATCTTAGTACTAATGATAATCTGAAACTACCTTGATTTTTAAATATTCTGAATTCTATAAACATGCTTTTGTTCTCCCACCCTCCTAGTTGTGCCCTACTCCCTGTTCAGCTAGAGGCCTCCATTGTCTTAGGGAGGATTAGGGTTGCTATAGCATGAAAGAGAGGAAAAGATGGAATCAGCATTCTGCCTCTGTCAGTGACAGCAGTTATAAAACATGAAGCCTTTTGATTCATAGAGCTTTTTAAAAGGTTTTTGAAAAGGAAAATGTTTTTTCCCTAAACTTCTGACAGAGTTTTGGTTTAGCCATACATGGCAGTTTAAAAAAAAAAATAGATTGAAAAGCATCAACTATCATAGAAAATTGAAGAATTGTGGAAAGTATAAAAGAGGGGTGAAGCGAGGTAGAGGTGAGGAGCTTTAATTAATTTAACCATTCTCCATGGGATGGGCTTAAGGGAGGGAGAAACTGAAGTCCGTTCCCCCTGCCTCTAATAGACTCAGGGTCAGACTTTCTCAGATTGACTTTTGTGTCAATTTGAGTGTCTTTGGGCTAGATGCCCTAGTTGTCTTATCTGTAAAATGAAGATAATATTTCCCACCTCCTAGGATCCTAACACATATATAGCACCTAGAACAGGTCTAATAACACAGTGAAGAGCTTAGTATTTCCTAGTTTTTATGGCTATCTGCATAACAACCTCTCATTCATTGTTTAAAATTGTTTAGGCCTCATATCTCCTCTCTGAAGACTTTCTTTAAGGTTATCCCTTTTCTAATCCCTCCACCCCCAAAACACATGAAGTATTGGTATTTTCATTCTTGGTGTCTATTTGAATTACTCAGTATCATGAAGAAATTTACTGCCAGTCCAAAATTGGTAAACTAGAATTAAATTTTTCTCAATTACTTCTAATTCCTTTTAAAGGAACAAAAGTATCTGTAATGGTAGTTTCTTAGAAATATACTTAAATAAAATTATGGAATTGTAGAATTTTCAATTACAAGTAATGTTTATCTACCCAAATAAACTTTAAGAGGCACACTGGAAACTTAATTTTTATAAAAGAGCTTGAGAGGAGAATTTATATTGTTCTCAAGCAATAAACTTTTATAAACTAAAAATTTCTCTAAATGATTTATTATTGGGAGGGACAGTATACCCTTCTTGTGTTCTGAATCAATGTTAATGTCCTCATCTTATACTTATGGCATCATTATAAGAACACAAAATCATATTCCAATTATTCTCAATTGCATGTTGCTATGACTTTTTCCCTCTGAGAGACTGCTTACTTAAAAGTACATCACATGAACGTGGGAACTTCTAGAAATCACACTAATTGAGTGCCCATGGAAAAATTACTTAGCATTCCAGGGCTGCTTCATAGGCTATACTTAGATAATAGATTAGCACAAGTGGAGCAACAACAATAAAATAAACCATAAGTCAAAGGAATGATAAATTTTAAACCTGTGCCTGAAAGGTAATGTATACCTTCTACGTTGTAAGATTGCTACTAATCATTTATTGTATAGAGGCTTTTAAAAATACATGTTGAATCAATAACTACAGTTTCTGTAATCCTTTATAATTTGTCTAAAAAACTGATATTGATATATGTCAGAAGACAACTCTGGAGATTAAGTTTCTAATCCTCAACAAGAATGATTCAGCTGTAATGTAAGTCTCCAAAACACAATTCTATTTGGTAAAGTGTTGAATTTCATCTTTGGTCTTAGGAGTTAACATATCAGGTGGTCTAAATAATTTCATTGATATTATTTAGATCTTTTGCCTTTCTTCATGAAAAACTTCTTTCCCTTAACCACCTTGGTGTTATAGTTGGAAACATAGATTATTTACATAAATATTCATTTCCTTTTCAAATGACCATGTTGCAAACCCAAAGGTATAAAGCATACTTTTTAAAAAAATATTTTATTTTTAAGTAATCTCTACACCCAATGTGAAATCAAGAATCACATGCTCTACCAACTGAGCAGTCAGGTGCTATACTGCAGAAGCAAGCCAGGTGCCGCCTATAAAGCATACCTTTTAATCTCTATTCTTGGAATGGTCTCCCTCTTCATACCTTACTTCCTACCAAATATATTTTCCTTTCTGCATCAAAGCTCCCCCAAATCTCACTTTCTCCCCAAAACTTTGCAAACTAAATGTCAACAAATCTATTGTGCTTTAAGCCTAAAATCTCACAAAATGGGCCAGTTTAATGTAAAAACATTAATTTGGGGGTACTGAGTGGCTCAGTTAAGTGTCTGCCTTTGGATCAGGTGATGATCCCCGGATCCTGGGATCAAGCCCTGCATCAGGCTCCATGCTCAGTGGGGAGTCTGCTTCTCCCTCTACCCCTCCCCCTGCTTGTGCTCTCTCTCAAATAAATAAATAAAATCTTAAAAAAAATTAATTTGTCTTTTTTAAACCAGTCCTCACTTCTCCCACTCCCAATAACCCCACTCCTACTATAGAGCTCTGTCCTTTATGGCTCTTAGCTTCTATTTCTATAATCTTTACCTGTCTTACATTCCATTCCTTCAGGGCTTTCAAGTGATGATTAGATCATTTGACAAGCTAATTTGAACTAATGTAATGTACTGAAGTAGTACTGCCTATGGTCATGTGATAGGATGGGTATAAAACACAAAATCTGATAATGTATGAGCTCAGAGAGCAGAGATCATCAGTCACCAGGCGAGTGAACTGGAACCAGTTAGATTCTACCACAATTAGGAAAAAGCTTTGTTTCTGGTCTGTTTTATAGCTTATGGTATGTATTTTAAGTTTTGGTGCTTTAAGGAAAATAAATTTAATGACTAGAGAAATCCTTCATTTAGAGAACACAATCTTTTAAAAATCTCATGGAATAAATAGGTGTTACTGGAACTAAAACTTAATGAATTACAACTAAGTGGCTATTGTAATACATGCCTTCTCATTAGATATTACTTTCCTTGAGCATATTCTGACGCACCAATCTAAAGGCCAAGTGACTTCATTCTTCCCAGAATGGCAATTTCCCAGCATAACACACCCTGGAATGTATTATTGTGGTTTCAAAATGGTCTGTGTAGTGGCAAATTTGTCATAATTAAGATGTTTTGCAGAAAATAATGACAGCCTATTAAAGTATTAAGTGAAAGTTATCCCTAATTATAAATGTTGACATGTGTGAAGATTTATGTATATAAATATATATAATATACCTTTACATTTATATTTTATACTTATATAATTTATAAGAATTTATATAAATAGACATACAATTCATATGGCTTTATATATATTATATAATTTAAAGTCATTTTAATTTTTTCCAGATTTAGTTCATACTCTTTTGCCATGCAATTTATTTAGCTGGCATCCTCCTTCTTAAATATAAAACTTCAGAAGAGACCAATGAACCAAAAATAAGGTAAGTGGAGTCTTCATGAATTTAAAAAGCAAATAAACTAACACCTCTGTTAGAGTAAGGAGTAACAGGTGAGTTCTCACATTACTAGTGAAGATGTATACTGATATATTTTTTTCCCCTGGAGGTCAAGTTAGTCTTTATAATAAATTCCTTAAAGTTGTGCATACCTTTTCCATCTAAAAAATCACCTTCTAGTGATTCATCCTAAGGAAATAATTCAGTAAAAGTATAAAGTTGCATATACAGGGATGTTCATTGTAGCACTGCATATCACATTAAAATGATACTAATCATCTAAAAGTACAAAAAGAAAAGCTTGATTAAATATATTACTATATACAGCTATAATGAACAATTCATGCTTTAAAATTATGTAGATTACATATATTAACATGGAAAATGTTCATGTGTTCAATGAAAAAAGTCATATTATAAATATTATACATACTATGACCCATTTATACTTAAAATATGAATTTATATATTTATGTATACCTTGATGCATTTGTGTGTATGCATTTCTTCATGCATGAGAAATCTCCATTTACAGCACCGTTGGATGAATTTTCCATGATGAAGGAAACGTTCCATATCTTTGCTAACACAGGAGTCCTTAGCCACTTTTGGCTGTTGAGCAAGTGAGAAACTGTATTTTTATCTTTTTTTTTTTTTTTAAGATTTTACGTATTTACTTGAGCGAAAGACATAAAGAGTGCGTGCGCACAAGAGAGAGCAGCAGGGGTGGGGAAGGACAGAGGGAGAGGGAGAAGCAGGGTCCTGGCTGGGCAGGAAGCTGATACGGAGCTCGATCCCAGGACCCCAACACCTCAGGATCATGACCTGAGACGAAGAAGGCAGATGCTTAACTGACTGAGCCACCCAGGCGCCCCCTGAGTTTTTAATCTTATTTATTTTAAATACCATATGTGGCTGGTGGCTACCATATCAGGCAGCATAGAGCAAGAAGGGTGTATACCATGATGTTAACAGTGGTTATAATTTGCTGATGTTTTTCTTCTTTTTGCCTTTCTAATTTCTAAGGTTTACAAATGAACATGAATTACATATGTGATAAGAATAAAGGTTTTTTTGAGAAGTCAAGGAGGGAATTCCTGTAGGTCTGAGTCTGAAGACCTGGATTAGAGTACCAATTCTGCCATTTAGTGGCTACATTAATTTTTACTCAAAATTTTTAAGTCTGTGTAATACCTGAAAGCACCTTATATAAAATTTTGTGGTGTTTTTATTAAATTAGTTAATGTTTGTGACCAATGACTTCATTTAGAGAAAGTTAGGAGTAAAATATCCTTTCTCTATGCTATAATTTCTATGTAGAGAATGAAAGAATGGATAAGAAAGAAGAAATGTAAGAATAGTGAAATCGACTATGATTCTGATGTTTATGAAATAGGAAATAAAAACTAAAAGCTTGCATAGAGTGAGAGAAGAGTGGCCACATACTTGAGACAGTCATTAATGTGAATGAAACCTTTGGCATGTGTCTTACAGTTAACCATTAACCATTTTAATAAGGCATAATAAAAACAAAAACATTCATCTAAAAACATCTCACTGATTAGATGAGTTATCCAAATTATTAATAGAAGCCATGTACTCTCATTTAAATTTCACTAATTAAATTTTAAAATCCACATGACTGCAATGAAAATATGGCTTTTTGTTTATCCGGCATATAACAACACGGTAATTAAAAACTAGTTCTGTTTTAAGAGACTGGAGAAGGATCTTCTTAAGATAATATTTTGTAAATTGAGAAGAACCCTATTTAAAGAGTTAATTCAGTGAAAAGGGTTATTGCTTCATGAGGTCAACAGAAATGCTGTTGGCAGTACTTTAAAAAACACAGCAAACTTTAAAAGCATTTACTTAGAAGTCAGATGAACACCAAATTATGGATTTTATATTCATAAATGAAATCAGGCATACAATATAATGGCATGAAAGGTAACATTTAAAGCAACTCAAAAAACTTGTTACTAAGATGTCAACAGAGAATAATGTTTTTAAAGAGTACTGAATGTATCTTAGGAGATTCTTGAGGATTCAAATAAGAAACCAAAAGAAATAAACTATAATTATGAAGAAAAATAAAAGATAAAGATGTTTATTAAATATATTAGGTATGAGAAAATTGAAAGAATTTCTCAACTAACCTAATGATTAGATTGAAGCATTACTTACTTTTAATCTCTATGAAAAACTCGTTTGTGATCTACTTCATCTAAGTAGCTACAAGTGGATGAAAGACCAAAGACCGCACTAAAATATATGAGAAAATAGGTAATTTTCTCAACTGAGAAGTTTCCAATTTGTAACTTCCAATTCTTTCCTCTTATGTTTTTTAAGGCATTAGCTGAAGTCATCACAAGCCACTAACAATTATTTTCAAGCCCTGGGGAGACTGGCCAGATGCCAATGGGCTAGGTTATAAGTGCTTATAACCACAGGGAGGAAAAACAACAATGTGAGAAACTATAGATTCATTACATCAACTACATAACTCAGAAAATATTGATATATAGTTCAAAAGGGTAGATTTGCAGTCATTTAGACCATGGATTTTAAAAAAAAATGAAACAAAACACCCAATTTGGCGTTTTTATTTCTTTTTATTTTTTAAAGATTTTATTTATTTATTTGAGAGAGAGAGAGGGAGCATGAGCAGCAGGGAGGGGCAGAGGGAGAGGGAGAGAGAGAACAGACTTCCTGCTGAGCAGGGCGCCCAACTCAGGTGGGTTGGGCCGGCACGATCCCAGGATCCTGGGGTCATGATCTGAGCAGACACTTAACCAACTGAGCCACCCAGGTGCTCCACCCACTTTTTATTTCTTTGATGTTATTTAAAAATGACCATAGCAATTATTTCTAAGTTTTTACATTTGAGCAAGAGATTATAATATTATAGTTATTTGTAGTTTATAAAATGTTTTGCGTGTTACTTTTATTTTTACCACAAAACTATGAGTTAAGATCAAGATGAGAATTTTACAGATGAGGAAACTCAGAGAAATTAGTAATTTATCCAAGGTAGGTGGCATTGGTGGGCTTGAACCTTGGTTTCTTGATTTTAAGGCTTTTATGACTGAACACACTGGCCTATGACTGGCCTTTATGACTACTTTTAGGTAGAGTCATACCAGGTACATAGCTATTTATCGATGCAGACATCTTTGATTTATGCATTACCAGAGCTTAAGGAACAAAGGCCTGATGCATCTTTTCTCCTCTTCACTATTCACTCCCCCACTCCCAATAGCATAGGCAGTATGGCTCCTTTCTGGTACTCAATTATTCTTGTTTTGAGTTAGGCACACATGCCCTTCTGTTTGGAATATAGATTATTGCCATGTACTTAAAAAATAAACTCCAGTCTAGACCCACTGATTCTTTTAACAAAATGCAATATCAAACCCACATGTAAGCATTATTATAAGCTGCTGTTCTGAAATGTCAGGAAACTATTGTCCCAGGGAGAGCAAATCATCAGAGCCATGTAGTTCCTTAGCTTTAAAGCAAAACTTGTAATAGGAAGGAGATATTTGTTGTGTCACTTGCAATTGTCTGGTTCTTCTCCTTTCCTGAGAATTCTCACACTGAAAAGAACAAACCTTTTACACAAGCCAAATGAAAACTTAGCCTGTGGTTGACCAATAAAGTTATCTGTGGTTGTATAACACTGGTGCAAATAATACATTTGGGATTCTCCAAGTCAAAAAGGAAAATATAGGGTAAAGCTGTATTTACTTTTGTGTGTGTGTGTGTGTGTGTGTGTGTGTGCGCATGCAGGCGTGTGTTCAACAATTATAGCCCTGTTTTCCATGAGTTTTTAGAAATGTTTTCATTTCTTTTGGTAGAAGTGATAGTTAAAGCCCAGATATTGATCTCCAAGATTACCAACACAGTTGAAGCTTTTCCAAACGTATGATGAGGCAAATGAGAACATGAAAGGATTAACTATCTCCTTAACCCTCAGGAACAAGGCTAGTTCATAAAACAGGCATGCTTGCCTCTTTTCTTATGGAAGTGATTTCACAAAAGCTATTTCCAACCTGTGAAATAATTTAAAATAATAGTTATGTTGGTGCTGAGGAACACCTTTTAATTTAGTCAGGCTTCTCTCTGGAGGGTGACGTTAAAATCGGGTGAATCTGAGCTGTGATAACAACTCTTCTTTAGAATTTTGACAGAACACATTTTGCTTGTGGAGTAAGAAAACCAACAGTAATTTAATCATGTTTTAAACAAGTCATTCTAATTTTCATATTTATAATACCATTAAGAGTGCCACTGAAAGAGTAAGCATACAATAAATGTAGAATTCATGCTTCAAATTAATATATGAATTAGCTTTTAATGTTTGAATATGTCTTGAGCATTTATTATGTGCTTGGCATTAAGCTAAATGCTTTATCTACATTATCTTGGTTACCCCTCATTAAAAATCCTAGGCATTTAAAAAGATTATGTCCATGTTATACATTTTGTATATTAGTATTTCCCAGTATGTTCCATAGATCATTAGTTCTAAAAAGTGTCTGGTAAAAAAAAAAGGGGCCCTGTGATCAAAATCTGTATCATTGTTCCTCTTAGAGATTTAAAATATACATTATAAAAGATATGAGCATTAACAATATCAACAGCCCAAAAAAGAAAACCATATGATGATCTTTTCAATAGCTATAGAAAAATAATCTGACAAAATGCAACATCCACTTAGGATAAAAGCTCAACAAACTAAGAAGAGAAGGGGACTCCTTCAATCTGATAAAGAAAAGTTACAAAAATCTAGAGTTACCTATCATATTTAATGGTAAAAGATTGAATGCTTTCTCTCTAAGATCAGGAGGAAGGCAAGGCTATTCCCTTCACTACTCTAAAATTGTCCTGGAGATTCCAGCCAGTGAAATGAAACAATAAAAAGAAATACAATTAATCCAGATCAGAAAGTAAGCAGTAAAACTTTTTTTATTCATAGATGACATTATCTCCAATATAGGAAATCCTAGTCTACAAAAAAGTCACTATTAAGTGAATGTAGTAAACTTGCAGATAAAATATCAGCAAAAATTGATGTATGAGATAATACTGTCTTTGAGAGAGAATTCAAGTGGTTTAGTATTGTTGGAATACAAAGAATTTGTGGAGATTTTAATTGGGGAAATACCAGATCTGTTTTTAAAAGGCAGTTTCTAATTGCTCTGTGGAGGTGACTGGAGAGGTAAGACTAAAATTGAGAAACCAGTTAGGAGGCCCTTGTGACAGGAAATTGCTAGGGTATGAACTTGGTAGTGGTAATGGACATGGAAAAGAGAAGACATTTGACAGAAATATTTAGAGGGTAGGTTTGGTATTCTTTGAAGACTGTGTGAGTGGACATTGAGAGTAAGATTAAAGAAGGGATCCTTTCTCTCTCTTGTTAAGAACACAAGGAAGTGAAGTTCCAGAAAAGAATCCTCAAATTATTAGCACAAGACATAAAACAATATTTATATATGTTTATTCCCTACAATTCCCTGCAGTATGCAACAGGCAGGAGATTCTGAAAAACTTCCTGTTGGATGAAGGACCAAATGAAAGAATTAGAATAATAAAGAACTAAATGTTCATAATTTCAGATTCTGGGCATAGGCAGATGAATTTTTTAATAGAATTTCAAGAACTATAATTGTTTTCAAGGCCCAGAAAGTACAATTCTTCCCAAAGCTGTAAGAATCAAAACATATGAAACACTTCATAAGATTAAAGGCTCAGTATCTTTATTTTTTAATATCTAAAGTATGTTATAAATTTGAAGATAGTTAATAAAAATTTAGCATTATTAAAGTTACATAAATGTACCATTTCTTTGAATCTTAAAAAATGTTTTTATTTGTATTTCTCTTAAAAAGAACAGCTGTAATTTCTTGTTGCTATTTTAATAGATTTTTTTCATCTGAAAAAGCATTTGCATGTTTTGTATACATTTAATAAAAGTAATTCAGTAAATTTTCTACCTTACTGTTCACAGTCATCATTCTAAATCTTTTCCATTTTTTTCCAAATGCTCATTCTTATTTTTATCCCTCTCATTTTCAGTTGAAGACCCCACCTCTCACTTTACTAATGAAATAGGAGCCAGCCTGAATTCCCTCATTCTCCTTTTCTATACCTCTTAAATTACTGGAAGGAAATTTTCCTTCATGGAAAATGATTTCAATTGTCCTAGTGAAACTGACTGACTTTTGGTATACTGGACAAAAATCTAAAAATGAACCTTCCTAATATTGTGATATACAAATTGAATATTGATTTGAAAGATGAGCTGGATTTGCAACTTGACTTTGACTTATTCATTTACAGATAAAGAAACTAAGGTCCGAAGAGGTTCAATAAATAGTCCATGATGGCCAAGCGATTTTTCGCATTAAAAGGTCCACTCTAGCTCTAAAAATCTATTATCCTATGATTAGAAAGAAAATCTATGAATAGGTTATGGGTAATAGAAAAATACAAAGTAAATTGGCTATGATTTATCAAAATAAAAGTAGACTTTGGTTATTTAAAATCTAGCTGTGAATAAGTTAAAAATAAAGAAGAGTGTATCAGTATATATTAATTTATTTTTAAAATGTTCATTAAAATTATATTCCAGGAACTGTTCTAGGCTGTGGAGATAGAACAGTGAACAAAACAACAATCCCTCTTTGTGGGGCTCATATTCTAGTGAAGGGTGGCAGAGAAAACAAAACTAAATAAGCAAACTGCACACCATATGAGATAGTAAGTGCTACAGATTATCAGAGCAGAAAGCGGTATACTAATTGCTAAGAGTTGGGTGGAGGGAGAGTTAGAGTATTCTAAATAGAGTCATCAAGGAAGCTTTCACTAAGGTGACACTGGAGCAAAGACCAGAAAGAGAAAGAACAAATCATGCAATGACTTAGGCAGCGGAGGAGGTTCTGAGGAGTAGAGAGGGACCTGGTGAGAAGGTGGGAGGATGCAGGGAAGTGATCTTTTAGGCAAAAAGAAAGTTAAGGGGAAAAGCTTTGAGGTGTACTATTTCTAGCACGTTTCATGAACAAGAGGCTAGAATAAGAAAGCCAATGGGGCTGGAGCAGAGGCAAGGTGGAGTTAATAGGTAAGAAGAATAGGAAGCTACTAAAGTAGCAGGCTGCTGTAAGGCCTTATATTAAGAGTAAGATAGAAGCTGTTGGAAGTTTTAGAGTAAAGAAATGATAGGATCTACAAGAAATGACAAGTGTTGGCGAGGATGTGGAGAAAAAGGAACCTTCATGTAGTGTTGGTGGGAATGCAAACTGGTGCAGCCACTCTCGAAAACAGTATGGGGGGTTCCTCAAAAAGTTAAAAATAGAACTATTGCATGCCCCAGTAATTGCACTGCTGGATATTTACCCCCAAAATACAAAAACACTAATTCAAAGAGATACATGCACCCCTATGTTTATTGCATCATTACTTACAATAGCTAAATTATGGAAGCAGCCCAAGCGTCCTTCAATAGATGAATGGATAAAGAAGATATGGTGTGTGTGTGTGTGTGTGTGTGTGTGTGTGTGTATTCAATGGAATATTATTCAGCCATAAAAAATAATGAAATCTTGCCGTTTGCAACAACATGGATGGAGCTAGAGAGTATAATGCTAAGTGAAATAAGTCAGAGAAAGACAGAGAAAGACAAACACCATATGATTTCACTCACATGTGGAATTTAAGAAACAAAACAAATGAACAAAGGAAAAATCCAGAGAGAGAGAGAGAGAGAGAGAAAGAAACAGAAGAAACCAAGAAACACAATCTTAACTATAGAGAACAAACTGATGGTTACCAGAGGGGAGGGAGGTGAGGAAATGGGTGAAACAGGTGAAGGATATTAAAGAGTACACTTCTCATGATGGCACTGAGTAATGCACAGAATGGATGAATCACTATATTGTACACCCGAAACTAATATAACACTGTATGTTAACTATGCCAGAACTAAAAACTTAATTAAAAAAAAAGAAATGATAGGATCTAATTTACCTTTTACAAGGCCTACTCTGGCTTTTATATTGACTATAAGAGAACAAGGGGTTATGCAGGGACATAAGAAGGCAGTTGCAATAATCCAGGTGAGAGATGGACGTGGTAAGAAGAGGTTAAATTCCGAATATATTTCAAAGGCAAAACCAAAAGTATTTGCTGACAGATTAGATGTGGGGTATGAGAGAAAGACTACAAGATTTTCGGTCTGAACACCAGAAAGGACAGTCGCCATTACTGAGGAAGAGGAAACTATTGGAGGCACTGGTTTGGACAGAGATTGAAGAATGGAATACTAGGAGTTCAATTTTAACCATATTAAGTATGGAAATGCTTGTTAGATATCCAATTAAGGATGTCAAGTAGGCAGTTAGATATATGAATCTGAAGTCAGAGGAGAGACATAGGGGGGAGACACAAACTTAGAAGTCACCAGCAGATAGATGACATTTAAAGCTATGTATCTGGATGAGATTACAGAAATGTTCAGAGACTTAGTTTTGGGGCATTCTAATGTTGCTAGGTCAAGAGATATGGAGGATCCAATAAAGGAGTTTGAGAAGTGGCCAGTAGGGTAGGAGGAAAACCAAGAGAGTGTCCTGGAAATCGCTGTTTAAAATGTTGCTTTTAAGGCAAGTAAGATGATGAAATAAAATGAACCAGTGTATTTAGAATAGTGAATGTCATCTGTGTTCCTGATAAGATATAGCTGGGGAAAGGAGTATACAAAAGTTTGATATGAAAATCCACAACCTGTTTTACTGCTTATGATCCATGAGAAAGAGAAATAATGATAAAGCAGGAAAGGGAAAAATTACTGGAATGACAGCCTGAATTGAAAAAAAGGGCATGAAATCTAGTGAGCAAGTGCAGGGGTTGGTCTTAGAAAAAGCACAAACTCACAAAGAGGAACAAGAGAGAAAGTCAGAATATATACTGTTAACAGAAAACAGCTTATGTTCACTTATTAATATTAATTTTCTTAGATTCATAATTTATCTTTGACTTATGAGTTCATTATTAAAAAATAAATTAATACCTTTTATTTTTTCTACATACTTTACTTTTATACATAATAAAATAATGACTTTCTAGATTCTAGAATATCTCCTTTCAGTCCAAAGAACTTGCTTGAAGACCAAGCAATTCCAGCATCCTGCAAAACTATTCCAAATGGCAGCAATAATTCAGATTCATATGGGACATTCCAAGTCTCTTTACTATTTTTCTTAACCAAGAAAAAAGTAAGCAGAAATCTAAGGGCATCCCACTATGGGATGCCAGGGATATGCCAAGATGATATTCTTTTTACTCTACATGATTTATGTCAAATATAATCTCCTTGTATATTAAATATCCTGGGACAAATAATATACAGGAAGTTTATATTTCAATATTCAGGGAGATAATATTTGACATTTGTTATATTTAGGTTAAATAAAATACAGTTGTCATCTTTCCTATTATTAATAAATTGGAGCAAGTAAGGTTATATCAGTAAATTATTCAGACTTTTAAAATATTTTTATTGATTTATCAATAAATAATAACCCAAATATTAATAACCTAATATATCAGAGCTACAACTTTCAGTTGTCTTAAATATATTCAAGTTGTCTTAAATATAAATGAGAAACTACATTATTTTTCAGATAATGACTTCTAAGTTTGTATCTCCCACCTAGACCTTTCTAATTTACTGACTATATATGTATATGTGTATATACATAAATTTATGTACATATATACACAAGTAACTTACATACATATGTGTATATATGTGTGTTTATACACATTTATATGTAAATATATATAAAGTCTATACATATACATTTGCCAGGAGAATAGCTTGCACACTAGCTGTGTTTGGACTTTTAGCCCTAGTAAATTTCATTTGGTAAAACAGAAAAACAAAGCTAATCACACATGTCCTCTGATGATGCTACTGAATGCATGACTGACTATACAGCAGTTTTATTCAAAAGGTATAAAACAATACCTGTTAGTAAAATTTAAACTAAAATAAACACCATCAGGAATAATGTGAACTACAACATTAAAATAATAAAATTACCAACATTTTTCTGTTTCTAAGAAATAATCTTTTGGATATTAGTGAAATTTCTAGGAAAGAATGCATGTTATCCTGGGACAATATGTGCCACTGACTGACACTTTTTTTTACACTAAAGCAGTGGATTTGTTTTCTAGGGCCCACATAACAAAATGCCACAGATGAGGTGGCTTAAACAACAGAAATTTATTTTCTCACAATTCTAGAGGCTGTAAGTCCAAGAGCAAGGTGTCTGCAGGGTTGTTTCTACTCAGCTCTCTCTCCTTGCCTTGTACGTTGTGATCTTGTTTGCATATGGTCTTCTGTGTCCTAACCTCCCATTCTTTTTTTTTTTTAAGATTTTATTTATTTAATTGACAGAGAGAGAGAGAGAGAGAGAGACAGCGAGAGAGGGAACACAAGTGGGAGAGGTAGAAGCAGGCTTCCCACCGAGTGGGGAGCCCGATGCGGGGCTCGATTCCAGGACCCTGGGACCATGACCTGAGCCGCAGGCAGTCGCCTAACTGACTGAGCCACCCAGGCGCCCCCTAACCTCCCATTCTTGTAAGGACACCAGTCATACTGGCTTAGAGTCCACCCTGATAAATCCATTTTAATTTAATTACCTCTTTAAAGGTCCTATCTCCAAATAAAGTCACATTCTGAGATACTGGAGGTTGAGCTTCAAAATATAAATTTGGGAGGGGGCAGAATTCAGCCTATAATGAACACTATAGTTAGTTACAAGAAAAATGTATAACTTGGAGAAGGTCTTATGGTATTTTTCTTTTCTGAAATCATAATATCTTAATTAAAAAGTTAGGTCCATCAAATTAATCCATTGAAATTTTTTTTATTACAAAGATTAAAATGTTCATTCCTTAAACAGAATTATCACTCAGTGTTCCCTGAAAAACTGAAAATGGTAGAATGGATTATACAGATTTCTTTATAATTTATAAGGCATTTTCATATATACATTTCATATATTGTTTGAGTCACACAACTCTGGGAAATTCAGAAAATATGGCTGGGTCTAAAACTTCCCTTATTCTTCATTCAGTGGTTATTTAACTATATTATGTGACATCTAGAAAAGAAAATAGCAGGTGAAAATTTATGTGTATGAGGATTTGGGAGACTCAAAAAGTCACCATTAGTTGTAAGGGTTTGTCTAGAAGAATGACTTAGGCCTAAGCCCACAGTTGCAGAATGCTTTTTCAAGGACCACAGAATGGTTACATCTGTGATATGGCAGCAGAAGCAGGGTGAAATTAAGAAAGGACATGCTTATTTGGTAAACTGCACTAAGCTATTTTCCTAACTAATCTGATATTACTTAGCATATAGTTTATAACCAGACTTTCCTCAGACTCTGATAAAGTAATTTGGAAGCTTTGGCCCATGTTTAAAAGTTCAGATGACTTCTGGTGGTGAAGAGTAACTATGGTGAACTAAAAATCTGTACTGTATTTTTAAAGTTGCAGTTTAAAGAGCAGAGCGCACTGATAGGATCAGTGGCAAACACATGGTATTCTTCCTCTGGGGATATCCCTACAGCTCCATCACTCAGCTTGATCATATTAACTGAATCATTGTTCCACTCATTGAGCCAGTGTGTTCACTGCCTAAAAACTCACAACTCTGCCAACTGTGGCTACCACTATTATGGTGTGCTTTTTCCTATTGGATAATATCATGCTTTTTTGTTAAGGAAAAGTATAGAACATTATCATTGAAATTTCCCTATGTAAATTCAGGAAAATTCTTCATGCTAGGTTTTTTTTTTTTTCATGTTGAAATCCCTAAAGTATTTTACCCTGGGGATAAACTCAGGATCTGGCAAGAACAATGAGCAGAAACATCTTTTAGAAGGGAATCTAAATTTATATACATGAAGTGAGGAGAAAACTTCTGATTAAATATACCCCTATTTCCCCATTCTCCTGAAGTCCCAATAAAGTAAGTAAAGGAATAAAAAGAGAACAAAAAAGAATAGCAAAAAATGAAGGGAGATAAAGATGATGAGCAATTTCAATGGAATTCTCTGGGAGATGGAAAGCAGTTGGAGAGTGGTGTTCAGTAAAGGAAGCTACCAACATGGATGTCTATATTAGGAAGTTATATCTGTAAAAAAACATGCTTTTTGCCTTTCTTTTCTTCCTTTTTTCTTTTTAGTCTAATTTGCCCTACAGAAACCTGGAAAGGTTTAGGACATTGAAGCACAATGTACTAGGGAAGTTGGTAATGAACTCTGCTAAAAACAAGGGAAATGGTTGAAAGTAGCCAGCTCCTCAAATTCTGTCTACTCCCCCACACTCCTAAGCTAAGTAATTCTTTCCCTATTTTCTCACTACTTCTACCTTGGAGGATAGAAATGTTTTGGCTTCTTGATAAATTACTATATCCAAGAGGCTTTGGACCAGGGACACTAATCAGTGTGAGGGATGGGATGGGAAATGGGGCTGAAGTCAAAAGGATTAAGTCCAAATTTTTGTACTGATTGGTGGGACTCTGGCCCCCTTCTCTACCCTGGTCCTGGAATACAGGTGTTGAGACATATACCCACGCAGGTGGGAGAATAAGAGAATACTTCTCTGGAGAACCAAATGACCCCAAAGAAAAGACCTAATGAAAATGACACTGAGAGGTCCTAATTAAAAAAAAAAAAAAAAAAAAAGCACCCTATTCATCACAAACACATAGTGCTTCCATACAGCATTCTAGTGTCTTATAATTAAGTGTAAAACAGACAGCTAAGTATCACAAGACATTTGAGTAAAAAGTCTTCTACATGAAAGTTAGACATTAGAAAGATAAAGAGAAAATAAAATACCCAGAGAAAATAAGAGACACTGAAAGGAGAACATACTTTAAGGAATATTCTCAGAGAGATAACAGATGATTATTGCTAGCCAAAACAAGAACAACATGCTATTAAAAAAAAGAACAGAGAACAAGGAAGACTTGGAAATGAAAAATAAGATAGACAAAAACACCAATTTAATAGAAGATCTGGAAGATAATACTGAAGACATTTCCCAGATAGAACAGAAAGATCAAGGAGATGGGAAACAAGAGATGGAAAGCAAAGAACTTAGAGAATCCAACAAAAGATCCAACTTTCAATCAAGAAAATGAGGAAATGAAATCATCTGAAGAATTACACAAGAAAATTCCCCAGAACTGAAATGTGTAGAGAACAGTCCAGATTGGAACAGGGCATAGAAGAGAAATAAAAGCAGAGGAAGAAGAAATTGATAATTGAGCCCTCATAAAACAGTATTGAAAAAACTACAGTAAATTTAGACAAATGAATAATAAAAACTGGCACATGAAAACTTTAAGTAGTTACTAATTCCAGGAAAAAATGAAACGTTGCAGAGAAGGAAGGAAGAATTGCTCTATCCTACTTGACAGCATCTATGATGGCAAATGTATTTGGATGTTTGATAAAATAAACCCTATACAAAAAGGATGGGCAAAGCAGAAAAAAAGCATTGGCAGATATAACACCGCTATACTGAGACAGCAGTAAACTATGTTATTTAGAAATGTAGAAATAGCAGGGGAAATGTATATTTAGAAGAATTCAGTGTTTGGTTTGGGAGAGGAAGATTGGCATTATCATAATTCTTTCAGTGAAATTTGCCTTAATAAAAACTGTGTACATATATTTGATGAAAATAAAAATCTAATTAATATAAGAAGGAAAACCTAAGAGTATAACAAAGGGTAAATGAGACTAGAAACAGTCAAGACATATATTTTATTTATATGTAAACTTTAAATATTACAAAAGAACTTTTAAATGTAAAGCTGGACTCCATTTATAATAGTTTTTTTAGTATGATCAAATAATATTTATCTTATTTTCACATTATGTTAATGCCTTGATTTATGAAATTTATGCCTTTGTTTGGCATCTTTACACTTACATATGTACTAACTTTTTAAAAACAGAAAGTTCCAAACTGTCATACACACTCTACTAAGTTAATTAATAGTAACTCTTTAAGAATATATCTGCAAAACTTTGTTTTCAAGTAAGACTAGGCTTACTTCCTACCTTAGTCATTGGTTGTAAGGAATAGAGACTCACTCAAACTAGCTAATGATGGGAAATTCATTTAAAGGATAAAGCACTATTTAAAAAACTCAGGACAGGTTTTTTGAGAGACTAGAACAAGGAAACAAAATGCCATCAAGATCCAAGGCAGTTAATTTCATTCTCTCTATTCTCTCCCTCCAGGGCCAAAGGGACTCTCATTTCTTCATCTTTTTATGTGCCTGAATCAATATTTTCTTTCTCTATGGAGATTTCTGGGTTTCATTTATGCAAGTCCAAACATGGTCACTCCAGGGTCAGCTTTATGTCCTCTCCCAAATGGTCCAAAGTTGTCAAGTAGAATTTCTAAATTCCAATTCCAAATGCTTGGAAGATGAATCTGATTAGCTCAGCTTGAGTCAAGTACCCACAATTGATCCAATCAGCTGGGGGCTGTGTTTGGGGGAGCTGTCATGTGACCTGATACTCACTGGCAGGGATTGTGGGAGGAGAGAGGAGACTGACAAACAAGCAAATTGACTAACACACTTGCTTTACCTTTTCAGCTAATGTGATGAGGACTCACAAGGTCTCTTTCCATTCCTAACCCAGTTCCTCCAAACAAAATAGAAACTTCCAACATACTGGAGTGACTGACAGGTATCCCATATGAAGTGGTGAAATGTGGAAAGTATAAAGAAGAATGTATGTCTTTCCTCCTGTTCTTGAATTTTTTTCACATGCATGCATTAAAATTCTAAATCAGGGAAGTTATGGGAAACTTCTTAGTTTTATTTTTCATCCCAGAGCCATTCCCACAATTGACCAATATTTTAAGGCCAATAAGATTCCCTGGTGATGTGAGTTGTTACTTGAAGATTTTCATTATAGCTGTTAATGGTATGAGAGTAAACCCTGTGTCACAGGAAAAGTTTTCCAGAAGGTTTTGTTTATGCTACTGTTGCTTTCCTTTTTATTACAGGATTAAAAATTACATTTATATTTTCAACCATATGAAGCCAATTCTTGCATCCCCATCTATTTTATATCTATGTAGAGAAGTATTAAGTAATGGGGTTGGGATGAGTGATGGGCTGGAAGAAATACATCAGATTCTAACACACAAGGTATCTGAACTAGCATTATGTTAGCCCCCATTAAAATATCACATATGTTCCTTTCTTCATAACTTTCATTTCCTCTTAAAGCTGAAAAAAATGAAATTATGTTAAATGACACTTATATCTTGGCTTTTTTCCTAAGGACATTAGGAGAAATTTCAGAGAAGAAACAGAAGAAAAAACCTTTTTGTTAGCAGGGTTTATCAGTAGTGTTTTTTTATGGGTTAAAGAGGTTTAGTTTTAGGTTATGTATGGGAAGAGATGTGAGAACAGGTGTGATTATAATCTCATCACATTCCACATCTTCATAGACAGGTTAGTTTAGAGTAGGCAGTTGCTTATTTTATAAACTTAAGAAACCATTTGGGCTTCCTGGATATCTGGCTGAAAATTCAAGACAACTGCCTGCTGATTTTACAAATCTAAAGTAGATGGATTTGTAAATGTGGATAAAAATGTAACAAATAGAAATTATCTTTGCTTCTTCCAAGATATTATTTTCAAATCTACATCAGGCTTCTATTTAACTATCACCAAGGAAATATTACACAGTTTGCTAGATCATCCTGTACTAGAGCTGAATGATGAATGGAAAAGAAAACAGAACTAGTCCATGAAATGATGACTTCATTACAGTGATTACTTTTAACCCCTTAAAGTTTAATTTTATTCATGTGTCAGGTATTGTGCTATGCTTTCACAGCCATTTTCACATTTCATCTTCTTAATAACCCTCTGAGGTAGGTATTATTATCTTCTGTCAAATGAGATAGTCAAGGACGTATGCTAGGTCATATTATAAACAATTGGTAAAGTCAAAAATCAAGTCAAAATTTTAGGATTCCAAAGAATATTAACTGCAATTGAAAAAAAAAACAATTTAATTGAGTTTCGTTTTTAGCAGTAACTGTGAGAATGGCATGTCTGTATATTTGTGTCATGTATTTATTTAGATCACTATTTATGTGCCCACAATTTCATTTGAGTGTCTATCCCTTAGTGACAATTGCTTCAGAAACAACAGTCTCCTCATAGGTTTGTCCACTGGTAATTCAAAGACATATTTCAGAAGCTCCGCTATCTGAGTTTTTCAATAGAAAGAGTTTTTATACTTTGAGTAATATGTACCTATCATCCTCTCAAATTAAAAAAAAGTATTTATCTTTTCTAACTAAAAAAAAATTGTCTAAGTTAACTCATGTAATTGCTCTAAAGTGATTGTAATCTGAAACTGTAGAGAAGAACTCTCAGAATCAGACCAGTGTACTCTAGTTGAACTTTGGTTTTTCACTTAATTGTGCTTAGCATGCAGCTCAGGTTGATAATCTCATTTGTGTTGACACTAAAGTATCTACTTAGCGATATTATGCTGCCAATTATAACTGTTTTTTAAGTAATAAACCAAATTTAGCTCCTGGTAGTTTAAAAATACTTAACTTTTATCATTAACATGTCTTAAAAAATGATATCATCAACATCATTTTGTTTTTCATTTCCTAGCATTTTTAGAATGGGAAAACTCTTGTTCAAGATTAATGGTTAAAGGTGTTGTTAGCTATTCACGAATTAAATGAAAACGTGCAAGACCAGCTTACATTTTAAAAAATATATAGTTTAAGTGTGACCTCTTATGCCCTATACTCATGCTGAATCGGGCTAGATTAATAATAATCATAAATACCATTTCTGGCTACTCAGTTGTTCCTTAAATTAATATATTAAGTGGTATCATAATTGGGACAACCATACATTAAAATAGATTACTTTTCACAAGTCAGATTATACATGTTGTGTATTTCAAACCAGAGTTAAATGTATTACTCTTATTTTCAAAGAATTCTGATGTAGCAAAAAAGACAATGTAAAAAAAGCATAATTCATCTTGAGAGTTAACAATGTATAGAGATCTATAATTCATGAGATTTCTAATTTTTATTCCTGCATATGGAAATTGTTTGATCTATTTTATTGAGAGTCCAGACTTTAGCTGTGAAATTTACTTGTGAAATTGTTTTATAATAAAAAATAACATGCTTTTACTTTCAGTATTCTATTTGGTGTCCTACTATAAGAAAAAAAATGTACTAAAATCAGAATATTAAGGCCTCTTTTCTTTTTCTTCCTCAGGTCAGCAAGGAAGTTACAATACAAAGCAAAATAACAATAAGAAGAAAACAGATTTGTGAAAGCACAACTCAGATTCAGAAATCTCTCCTTGCCTGAAGCATTACAACAGACAGCATGAAGGCGGAATCTTTAAGGGAGTCTCCTGTGTCATCACGGGTCTAGATTACATCATCACTGATTTCATCTTTTCCATCTCCTAATTTTAATGTCTGTGCTTTCCCAAAGGCTACTGTAATTTATCCCATGGGTTCTCAAAATAAGTGACATTTAAAATAGAAACAGGGCTTCTGTGTTTTCGCTATTGTCTTTGCCATTTGTCGATACCACCCCTATTTGCAGAGATAAGTACCTTCTGTTCCAGTCCTAATGAAAATGCTCTTTACATATCCACTGTTTTGTCAAGAAATTTTGTGATTTGTAAAATGAAACACTAATAATACATTTGTGTTGCTTTAGTGTAAAACTTAATCAAAATGAATTTAGTTGAATTTATGAGACAAGAGCTATATTCAACATAAATTTGCCAGAAATGTTTTGCGTCATGCGATACTTCAACTATAATTTTATTTTTCTTCTTAGATCAGACTGGAGCAACCCTTCCCCATACATGTTTTAAAGACAAACAAAATTACAGTAGTTCTTACTTTCTAATATGTTCACTCCTTCAGGGATTTACTGGGAAAGAGTAAAAAATTTTGAAGAGGATAGTAAGTCCCAGCTGTGAATCATGCGCCAAGATGTTCAGTGACTTTTTTTTCCTTTAAGGGCACAGATAATAAGAATAAGAAACCAAGGGATAACTATTTGGGAATGTTTCTTTAAAAAAAAATCTAGAATTTCCCGCTTTGGAAATAGGTATAGAGTTACCATTTCAAATTATCTGAGAGTAGGAAGGGATTTAAGAAGTTTTCAGCAGTTCTCAAATGTGTCTGCCATGTGGTACCAATTCAGGTAGGAGCTATCACTGGTCTCTGGTAAAGAAGTTAAATTTACTCCTTTTCAGGGACTGTTCTTATTGAATCCTATAACTCCTTTGGTGTTAAAGTAGCAATTTTAAGATGAAATTATGTGAAGCTAAATTGTAGTGATTGCTTTTAATGTCTTCACCTAGCAAAATAAAAAGTTGGTAACTTATATTGACTCCTTTACCTTTTTCCTAGAAATCTTACTGGTTTATAAAGCCCCAAATCAGTGAGCATTGATGTAATGGAGCTTCTGCCTTTCCACAAATAATTATTGAGTCTCTGGGGACAAATCAACATCAACACAGATGCTGAATGGAGCTTAGAGTCTAGTGATAGACACAAATGATGATATATAATGATTATAATACAGTGGGATAAGTGCTTTTAGGCAGAGTGAATACTGGAGCATATGAGCAGGGCACCTAACCCTGACTGGGGGAAGTCAGGCAAAGATCTCTCTAGAAAAGAGATACAAGTATATTGGCTTTGTGAGGAAAGTACCTTTTCAAGGTATCTAGGTACTTGGAAAATCAAACCAAAGTGTTACTTTATCATCATGGAATCAGAGCAAAGAGCTATTAATTAGAGCCTGTTGAGCTTTGATGAAATAATCACGTCCTAGCCAATATAATAGTTCTTTAGTGGGCAGACATTAAAGTTCTCTAGAGATTGGGCAGTGGGATAACATTTTTAGGTTAAGAAGTGATATTCTCTTTCTCTGCCCATCTCTCTGAGAATGAAACTTGCCTCACCCTCCTCCAGATCCTGAATTACTGTCTCAGGGAGAGAGTGTGAGGGGACAAAACTAGGAAGTCAGGAACCTCATCCCTCTGGCTTCAGTTTTCAAAACTCATCAGAGAGGATATACATAGCTGCCTCTGGAAAAATCACAAGACAATGCTTGGGGAATAAGCACTGAGGCTGCAGGGGTACTTCCCTTGAGACTGAAATACTGCTATCATAGGGTTGGGGAATGGAGGCAGGAGTAGTAAGGAAGATGAGCCTCAAGAGGAGCCAACAAAATTCAAGTTTAGAGGCTCCCAGAGAGAGAAGCCTTATTGTCTAGTCAGGATGTCAAGGAGGTGAGAGCACTCAGAGCAAATAAAAGATTGCAAGGTATGCAGAGGGAGGGAACCTCAAATTCCCATGTGATCCAAAAGTAGTTAGGAGAGCCACAGGACCTGGAGGCATTAGTGGAGAGAAAGAAGGGCTGTAGTGTAACTGGAAGACCATGTGGGCTTCTCAATGTCTTGAGACTACATAAGCATGACTGATATATAACTGGTATGGCTGTACTAGTTGATAAGGTATCAAAGTACTTCACATTTGCTGATAAATAGGCATTTACCCAGAATCACCTACCATCCCCAAACTAATGAATAATGCCTGGGATAGCAGAGGAGGTTCCAGGATGCTGTGTAAGCAATAAGCCAGTGTCTGCCTCCTTTCTGATTTTTTTGGTATATTAGTTATCTATTGTTGTATAAAACTGGCAGCTTAAAGCGATAATAAACATTTGTTATCTCACACAGTTTCTGAGGGTCAGGAATTTGGGAACAGCTTAGCTGAGCTGTTCTGGCTAAACATATCTCATGAGTTTGCAGTCAAAATGTCAGCTGGGTCTGAAGTCTCGTCTGGGGATGGAGGAACAATCTAAGATGTATCATTCACATGGCTTGCAAGTTGCAGGACACCTCAGTTCCTCACTACCTGGATCTCTCTGTAAAGCTGCATGATTGTCTTCATGACATGGGAGCTTTTTTCCCCAGAATGAGTGATCTAAGAGAGAGCAAGGCAGAAGACACAATATCTTTTATGACAGCCTCAAAAGTTGCACTTCATCATTTCTGAAATATCTTATTGATAACACAGGTCACCCCTATTCAATATGGGAGAGACCATACAGGGTGTGTTAACTAGAACGTGAGAATCATAAAGGCTACTAACACAGTCAGGGACCTTGCCCTATGGTTTGTTCAATATTCTAAACATCACTTTCACACAAGTCAGGGTAGTTTTGAAAAAGGAGAAGGCAGCAAGGTGGGGGCAAATTCCAACCTGAGATTAAATTTTTGTCTTCCTCCAAGAAGGTACCTCAAATAGAAATTGAGTTTTATAAAAATGCAAATTTTGTTTCTTGCGCACCTGAATTTGTGCATTGAGATTCATGGCTTGTGTGTCCCGTATAACTGTTCCCTGAAAATAACTGCCAAAGTTTTGTTTGTTCACCAATACTCTTTTGTTGCAAGTTTCTTTAAAAGGTGCAATCCTTCAATAACTTTGCTATTTGTTTGAGTCTGGGAAGCACTCTGCCTTCTCCCATTAGGTACTACTTTCATTATTTCATTCTGGCAGCCCAGCATATGGAGCACCTGTAATATCTTTCTAGAAGGGTATCTGTGCAGCACAGAAAATGCTAACTAGGACTGCCTTGGCATTCAGTAGGGAGAAGTACAGTTTGACAGCGAGGGTCTTTGGATTTATGCACCATTCAAATTTCAGACCTGTAATCAATTTTCTGTTTTAGGGGGAAAGTATTAACAAAATTTGGCCTTGCTTAAGTTTATTAACAAGCAATCATCAATGATAGTATGGCAGCTGTCCAGTGAATTATCAAGGGGCATTGTGAGTGCAGGATCTTTGGAATTTTCTAGTACTTCATGGAGATCTTGAGTTATAGAATTTTAGAAATCCTGCCATTTTTCAGAGTTACACGCTGTTATTCTTGGAAAGATGTTTAAAAATTCTAAATTACTTGTATGTATTTGGAATCTGACTGAAAAAAGAAAGAAATATGAAATCCTAGGTAATTTATCAATGGTAGTAGCATTAATTCCCTTCACAAGAAAAGAATGAATAATTCCTGATTAGTGTCTCATAAAAAAATAAGCAAATTTTCAAGTCTCCGTGGGCTATCTATAATCTACCATGTCTTTTCTTCAATGCAAAGTAAGCACTGTTGAACTATTAATCATATGCTAGAAGACATTTTGTGGAGTTGAAATAAAATTTCCATATGTCTAATAGCTATGTTAAATAGCTTTGCAGTCTAGTTAGTATTTCAGGAGACCTACTTCTCAACAAAAATGGAAGATTACACTCAGAATGGAATAATAAAAACAATGCTACTGTGGCAGCTCGCGAGGTGCTCTATTAGACTCTCCCTTCAAGAAAGAATTTGCGGGGCACCAGGGTGGCTCAGGTGTTAAGCAAATCAGCTGACAGCTTCCAGCTCTTAAAGGCTTCAAAACTCATCTCACCTTCTGAGCTGGGGCCATGCTCTTCCAGGCAGCCCCCACACAATGATTGAACAGGTGGGGGTTCTAGGGCCTGGCCATTTCTACCCAATGTAGGACTCCTCTAAGCGGCAATCTTTGCTCAGGAGCTTTTCTCATTGAACTGGCTAATACTTTGTCCGATCTAAATCACGGCATGAGGCTCTTTCTGTCCAATGCAGCTTCGGAGGCTCTTTTCTTCCACAGGCATAAAATACACATCATGGTCTGAAAACTTTCCCTTCCCAGAGTACCAACATGGCAAAGCTATTTTTTACTAAGATCCTGCTCTGTGAAGGAGTATATCATTGTGTTTGGGAAAGTTATTCAACCTCTCTGAACTGTTCCTTGATCTGTAAAGTGGGGTTGTTGTTTGAAATAATCTACAAAGAGCAATTTGTGAAGTGCCAAGTATACAGTAAATACTCAATAACTGGTATATAATACTGAGTATTATTATACCACATGCCAGACTCTGTGTGAGAACTTCTGTGTTTATTACCTGTGATCCTTGTTATAATCAGCAAGTATTAATATGCTTATTTGACATAGAAGGAAACTATGATTCAATGAAGTTAAAATAACTTGCTCAGATTGCTTAATTACATTGCTAGAATGAGCAACTTTAGGTTAAAACCCAGCAAGTTCCGCAGAAGGGAGCAATGTACATGTATGTTGGCAAATAATTCATTGCTGTTACCTCGGAATGTAATGAAACTCCATGCCCTCTATGACATGGTATGTACAGTTTGTAATTAATACAAACTACTTTGGGGACTCTTTTATAACTGTTAAATCTGTACACTTAATTCCACTACATATATGACACCAGAATCTGTCAATGGGCATCTAAGACTAAGCATTTGTCTAAAGGCTTAGAAGAGCAATATACAATGTCACTGCCACTCTCTGATGAATACTGGTCAGAACTGGTCAGTTCTCATAGGATGGCTCTCAGTCTGGGTTTGTCTGTGATGTTTTCTCAAGATTAGATTGAGGTTATTTTTAATATTCCATAATCTTGCTATTGCTAGAAAAACTACATCAACTGAAATCATTCCCCTCTGACTATTGTGGTTCCCACCCCACCCACAGAAATGCCCAAGCCCATTATTAAAAGATGCAAAAGAATCTGTAATGGAAACATAATGGCAGAAGGAAGTTAAAATATTTTATTGCTCAAAAAATTTCTAGTGAGGTGGCAGTAATATGAACTGAGTGGCAGCTTTTGAAGCACACTTATATTGTTCCTTAACTCACAGTTTTAAGATAAAGAACCACGATGAGACCTTACACCTGTCAGAATGGTTAAACTCAAAAAGACAAGAAATAACACGTGTTGGAGAGAATGTGAAGAAAAAGGAACGCTTGTACACTGTTGGTGGAAATGTAAATTGGTGCAGCCACTGTAGAAAACAGTATAGAGGTTCCTCAAAAATATTGTATAATTAACCATATGTCTTTTTAACCCAAAGACAGCAAAAACACTAATTCAAAAGGATATATGCACCCCTATGTTTACTGCAGCATTATTTACAATAGCCAAAGTATGGAAGCAACCCAAGTGTCCATCCGTAGCCGAATGGATAAAGAAGATGTAGTATATATGCACAATGAATATTACTAAGCCATAAAAAAGAATGAGCTTTTGCCATTCACAACAACATAGATGGGCCTAGAGGATATAATGCTAAGTGAAATAAGATAGAAAAAACAAATACCATGTGAGTTCACCCATATGTGGAATCTAAGAAACAAAGAAAAAAGGAAACAAACAAAAAGATTCTTAAATACAGAGAATAAACAAATGGATAACTACCAGAGAGGAGGTGGGTAGGGCGACGGGTGAAATAGATAAAGGGGATTAAGAATACACTGCTTATGACGAGCACTGAGTAATGTATAGAATCGCTGAATCACTGTATTGTACATCTGAAACTAATATAACATATGCTAATTATACTTCAATTAAAAAAATAATTTTAGAGGTGCCTGGGTGGTTCAGCTGGTTAAGTATCTGTCTTCGGCTCAGGTCATGATCTCAGGGTCCTGGGATTGAGCCCCGCGTTGGGCTCCCTGCTCAGTGGGGAGTCTGCTTCTCCCTTTGCCCCTTATCCCGCTCATGCCCTCTTTCAAATAAATAACATCTTAAAAAAAAGAATTTTAACTAAAATTTAAAAAATTAGGTTACAGGGGCGCCTGGGTGGCTCAGCTGTTAAGCGTCTGCCTTCGGCTCAGGTTGTGATCCTAGGGTCCTGGGATCGAGCCCCATGTCAGGCTCCCTGCTGCGTGGGAAGCCTGCTTCTCCCTCTTCTGCTCCCCCTGCTTGTGTTCCCTCTCTCGCTGTGTCTCTCTCTGTCAAATAAATAAATAAAATCTTAAAAAAAAATTATGTTACATACCTTTAAAAAAAATTTGAGATTGTGGTGTTTCTGCAGGTCTGAGGTAGAGATGGATGAGGTTGGTAGAATGGATTTAGGGGGTAGGCAGTTTTCTTAGTGGAATTCTGCTGGGAAACTGGTCTTTTTCCCAAGCAAATCCATGGGGTTGACTAAGTACGCCTTCCTATGTGCAAAAAAAGGATATGATTTATGACCTGAAAGGCAAGATGGACACTTTGTGTCCAGTGTTGCTATTGGCATTTAAATGAATTCTAGCAAAGAGTGGCTAGCATGACCATAGAAAGAAAAAGATAACCAGTAAAGGAAATGAACTTGTAGCCTGATGGCAAAGGAAACAAACAAACAAAAAAGATACATCAGAACTACAGGTCTGAATGAACAACTTAATAAGCCACTTGCGGCTAGAGTGATGCTAACAAATCACAGAAGAGAGACTGCAGAAAAATGAAAATTATATTTGTAACAGAATAACATATACTTAGAAAAAATGTCTAAGTTAATATTCAGTATATGTTTTTTTAAAGATTTTATTTATTTGTGAGAGAGATAAAGTGCATGAGCAGGGTTGGGGAGAAGGCAGAGGGACAGGGAGAAAGAGACTTCCTGCCAGGAAATTTTATGGAGCAGGGAGCCCTACACAGGGCTAGATGTGGGGCTCCATCCCAGGACCCTGAGATCACAGCCTGAGCTGAAGGTAGATGCTTAACTGACTGAGCCACCAAGGTGCCCCAATATTCAGTATATTTGTGTGTGAGCTTACCCATAATGCAATTTATTTATTGTGAATAAATACCTTTTGAACATTTTTCAAATAAAGAATTCAGTTATAGTTCTACTGTAGAAAATGGGGTCTAGATGGGCTCCAGAAATCATTAGGTCACTATAATAGTTCATAGAGACTCCTGGATGTTTGGTACACAAAAAAGATATTTACAAAACCACATTTTTGCACAAAGACTGCTACTTATACACAGACGTATTTGTGTATGAGAACAGAATATGCACTTGGGGGAAATTAAATAAATATCATTTGAAAAAGTGGACTTTTAAGTATGGTTATAAATCTTAAAAAGAAACAGCTATAATTTATTGCTCATGTGGGAGAAATTTTGGGTGTACTCTTTCTGGATGTACTTTCCTTTTCACTGTTACAACTATGGCACAGAGGGGTAATTATCAGTTTGTGAATTCTACTGTGAAAGGACCAAAGTGATGTCACTGGAAATGTTTCCCAGAGACTCTCTTTTGCTTTCTAAAATAATATAATTGGATGTGAAATGAACTGCTGGCACATTTTAAAACATATATTGCAAATGATGGTAAAGTTGGAAAAAGAAGTGCCTAAACGCTACAGTTGTGCCAGCAAAGGGGTTATAGGCTCTTGTGTTTGGAGGGTGGGGCATACTAAATTACATAATCTTTTAAAAATGTAATAAAAAATGTTCAGGAAGGTTCCTAAAACAACTCCACGTTAATCTGGCTTTTGGTAAATAAAACTCTAAGGAAAACTTCCTTCCAAATGTGAATGTGTCACAGTGAAAATCTATTGACATGGAATGAAGATGAAATAAGTAATATTTTTCCTTAAATGCAAAGGGATTTATGGCTATGATTCACTAATTAGAAACAACAACATGATTTAAAGACTATAGTAAATTTTATATGAGACTTGTAGTGAGACCAATTTACTTTCACGGATAATTGTCACAGTAAATAGAGGTTATAAACTGTGCTATATAATGTGGAATATTTTAACTCAGTATGATTAAGATAGAACATAGCAAACAGTAGATTCTAAATAATGATGACGATATTGGATATTGCAAAATCAATTCAAATGGTATTATGCTGTCTTGTTAAATGATGTCCATTTTATAAATGCCATAAGTTTTATTACATCTAAAAAGTTGCTTTAGTCTTTCATAATGTCTGAAGATATTAATTGAAGTAAACTTTGACCATACAAAAGAAGCACTCCAAACGGCTTTGTAGGCCAATACGGCTTGATAAATAAAGCTTATCCCACCTCAAAGATAATGTAGGCTTATTCAAAGTTATTCCTTTCTGACTCTAGTTCATTCTGATGTATTATCATTTTAACTATTCAAACATAAGCTTGTAAAAAAAATGAAAATCATAAGATAGCGTCACATAAAAAAAAGCATGTTATAGACCACATTCATATGCTTTTTTCATTGTTTTACTGAGATCATTAAATGAAATAGTGTCTAACATGGCATAATCTAATATTTGGCTGCTTGGATATTTCCTTGATATTTGTCACCAATACCAGGCAGTGTTCAATCAGAGAAACTGGATTAAATATTTTTAACAAACATGAATGAAAATTTCTTTTTCAAAGTAGTGAGAGGGTGAGAGATAAAATTTTGAAAATATTTTATAAAAGTAGATTTATAGAAAGTATGATTGATGTTTATGTTCTCGGGGTTATGGTTTTATCTATAGAAGACATTTATTTTTTATTTACACTTATAATTATATTATAAAATGTTAAAGAATAAAGAATTTTGTCACTGACATACCAGTTCTTTCCTGGCCTGAGGAGGGCAAGTTTCATTGGACATCTGCAGTGTTACAATATGTAAACACAGTGACATTCCCCACTTCAGAGATTACTATTGGTAAAAAAAATTTCCCTTAAATATATTTTCCCTGTAAATATTTTATCTTTTACCTATGATTGAAACAGCTTGTCTCTTTCATATGTATTTCCCATCTTTGTTACCGACTAGTGGCAAGAACTTGAGCAAACCATTTTACTACAAGGCCTCAGATTAGGAAACATATACAAAGTCCATTAGTTTTTCAAAGTATGCACATTACCCCATTAATGTGTTGTAACCAGGGTTTTTATAAAAAAAAATGAAATTGAATCAATCTGAATAGAAAATAAAGAGGATAAACCACATTGCAAGACTAGTTTTTTGGTTTCACTTTTATATATACGTATGCATATTGTGTGATGTAAAATGTATTCCTTCATATGGGTTGCAGGCAAAAAAACGTTTGAAAAATATAGTTTTAATGATTCAGAAATACCTTCTAAGTCAAAAATGAAATCATTCTAGTTTCCAGCTTAGAAATTCTGAAAATGACCTCCTTTAACATACTATCATATGGTTTACTGCCTGAGAGACACTAGCAGCTAGTTACAAGGGCATTTAGTTGAAACGACTAGAGAATATTTACTCCCTTAATTAGCTGTAACTGATAATATCCATTTAAGTATTTAAGACGCAACTCGTTGGGCTTTCACCCTCTCAAAAAATCCAACAAAATATTAGGCATAAACAATTTAGTACAAATATTAATTTGTAGATGTATGTCACAAATACATATGCCACAAACTGTGGTAAGGGGCTGGGAGATGTAAAATGAATTGGTATGGTCCCAAACTCACTAGGTTTATAATTTTTAGGAAAATATTAGATATAAAAAGAGAACATCCTACCCATAATCAAGGAGTAGAGTTCAGGTGTGCACTACTATGAACTATTATCCTAATAATCACCAATACAAGGTGTTATTTTTTGAGTATCTAATTCACTCATTCAATAAATATTTATTATATGCCAGGTGTTTTTCTAGGTTGGATGTTCCAGGGTTAGAATGACAAAGTCCACACTCTCAAGGAATGTATATAACAATGAAAAAATACAGAAAATAAGTAAACAAAAAAAATTAAGCTGGTAAGTGTCATAATGATGTAATAGGCATTAACTAGGAGCCGCTTGTTATTGGATATTCAAGAAAGGCCTCCCTATAAGTAGACAGTAGTTTTAAATAAAACAGATATAAAAGACAAAAAGAAGACAGCCACTTAAAGATATGGAAAGGAACATTCCAGGAGAAGGGATAAGAGGCAAACGCCACCCAAGGCAGATAGGAGTTTGGAATGTTTGAGGAATAGGAAGTAGGCCAGAATGGCTGGGGTCTAGTGAAGAAAGAATGGTAGATGAGGTAAGGGATGTAGGAGAGAGCCACACTGAGTAGAGCCCTGTAAACTGTGGTGAAGTGTTTAGAGTATATTTTTATTGCCTGGGGGAGTCATTTGAGAGCCATGGGCAAAGGACTTCTGTAGTCTGATTTTTATTTATTTATTTTTTAAGACGGTAGGGCTGCTGTATAGAAAATAGATTTTACATAGCAAGAATGAAACTAACACAGTTAAGAGGCTATTACAGTCAGGTGAGAGACGGTTGTGGCTTAGACCGAAGTAGTAGCAGTGGAGATGCAAATAGATCTGGGGAAAGTTTTGGAAGTACAATACAGAATTTGCTGACAGACCGCACATAGGGGGTGGGGAATCAACAATACTTCCTAGGATTTTAGTTTGTGCAACTAGGTGGATAGTTTAATCAACTGCAATGGGGAAGGCCAAGTTGCGGGGTGTGGTGGCAGGAATCCAGAGCTCTGTTTGGGGTATGTTAACTTAGAGATGCATATTAGTTATCTAAATGAATATGTCAAGAAAGCAGAATTGGGTCTTAGGGGAGATTTTGGGAGTCATCGGCATATAAGCAGTATTGATAGCCAAAGGACAGGTACCTCCATGGGAGCATCATGCAGTATCTCTTTTAATATTGATAACAACTCAAAGTAGATATTTTTCTTTTTATATAGATATAACTAGCTTCTTTTTTTCTAAAAGAGCAACTCTGACACTCAGAGATACACATTCTGAAAGTCAACCACCTACTAAATAGTGGAGCCTGGATTCAAATCTGTCTGACAGAGTTCTTATTCATTCCATTGTTTTACTGAAGCATTAGGATTTGTGAATTTCTGAGTGGAAGGTTTTTAATTTTTTTGAATGAAGAGTCTCTACAAGGTGTGTTAAGTTTGGAGAGAATGAACCTCATTCAGAATCTACACCAAGTTTTTAAGTTCAATAGTCTTTTCTGTCCTTACAGAACTTCTCTGTGGCAGATGCTATTGATAGTTCCTTTTTTTTTCTTTTAGTTCTACTCCCTTGCTTTGTGGGATGTGACTCTCTTTTCTCCCTTCTCCTACCTTGATTGCCTCTTCTTCACTGTCCTTTAGCTATGGCTGTAATGTAGGGATTTTTAGCTTTCTTTCCTCACTTTACATATTCTTCCTTTACAATTTTACGTTTCCATTGTTTTAAATACTAAATATATGCGTATGAACTTAAATTTCTTCTACTCCGGACATTTCTCCCTAGGTCTAGTAGATTGGGTCTAACGGTTCCTGAAAGCAATTAGCTTGGTGGGAAAGGTTGAGGAAGGAGGTTCCCCCGTGAGGTTACAGAGGAGGAGCGAAGTGCAGGGTCTGGGATGGTCTCATTCGTACATTTATTCAGTATTTCATTTATTTATAAGGACTTACATATGGGCTGGTCTTACGAGTTTTCAAATCTAGAGTGGCAGACTGATCCAGGTTGGCAAGAAGACATTCAGGTGAACATTAAGAAGTCCTCGGCCACACTAACATAATGTGCAAAGGCAGAATCCCGCTTAGTCCCTCAAACAGATTTTAAAAAGTTTTTGGAGTGTATCAGTTTACTCGAACATTCAAAAGAAAATGGAAAGCAAACCCTATTAAGGAAGGAGGAAAGTTAGGGGCAAATAAAGGATTGGAGCAGAACGTTACGTTGCAGCAGTGCATGAGGAGAACAAGGTACTATTAGGGAGTGGGAAGAGAATAAATACACCTATATAGAAAAAAAGAGAAACCGAGAGTGGTGCATATTAAAAAAACAAAACAAAACAAAACAGCATTTGCTAAAAAAAAAAAAAAAATTCCTGGTAAAACGTCACCTCAAAGCAAGCCGACTGCACCTTCCAGCGCTTAGCCACGGCGTCCTCAAGGTCCGTGAACGCCTCTCGCGGCCCAGCTGGCCCCGCCCCTTTCCCCAACAGCCCCTCCGCAAGGCCGTGTGCACGTGCGCAGCGATTCCCGCCCCCTCCGCTCTTTCGATCAATGAAAAATTGTGTCGTAATTCGCCACCGCCCGGTCTCAGGTCACGTGACAGTGTCTCCCCGCCCTCTCATTCCCTGCCTCCAGGTTCTGAGAAGATGGCGAAGGTCTCAGAGCTTTACGATGTCACTTGGGAAGGTAACTGCGGGCGGGGCGGGTGCGTAAAGACCAAAAGCCCTGGGAAGCGGTTCGGCAGTAACTGCTGCCGGTGGAGGCGTGAATTCTCCGGTCTGTCTTCTGCCCTGGAGCTCTCTCTGGACGGACCGAAATAAGGTGGTGGCTAAGGTGGTGGTTGAGGCTGACCCCTTCCTTGGCCCGGCCTCCGACTGGAGTCTGCGGTGTTCCCCACCGCTTGTGCTTATCGACAGACTGACCCACGTACCTCTGAGCCGGTACAGTGGCCCAGGGTAGCTTCCATTATAAGGCGGGAGGGCTGTCAAACATTTCATGTGGCTGCTGGGCGGCGCGGAGGAGGCGGGATAGTTGCCTGCTGAAGCTTCCCTGCAGCCAAGAAACACAGGGTCTATAAGGCCTTTTATTAAGTGCTGTGTAAAGGTTACAACTCTTTGCAGTAAAGGTCTGTCAGAGACCCATGAACAAATCTGATTTTTCTACGTGCCACTTTACATTTCGTTCTGTCTGCAAAACTGGGTCTCTGAATTCTCTTCAATACTCGCTGCCCCACTCCCCCTCAAAACACACTTAGACAACACAACTTTCTTCTCACTTCCTGCCAGTAATTCCTTTTCTGAAAGGGAAAATAACTGGTTATCTTGGGCATATGCATAAGTGTGATGAACTTCTTTTCCCATCCTACGTTAATCTAAGGTGGAGTGTGTTGTTTAAATCTGGAAGCGGCCAAACTTTGAACCAATTCTGTAAGAGACTGTTCTCTTAAAGACTAGTGGGAAGCATGGTTAAGAGAAGAGCCTCGAGTTTCTCTAAGGCATGAAAGTTGTGTAATTGAAATTTCTGTTCTCATCATTTAACAGTAGACTTTAATAGCTTATTTGTTTAGTGAATTCCTTCTTCAGATATTTAAATGATGACCTAATAACATGTGGACTGAAAGTTATATTGCCATTTAATGGTGAATGTATCTATCCAGTATTACAAAATTGCAAACATGTATGGGAAAAGGTAAAATTCCTTTATACTTGAACTGAATTCAATAATTTATCATTGGTTTTGTGGCCTCTAGCTCACTGTGAACAGTATTTCTACCTGCATTTGGGGAATTCATTATATTGAAAGTATTAAATGCTTTGTGCTAGATCCTGGGTATATTAAATTAAGTAACACACAGTCCTTACTTTTAGGGAGTTCACAGTCTAATGGAGAGGACAGACCTTTAAAATACATAGTTTTAAAAGGCTTGTGTCAGGATATATTTTTAAGCCAGATGGTAGATATGTGGCTGTTACTTTTAATGCTTTTTAAAAAATGTTTAAAATATTTCATGCTTTTTAGGAAGTGTTACTTTGAAGGTATGTTCAATATAGGTTTCTTAGATGGTAGGAACAAGTAGATGTGTAACTATCATACCTACCAGCAGACAAGGTGACTTAACTAGGTAACTTGGACCTTATCCTGTGGGTATTCTAAGGAGGAGTGGATTTAGAATAATAAATATTAGCTATTTCACAAGTATGATTGAACAAAAGGGAGCATGTTAAAGTGCTTTTAAACTATTAAGTGCTTTATAAAAAAGATGATCCTGCCCATGTCTCCAGCTTTATCTTAACTATTTCTCCCTTACTCTATGAGCTGGCTATGCTGGCTTTTGTTAATTCCCTAAATGTGTTCTCCTCCTCTTTGTCTTAGGGCTGGACAGATGCTATTTCTTCCACTAGGAGTGTTTTTCCTTTCTTGCCCTATTCTTGCTACCTTTATATATTCTGTTTATCAGAATTTCCCTCAAAGGTCACAAACTTCAGAGAGCCTTCCTTGACCACCTTGCCCTAGCCCTCCACTAAAATTTTTTTAAAAAGAAAAAAGACAACAACAAAAGCAATGAAATGTACTCCTGGCTCTTAACTCTGTGTCCTCATACTATTGAAGTACTTACCCAATTTGTTAAGTTTTAAACTTCTGTCTCCTAGAATGGAGGGAGGGACCAGTCGTATCTTGGTCTTGTGCTAGACATTTTGAAGTTGCTCAGTCATTATTTGTTGACTAAGTGAATTGTTAATGGCATTAATAATAAACATTAACAAATTGTCACAAAAGGCTATAAGCCATTTTTCTAGTATTGGAAAAATTTCTGTAGTATCTTAGGTAGACTTAGGCAGCTCACTTTACTGATAGGATATAGTTTCCTTATTTGTAAAATGAAGGTTTCAGACCTTTCCAGAATCAGAGTTCTATTTTAGGGGACTTTTAAAGAGTGATCTAGATTTTTCTTTCAAAGACTTATAGTAACAAATTTTTAGGATTTTAGAAGGTGATAGAGGACTCTTAGAGATAGTTTTTTGTTTAGATTTTTTTGGGGGAGGGCATGTCAGTTGGACCTGTGTCCTTAAGAATTCCATTGAACAGCATCATGAATTAAGGTTGTGGAAATGGCTTATTCAAAAAAGTACTATAATTCTTGTGATAGGAAAATTTATCACGTTTATAAAAGACCCATATAGTATATCTAACACTTCTAATCTTTTGGGCTCTATGGAAAAAGTAGAATATATGGTTTACTTATTCAACCAGTTGAAAATTAATGTTTGTTAGAGGAGTTACTACTTAGGAGTTTGGAGGTGGGAAAGAGAGTTGTAAGAAGGGTATAGCCAAGTTTCTCAAAAATAGGATATTTGGCCAGGATATGGGTAGGATGTCTAGCACAATGCCTGGCTTGAAATAGGCACTAAATGAATATTTGTTGGAAAAATAATTATAAAAATACTTACTGTCTCTACTTTCTCTTTATTCAGTCCTTCAAACAACATAATTTGGTTTCCATGCCCTCTCATTCCAGTAAGGTTTCTAGGGAAACCTAATGCCAGTTCTAATGAATGTGGTTTTTTTTTTACCCCATATTATATTTGTTGTTGTGGATCCCTCCATGAAACATTCTTTACTTGGTTTCATAATAACACTATGGGTCTCCTCTTACTTTTCAGACCTTTCCTTTGTGAGTTTTCTATATCCATTCGCTCCTTGATTTTTAGTGTCCCCTAATGGTCCTTTTCTTAGCACTCTACTTAATCTATTATTGGTGGTTATTAAACCTGAGATCAATAGAATCCTGACTGATGGAGGGGTAAGTTTTATGTGGTCTTTGAATTCCCTGAAATTGTATGTAAAATTGAATGTATGTAAACATGTACATCTTTCTGGGAAAAGAGGGTTCAAAGGTCTCATCAGATTCAAAGAGTCTAAAATTAAAAGGTTAAATGCCTTCTGTGGGTGATCTCATTCACACCTAGCTTTAACTATTAGCCTATATACTAAATAACATGTTAATTAAATACATATCTGGAGTACTTTGCACTAGGCACTGTACCAGTTCCTGAGGATACAGTGCTAAACAAGATAGGCAGGATCCCAGATCTCATGGAACATAACCTGAGATTTCACTTCTAAGCTAAAGATACATACTTATGGATATGTATATGTTTTGTGAAGGTAATTTTTTCAAGGTAAGAGCTAGGTTGGCGCCTTGAATGCTAGCCTAATTTGGGTTCAGCATATGGGCAAAGGGTGCAGTGTTATGGATAAGATCTGTAAAACACTAAATAATTTATATTCCCAAGGCATTTACTCCTCTTTTAAAATAATCTGTGAAGTTGGGACACCTGGGTGGCCCAGTTGGTTAAGCATCTGACTCTTGGTTTTGGCTCAGGTTATGATCTCAGTGTCGTGAGATCAAGCCTCGGGTCAGCCTCTGTGCTCAGTGCAGAGTCCACTTGGGTTTCTCTCTCCATCTCCCTCTGCTCCTCTCCTCTAAATGCTTTCTCTCTCTCTCAAATAAATAAATAAATCTTTTTTTTTAAAGATTTTATTTATTTGAGAGAGAGAGAGAGAGAGTGCACAAGAGGGGGTAGGATCAGAGGGAGAAGCAGGCTTCCCACTGAGCAGGGAGCCTGATGCCAGACTCGATCCTGGCTGGGACTCCAGGATCATAACCTGAGCTGAAGGCAGTCACTTAACCAACTGAGCCACCCAGGTGCCCGTAAATAAATCTTTAAGATAAAATAAAATAATCTGCAGGTTGAAATTGAACATGGATTTAAGACTGTAAGTGAACCATGGTATAGGGGAGATAGAGTTTGAATGAGTTTTGAGAACCCATGCTGTGGATCTGAAGATAACATATGTTGTGATGTGATAAGGGGTGTGTATTTGTTTTTTTGTCCCTAGTTCCTGTCACGGAGCTCCTAAACCCTTGAAATTTTCTGAATGATAGGATCGACAGGAACAGTTTTTGTTATATTTAGTCTTTTTTTCTGGGTTTCTGACACAAGAGCGTCTTAAGATCTTTGGAGTTTCTAGAACTGTAAGAGTATCTTTTTGTCTGCTAATGAGATGATTGGAGGCTGGTTGCTTCCGGTTGGGGGCTGGTCATCCAAAAGACCAGGGCAAGATTAAAAGGTTGGAATTTTAGTCTCATTCCTTGACTTCCTGGGAGGGGAGATCATCTGGAGATCAATCATGCAGGTGGAGTGAAGTCCCCATAAACCCCCTTAAGCTATGGTGTTTGGAGAGCTTCCAGGTTGGTAAGCACATCAAGGTACTGGGATGGTGACTCGCTTAGAGAGAACTTGGAAGTTCCTCTGCTTCCCTTCCCTCCTGCCTCCCCCCACCTTTGCCCTATGTAGCTCTTCCATTTGGCTGTTCCTGAGTTGTATTTTTTATAATAAACCCATAATAATAAGTGAAGCACTTATCTGAGTTCCTTGAGGCATTCTTGCAAACCTAAGGAGGTGGTTGTGAGAACCCCAGACTTTTTTTTTTTTTTAAGATTTTATTTATTTATTTGAGAGAGAAAGATCACAGAGGCAGAGGGAGAGGGAGAAGCAGACTCACTGCTGAGCAGAGAGCCTGATGCAGAGCTTGATCCCAGGACCCTGAGATCATGACCTGAGCCAAAGGCAGATGCTTAACCAACTGAGCCACCCAGGTGCCCCGAACCCCAGACTTTATAGACAGTTGGTCCAAAATACTGGTGGCCCTGACTTGTGATTGCTGTCTAAAGTGGGGGCAGTTTTGTGGGACTGAGCCCTTAACCTGTGGGGTATAAATGACCTTTTTTTTTTTTTTTTTTTTTTGTCCATTCTTCTTCAACCTTGTAAGATTCAGTTCAGGTTATTTCCTCTGTGGAGTGAGAGTCAAGCTGATTTCTAGTTGTCAGTAGAAGGAATTAACTGTGTTAATTTCATTTTCTCAGACCATTTAGGATCTGTTTTTGTCTTGGATTTTTGTTTTGTTTGTTTGTTTGTTTGTTTGTTTTAGACTTTGAGCTATAGGGATTCAGATAATGCATATGAAAGTGTGAAAATCCATTGTGCTTTTATACTTTTTCTCTAGGGGCCTAGCATATTGTTTATTTAACTCATGTGTTCAACAATTTAACTGTTTAAATCTATTCTATGTCTGTGTCTGTAGAAGGAAGAAGTTGGTACTTCAGATGAATAAGTATGTTAGATTTTCAGAGGTAGGAGTAAGAAAGCATGTATGTGATTGGCGAATTGGACATTTCATTCTACCGTAACTATATGAAAAAGATCTTTTGTTTACGGGATTAGGTACTCTTTCTTTTTCCTCGTTATTCCTGCTGTTGTCAATATGCTGTTCATTAAAATTCCTGTTTCCTCTTGTTTTATAATATGCGAAGTGGTTCTTGTGACTTGTTTGCTAGTGCTTTTTACCTTACTTTACATTTTTCTTATTATTGTATATATAATCGAAAGATTTCCTTTGTTCTGAATCTGTTGCTGTTTATTTTCTTGCATGGTTGTGTATCTTTATACATTATATCTACTTTTGTAATGTTATTAAGGAAGTTTTGTGATGACTGTCCTTTCAGTGCTGATTGCCTAATATGATCCCCTGATTATGAAATTTTACATTCTTGAGTGAGTAGGAGCTTCAGGAGTACTTTGGATTTTTGAGATTTATATGTATAATTTTATGTGTTTTTTTTTTCTGGGAAAATTATCTCTAGTTTTTATCAATTTCTGAGAGTTGTCTATAACTTCAAAAAAGTGAAGATCCATACTTGCTTAAAGAGTTAGAGGATCTTTATAGAGGACCAATGCCATTCATTACTTTTATAGTCATAACATCAGTTGTAAGGTCTTTAATCTTCCAAAGGATCTGTTGCTCTTGTTAAATTGATTTTCTGCTTTATGAGTTTTGACATACCATAGACTTATATTAGTGTGACTTGATTTTCTCTACCTGAGAAGTTGATTTCAACTTCCTTATCAATTTTTTGATACTGATCAAATATATATGTAATAACAAACTTTATTTTTTCAGAAATGCGAGATAAAATGAGAAAATGGAGAGAAGAAAACTCACGAAACAGTGAGCAAATTGTGGAAGTTGGAGAGGAATTAATTAATGAATATGCTTCTAAGCTTGGAGATGATAGTAAGTTCTTTATTCATGTTTGGCTCGTGTTCTGTTTTGGTTTTTAGTTTAGTTTTTTTTTTTTTAAAGCATCTTTTTGTTATGTTTTTCCTGCTGTTTATATCAATCTATGATTTGTCCCTTTTTAAAAAAACTTCTCAGGATGTCTAATGATGCATTATTTTGAGAAGGATTTCTAATTGCTGGTTGTAGTGAAGCAATCAAATAGATATTTTTCTTTTAAAGCTCACAGGGCTATAGTCCTGGTCTGGTCAAAATGTATTTCATAAAGAATTTTTTAGAAGAGCAAAGGTATTAAATAATAGTAGATTTTTTTAAGCTTATAAGATATTAAAATATTTTACATCACTGAAAGCACATAAGGATGCTTTCTTAATTCTAGATATGTAATAAATCAATTTTCAGTTACAAGTCACGTTCTCTAAGATATCAGAAACAAGAAGAATAATTTCTTTTGGGAGATTTTTACATTAAATTCATTTTTTTTCTCTCTCTGTGTCTAGTTTGGATCATATATGAGCAAGTGATGATTGCAGCCCTAGACTATGGTCGAGATGACTTGGCATTGGTAAGTATTTAAACTAATTATATTTTATTTTATTTTAAATTTGCTACATGAATTATAAGTAGCTAAAACTTAGTACATGGCTTGTATTTGAATGCTTTTATAGGTCGTTTTCAATGCTACTCTTAAGAATAGGAGAGACTAATTAGGTGCTTTGGGACAGGGAATGTTCTTAAATCTTTTTAATAATCTTGGGAAGTACTTAGTATTCCAGTTTTACTGAAGAGGTTAAATTAGTTGGTGAAGGTTATCTAGTTAAGAGGTAAATTATGTTATTATAGAGTTTAAAATAAGCATATAGTTTAAAACAAGTTTATCTTTTGGGTTGTTGAATGACTTTTATAACAGAGTCACTGACTTACAATGATTTGACTTATGATTTTTCAACTTTATGATGGTGTGAAAGTATTACACATTCAGTAGAAACTATACTTTGAATTTTGATCTTTTTCTAGGCTAATGGTAGGTGGTATGATACTTTCTCATGATGCTGGGCAGTGGCAGTGGGATATACCTCCCAGTCAGCCATGTGATCACAAGGGTAAACAACTGATAAACTTATTACCATTCTATACCCATACAACCATTCTGTTTTTCACTTTCAGTACAGTATTTAGTAAATTACATGAAATAGTCGATACTTTATTATAAAATAGGCTTTGTGTTAGATGATTTTGCCCAACTATAGGCTAAAGTAAGTGTTCTGAGCATGTGTAAGGCATGCTAGGCTAAGCTATGCTGTTCAGTAGATTAGGTGTATTAAATGCATTTTTGACTTTCAGTATTTTGAACTTACCATGGATTTATTGGGATGTAACCCTATTGTAAGTGGAAGATCTATGCATAATGTTAAATACTCTTTTGCAATGTTATAAATGTATCTCTTAAATTATTAGAAAATCCTAACATGTGTAGAATATGACTTAAAATACTAATACTGCTTTTAAAATAAAAGAATGATAATAGCTATATTTTTGAACACTTGTGATGGGCACTGTGCTAAATGCTTTATATCATACTTTATTTAATCTTTACAGTTATTTCTTAATTTGATTTTTGCTTGACACTATCATTATACTTATTTCATAAATCAAGAAATGGAGGTTTTGGCTTTTTTGTTCTATTGTTTTATAGCCCTGAGTTCTTAAGTACTACTTTATGCTGCTTTCTCATTCAAGCCACAAAGAAAGTACATGCAAACAGAAAGTAGAAATACCAGAGAATATATGCATAGCTGAAATAGCATTGTTTTTTTCCAAGGTAATTAATTATGTTATGTTGGCTATACATCTAATTTCAATGGAGCTGCTAGTAGTAAAAAGAAATATTCCGTAAAACCTTTTAGATTACCTTTGGAACCTATGAGAGAGTCTATTTATTTATCTATCTATCTATCTATCTATCTATCTATCTATCTCTCTATTTAAGGGGGGAGAGTCAGGGGGCGAGGGAGAGAGAGAATCTCAAGCAGGCTCTATGCTCAGTGCAGAGCCCAACTTGGGGCTCGATTCCATGACCACGAGATCATGACCTGAGCTGAAATTAAGAGTTGGACACTTAACCAAGTGAACCCTGAAATAGTCTTTTAAATATTTACAAGGGTGGCAGCTTATATCTTAAGGGAAATATTGAGTTTTTTTTTAAGTAGCCAAATGCCATTTGATTAAGTAGGAGAATCAAATTAGATAATGTTGATAACCAAAGCAGGAGATCAAATTAAATGGTAGCTTTTTTTGTAACACAGTATTTTTTTTAATGTTCAGAATTCCTACACAGCTTAATTGACCAAACAGTATGAGTTTTGTGTGGTGTCAAAGAAATAAGCAAACGTCATCTTCAGTTTTGACTAACTTGAATATTTTTCTTAGTGTGGCAGATTTTTAGCCACATATTTGAAAGCTATACTTCCAGATCATGTTATAACTTACTTTATTACTATAGTGAAAAGGTATTTTTTTGGTCACTTATGCTTTGGGGCACTAGAATGGACCATTTTTATAATCCTTAATATTTCTAGTGCTTCCAAGACTTAAAATCCTCATATGTTACTGAGAACATAGTTGGTGCTCAAAATACTTGATTATTTATTTATTGAAGTTGATGGGTGAATTATGGATATCTCCCAAAGGAGATCGGTACTCTCCAGATTCGGTGTCTGTGTTTTATGACCCCAAGTCATGGTATGTGTACTGACAAAATGATTGGTTAATACATGAGGGCATGTATTAACAGGGCAAATAGTGTTATAATATTTGCAGGACCTGGAATTACTGTCAAAGAGCTTAATTTTTATCAAGAGAATGCCTAGATAATAGAAACTAAAAGCCAGGAAGTTGTTATAAACGTTTAAGTTGGGCCTAACACCTTATGGAAGCAATTGTGAAGGAGGAGTAATATGGCAGTATCTGAAGAGTTATTAGTGTATCCCATGACCTGCTTATTTTCCCAGTTAAGAGTATAATCAGGTTCTGAGAACTGATTGTTGCTCCCACTGTAATTTCAGAGTTCTTCTTTTACCCCATTATTCATTACCAGTTAATTTCACTTCATGTTGTTAGAATACACTAATGAAATGATTTAAGAAGATACATTGAAGACTATATAGGCCATTCCTTGTAGCCATTTAGTGTATGTAATGTAATTACTACTCTGTAAGTCTTTTTTACTGATTACTTTTTCAGTTTTGTCTGCAGGAGTTGAGAAGACAGTTCCCTGGCAGTCACAGAGTCAAGAGACTAACTGGCATGAGATTTGAAGCCATGGAAAGGTAACTGAATCTTAAAAACAGTATGATCCCATTTTAAAATGGCAAACATGGGGTCTAGATATAGGTCCTCCTACCTCCATGACAACATCGTTAATTGTGCAAGATCTTTTGCTACTGAGCTTCAGAATAGTATCAGAGTTCTTTTCAGCATAAATCTTGCCAGTTACTCCCAATAAATAGGATTTGACACAGGAGTGCAATTCCTTTACCATCTCTGGCCTAGTGAAATGGGATTGTGTTTTGGAGTAAGGATTGGTTTTATATCCTGTTTCTAGGATTTATTCGTTGTTTATCTGGCACATTATATAACTTATTAAAGCCTTTTAGCCTTATTCCTCTGCAAAATGAGAATACTACCAATTTATCAGGGTTGTTTTGGGCATTAGTAATGACATATGTGTAGTACCCTTTCAGGTATTCAAGGTATTGAAGTTATTTATTTTTTTAATGAGATGTAATTGACATTGTACTAGTTTCAGGTGTATGACATCATGATCTGATATTTGTGTATATTGTGAAATGATTACCACAGTAAGTTTAGTTAATATCCATCACCATACATTGTCATAATTTTTTTCCTATGAGAACTTTTAAGATTTACTCTCTTAGCAACTTTCACTTACACAACACAGTATTTATTGTTAACTGGAGTGACTATGCTGTACATTATATTCCCAGGACTTATTTTATAACTGGAGAGTTGTACCTTTTGAGCACTGTTACCTATTTTGCCCACCCCTACTGCCCACCTCTGGCAGCCACTAATCTGTTCTCTGTGAGTTTGTGTTCTTTTTGATTCCACATGTAAGTGAGATCATGTAGTATTTGTCTTTCTCTGTTTGACTGTTACATTTAGCATATGCTCTCAAGGTCCATCCAAGTTGTCATAAATGAAAGAATTTCTTTCTCTTTTATTGCTGAATAATATTCCATTATGTCAGACTTCTTTATCCACTCATCTGTCAGTGGGCATTTAGGTTGTTTCCATGTATTGGTTATTGCAAATAATGCTGCAATGAACATGAGGTTGGAAATATCTGTTCAAGATAGTGATTTTGTTTCCTTTGGTTAAATACCCAGAAGTGGAATTGCTGGATCAAATGATAGTTCTATTTTGAATTTTTTAAGCGACCTCCATACTGTTTTTCATGGTGTCTATGCCAATTTACATTCCCATCAACAGTGGACAAGGGTTTCCTTTTCTCTGCATCTTTGCCAACACTTGTTATGTCTTGTCTTTTTGATAATAGCCATTCTAATATGTGTGAGGTAGTAGCTCATTGTGGTTTTGATTTTCATTTCCCTGTTGATTAGTGATGTTGAACACCTTTTCATGTACCTGTTTGCCATCTCTATGTCTGTCTTGGTTGTCTTTTCATTTTGTTGAATGTTTTCCTAGTTGTACAGAAGCTTTTGAGTTTGATGTAGTCCCACTTCTTTATTTTTGCTCTTGTTGGCTTTTGCTTTTGGTGTCAAATCTAAAAAATCATCACCGAGACTGACATCGGAGATCTTACTGCTTAGGTTTTCTTCTAGGAGTTTTACTATTTCAGATCTTAATGTTGATGTCTTTAATCTATTTTGAGTTGATTTTTATGTGTGGTGTAAAGGTAGTGGTGCAGTTTTATTTTTTTGCATGTGGCTGTCCAGTTTTCCCAACACCATTTATTGAAGAAACTATCCTCCCATTGTGTATTTTTAGCTTCTGTTTTATAAATCAGTTGGCCATGTATGTGTGGGTTTGTTTCTGGATTTTGTTGTTACATTAATTTATGTGTTATTTTAATTTATGTTGTTATGCCAATACCGTAATGTTTTGATTCCTATACCTTTGATATAGTTTGAAATCAGGAAGTATGATGTCTGCAGCTTTGTTCTTATTGCTCAGGATGGCTTTGGATATTCAGGGTCTTTTTGTGGTTCTGTGCAAATTTTGGGATTATTCTAGTTCTGTGGGAAATGCCATTGGAATTTTTTAAAATATTTTTTTAAAAATGTTTTATTTATTTATTCATGAGAGTCAGAGAGAGAGAGAGGCAGAGGCAGAGGGAGAAGCAGGCTCCCCGCCTAGCAGGGAGCCCGATGGGGGACTCAATCCCAGGACCCTGGGATCATGACCTGAGCTGAAGGCAGACGCTTAACCATCTGAGCCACCCAGGCGCCCCTGCCATTGGAATTTTGATAGAGATTACACAGAATCATTACATTACTTTAGGTAGTATGAAAATTTTACCAGTATTTTTCCAATCCATGAGCATGGATATCTTTTGATTTTCTGTTTCTTTCATCAGTGTTTTAATTTGGTGTTTTAAGTAAGACAGAGTTAACTTGTACGTCGGTTATAGTAGCTTTTAGTAAGCAGAATGTATTGATATAATTTTTCTAATCCCTTTATTCCTTAGCTTATGTGTTTGTGAATATATACAGTTTAATCTCATTGGATTGTCTCTGTAAACAAGTGAAGGGCATAGATAAAGAAAAATAAATAAAATAGTATTATTTTAGGTTAGCAGAAAGTAATTTTGAATCAAAGGACAGAAGGAAGCAATCTACAAAGGATTGTTCCTGAATCAGTGTTCTACTCTAATATCACTTTTTGTTTTATTTCAAATAGTATAAATTTCTAGAGCATTCTTAAAACGTGTAAATAGCCAAACACATCCCAGAGTCCAAGATGAATGATTTTTTTATTTTTCTGTTTTTTGTTTATTTAAATTGAATTAGCCAATATATAGTACATCTTTAGTTTTTGATGTAATGTTCAATGATTCATTAGTTGCGTATAACACCTAGTGCTAAGATGAATGATTTTTAAAATTAATTTGTAAAGATTTGAGAGGTACTAGTTTCCAAAGCACACATTTTAATAGTTACTATCCCTCTACCCATCTTCTAACCAAACAAAAAAATTGATATGGTAACAATAATTTATTTTTAAGTCAAGTTTTCTAAGACACCTACTAAACTCTAATTCTTTAAGCCTTACTCTTTAATTAAAACTCATGTAATTGTTTTATTCAGTAAGGTTTTGCTGTTTTGTTTTTTTTTTTTAAAGAGTGACTACTATGTGTCTTTGAATTAGAGTGATTTGTGGCATTTTTAAAAAAATATGTAGTTGCCTACTCCCCACTTCACTGAGATCACTTTGTTAGGGGTGTAATCCAGATCTTTCTTTTAAAAGAAGCCCTGCAGGGGAATAGACAAGTAGGTTTGAGAACATTGCTGACTAAAGGTAAATTCTTGTGGACCTTCAGTATATTAGGATTCTCTAAAGAAACAGAGCCAAGAAGATATTGCTGTACATATATAGGGGTGAGAGGAGGGAGTTAGGATGCATAGGGAGAGGGTGAGATTTATTATGAAGCAATTATGGAGGCTGAGCAGTCCTAGAATCTGCTGTCTGCAACTTGGAGACCCAGGAAAGTTGGTGATGTAGTTCAGTCTCAGTCCAAGTCCAAAGGCCTGAGCACCAGGGAGCCGATGGTGTAAATTCCAGACTGAGGGCAGGAGAAGCTGAGATGAGATGTCCCAGCTCAAGTAGTGAGGCAGTAAAAAGGGGTGAACACCTCTTTCCTCTGCAGTTGTTTTATTCAAGCTCTCAAGGGATTGGGTAATGTCCATCCACATTGGGGAAGACTATCTATTTTACTGAGCCCACAGATTCAAATGCTAATCTCACCTGGCAGTATCCTTTGACATACCCAGGAATATTTAATCTGGGCACCATATGGCCAGTCAAGTTGATATTCATCACACTCAGTTAGAAAAATTAACCATCATAGTTTTTACAGAACTTACTATTTTTTAATTATAGTAAAACTTAAATATATCTAAATATAAAACTAGGTATTAATATTTTATGTGTGTAGTTTATTTTTTTTAAAGATTTTATTCATTTGAGAGAGAGAGAGAGAGCGCATAAGCTGGGGGGAGGGGCAGAGGGAGAAGGAGAAGCAAACTCTGCTGAGCAGGGAGTCTGACCTGACCCTGAGATTGTGACCTGAGCCAAAGGCATATGCTTAACTGACTGAGCCACCCAGGTGCCACTATGTGTATAGTTTTTGTACAACTATAAAAACAATGTAGGTTTTCTAATAAAAAACCCCAAAAACTAGAAAACTACTAACATTCAGGTTATTGTTATATTAATGAAATGAACAATTTCCTCTTGTCTTCTGTTATTTCCAGTGTGTTTGTCAGAGGTTATGTAGTTGGAAAAAGATTCCCAGGGGATTCTCATGTACTCTGTCTTGTGAGAACCCTTGCTGTATAACATTTATTTTGTCCTTATTTATATACTTGTTTTGTTTTATTACTATTTAATGATTTTATTTTAGGTTTCCCCATTTAGTTGCAGGCTCTTTTGAGGCTAACATACTTCCTATATTACCATGTGTTTGAGGTCCAAACTAATTTAATTTGAACTACTCAAGTCTGATTGACTTAGTGTGCAGTGATGCTATTTGGCCTTTGTATGGTATGAACACATTTACAAATTAAGTCTGCTTTTATTTTTCTCAGTTCTCTGCTACAGTTAAAATATTCTTACCTACTACCATGATCATAATCACAAAGAGGCATGGGCACTAAAATTGTGGGGCAGCATTTAGTTAAAAGATGTGTCATTGTAATGATACAGAATATTCATATATTGAATATCATTCAGAGAAAAATATAAAATTAAAAAATTCTCTTAGGAAACTTATGAATAGATCTCAAGGATATAGCTGTTGTTCCTAGTTTTAGAAACATTGCTGTGAAAGTTTTTAAACATTGTTCTTTGTTTTCTTTAAAGATCTGTACCTAGAAATGGAGAAATTGATTGGAGTAGAGTTGGGGTTATGAATACTGTTAGGAAGGAATTTCAGAATCAGTTATTCCCTTACACCCTAAACAAGATATAAGAGTATATGATGTTCTTCATGTGATTTCTGATGTATCCTTCCCCTTGATTCCCTATCACATAATGTTTATTTTGGCTTGTTAGTCATATGCTGAAATATATGATTATTTTTTTCATTGATAAATTTGTTAACTATTTCCTTTATAAGATTGTAACCCAGGAGAGTGTATTGCAGGTGTATATTAAACAGATGCTTAAAGAATTGAACTGAACCAGCTCAACTAAGAAAAGCTATCATAAGTATTCATTAAAGAGGAGAATTAAATCACAGATCATTTCCTTATGAATTTGTTAATTAAAATTAAACTTGTTCTTATGCTTTATTGGCTGTATTTCTAGGTATACCTAGGACCACAAAGGTATCTCTTTGTGTTGCTAGTTTTTACCTTTGTATTTAGGCCAGATTTGATCAGTGCATTTTTTGTTCATCTCTTTTTTTGTTTTTCTTCACGAATCAGTATATTAAGTAAGTCTTTCTATAAATACTTTATACATGAATTTTTTTCTGTAAAAAATGATACTGTAGCAAATATCTGTTGTTACATGAAGATGAGAAGAGTCTTGGATTGCAATTTTAAATGCGTTTAAAGTCCTGCCAGTTTAATCTTTTTCTGTATTTACTGTTTGTTACTAAAATTTAAAATAATGATTCTTGATTTTTTTTCTTTTTATGTAGATATGATGATGCTATACAACTATATGATAGAATTTTACAAGAAGATCCAACTAACACTGTAAGTTAGCTGAATTGCCCTGAAGATTGTCTAAATTTTGTTTTAAAAGATGAAATTAATTCAGTTTTTGAAATAATGGAAAAATACATATGAAACCAGGTTTTATCCTTTTAAATACCTTATGTTGGGCCACATTTTTAAAAGAGACTTAAAACTCTTTTAAAAGAGACTTAAAACTCTCATTTTTAAAAGAGACTTAAAAGAGACTTAAAACTTAAAAGAGACTTAAAAAGTTCTTCTCTGCATTGTATAAAAGTGATCATATGACTCTCCAAATTTCGTGTGAAATTTGACTCATAGGATATCTTATTAGAAACTAGTGGAAATTTAGAAAGGAAGAATTTTATGTGTTTGCAAAAAAGCCCAGCAGAGCTCAGTGGATTTGTAGTATTTTGAAGTTTATGATAAAATAACTTGTTTGGGTAGTTATATTTTAGTTGTCTCAGTGAAAAATGAAAGAAGTCATAGTAATTGGTATATGGAATTAATAAAGGTGTTTTGATTTGGTTTTGCTTTTTTCTGCCTTATACTTGAATAGGAATGCATATAGGTATATGTAATATACATGTATACGTATGTTCATATATGTATATATGTATAAAGAAGAAATATATATATTGTGTTTCCCATAAGATTACATCTTTACTTTATCCTGTTTTGAACAGATATATCAATATATTGGGCAGATTATTTGTTCCAAATATAGTTATGTGGTATTTTTGTTTTAAAAATGCCCTGAAGATGGGTGCCTGGGTGGCTCAGTTGGTTAAGCGACTGCCTTCGGCTCACGTCATGATCCCAGAGTCCTGGGATCGAGTCTCATATCGGACTCCCATCTCAGCAGAGAGCCTGCTTCTCCCTCTGACCCTCTCCCCTCTCACGCTGTTTTTCTCTCTCTCTCAAATAAATAAATAAATAAAATCTTTTAAAAAAAATTAAAAAAAAATACCCCGAAGATTTTTTTTAATTTTGAGAACATTTTAGTTTACTATTTTTGCATAATGGCTTTCCTCAGACTTACCTTCTACTCAATGAAAAGTTAGATTTTAGATAACATATCAGGCATTTTAATTTTTTTTTATTATGTCCATGCGCACATGCCTGCGAAAAGAAAATCATATTTTTAAAAAATTTTAAACAAAAACCAGTTTGGGTTTTTTTGTCCTTTTATAGAAGGAGGTATTGTTATATTAACACATGTATTTGTGTTATGAAATACATGAAAGTTTTCTCTTATTTGGCAAGTGTTTCATTAAAAATACACATTTTTAAAAAGCTACTTAATGTATAATTATGGATTATAAGATGCAAATATACTTGATAATTGAACTTTAGTTACTTTACTCAATTTAAGTAAATTATTTATGCTATATTGTGCAATTATTTAATATTGAAGTGTGCAATATTCAGTTAGCATTTATCACAGGCATTCATTGGTCATAAATCCCTGATCTCTGCTTGTCCCTTCTGATACTCTGTGATAATACTTATATCTGTTGCTTAAATGGTAGTCTTTTTTCAGCTTTATTGAAATATAATTGACAAGTAACGTTATGTAAGTTATACAGTGTGGTTATATATATATATATATATATAGTGAAATGGTTTAGATTTTTGCTTTTAATATTCCATCCCAGGGAAATTTTCTCTGGAAACTTCCTAGGTCTTTCTTTTGTGGGGGGAAGGTAGAGGTAGATAGTTGAATAGCAAGTATTTATTATTTTGTGAGTCTTCTCAGTATATACAAAGTTCAAGGAAAAGTTTTGACAGAGCTGCAAGCCTATGCGTTATAAAAAAACAAAATCAAAACAAAAAATCAAAAATAGAGCTTCTGTTAGTTTATCTACATATTTCCAATAAAAGAGTTAAAATTGGAAAGTTCTGAATAATTTTTTTAATCTTAACTAGCCTAATCACTTGCCACCTGTTTCAATAAAATGGCACCATTTTTCTTTTCCTGAAGCTTTTCTCATGTACTTATTTCAGTTATAAGACTTCACTACAATTTCAAGGGTATTCATTTTTCAGGTATCCAAATATTGAAAATGTGAAATCAAGTTTCTGAAAAAAGTTTGTTTCATGTTTTTTTTTTTAATACTAGGTTAAAAGTCAATAACTTTTGATTTATTTTCTTGGAATTAGGAGTCAAACATTTTACTTCTGTGTTAGTTTAAGTTGGAGATATTTTTAATAAGTTATTTCACTTTTTCAGGCTCTAAGATAATATGTAATTATTTCTCTGTGTTTGTAGTACTTTTCATATTCTATGGCTCTAAGATTGACTAAAAGAAAAACCCAAATGGTTTCATTCATAGACCATGTAAGAGGTGGTAGTAACTAAGTCCCTTAGTTGCTAGGTAAACATTTTAAAACAAGGTGACTGAATTCAGCTTTGCTAAATGTATTATTCTTTCATTAAATATTGTCTTTATCTAATGTCCCCTTAGTCCCTTCTGTCCTTGTGTAAATGTTTATTGAGTGTCTGTCATGAGCCACCAGAATGTTGGTGTTACTAAGAATAAAGAGTTTCTGTCAGTGTATCCATAGAAAGCACTGTGGTAGACTTTGAGGGAGATAACAAAACCATATAAGACCTAGAGCTCATTAAGTCTAGTAGGGGAAGAATTCACTTACATTAAACAGTTAAGTTGCAGTGTAGAAGACATCACAGTTTCTTTTTTCAAAGCAACTGTAAAGTATTACTTCAAAGGTGGGAAAGTCTAGTTGCACCCTCATCAAGCTTGTACACTGTAGTTCTTCTCTGCATTGTATAAAAGTGATCATATGACTCTATTATTGGTCTTGTGCCTCTATGTTTCTAGATGTCCAGTATAAAAATGAGGTTGCTCATTCAGGTTTTAAGGAGCTCTGCTTCCCTCTCCTATGCATTCATTAATCTTTCAAAAAAACATTTGTTGTGTGCTTACAGTGTGCTGGGAATAGAAGAACAAATTAGACACCCATTTGACTTTGTACTTAGGGTTGCAGAGTGGTGTAGTGAGCAGATTATGGACTTTGAAAATAGCTGTTAAATTTTTAGTCACTTTTCGTGTGATTTTTGAGCCTTGTGGGCCTTGAAGGATGAGTGTGGTTGAAATGAAGCAAAGATGATGGACCGGGGAATGTCCTCATATCTCATGAATGAAACCTTGGCACTATTTAAGTACAAAGTCTACCTAGGAGCGGAGCGTTGGTGGTATAGTGGTTAGCATAGCTGCCTTCCAGAGTCTACCTAGGAAGAAAGAATAAAGTGATTAGAAAGGAAGTTTTCAAATTTTCTTCAGGGAGGATGCCGAAATGGACTTTTCCCCCCATCTATTTTTAAAAGGTTGTGAAATATTTTTTTGAAAATGTAATACATACCCATGTTAAAAATTACGAACAATACAAAAGAATATATGGTGAAAAATAAGTCTTTCTTCTCACCCCTGATCTCACATCCTCCTTCACTTAGGCAAACATTATTAACAATTTCTTATGTGTTCTTCTAGAGATTTTTCCCTTGTGCACACACAAATATGCACTTGTGTATCAGTGTATCCCTTTTGACAGAGAGTTGTTGGAAATGCAAATGGTGGCATATTCTACCTTGCGGTCATTGTAAAGATCATGCTATATGTCAGCACATCCTTACATCATTCTCTGAATAGCTGCGTAGCATTGTGTTGCATGATGTATGAAAAACAGTTTCTTGAAAAACAGTTTCTTGAAGTAAGTCCCCCTTGATAAACCCTTAGGTTGATTTTGATATCTTCCTCCCAGGTACAGTGTTGCAGTGAATGTAATTTGTACGATGGATTCCTCCTCTGGAATCTAAGTCTGGAGATTCATGCATTTTAAATTTTGATAGATGTTACCAAATTTCCTTCCACAAAGGCTTTTTAGCCATCCATATTCATTTCTGTGGAATGAGAGTGCTTCTTCTCCTGTATCCTCCCACATCGTATACTATCAGCTTTTTTGTTTTTAACCTTTGCCAGTCTAATTGGTAAAAAACATTATCTTGTTATAATTTGCATTATGAGTGATGTTGAATATCTTTTAATATGCTTAAAAAACCATTTGTATTTCTCTTCTGAACTGCCTCCTTCAATAGGTTTTTCAAATGAAATTTTATTTCTGTTCTTGAAGAAATGGCATGGTTCTGGTGCTCTACATAGTTAACCTCTCCCTTCTTCCCTACTCATTGACCTCTGAGAAAAATTGGGGTTCTGAGGAACAATATTTTATACCTCTGAATTGGTTCATTGTACAAAGTGACTGGAGGTGCAACAAGATGGTGTATATTTGTGAATAATCTGGTATGTGACACTTCAGAATTTAATTTTTATTCTTAGAAAATGGACAATGAATGGGGTGTCTGGGTGGCTCAGTTGGTTGGGCATCTGACTCTTAATTTTGGCTCAGGTCATGATCTGTGGGTTGTGAGGTCGAGCCCCGTGTCAGGCGCTGAGCATGGAGCCTGCTTAAGATTCTCTCTCTGCCCCACCCCCCTTTCTCACACACTCGCTTGCTCTCTAAAAAGAAAAGAAAATGGACAATAAAGTTAAATTTTGATTAGGGAAATACCACCAGATATTTTTAGAAAGAACTTTGTTAATAATATGGGAGATAGTTTGAAGGAGGTGCAGAGATAAAATAATTTGTAATTTGGAGGCTGTTCTATCCTAAGCCAGAGACTATTGGGGTCTAAACCTAGGACAAGTGGAATTGGAAGGGATAGGGAATGGATGAAAGAATATTTTGCTGTGAAAGTACACAAACAATTAAAATTACTTAGCCGTGAATGGTTTTTAGAAGGGTATCTCTCAAATGTGAAAGTTTTAGTCATTAACCTGTGAAAGTCAAATATTGGATTAGGTTCACTTATGTTGCCTAAGCACCAGTCAGGTTTTTGTTTGCTTGCTTTTAAAATAAAAGTAGGCTTTTCTTCCTTTGAAAGCTCCTTGAGGGAAAAAATTATGTCCATTGCATGAACTAATGCCTAGCATATGGTAGGCCTTCAGTGAACACTTGTTGAATGAATACTTTTCAGAAGGAAGTATGTTAATTATTGTCTTTTTAGTTGAATTTCGTATTTCAGAACGATCAGATTTTACCTTGAATTGTGAACTGCCAATTGTGATTTATCAAATATTTCAAGTTTTGTTTTAGAATTAGATGTAATTGCCTCTGTGCCAAAGGTGAAGATACTTTTAGAATGTCACATTTCCCACGGTCATGGGCATAAGCCCTGGAAGAACCCAGAACACTGCTTTCCTTCTGTTGGCCAATGGTCTGTTTCTTTCTGGGTCCCAGAATCTGCAGTAGGGAGAGATGTAGATTGTATTTTGCTGGTAGACCTTAATCCTTTAATCCTTTCCTAAGTAGTATCCCTCCCCCCCACCCCCCGTAGCTTATTTTTTAAGATATGACAAGAGTTTCAGGAAGAATTGCTGGCTAGCCCCCTTGTACATAATGTTATAGAAGGCATGTAGCAAGTTTGATGAAGATTTGTTCGTGGTCATTAATATTTTATATTTTATAATAGGAATTCTAACTCTGTTATTAAAATCACTTATAAAATGTAGAACAGTTTTCATTTTTAAGACTTAAACTGACATTTGCAAAGATTGATCCAAATGAGACATTTAGAAAAATTCGGAACATTGACATATTTTACAGGAAAAAAAAACTATAAGAAAGAAATAAATGGAAATTGATAAATATTCAAGACTCTACTTAACATTTAGTCCAATTAATACTATTTTAAAACTGTTTTGACATATAACTGATGTAGAATAGACTGCATATATTTAAGTAGGGTGTGCAATTTGGTAAGTTTTAATGTTTGTATACACCTGTGAAGCCATCACCACAGTCAAGATAGTGAACAAAACTATCATTTTCAAAAGTTCTCTTTGCTCTTTTCCATTTTTATATTCCCAAAATATGTTCTTGAGCTTTCTTGTGGGATATAATTAAGTTACTTGAAAACAATTTGATCCTTTTGGGTCCCTGTTAGAGAGGTCCAGAAAGTGCTTATAGGGCTAGCTAGTTATTCCCCATTACATCCTTCTGGTTATTCTAGCCAGTGCCACAGGAATCATGGCATTTTCCAGTCTGGCTGGTAGGAAGAGGCACTATTCCCAGCCCTATGTGAGCTCCAGACACTTCCCCCTAAACCTTTCTGGTGGTTCTTTCCTTGGCTTTGGGTAGTTTTTTCACACTCATGCACTGATCAGTACAAGGCTGAGTACTCGAGGGAAGCCCTTGAGATTCAGGGGGAATCTAGAGTTTTTATTCTGTATTCTTTCTTCTCCAGTGCTATGTCTACAAACTCTAGCCTTTAATCTTCCTGAGCTCTCTGCTCCTTCTCAATTCATGAGTCCACCGAACTCAACCTGATTTTCTCTTCTTACACAGGACCCCTGAAACTCTCTCAAAGCAGTGAGCCAGGGCAATAAAAATAAGGCTCACCTCATTTGTTTCCAGCCTCTCAGGGATCACTGTTCTTTGTTGCCTGTTGTCCTGTGCCTTAAAAATTATTTTGCGTATTTAATCTAGTTCTTTGGTTGGTTCAGGCAAGAGGGTAAATCTAATCCCATCTTGGCCAGAAATGAAATCCCTCCTTAATGCTTATTTAAAATTATCATGATAAATAAAAATTGGTTCTTATGTCAGCATGTGGTAGTATTTTTGCCTTTGGTTAGAAAGCTGGTAAGTGCCAGTAGTTGGGGTTTGTTTCTTGTCTTTTTTATTTTAAAATGTGGACTCTGTTCTACCATATTGTCTATAGAAGAAGTAGTATTATGATAAATGAAAGGAATAGAGTTAAATGTTTCAAATGATGTTAGATTGGTGAAATTAGATATGATATATCCAAAATAAATTAGTTTCTTAATTACATGTTAATTTATCCATCACCTATTTTCAGAAGAACTTGGGAGAAGACTTTCATTTGAAGTCTTACAAATATTACAATATTACAATATTGTAATATTGTAAAGTCTTACAATATTCTTTGTAAAGTCTTTAGGATTGAGTTACTTTTAGAGCTTTTCTTTTACTTTCTTTCTGAATTCTTGAGGCTTTTTAAATGGTACATTTATTATGGCACTTTCATTGTTGTACATAGTGAAATTATTCCAAAAATATTTGAGTACCTACCATTTAGCAGGCATTGTGTTAGGCCTTTGGCATGAACTGAATAATCAGGGATAATACAGTTTTTAACACATTACGTTTTTTATTGCCAAAATGTAATCATTGTTATTATAAATATCACTCATGGTCTTATTTATTGGGAGTCTCTTGATTCTCTCTGATTTTTTGACTCTCACTTTTTCAGAGCAAAACCCCCACCTTTTTCACCCATGACAGGTAGCTTCATTTGTCAAAGAGGCTCCATTCATTTTACTTTCCTTGTCTACATCTTGTGGAGTATGTATTATATAAAACAGTAACAATCATGTTCATAATTAATAAACTTAACTTAGCTATAGCTTTTGTTTGTTTTATTGCTTAGCTATCTGCATTGAGTTAAACAGAGATGGAAGAGACACAAATTTAATAATTTACATAGTACCCTCCAGTCCCTGTTAACTCCAGCCTCAAATGGATAATATTGATTACACACACTGTTGCTGTCTTCTTTACTTTTGTTCTGTGTTCCTCCATCTATGTGCCCTGTCCTTCAAACACTTCCCTTTTTTGCTTTTTTAATGTATCTTTGCTCTTTCTATTTCAGTACAGGTATCACATCTGGGGCCCTCTTTGCTTCTGGCCCTTACACCTCCTCCATTCTGCCACAGCCTGCGTTAGGCTCTCCTCCATGTTGCATGACACCCTAGATATCTCTATCATTCTCTTTTTATTTGCTGTGTCTTTCTCATGAGCTTCTCATGAGATAATGAGGAATTATCTGTTCTTTTTCTATCCTCATATTTTTCATTGTTTTGCACAGTACCTGTCAAAGAGTAGATGTTCAGTACATATTTGATGAATGCATAAATCAATGACATTGTTATTTATATTCATTTTAAAAACTTTAAAATGCAAGTTTAGATGTTTTGTCTATTTATAAAATATTTTTTTCTGGTCCTGTGTTACTCTTGAAAGACTTACAGGTAGTTATTTCTCTTAAAACTGTGGAAAAAGTTATCAGGAGCTATATTTTATAATTCATGTGGCCATGGTCAGATTTTTTTTTTTTCCTAATCTCCACTATCCCTCTGTCTCTTAACATACAAATCTTATGAATGAGACAGAGTAAAGGACTTTAGGCTGCGTAAAGATTAGGATTCCCTGCTGGCTTGTAATTATCAGAATCTGGATGGTTATTTATTTGAATGAAATGATGCATACATTGTGTACATCAAAAGTAAAGCATATGTGATTGTTAGAGGAATGTTTGAATTCCCCAGTGGGATGTCATGGGGTATGTTTATAAACTCCCACTAAGCAGTAGTTCTACAATGGAATTTCACTGGCATTGAGATAATAATTTGCACAGTCAAATTACCTTCTTTACAAAAACCCAGGGAATCATGAGGGCCTAATCCTTTATTAATGTCAACCCATAGGCTGCAAGAAAGCGTAAGATTGCCATTCGAAAAGCCCAGGGGAAAAATGTGGAGGCCATTCGGGAACTGAATGAGTATCTGGAACAGTGAGTGTCTTACAAGAGGATTGTGTTTTGTTATTCTGATAAATCTTTTTTAATTAAAATGGAATTTGCATTTGATTTTCCTTTTTGCCTCCATGCTGTTCATTTACAGAATATCTACACACCTTTTTCCCCTCTTTTCCTCTCACCAGATTTGTTGGGGACCAAGAAGCTTGGCATGAACTTGCAGAACTTTATATCAATGAACATGAGTAAGTTGTAAATTTTATTAGGAGTGCAGTTTTTATCACTATTATATAGGTTCAGAAGACTTGGTTTCTGAAAGTTCAGTGAGAGGATATGAATCATGTCATTTTAAATGAACAAAATAAATAAATGAGAAATCATCAGTTTGTTGTCTGGGTATAATATGTGAGTTGCTTTAATTAGGTTATTTGTGTTTTGCTAAATTATTTTTGTTTGAGAGGCAAGTTTTTTTTTTTTTTTCAAATACAGATGGATTCCTTGGAATTAGAAAGGTCTGCATTTGCTGAGCTAAGGCTATTTTTAGTGATTCAAAATTGTGAATTTTTAGAGTCTAAATTGTTCTAATATACAAAGAGTATTATACTCCCTGCTGTTTAAAAATTCTGTCAATTGTATGCATTTATTAGCCTTCGTATTAAGAGAATCAACTCTTCCAAAGTAGAAGCATTCTGTTGCCTGGGTAAAAGACCAAGAATAATCAAGAATGTTGAATGCTGTAGGAACTTGCTTATTGGATATTTAATGTTTTTGTTGGCTTTTTAATTGATGCAGTGACAGGAGGAAATCCCAGTGTGAGAGGATTAGCCTCGTCTTAGTGCAAGTTTTCTAATATTGCAGCGTTAATGCTAAACTCCATCTACAGGCAGGATTTTTTTTTTCCCCTTAGTTCTTCTAAATCTGAGGTATATCACATTGTTTCATTTCTTCTTTCTGAGGGAATAGAATCAGATTCTCATGCGCATATTCTTACTGTGTATGAATAGTTAACCTCATTCCATACTACAAATAGCTGACACAGGAAATAAGATAGAATGAAGACACTATGTCTTAGCTTTGCCCCATATGTGTAATGTGAAATGGAGAATTAAGGTAGTTATCTGCATATTTCTAGTAAAACTAGAAGCTAAAATAAAAGTAATAGCTGTGATTTAATGAATGTGTACTGTATTCTGGGAACCATTCTTCAGTTCTCTTCTGTGCTCTGGCTGTCAGAATCTTTTTTTTTTTTTTCCATTAGGAAATCATTTCCTGAATCATGGTCATAAAGATGTATGTATGCTTATATGATCACATATGTAAACGTACTCAGTATTCTCTCATGTATGTGAGAGTGGTAGGGCATTTGGCTTAAATGGTAATGTTTCCATTTTTCATAGCTTTTTTTCAAAACTTATTTTTATTTTTATTCTGGTGTAGTTAACATACAGTGTTATATTAGTTCAGGTATTCCATTTTTACAGCTTTAAAGTCAACATTTGTAAAGTATATAGTATATAATTTAAATAACATGAAACTGAGTTTTTGGAGTGCAGTAAAACAATTAACATTAGTTTTATTTTGTCCCTAAAACAGATGACAGTTATTTTAAATGGTTTTGTGCCTTTTGAAGATGGTGTGATTAAAAGCTTTAAAAAACATTTCAGATTAATCAAAGAATTTTTTTAATTAAAGAAATACCTAATGAAGAAAATTTGGAAAACACAATAAGAGTAAAGACCAAATTTGAGTGTAGTTGCATCATCTTATCTACAATTTATATTTTTTTCTTCAGTACCTCTTGAAATAGAAACCTAAGATAGAATTATCTTTTATAGCTTATGCTTTTCACTTAGTTATGTTTTGACAGACATTCCTTATCACAATAAATATTTCACAATGTGATTTTAATCGCTTTTATTATTCCATCTTATTAATGTACTCTAGTGTTCTTAATCAGTTCCCTAGGGGAATAGAAATCTTGTTTCTTTTTTCTTTTCTTTTTTTTTCATTTTTACTATAATTCTGTATTAATTATTTTGTTTCCTTGAACTAAATTCTTAGAAGTAGAATTACTTGATTATATGATATGCACATTTTTAGTGGTTTTGATAAATCATTTCTAGTTCTTCACTGGAAAGGTAACATCAATTTACTCTTACATCAGCAATTATTAACATCCCCTTAACACTGGGTGCTATCATTCTTTTTAGTCTGTAAATTTTGATAGGTGAAAATTGGTTACAACTTTTAAAAAATTTTAATAGCTCTTTATATAAATGATATGAACCTTTGTCTTGTCAAATATATCCTTGTTATATGTCTTTTTAATATTGATTTTTTAACTTATAGAAATGTCATATTTTTATATAGTCAAGATATATCAGTTTTTATTGCTTTATGTCCTCTAAGAACTGCATAAATATATCACCTCTGTTTTCTTTCTTCTTTCTCAGTTTTATTTTTTTGCATGTGTTTCTAATAGTTTTATATTTAGTTCTAAAATAGGCCATACTTTATTTTTAACCTATAATTAAATTTATTATTATTATTTGCTCCACCTTGTAACGGCCACATTTAGTTTTGCTTTGAGTTTCTAAAGAGTTCACTGAGATAGAGTTGAATGTATACTTAAGAGAAATGAACTGAAAAATCCCAAGAAATCAAGAAATAAAAAGACAAAAAAGCACCTGAAAAGTAATTTCCTTTTAGGGGAAATGATAACTGTGTTCAGCCTCTTCTTTTACCTTGTATCACAAAACTTTTTTTGGTCTTGAAGCTAGTTATTTACAAAATGACCTCCCATTTATTTTTTCTAATTGAACGCAGAGGGAATATTCAGGTTTAGGGTGAGTGGAAATAAATATCTCCAGATTTTTTGAAACTATATGAAAATAAGAATCTGTTCATTTAATTCATTTAACCTATTTGCGCAAGTCATTGTAGTAGGTAAGGTTTTTTCATTTTGCTGTTTGTTTGTTTTTGGTAAAGAGGTAAGTTACTGTGGGATGTCAGTTTTGTGGGCATAGTGGCAAAATGTAGCGATTTAGGAGTTATGAGATATATTTATCATTTTGGCATTCTCTTTGCATAGGAATAAGTAGGAATAAGCTCTTTTAAATATAATAGGTCACAGGCAGCATTGCTACTATAGATCTAGAATTTTTACTTCAAATAAATTTCCAAAGTAGAATGTTCATGTAAGTCTATTCATTGTTGTTACAGGGATTAAAGAGGATATAGAATTCTGCCATGTGCTTTTTTTAAAATATCTTTAAGTTTCTTTTATTTAAATTTGCTTCTGATTTATAAATTCTAGTTTCTATTTAGTGATTGCAGTGATATATATCACACTACTTGACCATATTGAGACATTTTACTTGTTCTAAATATAAAAAATTAGTTAAGATGTGTACATTAGTACTACCAATATTATAAACAAAAATATGTATTTTGAACAAAGACACTTTTTTTATTTGATTTGTAGTTAAAACTAGATGTTATATCAGCAAAGAGCAATTAATAATATAAATTAATTATGATTGTGACTGTGGTTCCTTTTTGTAGGTCCAGCCTTACTATAAAATTCTATAACAAATGGAATTATCAAAATCCTATAAGGAAAAATCATAATGTTGATAAAACAATGTAGGGATAGATATGTAACCTATACAGATGCTTTTGTGAGGAACAGAACTTTGAAACTTTATTTAGTTATTGACTCTAACATACTAATACTAGTAGTTATTTTACATAGATTCAAGTAATCTTAATTCTCTAATCATTGAGGCATTGTATGTAATGAATTAACTTTTTTATGCATTTGAAATGGAATTAGCTATGTATCATTTTTGGGACAATTGAGAAAATGGTCACTCAAGTCACTTTCCATATGGTTTAAATACTCTTGAGTGAACCTCTGTTGAGAAAACTGTATTGGACCATCTTCTCCTTTTAGCTCTAAGTTTGATTCTTTATCCACAAAATTAGTTTGCTTTTATACTTTGTAAAATTGGAAGCAAGGGATCCTCTTCTGTATGTGATACTGAATAATTTCTAAGAAAAATATCTTGGCATTCATTTTTCAGCAGAAACTCATACCTGCCTATTTTATCTTTATTTTGTATAAAAACCAGAGTCACAGTTGTGCTCAACCCATTTAAATCTGTAAGAACATTTATTCTTAGCATTGATATGAATTTTGGCATCACCTCAGTAAAAGGAACATATTTAGAAGGAACTGTCTTTTTGATAAAGTTGAGTGTTTAAGGTAGAGACCACTTTCTTCTTCTATAGAATGATAAATATATATCAGATAAGTAGTTATAATACTTTTGTTCTAGACATCTATTCAGTCATTTGTTCAGGCATTTATTATATACCTATCACATGTCAGGAACCAGTGCGAGGTTTTGGGTATAAAAATGAAAAAGGCTATATAACTGATCCTTGATAACAGTATATATATATATATATATATGTATATATATATATATATACACACATCTAAAATGCTATTATTTTTGGTAATCTATAGGGTGTTTTTGGTTTCTCAGGCCCTTTGGGTTTGACTGTTGTACCCATTTTTATGTTACCATTGACCTCTTCATCACTCCTATCATTACCACGATTTTTCACTGTGTGGAGTACATAGAGGCAGTATGCATAGTGGTTAAGAGTAGGCTGTCTGGAGTGGCACAGCTTAGGTTTCAGTTTGCATCTTGTGCCTTTTCAACTATAAAATGGTGATAATTTCCTACTTCCCAGGGTTTTGGTAGGATTAAATGAATTAATATATATAACACACCCAGAGAAGTGCATGATACATAATGAGCACTAATAATACAAGTTAGCTGTTATTAGTACACATTATGTGAAACTGCAGCATGTATATTTTGAAAAGTAAGTATATCAGACTTAGTGTAAAGACAGGTAGCTTTGTATGTTGGTGACAAATGCCAAAAATAACTGTAGGTAGCCTTTTTGTGTTGGGTACTGTTGTCAGCTTTCACTGGAAATAAATTTTACAGCACCTTTGTTCTTTAGGATTTCCTATAAATAGTGGCGATATTTGCATTGCTTTAAACTTATAAAATACATTGAGAGGAATTACAGTCATGTGGTGTAAAACCATTTTTCCAGAGCCCTTTGTAGCAGTCCTCTCCTCAGGTTTTTAGCAAGATGTTTGTTTCTTTACCACATGATGAAATAGTAGTAGAGTGCATATCAAAACCACTAACTTGATCTATTTTTCATACGTTTAAAAATTTATAACTTCATTAGAATTTCATAGGCAAACAAGTAATGAAAAGTCTTTATAATAGAATATGTTGGTAAATAGGTGTCAATAAAGGATTTTTGTAAATAGATAGTATTTAATAAAATGTTTATTTCCTCTTTACCCTTTAGCTATTTGAATATTTTATTCAGTGGTCAATGGACTTGAAATTATTTTGTATGTAACCTGATCCAAGGTTGTGAAGTCTGTGTTGTGAATAATGTTTGGATGTCATAATAGTGACCCAGTTTTAAGAATGTAGTATCTACTGATTGTTCATAGGCTGCCTCAGAATTTAAGCCTTTGTTATTTGTATTTAAGAATTCAGCATAGCAAGTATATTATTACTGAAGCTTTTAAATTTGGGGAATAAAATGTCTAACATCACTAAAATTGTTTTAAAATTATTTTCCAGCATTGCTTTAAATTATTTTTAATTATTTTTATTTTAGCTAAGATGGCATATGTGACTTTTAAAATTGATTTCTCCTCTTCATATTTTTCAGCTATGCTAAAGCAGCCTTTTGTTTAGAGGAGCTAATGATGACTAATCCACACAACCACTTATACTGTCAGCAGTATGCTGAAGTAAGTGCTTTCAAAAACAACAGTTGTATATGATTTTATTTTTGTTGGTGTTAGGTATTATTTTGGAACTAAGAATATGTCCTTAATGTGAGGCACATATATAAATATTTAAGACATCTGATGAAACATGACTGTAGGTGTAAAAGCTTTACATTTTTAATGTTATAATGGGAATATGGCTTTAAAAATAAAAGCGCTTACTTAAAACAGTGAAATTCTTTGTATTTTTTATTGTATATTTTCTTTCCTAATTATGAATTAATGATGCCACAGTTGTCACCATTTACTGGCTTCTGAGGCAGTTACAATGATTATGATTTTTAAACCCATATTCTAGGAAATTCATATTAAGATCAATATTTTTGGAACTAGGAAGTATTTATCTTACTATTAAGAATAATAATACAATTGAATGCTATAAGGTTAGAAGCATTTCATTAATAATGAATGTCAAGGTGACTAGAAAAGGGCGACTCAGTATGTAAGTATAGATTTAGAATGCTGCTAATAGAAAATATAAAGTTGTGAGGCATTAGCAAGGCAGCTAAAAAAGAAGTTATATTGGCTTTTTTATTGACAACATTTTGTTTTAAAAAATACTCTGTGATCTTAATGTTCATAGAATAGGTTTTTCAGGGAGGTTATGCTTTAAAATTTAGCTTTAACAACTTTAAGATGAATTCTTTTAACATCTTGCATTTGTTTACAGAATATCTGTTTCAATTACTATTGCCTATGGTATGATGAAACATGCTATATTTCAAAGTAGTAAAATAAACAGGTTTCAGCACTCTGCAATTTTTAACAGGTTAAATATACCCAGGGTGGACTTGAAAACCTCGAACTTTCAAGAAAGTATTTTGCTCAGGCACTGAAACTGAACAACAGAAATATGAGAGCTTTGTTTGGGCTTTACATGGTGAGTAGAGGTGCATGTTTAATGTTATTTTATGAAGTCTGTCGTTTAAAGTCCATTAACTATCCCATCCGGTCACTTCCCCTTGTTTGTATTTTGTTGATAAGTATATTTTTTTCCTTTCGTTAAATATGAGCAGTAAGGTTGTAAGGCAATTTTATTTTTAAATGTTAATACATCCTAACTATTTGATGTTTTATTATAAAATATCTTCTATTGTATCAGAATTTAAATCTGCCTTTTTATTAAATAGGAACAGATACAAAACCATAATTTGTATCTTAATTGTTTTGATATTCTTGGGTTTATGCCCAACATTATTTTGTATTTCTTACCTTAAGTTATAATTGTATGACATAGTTTTAAACTATGCAATAAAAGACATTAGCAAAAAAAATCTCTACTATCAAATTAAAATTTTTTTATGGTACAAAAAAGAGCTTGGAAATTGTGGGAAGCATGTAATTAAATATTTCTATGGTTTATGTATGCCAAATGACGAGCTTAGAAAAGTCAATTAACAAAAGCTATGGGATATAGAGGAAGAATTTGCTGAGCTTTAAAATATACATAAAATAAGCCCCTCCCTACAACCAGAAAACCTCTTTTTAATAGGCCAGTTCTTTGAAATTTTAATTTATCCTGGTCTTTTCAAGGACTTTTGGATGAATGTCTTGTCGGGGCTCAGTGAAGAAGAATTGATTTGCAGAAATAGAGGCAGGAAGAAATATAAATGAAATAATTTTTAGGAAAGGAATGGCAAAATATGATTAGAAAATAGTTCAAAGGAATTTCAAGAAATTTTTCCTGGATCTACCAGTGCCAATTGTAGTAGGTTAGAGGTACAGTATAGTAGCAGTGTTGTCTCTTTTTACCAAATAAATGAAAAATTAATTTAAAAAATGTATTACAATAGATTATTAATGATAGTTTATACATAACACTTCATGTGCTAGGCATTGTTTTAAGCTCTTTTTTAATTTTAAATCATTAAATCCTCATATCAACTATTTGAGAAGATACTGTTATTACTACCATTTCATAGAAAGTGAACCTAAGACACAGAGAGGTCTAGTTAATTTGTTGAAAGATGATCACAGACTTACTAAGTGATTGAGCTGGGATATCAGCTCCGTGAGTTGATTCCAGAGTCATTTTCTTAATCACTGCATTTGCCAAAATTCATATGAAAGAGGTGACATTAAAGACATACAGGTGTAAAAATAAGATTTTGGCCAGTAAATTCCTAAATTCCTCACTGACAGAGGAGGAGAGAGTGGGAAAGAGCCTGTCACACAGGCTAGGTATAAAAGAAAGGCTTAATTTTTTTTTTTTTAATCACATGGATGAATCCTCAAGAATAAGATATATTTAAACATAAGATAAAAGATCTTCCTCTTCCCAGAAATACAGTATATGCTTAAAAATTAGTATTTAATTTTGGTTGTTTACAGATTCTTTCATGGATTCTAGATTAACAATCCCTTGTTTAAGTACATTTTTTAAAAGGAGAGGATGGATTGATCAAATTGCAGTCATTCTAACTGGTACTGTGCAACATAGTTTGGAAACTCTTGGTAAAGTGAAAAGAGGACTAGTTTGGAAATGAGGATCTCTTTCTATTTTTAAGGCTTTCAGTAACTTGCTTTGGTCAAGTCACATCACTCCTTTTGGACTTAAATTTTTTTTTATCCATTAATGTAGGAAATCGGACTAAATTATTTTTGATATTCCTTCTTACATCAATATTCAATAATTCTATAATTCTGACATAGGAAAGCTGAAGTAATATAGTAATAAAGAACTAGAAATAGTAATTTAATAACAATAATGACCTTCAATATTCTACAGTATTTAAATGATATTCTGCAGTATTTAGGTATTTAATTTTACCATTAAGAGTTGTGGTAGATAACTAATAAAATAAATTTAGCTATTTAAGATGCTCTTTCTCTTTTTGTCACTTTATTCTATATTTTAAACTATATTTTCATTTTTAAACACTAATTTCATTCCACTTTATTTTTGAAATTGTTTTGGTACTCTTTGTTATCCCATTGCAAATATGACCCTTACATTTTTTTTATTATTATTATCTTGGCTAGAAAAAAGGAATTTTGTTTTTGATGTTTCTTTTTTGTTTTTAGTCGGCAAGTCATATTGCTTCTAATCCAAAAGCAAGTGCAAAAACAAAAAAGGACAACATGAAATATGCTAGTTGGGCAGCTAGTCAAATAAACAGAGCTTATCAGGTCAGTATTGATAATTTTATATTATCGTATAGGTCAGTTAATATATTTCTTAAATTACAAAGCCAAATGTCTTATCATTGGACTTTTATGTCTTTTGGTTTTAATCAAATGTGTTTTAATTGTGTAGAATTAACTTGTAGGATCACTTATTTTTTTTCTTTTTTCAAAAGAAGTTCATTACCCTGTTATGATCCCATAAGTAGCCTTATTATCTGGAAATTTCAGTAGTCAGCATTTGGCAAATAAAAAGTAATTCTAAAAATCCAGAAAAGGTAAATAAATTGTGCAGTGTATTTCAGAAGCAGATTGGGTGTGTAACATATTATTAATTAGAGTATCTCAGGTAATTAAAAGGGAGGAAGAAAAGCCTAAATGTAAACTACCCAGACTATATAAAAAAGTTTTTGTACTCTGCTTACGTGTCAGATCTTAGCTGAAACTTCTTCACGCATTTCTTTTCTTCGTTTTCTGAAGCTTGTCCGTAGGAGATTCTCCAGGAAGAGCTCATGGCAAAATAAAATCTTCTTACATCTTGCACATTTATAAACTTATTTCTCTGTAGTCTTTATATTTGAGGGATAGTTTGGCTTTTAATATAACCTTTGGCTTATATTTACTTAAGTATTTTAAACATATTGTTCCATTGTGTTTTAGGATAAAATATTGCTGTTAAGTCTTATTCCATCCTGATTTTCTTTGCCTAAGTGACTTAGACTTTTTGTCCGGATGTCCAAAGGAATTTTTTTCTTTATCATTAAAATCCAGTAGTTTTACTACAGTATGTTTTGTTGATTGTTATTGGGTCAGTTTTCCCAAATGCACAATAGACCCACTTAATATGTAAATTTAATCTTCTTTTAATCTGAGAAGAGTTGCTTTGTGTTAAATATTTTTTCTGTTTGATAGCCCAAGATTTTTTTTCAGGTCTCTAATTATAAGTTTATTAGATTTCTTTTCTCACCTCTTTCCTCTGTCATTCATTTTCTTTCAAATCTTTTTCTGTTATTTTCTGTATTAATTTTTTTATGGAGTTAATCATATTCTCATTTTGTTTTTGCTGTTCTCCTTGTTTAAATCAGATAGTTTTTATTAGGAGAGGGTTTCTGTGGAGTGAGGGCATCAGAGATAGGATAACTTTCCCAACTTGTCTTTTTATGGCTTCCTTTTTGTTATAGAGAATTTAAATATGACCTTTCTGTATACACAGTCTTTCTCAGAACTAGTCTGGTTCAGAAAGATTTTCTGTCTTCAGCCTTCTGTTCTACTCTTAGAGCTCTATAGATCTTGAATTTTGAGGTGTTGCTTTCAGCTTGAAATGTTGCATTTTGTTCTTTTATTTTATTCTCGGATTTGCTGCCTGTGGACATCACTACCTTCCTCTCATCCACTCCTTTCCCTTATCTGAACCATCTCTCCCTTTTACCCCTAGTGTTTCTGCCCTGTTTTGGTTTCAATTGGGGGTGATTATCCTTCAGTGTGAGGTTTTTTTCCTCCTGGAAGAGAGTGTTTGCTGGACATTTTAGAGATTTTGAGGTTGTAGACTGTTAGACTTGTTTAACGTCACATTTGATTTGGAGCTTTTGAGACTGTCCTGGTTTTGCAGGCCATTTGCAGATTCATCAATTCACACTGTTTTCATTTCTGTGGCTTGTAGAGTAGTAGGTTGTCCATCCTACCGTACATACTCCTATCATACAGCCATTGATCTTTTGGAGGTCCTGCCACTGTTGGTGATAAAAACCACATTACAGGGTTTTGGAGGATTACCTGTAATGTAGTTTTTTTGAAGATGTTCTCTTTGGGCTTGTTTTCTGTTATTTTGTTTTTCGTGCTTTTTCTTTGTTTTTGTACTCCTGGTTGGAGAAGGTTGGGGAGATTAAAAAAATTCAGTGCCCCCACGATCATATTATTTAAAGTCACTTTAGTGTATTTTTATTATGTATAATAGAGGATATTACTTCTGTTGGCATATTGTAAGTCAGAGTATTTATAAATATCAGCTAGGCTGTGCTTCTTCAAATGCGGTTAGTTTGAGATAGCACAGATTATAATAGGGTTCCACACATAGTAGGTCTAGAGTGTATGTATGTGTGTGTGTGATTTGAAGATAAGACTTTGATAATATAAAACTAATGTAATGGTTTGTAGACTACATCCTTGTTTTTAAGGTATTTTTGAGAAACAACTAGCTGCTCAGAGAGTGCTTTTTTTGACATAGCATGAGTATATTTTTAAAATCAGTTTTTATTACAACATACATAGAAAAAAGAACCCAAGTCATAAATGTACATTTCAATTAATTATACAAGGTAAATGTATCCAAGTCAAGAAATAGAAACATTACAGCACCCCAGAGCCCTCATAGTACATCCTCTTAATTCTACTCCTGTTAACCTCAGGAGTGTTGATTAATAATCCCATAGTCTTTACTTGTTTTTGAACTTTATGGTATCATAGTATGCATTCATTTTTGTCTAGCCTATTTCACTGTTATGTTTATGACATTTATCCCTCTTCATGTCTGTAGTTCATTCATTTTTATTGTACTGTAGTCTATTGTATGAACATACTACAATTTATCTAGTCAGTTGTTGATAGGCTTTTGGGTTATTTCCTGTTTGGGGCTATTTTGAATAATACTACACTGAATATTGCTGTAGTCTTTTGGTATACATGTACTTCTGATGGGTGTATACCTTTGAGTGGAAATAATGGGTTGTAATTTGTTTTCCACAACAGTTGTTTATAGTCTCACCAGCCATGTTTGGTAGTCCTCATAGTTCTACATCTTTATCAATACTTGGTCCTGTCAGTTTTTATAATTATAGCCATTCTGGTTTATGTATAATGGTATCTCATCGTTTCACTTTGCATCTCCCTGATGACCAGTGAGATTGAACACTTTTTTGTATGTTTATTGGCTATTTGGATGTCTCTTTCATGAAGTCTATATTTTTAATTGGTTTATGACTTTTTATTTTGTTTTTTAGTTTTCTCTGATTATGAGCTTTTTGTTATGTGTGCAGCAAATTTCTTCACTTTCTTACTTGCAGTCTCTCTCAAATGATTTTGATGAATAAAAGTTCTGAAGTGAAATATGTTCATTTATATTCTCCAATGGTTTGTGCTTTTTGTGTTGCTTAAGAAATCAGTTGCTACTCATAGTCATACAGATAATTTTGTGTGTCTTTAGAGGTTTTTTTCCTTCTACCTTTTGTATTTAGATCCACAGTCCATTTGGAATTGATTTCTATGTATGATGTGAAATAAGGGTCAGTTTTCCCCCAAGTAGCTATCTAGAGAGTTTCTGTCTATCTCTGTATTCTATCATGAGTCCCCTTCCTGGAAGCTAGTATCACCATGTAGGAGTTAAGAGAAGAACACAAATGCTGGATCCATATTGTCTACAAAGTTTGGCTCTGACATTTATTATTTATGCGATTTTGGATAAGTTACATACCATTTCTGGGCCTAGCCTTTCATCTGCAAGATGGACACAATAGAAATTTTCTGAGGATTAAAGGAGTTAATATGTGATTTTCACTAAATCACAGTAATATTTGTTACATTGTTTTTACTAATCACATGCTCCAGGTTTACTTTATGATGCCTTCTTTGTTCATTGCAACTATAACCACCACCACAAGAATAGTTATAAGAGCATATATTTATAGAAAATTTCTTATGAGGTAGGTACTTTTCCTGTTTTACAAATGAAGAACTTAAAGCATGGAAAGATTAAATAACTTTCCCAAGGTGCCATAGCTGGTTAATGACAGCTGTTTTTAAACCTAGGGAGTCTGACTCCAGAGTTGATGCTCTGAAAGCCACAATATACTGCCTGTAAAAAGAAATGTCAGGTATAAATGTATCTGAAGCTATAAATGCAGTTTTTCACTGTCAGTTATTTTCTCGTGTGAACAATTGATAGCCTACCCTCACTTGTTTTCTCTTTTCATTTCAGACTTAAAGCTCTGAGTAGTAACTAAATTCAGAGTATAGTTTTGTTTGTTTTCCTTTCTCCCTGTCTCTTCAGTAATATAAGGCCAGACAAATATGCCCTTCCCTGCTTTATGAGATGCACCTTATCACTGGACATGAACGTACCATTTCAGTATTTTAAGCCATCGTTCATAGATCTAAACCCTGTTCTTTAGTAATTACCCTCCCTGCCATTCTTTTTTTTTTTTTTTTAATTTTGCCTTATTAGATCCATTCTATTTACAGACTTATAAAGTCTCAGTGTTCTTTGGAAGGAGCTCTAAGAGTGTCACTGGTACTCTTCAGTATTTGAGTTTTGCATTGTAAACTCCTTAGTCCACAGTGATGTTTTACCCATCTTTACCGAAGATATGATTTGTCTTCTCTTGACTCTATAGGAAAGATAGAAAAAAGAACTTTTGCCAGTTTCTGACATTTTAGATACCACTGCAGGAAGATAACACATCTCTCAGTTGGTCTTGTCAGGTTTCTGTATAGCAACTTCCAGTACTCCTCAACTAAACCCATCATGCAAAATTTACTTGCCCCTAGACACCAGTAACAGGTTTTAAATAAAATTTCTTTGTGCTTTTAAAAGCTTGTATTTTTCTGTAGAGGTTCTGGGTTCTTTCTGTGAATCAGATTCCATAAATATTTGTATCCATTACCTTTTGCTAACTTAGTGAATTAAAATAACAACTTCTTTGCTTATGATTCTGTAAGTAGGCTGTTTGGCTTGGGCTCAGTTGAGTAATTCTGCTCGTCTTGACTGGGCTTATTTATGTTTCTGCACCATGCTAGTGGTTGATGGCCTCACTTAAATATCTGACTTTGGCTGTCTGTCAGCTGGAAGTGCTGGGCCTCATGTTTCTCATTTGGCAGGCTAACTTGGACTTATTCATGTGGTGGTCTCAGGGTTCCAAGAGTAGCAAACAGGCAAACTCCACCGTTCAAGGGCTTTTTGAGTCTCTGTTTGTGTCACATATGGCTAATTTTCCATTGAGCAAAGCATGTCACATGGCCAACCCAGATTCAGGGGATGTAATACTTCACCTCTCAATGGCAAGAGAAATATGTGGTCATTTGGCAATTTCTTACACTATTGTAAAGCTCCGTATTCCCCACCTTCTATTTTCATTTATTTTGCCTTTTTCTTTTTATCTGCTTTATTGAGGTATGATTTATAGACAATAACGTGCACACATTTTAAATGCACAGTTGAGTTTTCACAGATGTATATATACTCCTTTCTCACCATCACCCCATTCAAGATATACAGCATTTCTGTCACCCCAGAAAGTCCCTTCTGCTGCTCTGCAGTCAGCCCCTCCTGACACTGCAGACAAGCACTGATATGATTTTTATCACTATAAATTAGTTTGCCTGTACTAGAACTTTATATAAATGAGATCATAGGTTATGTACTCTTTTGTGCCTGGCTTCTTCCACTCAGTATAATGTTTCTGAGATTGATCCATCCAGTAATCCAATTTATTTATCCTAGTATTTTGTCCACCCATATTATTTTACACAAATTATGCAAAGGTAAATTTTAGCCCAATTTATCCCAGTTATCACAATGGATAAATTATTGATCTTTGAATTTGATAAACAAGTTTTTATTATTTGAGTATGCTTTCTGGTGAGTTTTCCTTAAGATCCATAGGGAATTATGAAAGAAGAGTTTTTTTAAGCAAAATCTAACTGTATGAAAACAAAAGTACAGGATTTGTGATTAATGTGGAAAGTATAACTTTCAGAGATTGACATTTTAGTAATTAGATAAATCTCTGGGATCTAATTGAGAATTTTATGACTCATGTCTAAGCATATAAACAAGTATAAAGTATATAATAAATGCTCCTTATTGTAATGTTTTCCTAGGCATTTGTAAATTAGAGAAAATGAGATTTTAAGAACTGGTTTTCCTTCTTTCTTTCTACTTAATAATGAAACAGAATATGGCTACTACTTGCTCCTCAAGTAGGTAATTAGTTTAGCATGTTCAGTATAGGCAGGCAAGTTTGATTAATGCTCATGAAAAACTTTAATGTGAACCTACTCACAATAATTTTCCAGATAAATGCTTCTTTAGTACACTGTTAAATTTGTCTGTCCTAGCAATCCATATGTTATTTATGATTGCAGAGGTGATTCTGTTACTATCCTTTTGGGAAATGGAAAATTAAATCATGATTTGAGGGAAAAATAGGATTCCGGCTTAATCAGTTAAATTGCCATATAATTCTGGAATAGACAAAATAATTGCATGTCAGGCAAAATTTGAAGTGATAGATTTGTATTTCCAACTTTCTTTTTATTTGTTCTGACACAAATAAGTTTGGTTTATTCTAAATTGCACTGGTTGTCAGTAGTGTTTATACACAATCTTAGGTGATTTTTTTTTTAATTAGCTAATTAAGAAAATCACAGATTTATATTTACTACTATTATGTTTAAGAACAAATCAAGAAAAGTACTGTATTTTAAAATTCTAATTATGACTTCAGCTCTACAGAATTTTTCATTATTCTGTTTTGCTAATTAAAAAATCAGAGTGAATGTTACTATGTGGTATCCTGTTTTGCTCAGACCCATCAAAGCTTTTTCTTAGAATTAGGCCTTTAAGTATCTGATTAGGACCATTCCTGTTTACTTTGGATAGGCAGTAGTAAAAGAAAAGGCTTTCTGTTCTTGGTAAGTCCTTGTGAAAGTGAATTTATCAACTGGATAATAGGTGTAATAACACACCCCACATCCTTTGGTCACCTTAGGAAATTATGAAAAGGCAGAGTTGTAAAAGTTGTGTTGTTATTTACCATATTTTGTAATTATGAATTGTATACTTAACATTTGAATTCCTTGAATTAGTAATATTTTGTGAAAGGTAAAGTGATCTTGATTCTTATGAGAAGCTTTTCTCTTCCCCTGGCATTTCTTATAGAAATCCCCTTTATTTACTCTATCAAATCAAGATTCAACCATAGAAGCTAATGGTTTAGGAAGTAGGAGAATCATAATGTTAACCTGCAGCCAGAAAGGTCAGAGGCAGGTTACCAATTCCTGAAGTCTGTTGCTTCTGTGATTTTACCTGTGCTTGATCACTTAATCTTTCTCAACAGGTCATGAGAAGTTTGCCAAATTAAGTTAATTACAAAAGAGAAGGAACACATCATAAATCAAGTGCTAAGTGCTTAAGACAGCATTGGTATTTGCAGGGAAGATCAGTCACTTGAAAATGTTACTGAGTGCTTAGATGTTAATTTGAAAATACTATATTTTGCTAATAGCAAATGTTAATACTTTAACCAGGGGCACAGGGAATATAGATATCTATATAATAAACCTTCTCTTACCCCCACAAGGAACATTTACTTAGTAAATCTGTAGTATTCAGTGACAGATAAATGATGAGAATTGTCAGTCTAGTTAGAAAACCCATTTTAAAATCATCATGGGATATTCAACAGTGTTTCCCATACTGATTATGTGCACTATATTGAATTTAATATGCCATGAATTTGCTTTTAAATATGCAGTGATACCATTTTTAATCCATTGTATTTTGTTTTCATTATAAAATCCAGTCCCAATTTGGTTTTATAAAATAAATGACAACTTCACAAACTAGAAATGCATATTTTAAAACATGTTTACATCATTTTAATATGTAGCAGTTTTATTTGACAACTCTTTACTGCAGAAACGTGTCTCGTCAACTAATAATTACAGAAAAATTTTAAAGATTGTGACTTACTTTAAATAATTTTAGAGATGTCTTGCAACTTTAAAATATTTACTAGAAATTACATTTATATTTTACTTTTGTTGAAATTATAAATATTTGTTTAGAGGCCTGAGAAGTAGAAATGGTTCACATTTCTATAGAAATATAAATTTCACTTATAAATTATGCTTCTTAGTTCATAAAAATTTTCTAGTCAAAAGAGGATAATTTTACTTTTTTAATTATTTTTAATTTTTTTTATTAACATAATGTATTGTTTTTTTCAGGGGTACAGGTCTGTGATTCATCAGTCTTACACAATTCCCAGTGCTCACCATAGCACATTCCCTCCCCAGTGTCCATCACCCAGCCACTCTATCCCTCCCACCCCCCACCACTCCAGCAACCCTCAGTTTGTTTCCTGAGATTGAGTCTCTTATGGTTTGTCTCCCTCTCTGGTTTCGTCTTCATTTTTCCCTCCCTTCCCCTATGATCTTCTGTCTTTTTTCTCAAATTCCTCATATCAGTGAGATCACATGATAATTGTCTTTCTCTGATTGACTTATTTCGCTTAGCATAATACCCTCTAGTTCCATCCATGTCGTTGCAAATGGCAAGATTTCATTTTTTTGATGGCTGCATAATATTCCATTGTATACATACACCACATCTTCTTTATCCATTCATCTGTTGTTGGACATCTAGGCTCTTTCCATAGTTTGGCTGTTGGGGACATTGCTGCTATAAACACTGGGGTGCAGGTGCCGCTTTGGATCACTACATTTATATCTTTGGGGTACTTGCTGGGTCATAGGGTAGCTCTATTTTTAACTTCTTGAGGAACTTCCATACTGTTTTCCAGAGTGGCTGCACCAGCTTGCATTCCCACCAACACTGTAGGAGGATTCCGCTTTCTCTGCATCCTCGCCAACATCGGTTGTTTCCAGACTTGTTAATTTTAGCTATTCTGACAGGTGTGAGGTGGTATCTCACTGAGGTTTTGATTTGGATTTCCCTGATTCCGAGCGATGTTGATCACTTTTTCATGTGTCTGTTGGCCATTTGGATGTCTTTTTTGGAGAAATATCTGTTCATGTCTTCTGCCCCTTTCTTGATTGGATTATTTGTTCTTTGGGTGTTGAGTTTGATAAGTTCTTTATAGATTTTGGATACTAGCCCTTTATCTGATATGTCATTTGCGAATATCTTCTCCCATTCTGTCGGTTGTCTTTTGGTTTTGTTGACTGTTTCCTTTGCTGTGCAAAAGCTTTTTATCTTGATGAAGTCCCAATAGTTCGTTTTGCCCTTGCTTCCCTTGCCTTTGGCGATGTGTCTAGGAAGAAGTTGCTGCGGCTGAGGTCAAAGAGGTTGCTGCCTGTGTTCTCCTCAAGGATTTTGATGGACTCCTGTCTCACATTTAGGTCTTTCATCCATTTTGAGTTTATCTCTGTGAATGGTGTAAGGAAATGGTTCTGGTTTCGTTCTACATGTGGCCGTCCAATTTTCTCAGCACCATTTATTGAAGAGATTGTCCTATTTCCATTGGATATTCTTCCCTGCTTTGTCGAAGATTAGTTCACCATAGAGCTGAGGGTCCATTTCTGGGCTCTCTATTCTGTTCCATTGATCTGTGTGTCTGTTTTTGTGCCAGTACCATATTGTCTTGATGATGACAGCTTTGTAATAGAGCTCGAAGTCCAGAATTGTGATGCCACCAGCTTTGCTTTTCTTTTTCAATATTCCAAAAGAGGAGGGTTTTAAAATCAAGTTTATGTTTTGCTAGGTTATCACACTACTTAAACATTTAAATTGGCCAATTTTGCAGTGAAATCTTAGTACACTTCAACTAAAAATGAAGCCTTAATGAAAATATAAAGTCCAAATTTAGAGCATTGATGAAAGAAATTAAAGACAACACAAGCAAAATAGAAGGATATTCCATACTCATGGGTTGGGAGAAAAATATTGTTAAACGGTGCATACTGCCCAAAGCAGTCTGCAGATTTAATGCAATCCCTATCAAAATACCAATAGCATTTTTCACAGAACTAGAACAAATAATCCTAAATTTGCATGGAACCACAAAAGACCCCGAATAGCCAAAGCAATCTTGAAAAAGAAAAACAAAGCTGGAGGTATCACAATTCTGGACTTCAAGTTATACTACAAAGCTTTGGTAATCAAAACAATATGGTACTGGCACAAAAATAGACACAGATCAGTGGAACAGGATAGAAAGCCCAGAAACAAACCCACATTTATATGGTTAATTAATCTTTACCAAAAGAGGCAAGAATATGTAATGGGAAAAAGACAAATCTCTTCAACAAAATGGTGTTGGGAAAACTGGACAGCCACAGGCAAAAGAATGAAATTGGACCATTTTCTTCTACCATAGAGAAAAATAATCTCAAAATGCAATAAGACCTAAATGTGAGACCTGAAACCATAAAAATCCTAGAAGAGAACACGGGCAGTAATTTCTCTGACATTGGGCATAGCATTTTTCTGTATAGGTCTCCAGAGGTAAGGGAAATAAAAGCAAAGAATAAAACCCAAATTGTTTTATTGAAGAAAAGATATTTGATTTCTTGCTAGTGATAAAATAGATAATGTTAGCTCTCATTAGCAATGTGAAGGTAAGATTGTGATTTTGAACCTGCCGTGAAATTTAACCTAATTGCATTTTTTTTTTTTTAATTAGTTTGCAGGTCGAAGTAAGAAGGAAACCAAATACTCTCTTAAGGCAGTCGAAGACATGTTGGAAACACTGCAGATCACCCAGTCTTAAGGTTTCAAACTCTTTCACATTACATTTCACAACTGCACAATTGAACTTACTGGCCTGTGACTACTAAATGCCTAGTGCTATTTATATTCTAATTTTTTGTTAAGAGGGCAATTGTAAAGAATGTTTATATAGACCTAAAAATGCCTTTTATTGCTAAGCAGGAAGATGGAGAAAGTCCACAGAAGAGAGATTTAACAAGATTCATATTGATTGTACATCATTCTCTTCATATCACACATATATAACTTCTTTTAAACCACAACCTGATGTAGAAATCCCATAAATAAATCATGTGATTTATTAAACTTGCATCTGAAGATTCTAGATTCTTTTTGTTACACTCAAATAGTGAATATGTTGTTTCAGAATTCAGTTTCTAGTTAACCCTTTTTTTTGTGATAGAAATACATAGCATGCATTGCTGACAAGCAAAATGTTGGCAAATTATTTTGATTCTCTTTATAATGTCAAGTTGGATTTTGCTGTGCATTCCTGTAAGCTATTGTTTTATGTGCTATAATGTTATTCTCATAAATCTTGCTTAATAATGTTCAGTAGTATCTCTGTAAAATTTTTGTTTTGCCATAGGACATAATTGAGATTTTTACCAATAAAAAGCTTTAAGGTTCATGTATGCTGTAATGCTATAATGCTATAACCTTTATGAAAGTTAAATTTATTGAACTTTTAAGTATTTTGCATAAAATAATGTTAAGAAAACAGACAGTAGTGATGAAAGAGGTTTCAGTAGCTACGTTATTTTTACTTAGGGAAAATAAGAAAATCTAAACTATGTTTAAGAGCAAAATTTTTACAATTCTCATATTTAATTACCTCCTTGGTAATAATAAGAGCTTCTTTTTCCTTTTTCTCTTTTCATGATAAACAACTGTTATACTACCTTCAACAGTATTTTGCATGTTTCATTGGAATAGAAAGAACTTTGAGACACTTTGAGAACTTTATTCAGACACAAATCAGTCATTCAGGGCATGTATTGTTAGTAGTAGTTTGTAATTTACATATACAAATTACACATTCTATGTATCACATACATGTATAATTACTTAATAGAAATAGTTTACAATAGTATACAGAAACTCCTGCATACTTGTCATTGCTGGATTTAGGCAAATAGGGTTCATGGAGGACTTGACAACCTGGAAGTCTTTAGGAAGAAAACTATTGTCAGTATCAGTTTTTTAATCTTTTGAATAATTCTGTTAGTATATTATTCTCCATATCTGGTCTCATTCTTTTATTTTGCGGTCTTTTTCATTTTATTCTGCCATGAGAAATGAGCAGATGTGAAATAACTCTCCCCATAGAAAGCTAATTCTTACCAACAAGTCTTTGTTATCACAGGATGCACTCTTTTTTGCCAGTGAATTTAGTAACTGCATTTTCAACATAATCAGCCATCTCAGATTTGTTTTCTATAAAGGCTCATATATTATTCCACTACTTTCTTATCTTAGTCTCCTGTCCGTCACTAGGGTAGTGTTTACTTTAGCAATTATATTTGTGTAAGGTAGTGCCTTGTATAACTGTCAGCCTAAGTTTCACTTTATTTTTCTAATTTTAATACCTGCTTGCTAAGAATTTTTTATGAAGTACATTGTTAATGTGTAATTTATAAACTTCAATTTAAGTGTACTGATCATCCTATTGTGGCAGACATTTGCCAACTGCTTTTACCGCCACTTTTTGCTTGTTAGGGGTATCTTATATTGTTCACGTAGGAGCAGAAATCCCTGCTCTTCAAGGAGATAAGGACCTTACCTTACCTCAGCCCTAGGATATGTATCATGATTGATCTAAAACAGAGGTGGTTTCATTTCTTATGGTCTGTGAGATGCCAAAGCAGAACTTTTTTCAGTTTAGGAAATATTCTGTATTTGTGCTGTCCAATATGGTAGCTACTAACTGTAGCTTTTGAGCACTTGAAATATGGCCAGTAGAACTGAGAAATTGAATTTTTAATTTAATTTAATTTTAATTTTAATAGCTGCACGTGATTCAGGGCCACCATAGTGGGTAGTGTCCAAATATCTAAAGTATGGGCATACGACCTATTTAAGGCTAATAAAATGAACAGAAGCCTATTGGGAAGGGTCTTCCTTTCAAATTAAAAAGTCAGAGCTTTGTGAAGTGAGGCTTTTTGCCTCTTTCTCCTCCTTCAGGCCATGAGTGTCAACAACATACTTAGAGATACAACACCCATCTTACAACTATGAAACAATATATAGGAGAATAAAAGCTACTTTTCAGAGATAGCTTTATAGAAAGATTAGAGAGAGCCGGTGTTCCTGATGGCATGTTGAACACCTGAACCAACATGAGCACTTGCCAATCTCTGCACTTATTACATGAGAAAAATAAACTCTTGATTAAGACATTGTTTGGATTTTCTGTTACTTTTGCCATGTATATTTCTGACTAATATATCCATCAGCTTTTTTTTTTTTTTTTAGTATGTAAAACTCTTTAAAATTTTGGACATGCTGGGAATGGAGTTTCAAAATGTAATGATTTAAAGTTAAGTAGACAAGTACATACAATAAAAAAAGTAAGATCTTGTTGCAACTCAGCATACACTATTTAAGCCAACCTTAACCATAGGATAATACTGACTTGGGAGCAGAGGAGGATGTAGAAAAGATAGAAATGGAAAACCAGTGCTTCAGTATGCTGGGAGCATATAATTTTTATTGGTAAATATTTCAAAGAATCTTTTTTTTCTGATGCCACAATCCATCTATTCTCAAAATAACTTTATTTTACTTTATTTCATAGAACTGTAGGATTTTAGAAGGGACTTTAAAGATGAATTAGTTATATTCCATTTTAGGATGAGGAATCAAGCTTCTGAGAAATTAAGCTCTTCTGAGACAGAGCAGGACCAGGATGTCAGGGGTTCCCAAGTCAGTGTTCTTTCTAATATACTCTGAGGCATATGTCTATTCTGTGATATGTTCTTCCTATTTTAAAATGAGAAAAATAAGAGATATATCCAAGGGGCATTGCTTGTTAGAGCAGGGATTAGAATTCAGATTTTTCTGACTTGTAAAACAATTTTTTAGTGGAATAATAAAGTCATAATTTTTTTTAAAGTCATAATTTCATTTTGAATTAAACTGAACATAAACTAAATGGACCATTTACGCTATTACTTCATGTAATCATTGTGAGAACTCTTTTAGACTATTTAGAACTACTTTGAACCTCTTTCACTTTGAACCTCTGATGTATCCTATCTCCCTTCTCACTCTTGACAAGTAACCTCTTGTTATAGACTGAATTGTGTCCCCCCAGTATTCGTATGTCAAAATCCTAACCTCTACTACCTCTGAATGTGATTTTATTTGGAGATAGTCTTTAAAGTAATAATTAAGGTAAAATTAGGTCATATAGGTGGGCCGTAATCCAATATGATTGGTATCTTTATAAGAAGAGATTAGGACACAGACAACAGAGGAAAAACCATGGGAAGACAAAGAGAAGATTCCCACCTGCCATCCAAGGAGTGATTCCACAGAAGAAACCAACCCTCCTGACACCTTGATCTGGGACTTCTGGCCTTTAGAACTGTGATGAAATAAATTTCTGTTTTTTAAGACACCCAGTTCTCTGTGTACTTTGTTAAGGCAGCCCTAGCAAACTAATTGAGCCCTCTTACTGTTTTACAGAGAAAAACATACCCAGTATCAGACATTTTTGTGCCTGATTTCACCTCTTTTTCTCTTACAGTAGAAGCAGGTAGCCCTGCCCTTTTCTGAATGATTTCCCACCATTGTCCCCCTCATTTTTTTATACTTAAGCCTTAGTTTTATGAATGTGCCATACTGCCTTCTACCATAGAGCATCCTGCCTTCCCCAAAATGTCATATCATCTCTTTTCTTCACACTTGTCCTTAAACTATTTTTCTTATTTCTTTCTTTCATTTCAACTAAATTCTTCCTATTAACACTCAAATGTGCTCATTTCATTACCTTTTTAAAATATCACCCCTCATTTTCACAATCCACCTCCAGCTACTACCCCATCTCTCTTTTTTGGGGGGGGGGGGTTTGTGTTTGTGTTTACAGCCTCATTCCTTCAGTTTTCTAAACTTGTATCTGTTCTTCCCCATTCTTTAAATTGCTCCAGTCTGGCACCCCCTTACTCCCACCATATTCCTTTGAAATGGTTTAGTTCTGTTTCACCAATGTGATGGATGTTTTCTGTTTATAGAAACTGTGTTCTGTTTATTTTATGCTGCATTATACGTTTCAGATCTGTCCATTCTATTCCATTTTCATTGCCATCATCACCTGACTCCTGAATTACAACAGTAGTCAGAAAGCTAGATTTCCTATATCTTCACTTCTCAGTCTGTTCCCATTGCAGTTAGAATGTGACTAAACTTCACTAATAATGCCTTTATACCCTCCCGCTCATTAAAACTCTTCAGTTGTTTCCCTTTGTTGCTCTGTACCTGGCCTGTGAGGTTCTATGTAGTATCAGAACCAGGAAGGATGATTCAGATTCCCTGTTGTAAACTGTCTTCCTCTCCTCTCCCGTCTATTTCTGAGTTTAGCCACATTTAAATTCCATGTTAATGCTTTCTTTTCCTACAAACTTGGTACACATTCCTTCCGTATAGAACAAAGCCTTCCTTGACTCATTATCTTTCTGAGGTCAGGCCCCTCTATTTTTTTTCTACCTGTATTTTTAAAATAATGTTTTATTTTATAATACTTTGACTCACAAGAAGTTGCAAAAACAGTATGAAATTTCTCTTGCACCAACTTCTTACTATTATCTTTTTTTTTAAAAGATTTTATTTATTAGAGAGAGGGCACGAGTCGGGGGAGGGATAGAGGGAGAGGCAGACTCCTCGCTGAGAAGGGAGCCTGATGGGCTGAATCCCAGGACCCTGGGATCATGACCTGAGCCAAAGGCAGCTGCTTAACTGAGCCACCCAGGGGCCCCTTCCTATTATCTTAACCACAGTATATTGTCAAATCAGGAAATTGACATTGCAATAATACTATTAACTAAGTTACTGGCCTTATTTCGATTTCACAATATTTACATGCTCTTTTTTTTCTGTTTATAAAATGACATATATATGGATCCATGTAATCACCATAAACAAAATCTAGAACCTAACATCACAAACTCATTCTTGCTACTTAATAGTTATACCTTCATCTAACCCTAATGACCGGCATCCACTGATTTTTTTTCCTCCGTCACTATAACTTTTAAGAGTGTTGCATCAGTAGAATCATACAACTTATAACCCTTTGAGACTGAATTTTCACTCAGTGTATTGCCCTTTAGATCCATAAGTGTTGCTGTGTCAGTAGTTCGTTCCTTTTTCTTGCTAAATAATATTCCATTGTATGGATGTACCTCAGTCTGGTAATCAGTTCTCCATGGAAAGACCTGAATTGTTTCCACAGCCAAGTGGGGTTTATTCCAGATATGCAAGGCTGCTTTAATAATTGAAATTTAGTGAATGCAATCCATCGTATTAAGAAAATAAGAAAAAACACATTATCATATCAATTAATGTAAAAAAAGTATTTGACGAAATTCAACCCCGTTTATGATGAAAACTAATTTAGCAATAGAAGGAAGCTTCCTTGGTCTGATAAAAAAAAAAAATCTATAAAACTTCCATCTAGGGATGCCTGGGTGGCTCAGTCAGTTAAGCATCTGCCTTCAGCTCAGGTCATAAATCCCAAGGCCCCGGGATCAAGTCCTGCATGCGGCTCCTTGCTCGGCAGGGAGCCTGCTTCTTCCTCTGCCTGCCGCTCCCCCTGCTTGTGCTCTCTTTGTCTCTCCCTCTCTCTCTGACAAAATCTTAAAAAAAATAAAACACCTAACATCATCTTGATGAAAGAATAAATGCTTTTTTCCTAAGATTGGGAATGAAACAAGGATGTGTACTCTTACCACTTCTATTCAACATAATACTTGATATCTTTGCTAGTGCGGTAAGATAAAAAAAGGAATAAAAGGCATACAGATTGGAAAGGAAGAAGTAAAGCTGTCTATATTTACAGATAACCCAATGGTCTACATAGAAAATCCCAGGAGATCTCCAAAAACACCCTGAACTAATAAGTGAGTTTTACAAGATCATAGACTAAAGGTCAACAAAAAATCCATCATATTTCTATATGTTAGGAATAAACAATACCATTTACAATTGCTCAAAAATAAAATATTAAGAAAGAAATCAAAGAAGACTTAAATAAATGGAGAGACATAACCACATTCATGGATTGAAAGACAATATAGTAAGGATGTTAATTGCCCCCAAATGGGCTATAGCTATAGTGCAATTAATATCAAAATCACAGATTCTTTGTAGCTAGAACTTTATAAAATTTATATGAAAAGCAAAGGAACTAGAATAGTCTAAACAACTTTGCAAATGAAAATAAAGTTGGAAGAATCAGACTACCAGATACTGACATATGTAGCTATAGTAATCAAAACAGTGGTATTGTTACTGACTGTGTGGTTTTGTCAGAATGATAGACACAAGGAGCAGTGGAACAGAAGAGAGTCCGGAACAGACCCACACCAGTATGGCAAACAAATTTTTGAGACAGATGCATAAGCAATTCAATGAAGGAATTGGTCTGGGACAATTGAATATTCAGCAAATAATGTTGAAAAAATTAGACATTCATAGCAGAAAGGCCCTCAACCTAGACCTCCCAGCTTATAAAAAAGTTATCTCAAAATGGCTCATGAATCTGGATGTAAAATGTAAAACTACAAAGTTTTTGGGAAAAAAAAACAGGAAGAAATTTCTTTGACCTAGGGTTAGGGCAGAATTCAAGTGACAGCAAAGGTGCAATCTTTTTTTTTAAAAAGATGAATAAATTGGACTTTGTCAAAAATAAAAACTTGTTCTGAGAATGACCTGTTAAAAGAGATGAAAAAACAAGCCATAGAAAATACTTGCAATCGTTTATTAAATATAAAGAACTTTTCAGAATATATAAAGAACTTTCAAAATTCAATAGAAAAAAATGGGCAAAAGACTTGGACACTTAAAGAGGCTGTAGGGATGGCAAATATGCACATGAAAAATGTTCAACATCATTTGCTATTAATAAGGAAGTGCAAATTGGAAGCTATAATGGCATACCACCCACACCTAGCTAAAAACATACCCATAATTTTGTGTGCTGATGATTATGTGGAGCAACCGGGAAATGTCAAATGTTTAGCTACTCTGGAAAAGTTTGTTGTATACTTTTATATTATCATACACCTCTCATTGGGAGTATTTATCACCTTATTTATATTTTCAGATAATTGTGTCCCTCAGTAGATTCTCTAATTACAGGGGGTCAGAAACCATGCCTATATTTGTCCACTTTTTTCATCCCAGGTTCTAGCATGATACCTGCACATAGTACATATTTCTTTTAATACAAAAAAAAAACTATGCACATCTTGATAAAATTTATTTAACAAATCTTACTTCCGGAAGTAGTTTAGCTTCACTTTGTGGCAAAATTAAGTAATCAGAAAGTTACCCAAAAATCGAATCTGCATATCATATGAACAATATTATAAGACTGCCAATGAGATTATATATACCATATAAAGAATAGAAAATATAATGATTAACAATATAAACTGGAGCCATTCTCAATAAGCTGTAGGAATTCCCCAACTGTAAGGATATTGCAAATGATCAAAAGTGATTAATGGGCCATTGAAAATTTTTTGTTAATGGTTCTCGAAGTATTTTTGAACTTGTTAGAAATGCAAATTATTGAGCCTCACCCAGTCTACTAAATGAGAGACTCAGGACTCTGTCTAGCAATTTGTGTTTTAACAAACCCATCAGGTATTCCTAAAGCCCACTAAAATTTGAAAACCATTTTTCTACAGTTGACTTGGTTATTGGAAGACTGATTGGAAGAAGCAAGTGATTCTGTGGAGATTTGTATTATTTCCTTTGTTTCTTGCATTATATGTGTGTATAGTGTTCTCTGTGTTATCCTCTCTTCTGTTCCTCACCTTTTTCCCCATTTCATTTTTTTTTTTTTTTTGCAACTCTGTTTTCCCTTGATGCCAAAATAAAGAACTGAGGTATACAAGTATGTTTTGTATATTGAATGGAATGTTTTTCCCTTGGTAATTTTAAAATTAGTATATATGTAGAAATATAGTATATATACATACATACATACTACCTTTCTCGGAAGTCAGACTGAATTTATTTGATTTATAGTAGTTGCCCTCAAAAGCTTTTCTTAAAAACTTTTTTTTTAAGAGAAAGGAGATGGAAGTGGGTCAGTGGTCTTTAAAAAGAGAAATTCTGTATATCTACACACACACACACGTTCATATATATGCCTCTCTCTCTCTTTCTATGTATATATGTATATTTGTATTTCTTTTTGCACTCAATTGTAATAACCACAATGGGGGTGTAGATGGTGTGAGCTTTGTATTATAATGGGCATAGTAGAAAACAAGAATAATATTAAGTCCTCCGTTCTACATTTATTGCTTCTTAATATAAAAATCTGATTAATAGAAAGATTTTGATGCTTAGAAAGTTAAATTAGGGGGCATCTGGGTGGCTCAGTCGGTTAAGCATCTGCCTTTGGCTTAGGTCATGATCCCAGGGTCCTGGAATCGAGTCCGGTGTTAGGCTCCCTGCTCAGTGGGGAACCTGTTTCTCCCTCTCCCTTTGCCCGTCTCCCTGCTCATGCTCTCTCTCTCAAATAAATAAATAAAATCTTTTTTTAAAAAAAGTTAAATTAGAACCATATCACAGCAAACTATTTCAGCTGCAAATGAATGAATTCCAGTGGGGTCAATTGCATGTCCACTGTTTAATATAAGAAAACAAGCATTATAAGAACATACAACATACAACTCATTTTCAGGTCTTTAGGTCCTGGAGGATTTCCTCTACCTCAAAAAACTGCTGCCACCAAAACAACTTGGAGACAGTAATTTGGCAAATAAGTCACTGATAGAGAAATGTCTACTTGCAGATGTTCAAGTAAAACTGAACTTTTCCAAGTAGAGAATGGACACTAACTTTGAAGAAATCTGAGTTTATACCTAAGTAACTTGAGAGATACACTACTAAGAGATCCTTTGTGAATTCAAATCTTTTATAGGGAACTTAAATATTACATGAAAACATGGGTAAGAATTATTTGAATATGTGATTTTATCAGGTGAATGACCAAAAAGTTAAGATTTATCAAATAGCATATTCTTTAAAATCTAGGTAACAATATCTACCATAATATATCAATTTCAAATCAGTTTGAAGTTCTCCAGAATGTTAACTATAGCCAGTAGTTTTAAGAATTGGACTCAAATGGGGGCGCCTGGGTGGCTCAGATGGTTAAGCGTCTGCCTTCGGCTCAGGTCATGATCCCAGGGTCCTGGGATTGAGTCCCGCATCGGGCTCCCTGCTCGGTGCAGAGCCTGCTTCTCCCTCTCCCTCTGCCATTTCCTCTGCTTGTGCTCTCTGGCTCTCTGTCAAATGAATAAAATCTTAAAAAAAAAAAAAAAAGAATTGGACTCAAATGACCACTGATTTTAGATCCAATTTCACTGTTTTATGTGTCATACTTAGTATGACAGAGAGAACCAGAGAAAACGCAGTCCATTGGTTGATAATTCCTCAATGTAACCCCCACCCCCAATCTGACCAAAAAAAAGTACTGGGATAAATGATCATAATTCTTGTGAGGGGAATCAAAGTTGGGAGTTTCCAGATAAAAATGACCAAAGAAAAACTATAAAAATTGTCTTGCCACCAAAGAACTTCAAATAGCATGATATGTATGTGATGATTTAAGGGAACTAAGAGCAGTGAGGAAATAGACGTGCTACCAAAGATGTGGTTGTACCTTAAGTGGCACCCAAGAATCAGAACTCTGGTGCTTGCCTAAATGCAGTCTTATAAATATTAGAATGAGAGGGAGTTTTAAAATATGAATTGAAGATGTAAAAATAATTGAATACAACATTGGTTTTTTTACTTCATTTTGGAGGGTATTTCATCTTTCTGCATGAGACTTCTCTATAAAGATTTTTCCACAAGGAAGTATTTATTAGTCTAAAGAGAATCATAATGGAGTATCTTGTGTTAATAATTACATCCTAATTTAGTTAGTAACTTTAAATTTGCACTTAATTTTCTATTAACAGATCTCAAATGTTCGTGAACTAATACTGGAATTCATATTTTTAATAGTCATTGATCAGAAATGAAAAAGCTTGATTTTCAATTATATTTTTTTCCTCCAACAAGCTTATAGAAGTACGCCACCTAGAGTAAATTTTATGAGTTTTAAAGTATAAAACTGTTGGGCTGATTTAATGTTATTTTAAACCCCAGAAAGTAGGCATATCTTAATCAAAATAAAACTAAATAATATAATTGTGGATTTTTTTATATATGTTGTTTTCACATGTGACTTTTTTTTTTTGTTTAAGTAGGCTCTACGCCCAGTGTGGAGCCCAACCTGGGGCTCAAACTCATGATCCTGACATCAAGACCTGAGTTGAAATCAAGAGTTGGACACTTAACTAACAGAGCCACTCAGGTGCCTCTACGTGTGACTTAATATTGCTGTATATAAGACAATATTTTTGTTAATAGTTTCAGAAAGGCAGTTTACTTAATAAGTCCTCTTGAGATGGATAACAAATCAAGTTCAAGAATTACACTTTTTAAAACCTGATTCAATGACATTAGGGCTGATTTTAATATGTTATTACCAACTAAAATAATTATGGAAATATTTGAGAGATATTATAAATCATGACTTATATACACAGAAAGAGTAAAAATTTATCTTGGTGCATTCAATGAATTTTTTAAGTATAATTTTAGAAGTCACAGCTGTTGAGTAAGCTTTCGTGCTAGAGGTCTGAACATACAAGTAGGTAGAGTTTTTCAAATGCTAATAAAAAGTGAATGGAGGGGGCGCCTGGGTGGCTCAGTTGGTTAAGCAACTGCCTTCGGCTCAGGTCATGATCCTGGAGTCCCGGGATGGAGTCCCACATCAGGCTTCCTGGTCGGCAGGGAGTCTGCTTCTCCCTCTAACCCTCCCCCCTCTCATGCTCTCTCTCTCTCATTATCTCTCTCTCTCAGATAAATAAATGAAATCTTAAAAAAAAAAGTGAATGGAGGGGGGGAGTTGGAGGGGCAGACGAACCATGAGAGACAATGGACTCTGAAAAACAAACTGAGGGTTCTAGAGGGGAGGGGGGTGGGGGGATGGGTTAGCCTGATGATGGGTATTAAAGAGGGCACGTTCTGTGTGGAGCACTGGGTGTTATACGCAAACAATGAATCATGGAACACTACATCAAAAACTAATGATGTAATGTATGGTGATTAACATAACAATAAAATAAAATTAAGAGTGAATGGAAAGAACCCTTTATTGGTTTTTTTCTTTCCTTTTTTTTTTTTTAAAGATTTTATTTATTTGACAGAGAGATACAGCTAGAGAGGGAACACAAGGAGGGAGCTCAATCCCAGGACCCTGGGATCATGACCTGAGCTGAGGGCAGACGCTTAATGACTGAGCCACCCAGGCGCCCCAGGGTTTCTTATGGTTTTTCAGGTGGGACAGGAAGCATATAAAAGCAAGTTTTATTTATTTATTTTTAATTTTTTTTAAGATTTTATTTATTTATTTGACAGAGAGAGAGCACAACAGGGGGAGCGGCAGGCAGTGGGAGAGGGAGAAGCAGGCTCCCCACTGAGCAGGGAGCCTGAGGCAGGGCTTGATCCCAGGACCCTGGGATCATGACCCAAGACAAAGACAGCCACCCAACAACTGAGCCACCCAGACACCCCTAAAAGAACAAGTTTTAAAATTTATTTATTGACAAAACACTGTAAGATGTTGAGACTTATAGGTTTCTTCAACTAGACAGTGTTAAAAAGCATTATTTTTTTCTTTTTTCCCCAGCTTTATTGAAATGGAAGTGACATATAACATTGTATAAGTTTAAGGTGTACAATGTAATGATTTGATTTATTATCCTAGCAACTTTCAGGTATACAGTACATATTATGTACATGCTGTTCGTTAGATCCCTAGAACTCATCTTATAATTCAAATTCTGTGCCCTTTGACCAATATCTTCCTATTTCCCCCGGCCTCTAGCCCTGGTAATTATCAATCTACTCTCTGTTTCATGAGTTTGACATTTTTAGGTTCCACATGTAAATGAAATCATACTGTATTTGTCTTTCTCTGACTTATTTCACTTAGCATAATGCCCTCAGGGTCCATCTATGTTGTCACAAAAGGCAGGATCTTCTCCTTTTTTCTTATAGCTGAATTATATACACACACCACATTTTCTTTGTCCATTCATCCATCTGTGAACACTTAGGTTCTTTCCATGTCTTGGCTATTATGAATAATGCTGCAGTGAATATGGGGGTGCAGATATCTCTTCATTACATTTGGATATAGTTTTGGATATATACTCAGAAGTAGAATTGATGGATCATATGGTAGTTCTATTTTTAATTTTTAAAGGAACCTCCACTTCCATAATGACTGTACCAATTTACATTCCTACTGATAGTGCACTAGGGTCCCTGTTCTGCCACATCATCTCCAGCATTTATTATTTCTGGTATTCTGATGACAGCCATTCTAACAGGTGACTGTGGTTTTGCTTTGCATTTCCCTGATTAGTGATATTGATATTGATATGTACTTGGTATGTCTTCTTTAGAAAAATTCAGATTCTTTGCCCATTTAAAAAAGTTTTTTTTTTTTTTTTTTGCTGTTGAGTTGTAGGAGTTCCTTATATAATTTGGATGTTAACCTCTTATCAGATGTATGGTTTACAAATATTTTCTCCCATTTTTTAGGTTGCCTTTTTATTTTGTTGATTGTTTTGCTGTGCAGAGCTTTTTAATTTGATGTAGTCTCACTTGTTGAGTTTTTGTTTTTGTTGCCTGTCCCTTTGACGTCATATCCAAAAAAATCATTGCCAATGCTGACACCAAGGAAATTTCAGTACTTTGTTGAATAGCAGTGGTAAGAGTGGGCACCCTTGTCTTGTTCCTGATTTTAGTGGGAAGGTTTTCAATTTTTCACTGCTGAGTATGATGTTATCTCTGTGTTTGTCAGGTATGGCCTTTATAATGTGAGGTATATTCCTTCTATACCCTACTTGTTGAGCGTTTTTATCGTGAAAGAATTTTGAATTTTTTTCAAAAAAAATTCCACTTGATTATGGTGTATGGTCCTTTTAACATGCTTTTGAATTCAGTTGCTAGTATTTTGCTAGTATTTAGTTGCTAGAATTTTTGCATGTGTATTCATCACAGATACTGGCCTATAGTTTTCTTTCCTTGTGGTATCCTATTCTGGCTTTGGTATCAAAATAGTGCTGGCCTTGTAAAAATGGATTTGGGAATGTTCTCTCTTCTTCAAATTTTTGGAAGAGTTAGAGAGTATCAGGATTAATTACTTAAATGTTTGATAGAAATTACTAGTGAAGCCATCTGGTCCTGGACTTTTTTTTGTTGAGAGGTTTTTGATTATTGAGTCAATCTTCTTGCTGGTAATTGTGATCTGTTACAATTTTCTAGTCATGATTTAGGTTTTTTTAAAATTTAATTTAATTTTATTATGTTAGTCACCATAGAATACATCATTAGTTTTTTATGTAGTGTTCCATGATTATGATTTAGTTTTAATAGGCTGTGTGTTTCTATGAATTTATCCATTTCTTCTAGGTTGTCCCATTTGTTGGTGTCTGATTGTCGTTGGTAGTCTCTTATGATTCTTTGTATTTCTCTGGTATCAGTTGTAATCTCTCCTCTTTCATTTATGGTTTTATTTACTTGAGTCCTCCCTCTTTTCTTCTCAGTAAGTCTACCTACAGGTTTGTGAATTTTGTTTGTCTTTTCACAAAACCAAGTCTTCATTTTGTTGATCTTTTTGATTGTTTTTCTATTCTTTTTTTTTTAAGAGAGAGCACATGTGTGCACATGAGTTGGGGGGGAGGGGCAGAGAGAAAAGGAGAGACTCAGGGCTTGATCTCACCACCCTGAGATCATGATCTGAGCTGAAATCAAGAGTCAGATGCTTAACTGATTGATCCACTCAGGTGCCCATGTTTTTCTATTCTCTATTTCATTTCTCTATTTCTATTTTCTATTCTCTATTTCTCTATTGATCTTCCATTTCTGTACCTCTTTGTTATCTTCTTACTTCTGCTAACTTTGGGCTTAGCTTATTCTACTTTTTCTAGTTCATTTTATTTTTTTTTAAGATTTTATTTATTTCAGATATGGGGGTGGGGGGAGAGAGAGCATGCCTGAGTGAGGGGGAGGGGCAGAGAGCCTGATGAGGGGCTGGATTCTAGGACCCTGGGATCATGACCTGAGCTGAAGGCAGAAGCTTACTTGAGCCACCCAGGCTCCTGCCCCCTTTATCTAGTTCCTTAAGGTGTGAAGTTAGGCTATTTATTTGAGATCTTTCTCTTTTCAATGTAAGCACTTACGGTTATAAAATTTCCTTTTAGCATTACTTTTTCTGCATTTCATACATTTTGGTAGGTTGTGTTTCCAATATCATTTGTTTCAAGATATTTTCTAGTTTCCCTTTGATTTCATCTTTGAATCGGTTTTTCAGGAGTGTGTTTAATTTTCATGTATTTGTGAATTTTCCAGCTTTTCTCCTGTTCCTTATTTCTAGTGTCATATTACTGTGTTTGGAAAGGATTCTTGGTATGATTTCAATCTTCTAAATTTGGTAAGATTTGTTTTATGACCTAACGTATAGATCTAGTCTAGAGAATGTTTCATGTGCACCTGAAAACAATATGTGTTCTGCTGTTGTTGAATGGAATGTATATTTCTGTTATGTCTTTTTGTATGAAGTGCGATTTAAGTTAAGTGTTTCCTTATTAATATTTTGTCTGCATGGTCTACCCATTGTTGAGAGTGGGATATTGAAGTTTCCTATTATTATTGTGTTCTTGTTTATTATTCCCTTCAGATCTGTTAGTATTTGCTTATATTTAGATGCTCTGATGTGGGGTACATATATATATTTGTAATTGTTATATATTTTTGATGAATTAACCCCTTTATCATTATATAATAACCTTCTTGGTTTCCTGTTACATTTTTTGACTTGGAATCTGTTTTGTCTGATTAAATGTAGGTACACCTGCTCTTTTTTGGATTTCCTTTGAATGGAATCTTTTTCTGTCCTTTCACTTTGAGCCTCTATGTGTTCTTGAAGTTGAGTTGTGTCTCTTTAGGAATCATATAGTTGGGTCTTGTTTTTTTTTTAACCATTGAGCCACCCTATGCCTTTTGATTGGAGAATTTAATTTATTTACATTTAAAGAAATTATAGAGAGAGAAGGACTTACATCTTTTTTATTGTTTTCTGGCTCTTTTGTAGTTCATTTGTTTCTTTTCTCTTCTCTTCCTTTGTGAATTGATGATCTTCCATGGTGGTGTCCTTTGATTCCCTTCTTTTTATGTTGTATGTATCTACTCTAGGTTTTTGTCTTATGCTTATCCTGAGGCTTACATGAAACATCTTGTAGATATAACAGTCTATTTTAAGCTGATAGCAACTTAACTTAGATTGTATATAAAAATTCTACCCTTTTTCTCCTTCCTCTCACATATATTTTTGATGTCACCATTCATATCTTTTTATATTGTATATCTGTGAACAAATTTTTGTACCTACAGATATATTTAATACTTTTTTTCTTTAACCTTTATCATAGAATTAAGTAATTACCACACCATCATATTACAGTATTAGAATATTTCAAATCTGACTACAGACTTACCTTTACCAGTTTATTATATATTTTCATGTGTTTCCATATTACTAATTAGTGTCCTTTTGTTTCAGCTTGAAGAACTCCTTTCAGCTTTTCTTGGAAGGCAGTTCTCGTAGTGATGAATCCACACAGCTTTGGTTTGTTGGGAAGGTGTTTATCTAACATTCATTTCTAAAGGATGACTTTGCCAGGTAAAGTATTCTCGGTTGGCAGTTCTTACCTTTCAGCACTTTGAATATATCATTTCACTCTCTCCAGGCCTGCAAGTTCTCAGCTGAGAAAACCACTGATAGCCTCATAGGGATTCCCTTGTATAAGGGAAATTATTTTCCTCCTATGCTTTTAAAATTCTCTTTGTCTTTGATTTTAGACAGTTTTATTATGATGTATCTTGAGAAGATTGTTTTGGATTGAAATTTGGGGAGCCTATTATCTTCATGAATTTTGATGGCTAAATCCTCCCCCAGTTTTGGGAGGTTCTCAGACATTATTTCTTTATGCAAACGTTCTCCTCCTTCTCCCCCTCTTTTCTCTTTGGGACTTCATTGATACATAAATTGTTTCCCTTAATGATGTTTCATAATGTTCTAGGCTTTCTTCATTCTTTTTCATTTTTTACTTTTCCTTATCTGACAGGATAATTTCAAATGATCTGTCTTTGAGTTTACTCTATTTCTTTTGCTAGGTTGGTACAATCTCCTGTTGAAGCTTTTATCGATTTCCTCAGTGCAGCCATTGTATTCTACAGTTCCAAAATTGGTCTTTGATTCTTTTTTATGTTTTCTATCTCTTTGTTGAAATTTCTCATTTTGTTTTTATATTACTTTCTTGGTTTTATTAATTGTCTATATTTTTTGTAGCTTCGTGAACATCTTTATAACAATTATTTTGATTTTTTTATCAGGCAATTCCTGGATCTCCATTTCTTTGGCATCATTTACTGGAAATTTACTGTGTTCCTTTGATGGTGTCATGTTTCCCTGATTCTTCATGATCCCAGTAGCCTTGCATAAGTGTCTGTAAAATTGAAGAAGGAGTCTACCGCTTCCAGACTTTATGGACTGACTTTGGTAAGGAAACACCTTTACTGTGTTGGGGGGCATGCTGGAATATGATATGGGAACTGTTGGTTTAGGGTACCAAGTGCAGGTATGTGTGGTGGCTCTGAGCCTTTTGGGGCATGATTTCTCAGTGGCTCAGCTGGTGGAGTCCATAACATCTATAACTATGTGGCCCTTGATGAGCATTGTGGGGAATCTGCATTGGCTGCAAAGACTTCTGGTTCCTCAGCAGCAGTTCCAGGTCCAGTGGCTAGGGACCAGAGCAGGTAATGGTAGTTGTTAGAGCTAGTGGTATACATACCTTTCTCTGGGATCCAACTGCAGGTTCCAGTGTAGTGACAGGGGCTGGTTGCAGACGTACACATAGTGTCAGAGGCCAGGGTAAGCAGCAAGAGCCAAGGCCAACTGTGGATGTACTGGCAGCTGTGGGGGCCCTGAGTCAGTGGGAACTCCCATGGCTGCAGGATCTTGCCTCTGGTGTACATATTGCAGTGGTGGTTGGTGATGGGAGTCAGCTGGAGGTGTGAAGGAACACAGCTGGAGGAGCTAGCCCTGGGCACCTGCATGGTGATGGGGGTCAGCCACGGGGTCTAGGCTGGCATCTTGCAAGCATCCAGCAGTAGAGGTCACAGCAGGGTGCCGCTGTGGATCCCAGGCTCTAATAGGGAGGGAATGTGAAAGTGGGGAGAGGAACTCAACCTAGCGGGTGAAAACCAGTGAAATCTGCGGGTAGGTCTATGTGACTGTGCTGGTTTCCTCAGTGGCAAAAAGTCCTGGGGTCCTTTGCAGAGGAGGTCACTGGGAACCATGGTCACTCCCGCTGTCTGGCCAGTACTGGTAGCCCCTCTCCTTCTTCCTTGTTTCTAGTCATAGCTACACATTTCAGCTTTGCTGGAGTCTGGGTGGGGTGAAACTGAAGTGGATTCTTCATGCAGTGCCCTGAAAGGTTGGGGAAGCTGATCACTCACCCTGTTCTCCCTTTTCCAGTGAGGGGAGCCTTTTCTGGCTGGTGAGTTCCCTTTTGGCAAGGAGCAGTGCCAGCCTGAGGCAATGATGCAGGCAAAATGAAGCTGTTTTTTCTTTCCTTTTTGTGTGGCTATTCTCAAGTTTTTTATTCCACTCTGGTTGCTAAATTTCTTAAGTGGACTCCCAAAGCTGATTTTTTTCATAAACAGCTGCCTAATTGTTGATCTTTGTGGGGAGATGGAAGCTGGGGTCTCCTACTCTGCCATCTTGGTGATGTCACTTCTCAGCATTTCACAACGAATGGGATGATGGGGAAAGATTTTTATAAAAATCAATGCAAAATATTTTAGATTTAAAACCAAAGCTGTTTTGAGAGATCATGAACCTCTCTCTTATCTCAGCCTGAAAGATCCTTTTCTGGTTTTTGTATCTGTTGATATGTAATGCTTGAAATTTTTGCTTTGGGACTTAAGACTTTAGAGCGATTGTGGGCAAATGATGTTTCTTATAACATCCTACAAGGGATCAGATTTTCTGGTGAAATACTGCTTTGACTTATTACTGTCCTACGTAAGTGATTTCTACAAACTATAGGAAAAATTCCTGCATAGTTGAGGTCTTGTCTTCAATTTCTTTTACCTGTAGTGTCTGATATACATTGTTGCATAGTGGATGCTTATAAATATTTGTTGATTTCATATTTTGTCTCCAAACCAACTGAAATTGGTGAAGAGTGTCATTCAGTTGCTAAAGTTTAGCACTCAAATTAAGTTATAAGACCGTGATTTAGTTAGCGGGGTTTGTTTTTTTTTTTTGAGTTTTGTTTTTGTTTTTAACATATGGCAAATTTTACTTAAGGTACACCTGACTCTCCTTGATAGCAGTTATGTATTGCAGAAACTCAGAATGAAAAATTTATAAAAATTTCTTAACCCACTAAGAATATGAACCAGACAGAAAAATTACCCATTGAGTAATAGTAGATAGTTAATGTCAGTGCTAAAAACTGAACACATTTATATTTCAGTTATAAGGGATGCATGCATTTTATTTACAGCATATCTTCAAGACTTTGTGCTGCCCAGAATACCTTCCAATTGCTACAGGGAGTTCTGTTATCTGTCAATGTGGGGTTTCCTACTTGGCAGCATTATGTATTTGTGATGGCATCTGTGTTTGCTGGTTGTTGCATTTGCAGTGGAACTTGTATTTTGGCCAGTTGAAAAGGGAGAGAAAAAGAAAGCAAATTAAACTTGACTTCTTGGCAGTGAAGCAGTAACTTCCTGTTATTTGGACCCATATATTCCAAGAACACCAAATGTAACTTCCGTTGTGTGCCATAGTTACTCTTCCTATAACTATGTTTGCATTGTTATAAACTAGCATAATAATATGAAAATCCAAAAGTTAAAAACTAAATATTATGTCTTACTAGTTGACATAGTACTATTAAGGTGGAATTTTAATGTGGGAAATTAGCCTATGTAGAATGATGCTTGTTTTGTTTATTTTGGTCAAAGAAAAATCATCAGCATTATTAATATTATTGTATAAGCTCTTATCTACTTAAAACAAGTGAAAATCTAAATGAACTGATTAAAGAAGTTCTTCCCTCAGTTTTTATAAGATAAACAAAATAGAAAATAAATTTAAACTCATTAATTTCGGAAACTTCTTTTTTAAAAACAACTTCCAGTATATATTTTAGAGTCAGCACACATTTAGCTTACAAGCCAGTGTTCTAAACCATCTACATCTACCACATAAACCTGTGATATTCAATGTTTATAAAGATTTTCAGGTATTCCCAAGAAGTACCTTGTTAATATTAAAAACACAGAAGCACCTCCCTAATATTGATTCTTAATGTAAAACATAAGAATTAACTCCTTAATGTTGACATATTAAATTATATTCACTGTAATTTGTAGATTTATAGATTATGTTTATTGTAGTTACATATTTCATTTTATTTTTTGAATGCTGGCAGTCTCTGAGGCGAGGTTTAGATAAATATCTACTAAGTTAACTTAAAACTTTGTGTATACTTCCACTATGTTGCACAATTATATTCCCTGGTCTGTGGAATCATATGAAGTGGATGCACTGGGTGTTGCCATTATGTATAAAACAGAAGGCACATGGAGACAAAAATCTAATACTGAGATCTTGCCCTTAAAGAGCTTACAATTTGGTTTGAAAGACAGTATATAAGAATGAAAGTTCTATTAGTGTAAACATCAAATAACTGTCCAGTAGGACAGTATAAGAGTAATTCTTATTGCCTAGTGATATAATATGTTAGTGTTGTATAGCTTTAGATGAAGATGTCCCTGCAGGTCAAAAGTTCTGTAGACCTTGGGGAGCGGGAAAGACTTAGTTTTGATATGGAAATTTGGATGATAAACTGAAAGTTTAGATTCAAGGTAGGGGCAACAGTATATGCATCAGTCTTAGAGAAGACAAAATAAGTGAAGGAGAGTAAGAGGTACAAACTTCCAATTATAAAATAAATAAGTCAGAGAGTTGAAAAGTACAACATAAGGAATATAGTCAATAATATTATAATAACATATGGTGATAGATGGTGACTACGCTTATTATGGTAAGCAATGACTAATGTACAGAATTGTTGAATCACTGTTTTGTACACCTGAAACTAAATAACATTGTATGTCAACTGTACTTCAATAATAAAAATTTTTAAAAATTAAAATTAAACAAAATTTGGGGAGTGGTTGAAGAAAAAAAACAGTAAAGGATGAAGAACTAAGGAAATATAACAATTCCAGAGCGATTGCCATTGAATGAATGACATTATATACTATATTTCATTTCATACTGTATCCGAATGAGAAAGTTGCAACTCAGAAATATAAATAATTTGCCCAGAGTGACCCAGTAAATGGTGGAGGAATGATGATTCATAGCAAGATCTATAATAAAGTTCATGCTTTTAAGAGGGCGACATAATAAAAGTTAAAGAAGAGCTTTAACAAGGAAGTGCTCTATGTTAGATGTGGCAGGGAGATCAAGCAAAATGAGATCTCAGGAAAGATCACTGGAATTGGAGGGGCCTTATAGGGCCGTCTAGCAGCCTGAAGAGGCAAAGCCATATTCTGTGGAGTTAAGGAGACATGGTTCTCTTTCACACAAGACTTGTGCTTTATGCTGTTAGTATTATGTCTTACTCATTTTATACTGGTATCCCTAAGGCTTAGCACAGAGTTTTGCCTGCAGTAGGTACCAGACTAAGATTTTGTAAGTACCTGACTAGTGTTGATTGCAGGTCAAAAGGGTCTTGATAGAATCAGTCTAAGGCCTTGGTGGATATTGAAGATCCAAAGGGTGATGGCACTCTGAGGAGTGATCCACAGAAGGACTGATGATTTGAAGATGGTGGTAAATGAAAATAACATCGGCGTTAAATGATGAAAAGCAAAGATGAGTGGTATATGAATCACTGAGTTCTGCTTTTGGAGTCCGAGAAGATTGTGCCTCTGATTTCTCCCTAACTCTGGCTTTTCCTGTTGTAGCTGCTGTAAGTCAGTAATGCCACCAAAATCCACAATTTTAGACAAAGTAGGGTCACAGAAATTCAGGTCTATCTTAAATTGATGATAACTGTAATTTTTGAAAAACTTATATAAAATATATTAATGCTGATAAGTAATTTTTCAGTAGATAAAAAAATTTAGTATAGTTGCACACATTTAAGAATTTTAAAAAAATCAATGAAAAATGGGCAAACTATATGAGCAGGTAATTCACAGAAGGAGATATTTGGCAAAATAAGCAGACTATGGTAGGAATCTAAAAGGAGAAACAGCAAGTAGCCTGTGTGTCATACTCTGCGAAGTGGACTTTGTCTTGTCGATGGTGGGAGTCTACTGAAGTACTATCCACATTGAAGTAACATTGTCTTATTGGCACTGTAGTTGATGTACTCAAAATAGACTTGAGCTGGTGGAGGAAGGAGATAGGCAGACTAGGTAGGTGAGAAAAAAATGTGACTATGGTGAAGAAAAAAGAGATGAGAGAAAATAGGCAGATTTAAGAAGTATTAAAACTTAAAAGAAGCTAAGACTTGATGAAATGGATGTAGATGGAGCTAGAAAGTATTATGCTAAGTGAAATAAGAGAAAGACAAATACCATATGATTTCACTTATATGTGGAATTTAACAAAACAGGTGAACATAGGGGACAAAAAAAGAGAAAGGCAAACAAGAAAACAGATTATTTTTTTTAAAGTTTTACTTATTTTAGAGAGAGAGAGAGAAAGAGAGCATGGTAGAGGGAGAGAGAAATCCAAGCACAGAGCCCAACATGGAGCTCAGTCCTACAACTCTGAGATCATGACATGAGCCAAAACCAAGAGTTGGCCACCTAACCGACTGTGCCACCCAGGTTCCCCCAGAAAACACTCTTAACTACAGAGAGCAAACTGAGGGTTGCTGGAGGGGAGGTGGGCAGGAGGATTGGTTAAATGGGTGATGGGTGTGATGTGCACTGGATGTTGTTAAGGTTTTGGCCATTAGATTTAGTTCTGGTTGATGTTTAAAATAAAAAAAGAATACTTTTATTAATTTCACTTAGAGAATTTCAAAAGGGATACAGGTGTCATTTAACATTTCCTCTTTGTATCAGGTAACAATTTTTGATTTAGAGAGTCTTTATTGTAACATGGTATTATTTTCTCTGTAGATGTTCAGTTAACCATAGGAAATAAAGAAGCTCATTTGAGATACTAGATGTTTTTCTATGTAAAACATTCTAACATTCAGTTCCTATGGCATATGGAAATGCTCTTTCAGAATGGTATCTAAAATATTTTGAAAAATCCATTTAATAACATGAAAATATATACTGAAAAAATGATCAGTGTCTTCTGCTTTGCCACTCACCCAAATTTGATAGAAAGGTAATTCATAGAAATTCTATTTGTACACTTTTTTATGTGTCCACTTTCATATTTGACTTAATTTAGAATATTTTCAAATATTTTCAAATATTTTCAAATAGAGGAGACCAAATTAAAAGAAAAAAACACCAATTTGTGGCACAGATCTAAATGATAACATTATATGACAGGGTTAATAAATAGTTTCATTTAATGTTAGATCTTTTTTTTAAAACATTTATTTATTATTTATTTTGAGAGAGTGAGAATGAGAGAGAGAGAGAGTACATGAGAGGGGGGAGGGTCAGAGGGAGAAGCAGACTCCCTGCTGAGCAGGGAGCCCGATACGGGACTCGATCCCAGGACTCCAGGATTATGACCTGAGCCGAAGGCAGTCGCTTAACCAGCTGAGCCACCCAGGCGCCCTAATGTTAGGTCTTAATGCAACACTTAAAACACTGCTTTGGTTCAAAGTAAGTTATTGAATTTGGGTAACAAGGAAATGAGTAAAATTATTAGCATTGTAACAAAGCCCAGAAATGAAATATCATTTGGAAAATAGCAAGCTGGTTAAAGTCCAGGAAGGGAAAAAAATAAGAAACACAAACGTTCCATCAGAGCCTTGCTTTGAAAATGAATAAAAGAAGTAAATATATTCCATTTAAATGTTATCTTATAATTATTAGACCTTCATTTCTAAAGAACGAATATCAAAACAGGATCTGGATTTTTATTAAGTGGGAGTATTGTGCCCTTTCCATTTTAAGTGTGGGTATGTTTTCTCTTGATACTTCAATCTAGGTCTGTTTTTTGTTTTTGTTTTTTTTTTTGCATTAAAAGTTTAGGTAGACCAATATAAAGGAACAAATTATACCAAAGGGAAATTGGAACATATAACTTTTAGGACCTGAGTTATAGACCAAAAAGCTTCATACTTTCCTTTCAAAAGTAGCATAGCAGAAAGCTTTTGTAGGTTAGAACTGCAGAGTAAACAATATACAAAACTCAAATCATGGCAACCTCACTTCTCAATATGGCAAAAATAAAATATGTTGTTTTGCATTCTACAGCGAAGCATTCTATACCAAAAAAGCATTATCTTTTTAATAATCTAAATTCCCAATGAACAGAAGATATTAGTAGGAAAGGAATTCAATAGTACTAAAATCCTCTGAACCTGAGATAGAAATAGAATCTGACTATACTTATGGTGAAAGATGACCTCCTTAGCTTAGATGAAGATTTAGCTCTTTCCCTCTATTCCTACCACATAAAACACCCTTTCTATTTCCCATCTTCCTGACACAGTTAATACTACAATTTTGATCACATTTTTAGTATTTCATATCATTTTGACTATGCAAATGCTATCATAGCTGGTCCAAATATTAAATTATTTTAACTTTTCTGGATAACTTTTTATGTTCTCTATCTGTTCTTTTATTTTCTAACAATTATTACTAATTTAAACCCAAACTGTTCCCAGTTGCCCAGTCTTTAACTCAAGCTATTTAGATACATCACGAATTCTATCAATTCCATCATCCTGAAGAAGTTGTTCTTGAGATCTAAATTCCTAGCATAGTACCATTCATATATATGGTCAGTAATCAATAAATGTTTATTGATGACTGGAATGTTACCCACTGAGCTGCATAAATATATTTCTACAGCTTATTTCTTCTGAGAAAAATTAAAGTTAGGTGGGTTATTTCAAATTTTGCACAATTTGGAGAAACTTCAATTTTCTAATCTGCAAAATGGGAGTAAGAATTTCTACTTCTAAGATTGGCGTAAGGATTAGTCATATAATGACTGTAAGCAGTACTTGGCACATATGAAACACTGAATGGTGATAGGTACTGATTTAAAGAAATGGTTGTGTACCACTACTACTATTACTACTGTTAGTAATGCTGTGACCACTTGGATCCATATTATGAATTTCCTTAGGGATTTTCAATGAATTCACATCAAAAGAAAGAGTTGGAGAAAGATTTTCACTGTCTATTTCAAAAATTTTCAAGAGAATTCCCTTGACTTTTTTCGGGCTGGGGGGAGGATCTATTATTTGAAGAGTCTGGGATGTCATTCCCCTTCTCTAAATACTCTGCCTGAGGGATAATATGTCCTTTCTCAGTGGTTTGGATAATACTGTGTCAAAGCATGTAACTATAAGACTTAATTTACAGCAAAGTTGGTTATAACTACTTCATATTTATTATTCTCATCTCTTCAATGAATTTATGGGCTTTTATTTATTCATTATTTTATTATTTTATTTTAATTCCAGTGCAGTTTAACATATAATGTTAAATTAGTTTCAGCTGTACAGTATCGTGATTCAAATGTTCCTTATTATACTCAGTGCTCATCAAGATAAGTACTCTTAATCTCCTGCATCTACTTCATCCATCCCTCCATCTACCTCCCCTCTGTTTGTTTTCTGTAGTTGAGTCTGTTTTTTGGTCTCTCTCTCTCTCTTTTCCTTTGTTCATTTGTTTTGTTTCTTAAATTCCACATATGAGATATCTTCTCCCGTTCAGTAGTTTGTCTTTTAGTTTTGTTGGTTGTTTCCTTTGTTGTGCCGAAGCTCTTTATTTTAATGTGGTTAACTTATGTTTTTGTTTCTCTTGCCTCAGGATACATATCTAGAAAGATGTTGCTATGACTGATGTCAGAGACATTACTGTCTGTGCTTTCCTCTAGGATTTTTATGGTTTCAGGTCTCACATTTAGATTCTTAATCCATTTTGAGTTTATTTTTGTGTGTGGTGTAAGAAAGTGATCCAGTTTCATCCTTTTGTGTGTAGCTGTCTAGTTTTCCCAACATCATTTGTTGAAGAGAATGTCTTTTTCCCATTGCATATCCTTGCCTCCTTTGTCAAAGATTAGTTGACCATATTATTATGGGTTTATTTTTGGGCTTTCTGTTTTGTTCCATTGATATATGTGTCTGTTTTTGTGCCAGTACCATACTGTTTTGATTACTACAGTTTTGTAATATAACTTAAAGTCAGGAGTTGTGATACTCCAGTTTTCTTTTTCTTTTTCAAGACTGCTTTAGCTATTTGGGGTCTTTTGTGGGTCCATACAAATTTGAGGATTGTTTGTTCTAATTCTGTGAAAAATGCTGTTGGTATTTTGATAGGGATTGCATTAAATGTGTAGATTGCTTTGGGTAGTATGGACATTTTACCAGTATTTGTTCTTCTAACCCTTGAGCATGGAATGCCTTTCCATTTCTTTTGGGTCATCTCTAATTTCTCTCATCAGTGTTTTATAGTTTTCAGAGTATAGGTTTTTTGCGTTTTTGGTTAAGTTTATTCCCATTTTATTATTTTTGGTGTGAATTATAAATAGGATTGGGCTTGGTGTAAGTAAGTTAGGCAGTTGGTCCTGCAGGTGGCCATGTGTTTATGCTGGGGATGGGGGAGGGGAGTGGCATCTGCCATCTCCTTTGTTCCTGGAGGAGTTCCCCTGTGGACGCTTGTCCTCTGGGACATGCTCTAAGATGGGTAAATAACTCTAGCTCCTGTGTGTCCCAGACATTTTTCAAATTTTTGCTTCTATGCTGTTATCTCTTTGGGCTGTTTGTTGTGCTGTCTCTTTAAGGGTGGGGACTTGGCTTCATGTGGCCCCCTAGGCTCTCCAAGAATGGAGCCTGCTGATTTTTAAAATTCCAGACTTTTAAGTCCCTAGGTTGTAAGAACCCACGAAATTCAGCCCCTTTGGCTTTCAAAGCCAAATGTTATGGGGATTCATCTTCCCATGCAGACTCCTATGTGATATGACACTCCTGTTTCTCTCTCTTCTCTGTGCCCTATACTCTCTTCCCCCAGTGGGTGGCCAGTGTCTATTTAGCTGCCCACTGAGTTTCTGCTCTTTCTATCCTCTTTGATGTGGACTCTCCTCTACCTTTGTGGAGTTTGTTCTGCCAGTCTTCTGGTCATTTTCTGGGTTACTTATCCTGATGTGAATGTTATCTTGTATCCATGTGATAAGGTGAGCTTAGGGTCCACTTACTTTGCCATCTTCCCAGCCTTCTGATTTTATGGGCTTTTAAAATGCTACTGGAAATCGTTGCTTTTCATATTTTGTACTTTTTCCTCTGAATATTTTTATAGCATTGAGCATTATGGTTTAATTCAGCACAATGAATTATAAATGCTTAAATGATATTATTATGTTAAGTCATCTAAGTTTCAAGTGAATAAAGAAGAGAAGGAAGAAACTTAATCTCCCACTGGTACCTAAAATTTTGGGGAGCATATAGACTTGATTCTAAAATGTTCCATAGTCATTTGTGCTACTTTTGACTTATTCCTTCATCCCTCCTCAAGATGTTTTCCCCATGAAGTCTTTTTTGGAAATCCTGCTTTATGTTCATTTTGGAAATAATGCATTAAAGCAGATTGACTCAGGGGTGCTACAAAAGAACAGAGAAGAAAAATCTCTAATAGCAGAGTGGTCCCAAGTCAACAGTTCCTAATGAGGCAGTTCTCACTGCTTATTGTACCTGAAATATAGGAATTTCTGATAGTTCATTTGGCATTTTTATTTCCCCGAGAAACACAGAAGGCATTTGAAGTTGTCTATTAAAGATGTCTCTATTACATTAGTCGTTTTAGAAACCTCAAGGAAAAAATGACCATCATTGCACATAGAGCCAAACTCAATCTCTCCCTTTCTTAGTTGAGCTAACTTTTTGTTTAAACTTCACATATAGCTGAGAAAATAAGATATTATTTTTAAGTTATCAAAGATTTGTGTATATTTTTAAATTTGAAATAGCTGGTTTAAATGTGGATTTTTTAAAATTTTGCTAATTAAGAAAATAACATGTCAATAATGGATTTTCATTATTACGAAATGATTTATTTTTAACTATTAATTGTACCAACTATCAAGAGAAAAAGGAATTCAGCTAAAATGTAGAATTGCAACTGATTAGTGAAAACATCAGAAAAAACTCTAGAAGATAATTCTGCCCATAGACTGTGCTTATAACTGCACAAAGAAGATTGGGATGTACTGCTGACACCTTGCGTTCAAGTTGCTCCAGTCAGATTCATTATTTTTTTCCTTATAATACTGTGCTCCTTTTCTTGGTTATTTTTTTTTTCCTGTCTTTTTAGTCACCAATGTATAAACTTTGACCTCCTTCCTCCTCTTCACTAAGTTCTGGTCATTAAGTTCTGTGGTTTTACCTCTGAAAGGCCTCTTGACTCATTCTTCTCTATTCCCTTTTCATTTCCTGGATTCAGAGTTTTACTAAGCTACTGCGTTATGCTCCTAACTGGTTTTCCTATCTCTCTAGCCACCCAGGGTACCTTAGGAACTTTTGATTGTTTTGCATTTTTCAGGGTCAAAATCTAACTTTCTTGATAGGGCCATTAAGGTCCTTTGCTGCCTCAGTATTGTTGCTAACAGGTAAAGCTAGGGCTTTAGGGTCCCACAGACCTAGATGAAGATTTCATCTTTATCACTTCCTCTGTGATTTGCTCAAACAGGTTTCTTAACTTTACTAAGAATCGTTTCCATGTCAATAAATTGGTAATAATAAGAACAATAATAGTTTACAACTCCTAGAATTTTTGTGAGGATTAAGTTCACTATAATCTATTTAAAATGCTCAGTGTGTGATCAGCATTCAGTATGTTAGTTTTCATTTGTATTTCTTGTTATTTTAGCCACCATGCCTATTGCTTACTGTGCTGAGTTTTCAGATTCCATCTACCTGCTTATGTTTTCCCTTCCCTATTTGATGAACCCCTACTTGTTCTCCAAAGCCCTATTTAAATGCCACTTTTTCTGTGAAGATTTCCTTGGCTGAACTGAATTAATCACTCTTCTGAGAGTCACATTGCATATGCATACTAATAATTGGATTCATAACACTGTATCATAGGTATTCTTTTGAAAGCCCTTTTCCCTTATCCATTTGAAAATCTTCAGAGGTTGAGACCATATCTAATTGACCCTTATATCCACAGTGCCTCACAGCATTGAATGCTAGAGAATGCAGACATTTCAACTTGTACCCTAGTTTTAAGTCCTATCTCGCCTGAGATAGTCACCCACCCCTAAAGATAGACATCTGAATGTCTTTCTCAAAGGTAATTTTAAAAATAGTAAATTGAAAACACATTACTATTTTACAACTGCTACAGGAAGTTTGGAAGCTGAAGTAAAAAGTCACCCACAATCATGCTCTTTTCATGTGATTTGTATTATTCTTTTGGTATTTTCCCTTCTGATTGTTTTTCTGTGAACATATATTTGCATAGTTGTAATTCTAATGCACATTCAATTTTTTGTTCTGCTTGGCTTTTTTAAAAGCATTTTGTTTTAGGTACTTTATATGCTACTACAGGACATTTATAACCATTAAAAAATTACTTAATTCTTCAAGTGAATATTTAATTATTATTTCTGCTATCCTTCCTCTCCTGTCTTGCTATTATAAACACTGCTATAGCAGACAATTTCATGACAGTATCCTTTTGTATATATTAGATTAATTCCTTGATATACATTCTCCAATGTGAAATTAATGCTTTAATGATAATTCACTTCAGTCATATACTGTCTAGGATTATAACTATAGGCCTTAAACAGGCCAGTGGTGAAACTGAAAAATGAATGCTAGGGTAGAAGATTAAGGGAAGAAGAGGAGGTATTTTTTTCAATGAAACTATATACTCCTTAAGGAGAGGTAGCTAGCCTTATAGTGCTTTGCTCTTTCTTCTTATGAGGAAACAATGTTCATTCGTTAAATATTTATTGAGCACTTATTTATTGAGCACTCTAAGTACAAAAACATAATGCCTGCCCTCAGAAAGCTTACTGTTGACTGAGAGAGACAGACATTCAAACAGGCTATTAGAATACACAGAAATAAGGACTACAATGGGTATAACGTGTTTGTTTGAGCAAATCACACAGGAAGTAATAAAGATGAAATCTGCATCCAGGTCTGTATATTATTATATTAAAGAATATACAGAAAGAGCAACTAAACTCATATTGGAGGGCTCAGAGAATTCATTCAAAAAATTGTGTGCTAGGGCGCCTGGGTGGCTCAGTTGGTTAAGCGACTGCCTTCGGCTCAGGTCGTGATCCCGGAGTCCCGGAATCGAGTCCCACCCACATCAGGCTCCCTGCTCAGCAAAGGAGCCTGCTTCTCCCTCTGACCCTCCCCCGTCTCATGTACTCTCTCTCTCTCATTCTCTCTCTCTCAAATAAATAAATAAATCTTTAAAAACAAAAAATTGTGTGCTAGTCACTAAAGGTAGAATTCTGAAGTTCAGGGGGCTCTTGGTCTGGTGGAGACTGACACATATTTTAAAAATAGCTATAGTAGATTTAAAATTCCAAATGAATTTCTAAACCAAGATAAAGATTTCAGATGAAATATCTGAAATTCTGTTTTATGATTCAGAGAGGATATAGATGGGATGAAACATGGAAAGAGCATTTATGAGGTACAACAAGAATGGAAGGAGAAGAAAGCCACATTCCCTTTTCTACATCTTATTTTCAGCCAGTCCTACATGGGGGAGGTAGGCTGAAATACTTACCCTTTATTGAAGACAAGAGTTGGTAAATATATCAGATTGGACCTCTTAATTTCTAAATCAAGACTGCATTTTTGTGACCCAAGTAAGCATATGACATTCTATTCCAAAAAGAGTTCAGAAGAAATAAAAAAGAAGGGACTGCCCAAATTTTTATCCAGGTAAGTGCAGCATTACCTCCACCTGAGCCAAAAGATAATGAGAGATTCTTTTGATGTCGTACTATGAATCTTCCATATTCAACTTACCAGGTGTCATGGCTATATATATATACAGTCTTAATTTCCTAGATGGTCAGAGACTTGATGTCATACATCGGTGCTCATTCTTTAAGGGCATGTGGTATAGTCAGCTAATTACCTCAAATCCATATGTCCTTTGTTTTGTTCAGAGAACCCTAGGACTTTAGAAGCTGATAAAGCTGCCCAGCTAATGACTACTTTTTCTAGCCTCCCTCACAATGAGGTATATCCATGTAACTAAATTTTGGCCACTGGTATATGAGAACTAAATTATGCAACTCTGGGTCACTTCCTTATAAAAAGGAAGCTGATGGCCTTCATATCCTTTTTCCTCTTTGCCACTGGCTGTGACCTGATGAGAATTTAAACAACTGCCTCTGGATATAGAGTTATGAGAGCTATGTGTTATAACAGAGCTGCCTTGCCAACCCTACCTCTGGATTGTTAGGTATAAATTTATATAACTTAAAATACAACAGACATTTTGTATATATGTATAATATAATAATGCTATTTTATTCATTAGGGGAGATTTTCTTATAGTAAATTAGCCTATTCTTTGCTTAATTCAGGAAGAGTAGTGGTGTAAGGCTAGAATATTCCAGGCAAATAGGTAAAAGTATAAAAGAGTAGGTGATTCAGGTAAGTACAAGTATTTTGGTATGACTAGACTGCAGGCTATATGAGAGTAAGTGGTGAGAGTAGAAGTTGGTAAAATAGGTATTAGCCAAATCATGAGGAAACTTGTATATCACATCACCAAATTTAGATTTTATCCTATTAGCAGTAGGGAACCATTGAAAGTTGTTGAACAGGGGCATAGTTTAAAGAAAGATCACATTGGCAATAGTAGAGAGGATGAACGACTTTTGTCCTGTTGTAGTTTAGGATTGTCTGTGTCTTTAAACCCCTTCTCTAAAGTTGGATAATCAAGAGTAATGTAATCTGGCTTTTCTTCAGTTTAGATGAGTTCATATAATCCTAAACTCCGGGGTTCATTATGAAATCAAAGGAGCAGGAACAATCTTTCCAGAATCCTCTTCCTCATCCTGAGCTGTTATGAGTGGGTTGGAAGGCTAGCCCTGCTTGGTGAAGCTACATGCCTTTCCAGCAGTGCTAGTATCATTCAGAAAATTCTGGGCAATTTCTCCTTTTAGATCCAAGCTAAAATTCACATCCAAACTGAGCCTTTTTAGAGAATTACTTTTCCAGTTGTATTGCTGACAGATCTGTTCTCTGTAGTCATTTCCTCATATTGCACAGCTTTTTTTTTTTTTTTTTTTTATCATGTGCTTGCTGACTCACAGCAACACTTAGTTCCATGCCTTGGGCCCTTGAATCTTTTGGTGTGTACTTAAAGAAGAGCCAATCTAAGTGTCCCTGGTTTTGTTTCCTGTTGTTCCGTAAGCATATTATATGTAGGATAGTAACAACAAAGTGCCTGGTTACTTTTAGTTACTTTTAGGAACTACACTGAGTGCTTTAATGTTCATTAGCCTACAAAATAATGTAATTCATATACACAAATAGAAAATACTCCTCCAGCTTGGAAGTTTTTTCTTTACATCTTAGCAATTAAAGGTAAGCAGGTTGTTATGGAACTTTCTTGCCATTTGCTTTTGTTTTGTTATTCTCACAAAAGAAAATGGGAAAAATTTTCTAGTGAGCTAAGCCCATTACCCCCAAGGGACTATTCATTCTGCACTACACTAGAGGGAAGGACAGCTAAGATGAGTGATATCTTGGCTTGCTCTAATCATGTTCATTTGGCAATATTTACAGTCCTGCTCACCCCTCCTTCAAATGGTATATCAAAAGCTTTGGGTATCTAAACCCTTGCCTGTAACAAATTTTCTCAACATGCCCCTTTGCCTCTTACAGATTTTAAGCAGATGTATTGAATCAGTAAAATGAAGATGTGGTAAATTCCACTTTATCTTGAATAGAAACAATTACCAAAGCTCAAGCATATTTCTTCTTGGTCCTCTTTTATTTGAGAGAGGCAGAGACAGAGCAAGCATAACTGTTAAGAGAAATTTTTTTTAAGATAGCACCCAAGGCAAGATCACCTGACATCCTATCCTTAGGTCCAAAATGCTGTCCACTGGAAATTGATCTTTATATTGATGATCCTTAAATACTTAAAAAAATACTTCCCAAATAATTAAGGAAATATTGGTCCATCAGCAAGTATTTATTGACTATCTACTATCAACTAATAACCAAGTAAGCTTAGTATTGTTAACTCTGCTTTAGAGATGAGGAAACTGAGGCACAGTTAGTTTCAGGAATCTGCTCAAGGTCACACATCTAGAAAGTGGTAAAAGAAGGAGTAGTACCAAAGCTCATAGTAGTTTAACTTTCCTCAAGGAGTTGACAGTATAGGTGGGAGAATAAGACTAATACATGAAAAAATTAGGGAATAATTAAACCCAGAACCATGTGGTCAAGACTATGGGTATAATATACAGAGGATAAATAATTAGGCTTCAAGCAGAATGTTAGCTTTGAACTAGATCTCGAGGATGAAATAGAACTTACATAGAGTAGAGGGAAAATACAGTTCAGTCATGAAGGAATAGTCAGAGCAAATATTGCAGGGGAGAACTGTAGAATCTAAGTTCTACAGTTTGAGAATACCCAGTACTATAGGCTCTCTCTCCTCCCACACCCATTACCCATACTCCATGCAGTGTGGTGGTAGAGAAAGCATGTTGACTTCCAAATAAGAAATTCCAGCTCTGACTGTCCAAAATAGACTTTCTTGGTAAAAATCTATTTATCTACATAGTTGGAAATGGGGTAAGATGGGGTAAGAATCTAAGTTCTACAGTTCTCCCCTGTATTTTCCGTGTTGCATACATTTCACTTTATTCTAGTTCTTCAAGTTTGGTAACCCATCATCTTACCCCATTTCCAACTATGTAGATAAATAGATTTTTACCAAGAAAGTCTATTTTGGACAGTCAGAGCTGGAATTTCTTATTTGGAAGTCAACATGCTTTCTCTACCACCACACTGCATGGAGTATGGGTAATGGGTGTGGGAGGAGAGAGAGCCTATAGTACTGGGTATTCTCAAACTGTCTTCTTTTCAAGTCCTAAGCCGACCCAATTCTGCTTAGCTTCCTAGATTGCAGGGCTGTCAGATGGAAAGGAAAAACAAAGTACATGAAGTTTCTTTTAAGGTGCACATGTGGACTGGTGTTTCTTTTCTTGGCTGTTAGAAGGCGCCTTCATCACGGCACAAAGGAATTTTCTTGATACTGTGGGGATTTATTGGTACATGTTATAATGTACCACAGAGGTACTTTTTCCTTCTGCAGAATTATGTCTGATGGGTGACAAAGCAAATACCCAATAGGCTTCTGAGATATGATGTGTGGATCCTGAAAAGAAAGGAGTTTAATGGTTGAAAAGGAAGGAGAAAAAAAAGAACAGGGAGACAAGTTTGCTCTTTTACCTCAAACTTTGTCTTACTATGGAAATGATACTGTTTAAAAAAAATCCATACTTCACAGATATTAGCTTTTGGCTAGGAGGCAAACACTGTTCTTTTAGAACATGTAGAAGGAAAATGAAGTTTAAGGAAATGCCTGATTCTTAGAGGATTCTTGGAAGGACATTCAGTGGATGTTCTTAAAATCTACTTGGGAGGTTTGTAAAGACAGGAGTGATACAGTTGTATCTTCTTTGACACTTTTTCACCTGGTTCTGCCTACAATGGATGCGGAGAGCTGGATTAGATGATTTCTACTCCAGCCTTGCTGATCTGTGGTTATATTCACGTTGTTTTAACCAAAGGGAATTAGCCTTTAGAGATTTAGAAGTATTTAATGGGGACATATTTGAAAGTCTATCTTGTTAAAATGAAATGATACAATTATTAATATAGTTAAAAGATTAGAGGCCTAGGACAACAATTTCAGAAAGAATTCCTGAAGTCTTTGTTAATGGAGAGAGTCATGGCTAAGTAAATTTTATTTCTCTGTAGTAGAGGGAGTGCCTTGAGATATTCTGTACTTATACAACTATATTAAAAATAGGTCTGTCAAAGTGGGCTATGTCCCTTACTGTGTCTCTGTCTTGCTTTTGTATTTTGGGGCATGCATCCCTAAGTAAATGAGCAACAAATCTTCAGGAGACTGGGGTCTCCTGACAGTATAGATGTTATACCTGAAAGAAACATTGCATATTTGCATACTATTGCATCATTTATGGGGTCTTTACATTCTCTCTCTCTCTTTTTTTTTTTTTTTTGTAGAGAGGGAGAAACAGGGGATAGTGGCAGAGGGAGAGGGGGAGAAAGAATCTTAAGCAAGACTTGGGGCTAGATCTCACAACCCTGAGATCATGACCTGAGCTGAAATCAAGAGTCAGACACTCAACCAACTGCACCACCCACCCAGGTGCCCCTCTGATTATCTTTTAAGAGTAGAAATTTCAAGCAAATAGGAAATTTTTATTCAAAGACTTGCTACTTCCCATATAGATTTCTTGGGTTCCACTCATTAAGTAAACACCTATGTGCCAGTAGTAATTCAAAACATTGGAAATACAATGATAAGAGATCAACACGGTCCTTGTCATTAAATATTCATTGTCTGGACTCTCAAGTTCTTAAAAGGATGTCACACCCAGTAATAATTTAATATAATTAGAAGAAAGTTTCCTTTGTATAAAGCTAGATTATTCCCAGAATTATTGTAATACTTACAAGAGAAAATTTTGAAATTGGAAAGGATTTGGGAAATGTCTCCTTTTCAGTCAAGAATCCATTTTAAAAATCACTGGTAGTTCTAGAAAAATCAGATTTTCCAATTTATTCATAATGTGGTAGAATCAAGTATACTTTTAGAGATCTGCAACAGCACATTGGTAAGGGAGGCATGCAACAAGAAACCAATTTCAAATTTTGTTTCTTATTTCTGAAATGGTTTTCTGTCATAACTTTGGAAAACCAGCACCATGAATTTTTCAAATTATCCTTAGGCAGCTCTGGCATAATTTATGTTAAGAGGTTTTGGCCTGTTTATGTACCCTGGAATTTGCCAAAATTAGTAATGTGATATTCCATATTTAGCAAACCTATAGAGCAATAAATAAGGACATATGACTATTGGGGAGTGCTGTTTGTTTAAATTCTTTTTTGTGGCATTCATGAAATGTGGGGGACTTCCAACTCAAATTCTGCAATATTAGGCAGCAAGTTGTACTCTGAACCAAACCAGATGGTGATCAGCTCTATTCCTATTATCAACTCACTATAGCGATGGTTACCAGACCTTACTTGCAACTTTAACATTTGGAACAGATTAACAACAGTTAGACTGAAATGAGAAACCTCCATTTTACTAAAAGTTTCAGAACATATCATGCTGTAAAATCAGAAAGACTAGTAAGAAAAATTATGAGGGAAAGAGTTCACTGTCTACCTTGGTTTCTCCCTACAGGATGTGTTATTTCCCTTTTATGAGGGCCTTTTTCAAAGGAATTTTAATGTGGAGTATTGTGAGGATTAGGGTCTATTAGCCTATCAGCCTCCTGAGGTGCCCCATTTCACAACCCATTGTTGCATTTATCTCAGTGTCGCCATGAGCAGTGCAGGCCTGAGGTACACAAGGGGGGTTGTTTGCACTTTGGGGGATTTCCTTTGCAATAAGGTTACAAACACATACACACAGACTCACACACGCACACTTGCACACACACACCCTGTACAACTTCAGAGGTTCACCCAGCCACTCAAATTCATGAAACATTTGGGCTGCCCAGACTTGGCTTGTGGATTTGAATGTATTTGGCTACATGCTTTTTGCCTTGTCAGCCAGTGCCCCAATGCCATATACTGTCTATTTCTCACAGTGACCTTGTCTTTGTGGCATCTATTGGTCAAGTCCATTCCTAGGGCAATGTGTGTCCTTCACATCTAACTTTGTATATGGGTGAAACCAGGTTAAAGTCAACACTGAGGCCAGCAAGTCTTAAAGTTACAGCTATCAGGACAGAATGTCACTGAGTTCAATGACCATTTTGTGGTATAGAAAACTAAGGTATTTAGTTAAAGAATGTACTAAAGACACACAGTTGGTATAAGTGGTAGATGTGTTGAGGACAGATATGAGTGTTGCTAATGTATCGACATTCTTCTATGATTATGATTCAGAGACAGGGACAAAAAGGTAAATTCTCTACTTTCTATACTTAAATGGTGGCAACTCTGCTCTTGTTCTTCTGGTAGGCTGAACAGCTTGCCAGAGAAACCTTTTAGAGAGAGGCTGACTGCTTTTGTGGATTTTTGTTTATTCTCTAGCCAAGATCTTGCTTCAGGGTTGATTGGAAATCCTTTTGCCTGTTTCTTGGTGTGATAGGAAATAAAAATTCCTCTTTAGGAATGGGTTTTTGAAGGCTCTTGTACTGTACAAATCAGGAAAGGTGAAAATAATGCTTAGGTCTAGGATGATAAGAATGCCTCACTCTTGTCTGAAACTGAATTTTGGGGTGCAGTTGTTAGAAATGCAGACAATGGAGTTATGAAAGATCTGGAGGAAAGTGGTAAGAGGGGAGAGAGAGAGAGAGAGAGAGAGAGAGAACCAGGCAGGGGATAACCATTGCAAATTGCAAAAAGGAGAATGTTCTTTATCCTAAAAGTAGAAGGAACTCTTTTAAATATTTTTTAACTAGAAATGACAGATAGCATTGGAAACTATATGACTGCACTCTAGAAGAAGTAGGATTATTAGAAGCCAAGAATAATGAAAACCATTTAGGACGTTATTGCAGTAGATCAGGTGAGTGATCATTTTGACTACTATGGTCCTTCAAGTTTTTGTTCTGTTCACCCATAATTATGGCTATATATATTTTAATAAAATGGATTTTACCATATATATACTTTTTAAACTCTGATTTTTTTTAACGTCACAACTTATGGTGAACTTTTTTTTGCCACTTATCATTCTTCTATATTAATTTTTAATGGCCACATAATATTCCCTCATATAAGAATATTATAAAGTTTATTGAGTCATCCCTTACTGAGTGATATTTGAGTTTTCAGTTTTGCAATAGACACTATTATGACTATCCTTGTAAGTACATCTTCACTCACATTATGACTATTTCATTAGGATAACTTTCTAGAAGGAGAATTTCTGGGACAAAGAGTATTCAAAAGTCTTAAATTTTTTTAGGGTGTTGCCAAATTGTACATGGCTGCAATTCAGCTTCTTTTCCAGTATAGCTGATACTCAAGGAGCTGTGTGCGAGTTGCATGTAAAATCCCCACACTGTATGTGCTCCTCTTCTCAAATTTGTTAATTATGATTCTTCCTTATAGTGTACAGTACCTTGTAAATAATAAGTGTACTTCTCTTATTATAATAAATAATCAGTTACTTCTCTTATTCCGGACACTAGAGTTAAAATTTGGAATGGGAAAGACTTGTGAAATTCTTCTTTAAACTAAGAATTCATTTTTTGAAATCACTGGTAGATCTAAATCTATCATATTTTCCAATTTATTTATAATGTGATAGAATAAATAAAAGTTTATCCATCTTAGACATAAAAAAACATAATCTCTGTCCTCAAGCATTCAAACTTTCTAAAATAGACTTTTTTTAGAGCGGTTTTATCTACATAGAAAAATTCAAGGATTTTATAATTATCAAAAAGAGAAAAGAAGAAGAAAGAAGAAAAAGAAAGATCAAGGACATAAAATAGGTAGGTATTTTTGAAGTGAAAGAAAATTATTATTTTTCCTTTGAATTTTTTGGAAGGTAAAATTGTAATTTGTTAATGCTTGGAGCTGCTTACAACAAGGATCTATCAGAGGATAGATCCCTTTGGTTGAAATTCATGAGAAATTGCTTAGTGAAGAAGATCTTGAATGGACTGATTATAAGAGAGTTCTTATTCCCACAGTGGCAGTTATGTTTCTAATGAGATGAACATTATAACCAACTTGGAACCATCTCATCTGTGTTAAATACAATTCCTTTTGGTTACATGTTAACATGCCACAAACTTACTCTTCAGTTAAAATAATACCCAACTCCCATTCTTCTTTTCCTTAATTTGAATACTGTCTTCCTAAATGTTAGGCACATAGTAGATGCTTAGTAAATGCTTGATTAATTCATTAACCTGGAAACTAGCCATTAATAGATTAAAGATTCTTATTTTGGATCTGCCTTGCTATGAAGATTAGGGGCAAAATACGCCATTCATACCAGAGAAGCATGTTTGAGGTAATCAAGGTGAGGGCAGTAACTTAAAAAATCTTTTTAAAAAGATTTTATTTATTTATTTGCCAGAGACAGAGAGAGCAAGAGTGAGAGCACAAGCAGGGGGGTGGCAGGCAGAGGGAGAGGGAGAAGCAGGCTCCCCGTTGAGCAAGGACCCCAATGCAGAACTCGATCCCAGAACCCTGGGATCATGACCTGAGCTGAAGGCAGACGCTTAACTGACTGATACACCCAGGCATCCCAGTAACTTATCTTAACTGGTATTCTGGGTAGCAACTATTCACACCTCAGTAACTCTTTTCTATTGTGCTTTAAGAAATTCATTTCTACTGCATACTTACATTTTCTCAACTATCCTGTGTTCTCAAATAGTCAACACAAAACCACACCCAAGACATAACAAAACCCAAAACAACAATAACAACAACAAACAAAAGGACAGCCTAGCCAGACTCTAACAAATCATCACATAAGAACCTTGTTTCTTTGGGATTTCACAGGTTCCCATTTAATAGTCCCTTTCCCCTATTACTCTATTTCTAGAACACTAATACCACTGTGATATCTCATTAGCCAAGAGCATTTTCTTTCTTAAATCTTGTCAATTAACAATTCAGAGGAAGAGCTTAAGATATTACTATTTTCAAGAGTTACTGTATTTTATTAGGGGGATCTTTAAAAAGGAAAAAAAAAACCTTTATGATTCAAAGTAGCAATGTGTAATGGAGGGGATTTTAGGTGACCTATGGATGCCATTTTGAAAGTTCTTTCTAATATCTGAAGTATTGAGGAACTTATTTAAATTTTCCTTTCAAAACATCATCCTCCTACTCTAATATTATAACCACCGGAAAAGATGGTTTCTATACTCTGTAGCCCAATCAGAAATTTTCCCACCATGAAAATGTGTGCCTGTTTGAATTGCTTTCCCATTTGTGATATAAAGCCAAATCCCCAAGAATACAGCAAAAACCTTGTTATAGAACATCCTTGGTTCCAACATTTTATTTAAAAGTGGCTTTATCTTAATGTATATGTCCTTATACCTAAAGGAAATCATCCTGTTAAAATGTTTGCATTTTAACCTTTAAGATGTTATAAACCAAAGCTTGACATTAAATGAATGAATGAATGTGTTCTTGACTCTGATTTGTGATGTGGTGCATCACACTATGATCAGGCTGTTTTACTTGGTGTTGTTAACAATTATTTTTTTAGTTTTCCACTATCCAGACTTCTATTAATCAGGCCACAATCTATTTTCTTTTAGTAAAAGATTTTATTTATTTGGGTGAGAGAGAGCATGCGTGAGCACAAATGGGGGGGGTGGGAAGGAGGGAGGGAGAAGCAGACTCCCCTCTGAGCAGGGAGCCTGAGGAGACTTGGGGCTCCATCCCAGGACCCTGAGACCATGACCAAGCTGAAGGCAGCCATTTAACCAACTGAGCCACCCAGGTTCCCCTCAGAGTCTAGTTTCTACAGTATCCATTGTTACCTAATTTTATCTTTTAATCATAAAAGATTATTATGAAAATAATATACAAAATAAAGTAAGAAAATCATTTTTAGGGGAGTGGTGGAGAGGGCAATAGAAAGAAACTAGTTTGAATATTAATCAAGATAGTAAAGCCTATGCTTCATAGCAAACAAACCATCAAATCTCATTGACTTGACTTAGTTGGTCCAGGTGACTCTCCAGGAAAACTTGTCTTCGATACTGTAACTTGACAGTTGAAGCTACTGAGATCTTGAGGCTCCACTTGTGTCCTCACCTCAGTAGGATGCCTCAACAGGAGAAGAGTGAATAGAGCATTTATAACCTTTTCAGATTCCACTTGTCAGAGGTGATCACATGGCTCCACCAAACTGTAAAGTCTGAGATCATGGTGAGCAGTATTAATGAGAACAGAACTAAATTTATCTAAATTTTGAGAGAAAGGGTTCAATCATGTGAAAGAACATCAGGTCTGAGAAGAAATGAATAGATATTGGGTACCTACTGTGGAAGTTTCCTAATTTTTTTTTATTTATGGCATTGATTTCTAGGCCAAAATAAGCAACTAATTGTGCTGTTGATTGAAGTCCAAACAACTTAAAATTTATTTGTATACTAACAACTTAGTAGCTCCTTCAGATAAAATAATACAAAAATTTGTTAGGGATAAGAAGAATGTTATTTTTAGGGTTTTTCTTTAAAATTCAAGTATAATTAGCATACAGTGTTACATTAGTCTCAGGTATACAGTATAGTGATTCAATAATTCTATACATTTCTCAGTGCTCATCATGATTAAGCGTACTCTTACCCTTTATGTATTTAACCCACCCCACCCCCCAACCCGCCTCCCCTCTGGCAGCCACTCATTTGTCCTCTATATTTAAGAGTTTGTTTTTATTTTTATTTATAAATTTATTTTTTATTTATAATTATTTATATTTATATTTTATAAATTATAATTTATAATAAATTATATTTTATTTTATTTATCTCTTTTTTCCCTTTGTTCATTTGCTTTTTTTTTTAAGATTTTATTAATTTAGAGGGAGAAAGAAAGAGCCTGAGTGAGGGAGGGAGGGGCAGAGGGAGAGGAAGAGAGAGAATCTCAAGCAGAGTCTGCTCTAAGCATGGAGCTTGACGCCAGGCTCCATCTTCTGAGCCTGAGAGCATGACCTGAACCAGTGAAACCAAGAGTCAGATGCTTAACTGATTGAGTTAACCAGGTACCCGATTTGTTTCCTTTCTTAAATTCCACATAGGAGTGAAATCATATGGTATTTGTCTTTCTCTGACTGGCTTATTTCACTTATCATTATACCCTCTAGGTCAATCCATGTTGTTGCAAATGGCAAGATCTCATTCCTTTTTTTTATAGCTGTATAATATTCCTGTGTGTGTGTGTGTGTGTGTGTGTGTGTGTGTGTGTGTGTGAAGAGAGAGAAAGAGAGGAAGAGGGAGAGAGAGAGAGAGATAGAGAGAGGGAGAGATTACCAGATCTTCTTTATCCTTCATCAATGGATGGACAACTTGGGTTTCTTCCATATCTTGGCTATTATAAATAATGTTGCAATTAATACAGGGGTATATATCTTTTTGAATGAGTATTTTCATTTTCTTTGAGTAAATACCCAGTAATGGAATTACTGGATGATATGATAATTCTGTTTTTAATTTTCTGAGGAACCTCCATACTGTTTTCTACAGTGGCTGCACCAGCTTGCCTTCCTACCAGCAGTACATGAGGGTTCCTTTTTCTCTACAGCCTCACCATCATTTGTTATTTTTTGTGTTTTTGCTTGTAATTATTCTGACAGGTGTAAGGTGATATCTAACTATGTTTTTGATTTGCATTTCCCTGATGATGAATGATGTTGAGCATCTTTTCATGTGGCTGTTGGCCATCTATATGTCTTCTTTGAAAAAAATGTTTATTCAGGTCCTCTGCCCATTTTTTAATTGGATTGTTTGTCTTTTTTGGTGTTGAGTTGTGTAAGTTCTTTATATAGTTTGGATATTAACCCCTTATCAGATATGTCATTTGCAGGTATCTTTTCCCATTCAGTAAGTTGTCTTGTTGTTTTGCTGATAGTTTTCTTCACTATGCAGAAGAAGCTTTTTATTTTGGTGTGGTCTAATTTTAGTCTTAACCACAGTTACTTACTAAAAAGATATGTGAGCATCTTGGGCACTACATATCTCTCAGACATTGGAATCAGATTGGATACCACCACTTCCATTTCGTGTTCTACATTGATTTTTATGCTTATTTGCTTTTTGTCCAGCAACCATCAGATCTAAGCTTCACAGAGATATGACATCACTGAAAAGAATGTAGTATGATTTAATGTTGAAACTGTGAACTGTGTTGAGCTAGTAGTTCACACAGTGGCTGAGAGACTTTGAATATTGCTGTATTTCCCTTAAACATTTAAAATGTCCCACAGCACCTCTATGAAAGTGCTGCAGTGCCCCAGGATGCCTCCATACACAATATGGGAGCCATGGGCTTATTGCATAGGTACTATGTATGGATCACTTCTCATAAGTTTGGAAGGTAGGTGTTATCATTCCCAATTTGGATGAGAAAACTAAGATTTGAAAAGGGCATGAATTCTATCCCAAATCTTCTCTGTAGTAATTAGCAAAGCAGAGTCTTGAACCCCAGCCTCTGGCTCCAAACTCCATTGCATCATGCCATGTGCCGTGAGATTTGCAGGATTACGGTTTTCACAGCTTCCTCTCCCCATGACCTTTCCTGGGTTTCAAGAAACATTGAAATGACTATTTTTTAAACATGTGGAAGTGCTTGAAACTCATGGAAATGATTTTAAGTTATGTCTACATTTTTAGCTTTAAGGCACACCTGCTAGAAAATAAATTCTCTTGAGTGGAGATTAAAGAACTTTAAAATGGTCTTAAAATGGCCCCAAGGAAGATTGTTTAAGCTTGAAATCAAGACAGTGCATTTCTAATTAACTTGTAATTATTTTACTGCTAATTTTTAATGTGACATTTAGTATGGACCACATATCACTTTTTCTCCAGCTGTCAGGACAGTCCCTAAACTAAACCTTCTTCACCAGCTGTTGCCTAATTCAATATGGTCCATGCTGGAATTTTTCCAACTCTGCCTGCACATAATTTCTAAGTCTCAACAGACCTGTGCAAACATGAACCATAACTATAATCTTTCATGTTACTCATAGTTCTATTTAATTATCTGAAATACAACCTGATAAATAGTGTAATCAGAAGAATTCCAATTTAACAGTAACTACTTCCACATCACTTTTCTACTCTCATCTAATTTGAAACAGGTTTTGGATTACTACCTCTAAATTATGTAGACTCCTAATCAATGATTAATTTAAGAATCTTCAAGCTGCTGTTTTGTTTTCTCTCTCTCTCTTTTTGTGTGTGGTTACTAAGTGTCAATAAATTCAGGCCTACTCAGATGAAAATTTTTTCTTCCTTAGACTTTTGGCCTTTATTTTCTACTGAGCTTGTTCAGGGGATAGAGGATGAGTATTTAGAAATAAAGAAGAGTAAATCCTTACAACAGAAAATTGTTCTTAAAGAAAATGTCTCTTAATGTAAAATTAAAAGTACATTTGTATTAAATACCTCTGTCACAATTATAATTCAGAGAAATATCTGAAGAGGAAAACCTATTCTTCATTCAAAAACAAATTCATCATTTGGCTGATGAATGGCTATAGAGTGACATTTATTGAGCACTCTGTACATTCCAGGCATTTTATGCTTATTATTTTGTTTAAACCTAAACATAACAATGGGAAGTCATTTTTATTACCTTCATCTTGCACATGAGGAAACTGACAGCCGAGAGTTTGAGGAAATCTTTCAAGTTAACAAGTGAATAAACCTTAGAGCTCCCATTCAAACTCAGCCATGGCTTTTGCCTGTAGGGTTGTGCTACCTTCTGATTAAGATATGTGGAGACAGTCTCATCTTTTGTAATGGTGATTGCATATGAAGACATAATATTAATTTTTTAAATTTATCAAATACTCAATATTTATTGAGGGCTACAATGTGATTGGCTTTCTTCTAGGAACTAATGAGTGCTAACTGTGAATGCTGACATTTTTTTAAGTATATAACATGCATTTTCTAAAAGTACATGATTTATTTTTAGCTTTTCTTTTTTTTCTTTTTTATTTAAATTCAATTAGCCAACATATAGTACATCACTAATTTTTGGTGTGGTGTTAAATGATTCATTAGTTGTGTATAACTCCCAGTGCTCGTCACATCACGTGCCCTCCTTAATTCCTATCACCCAGTTACTCCATCCCCCCACCCACCTCCCCTTCTGCAACCCTCAGTTTGTTTCCCAGAGTCAAGAGTCTGCCATGGTTTGTCTCCCTCTCTGATTTCTTCCCATTCAGTTTCCCTCCTTTTACCTATGATCCTCTGCACTAATTCTTGTATTCCACATATGAGTGAAACCATATGATAATTGCTTTTCTCTGTTTGACTTATTTCACTTAGCATAATACCCTCCAGTTCCCTCCATGTCGATATAAATGGTAAGTATTCATCCTTTCTGATGGCTGAGTACTATTCCATTGTATATATGAACCAAATCTTTATCCACTCATCCACTGAAAGATACCTCAGCTTCTTCTATACTTTGGCTATTGTGGACATTGCTGCTATGATCATTGGGGTGCATGTTTACCTTCTTTTCACTACATCTATATTTTTGGGGTAAATACCCAGTAGTACAATTGCTGGGTCATAGGGTAGCTCTATTATTAAGTTCCTGAGGAACCTCCATACTGTTTTCCAGAGTGGCTGTATCAGCTTGCATTCCCACCAACAGTGTAAGAGGGTTCCCCTTTCTCCACATCCTCGCCAACATTTGTTGTTCCCTGTCTTGTTGATTTTAGCCATTCTGACTGGTGTGAGGTGGTAACTCATTGTGGTTTTGATTTGTATTTCCCATGCCAAGTGATGTGGAGCATTTTTTTCTGTGTCTGTTGGCATTTGTATGTGTTCTTTGGAGAAATATCTGTTCATGTCTTCTGCACAGGATAAAGCATATTCTCCACTCAACCTTATGTGAATTCTGCTTCCTGCTGACAACCTTGCGAAGAAGAATTTTTCCACTTAACTCAGAACCTCCCTCCCTGTCAAACTCACAGCTGTTTCCCTGGCAGTACACAGGTGGGGAGGATATTAAGGGCCTTTGCTAGGTTGAGTGTACCAATGTCTTGCCCACACTTCTTTGGAAACTTGTAAAACTTTTTGCTTAATTCAGTCTGCATCTTATTTCACAATGTTCACTTTATGTCTCTTGCCCTTTTGAAACTTTTCAGTGAAGGAGGTCAGATGCTAGACTATTAAGAAAAAGTCTATGGGGCGCCTGGGTGGCTCAGTTGTTAAGCGTCTGCCTTCAGCTCAGGTCATGATCCCAGAGTCCTGGGATGGAGCCCCGCATCGGGCTCCCTGCTCAGTGGGAAGCCTGCTTCTCCCTCTCCCCTCCCCCTGCTTGTGTTCCCTCTCATGCTGTGTCTCTCTCTGTCAAATAAATAAAATCTTTAAAAAAAAGAAAAAAAGAAAAAGTCTATGTTGGTACAGTTCTTGGCATGGCCTACCCATTACTTTAGGTTTCAAGAGGTTTTATTTGAAGCACGTGTTCCTTCCTAGTCCATGTTGAAACAGCCCTGCTTTGCTCAGACCCCATTCCTGTCTCCTTGCTGACCCTAGGGCTGCTGCGTAGGTGCCATCTCCCTTCCTCCTCTGTGAAGGATGCACGTTTTGTCACTTAAAGCCAGTACAATTTGTATGTTACTCCCAAGGACCTCTGGAAACTTGATGGGACCTGCAAGGGAGAAAATACTGAGAAGTATCTGCAAGGATTTGCTCATTTCCAGATCACCTCTGGGTTATTTCAGCTGCTTATCAAACGGCAAGTCATCAACCTAACAAAAACACTTGTTTCAAGTTGTATTCTGCAGTCCCAAAACTGAAGTTGTAGGTTAAGCTGAATAACCATGGGAAATGACCAAGCAAAGACACCCAATTGGAGTCAGTTGAATTTCTGCAGCCTCAGTGGGGCCTTTCTGGTCTTTCTTCCACTTCTGCAGAATTTCCTGCAGCAAATACTTCTTTGTCCTTGCTTTTCTCCATTATGATGTTTGGATAAAAAATGACCAGAGGAGAGTATTTATCTCTTAAAAAAAAGGAACCTAGAATCTTCAACTGAGCAGTCATGAAAATTGCTAATGGTGCCAAGGCCAAGGAAAGAGTTTCAGAAAATGACTGTGGGAATGAATGATAACCCCAGAATGCAAAATCAGGGGAGTATTATCTGGTGCTTGAACAAGGAGCTCCAGTTTACAACTGTTTTTTGGGTTTTTTTTTTTTTTAGGACTTGTGAGGAACGCAGCAACAGGAAATCCATCCACAAATGATGCAGTGCCCCAACTTGTACTGCACTGGAATAGATATGTGAGAATTTACTGAAGAAGTCTAGTGTACTTAATTCTTTTCATAGAAGTTTACATTTTATTGTAGGTTAACATTAAATGTTTTATAACAAAAATCTCCTAACAAGCTGTGGGTCTTTCTGTCCAGGAGAGATGTGGTAGGTATTTTCCTGTGTGTGAAGAAAGTTTGGGAAACCATGAGGGTGGGAACAGGGTATTGCATTGCCGAAAAGCAAGGGAGAATCAAAGAAGAGCAAGGAGTGTATTCCAGTGAAAGGAGGCAACTTAGTGTGGTGTAGCAGAAGGAACAGACAGATCCAGGTTTAAGTTTGGGTTTTTCTGACCTCAGACAAGTTCTTTAGTTTCCCCTAACTCTAAATGAAGTTAACACCATCTGTCTCAGGATGGGTTTGTAGGTTAATCAAATGTATATGAAGTGCCCAACACATGTGTCATTGTTCCCTTTCTCCATTGGAATGTGTTTTGAAGGAATATTTTCTTGCAGTATATTTTCTGTCAGTTCATAAGGGACAGTGTATTTTCTGTCCGTTTTCTTGCAGTATATTTCTGTCAGTTTCATAAGGGATGCCATGTCTCCAGACCTATGTCCTTGTGAATGAGTGCCTAAAGAAGAGTTACCTTTGATCTAACAAAGTCAGGACGGTTGGAGATCCCCTCCTAAGTATCTGGGAACATGGTGACTGTGATGGCCCTTGGTCTGGTGAAGAGAGACATGGACAGCCAGCTGGATTGATCATAACAGTTGATCCAGAGGCTGAAAGAGAAGTGACCTGACCAAGGCTACAGATAGTGGCATCACACAGATTCCAGGTCCTTGGTCTCCTGACCCCAGCCCACTGCTCCTGCTCCAGACCATGTTGCTTTGACATGCTAACAAGTCAGCTGACATCCTTGCAGCCCCATACACCATCATAGCTGCTTGTTGGAATCATTGCTGCAGCCAACACACAATCTGTGAGCCTGTTTCCGCCTGCCCCAGGAACTTTAAGGATTCTGAAAACCTTTTGTCCTGGTGGGAAAGGAAGGGGTTTGGAGAGGGTTGTTCTCTGTGTAAAACGTGGGGTTTCAACGGTGCTATAAATATAGATACATCACCGGGAAAAAAGAAAAACTGGATTGACTGGATTATTTGTTTTTTGGGTGTTGAGTTTGATAAGCTATAGATTTTGGATACTAGCCCTTTATCTGATATGTCATTTGTGAATATCTTCTCCCATTCTGTAGGTTGCCTTTTAGTTTTGTTGACTGTTTCCCTTGCCATGCAGAAGCATTTTATCTTAATGAAGTCCCAATAGTTCATTTTTGCTTTTTTTCCCCCTTGCCTTTAGAGATGTGTCTTGCAAGAATTTGCTGAGGCCAAAATCAAAGAGGTTACTGCCTGTGTTCTCCTCTAGGATTTTGATGGACTCCTGTCTCACATTTAGGTCTTTCATCCATTTTGAGTTTATCCTTGTGTGTGGTGTAAGAGAATGGTCCAGTTTCATTCTTCTGCATGTGGCTGTCCAGTTTTCCCAGCACCATTTATTGAAGAGACTGTCTTTTTTCCATTGGATATTCTTTCCTGCTCTGTTGAAGATTAGTTGACCATAGAGTTGAGGGTCCATTTCTGGGCTCTCTGTTCTGTTCCATTGATCTATGTGTCTGTTTTTGTGCCAATACCATCCTGTCTTGATGATCACAGCTTTGTAATATAGCTTGAAGTCAGGCATTGTGATGCCCCCAGCTTTGGTTTTCTTTTTCAACATTCCTCTGGCTATTCGGGGTCTTTTCTGGTTCCATACAAATTTTAGGATTGTTTGTTCCAGCTCTGTGAAAAATGTCGATGGTATTTTGATAGCAATTGCATTAAATGTGTAGATTGCTCTGGGCAGCATAGACATTTTAACAATGTTTATTCTTGCAACCCATGAGCATGGAATGTTTTCCCATCTCTTTGTGTCTTCCTCAATTTCTTTCCTACTTTTAGCTTTTCTTTTATTTGCCATTAGGGATCTCACAGGATCTGAGCGAGTTGCTGATGATCTATAATATTGAAAAAATATTGGACTGGATCCCAGGAGACCTGAATTCATGTTTGCCTTTTCTACTTGGTACCTTGGTGATCAAGAGTCAATTTCTATATCCAGGGCTCAGTTTCTTCATTTGTATAATGAAATGATTGAAATGTATGCTCCCCAAGGTTCTTCTGAGTACCAAAATTCTATGATTTTGTAAGCACACTTATGTTTTATATGTCAATCCTGATGATGCATGTGAATACAGTTAAATGCTGGTGGTGTATATAATTCAGAACTGAAAGAAATACCTTTGGATTTGGCTTGGGCAAATATAAATGAGGTACAGTGAATGAAACCTTAAAGCACTAAACCAATTGTAGTTTTTCTATTAGTTTTCTATTGCTGTGTAACAAATTACCACAAATTATATGGCTTAGAATAAGACACATTTATTATCTCATGATTTCCTTGGTGTAGGAGTTCTTAGCATGGTTTAGCTGGGTGTTCTGCTCAGGGTCTCATCACAAGGCTGCAGTCGAGGTGTCAGTGGGGTACATTCATTTCTGGGGCTTGGTCTTCTTCCAAGCTCATGTTGTTGGCAGAGTCCATTTCCTCATGATTATAGAATGAGGGCCCTATTTTCTTGTTGGCTCTCAGCTAAGAGCAAGAAGCTCTCAGCTCCTAGAAGTTGCCTGCAATTTCTTGGTCTGTGGCTCCCTCATAAGCCTTCTCAAAACCTGGAAACTCACTTCTTCAAGCCAACAAGGAATAGTCTCTCCCTGCTGTCTGCTAAGATGAAGTGTTAGATAACTGTACTGGGTTAAATGATGTCCCTCCCCCTCCAAAGTCATATCGACCTAGAACCTCACATTGTGACCATATTAGAAATAGGGTCTTTGCAGATGTAATTAGTCAAATTAAGATGAGGTCATACTGGAGTAAAGTTGGCCCTAATCTAATGACTGGTGTCCTTATAAGAAAATAGAGGCACAGAGACACACAGAGGGAAGAGAGTCATTTGACAACAAAGCCAGAGATTGGATTTAGGGTGCTACAAGACAGGAAACACTAAGGATTGCTGGCAACTACTAGAAGCTGGAAGAGTCAAGGAAAGATTCCCCTTCTAGAGGTTTTAGAGGGGGTTTGGACCTACAGACCACTTGATTGTAGACTTCTAGTGTCTCCAACTATGAGAGAATAAATTCCTGTTTTTCTAAGCCACCAAATTTGTGGGACTTTGTTGTGGCAGTAGTAGAAAACTAATACAATAACATAATGTAATCATGGGAATAACAGTATCCCATTACCTTAACTATACAACAATCAAATCAAAGTAGTGACATCCTAATACCTTTAACATTTTCTGTTAGAAGCAAGTCACAGATTCCTCCCACACTGAAGGGGAAGGATTAGACAAGGCATTGACTAATTGGGGTCATCTTAAGATGTATCTGCCGCATCAACACAAGGTTATGCTATTTTATTTTGTGAGGTTGGGCCTTTCTATTATGTAGAAATTGAATTAAGTAGCTCTAACTCTCTTTTACCATTTCTAATTATTTCAAAATTATCTGCAGAGATATTTTATTAAAAAGTTTTGGTATGACATACTTTTTTAAAAATGATGGCTCTTTTTCTTGAAGTTCATCACTCTTTACATTTTCTGTGTTCTTAAGTGTCTCCTTAAATTGGATTTGTTGATACTTAGGCTACAGGTTGCTCTGAAGATGAAAGCTAGTGGGTCATTTGAAAGTATAAGAAAAAGAAAGAGAAGTTTATTAGCTAAACTTTGGCCTCTTAAAAACATCATTAGCACTCTAAGAGATACTGGTCAATAGATCAATATTCCATTGAGCACCTACCATATACTCAGCATTGTACAAGATTATTAAGTATACTTTAGTACATCTTCACTATTTCAAATGATAAAATGATGTGATCAAAGGCAAGCTGAGATTCGTCAGCTAGGAAAAGTCATTGCTGTCAGATTATCTAGGATATACTTACACAAAACATTCGTAGATTCTGTCATATTAGATTTCATAGAACTGCAGTTCAGGTTATCAAGAACCAACAAAGCAAAGCAATGACTCTATTTGACTATAGGTACTCTTGTTTTCATACTGGTTCTTAAATTCAAACTTCCACCAGTACTATGAAATACAGTCAGATTTGTGAACTAGTGTTTCAGACACATCTCTTATATTTTCCTATGGATTTCTTTTGGGACTGTTAGACAGACATGTGTTTTTCTTTGAGTACTGTCATAGAACTCCCCTATGGGATAGATCTCAATCCTTAGTCAGCCTTGGGGAAAAATAAATGTTTCCTTATATATGAACTTAGTGCATATCATGTTGCATAGCTATTCCGGGTGCAAAGTCCCGATACATTATTCTCTGGGGTTCAAATTTTCCTTTCAGAGATACTTTGTTTGAAAACCTATCACTGTTAAAGATAGAGGCTTACATACTTTCATACACAATGCTGTCAAAGTCAGGTCTCTAAACTATTCTTGATTCTATAAAGATCATAATTAAATTTCTCTCTTCCTGCCAAATTCCTATCTTTAACACCACATAAATAATCCTTTAGGGTATTGGTATTTAATACTGCCAGAAAAAGGTATTAAATGCTATAATTACAGAAAGATTATTTGGATAATATCAAACATGGAAAAATAAAGTGCATTTTAGGTCTCTACTCTTAGAATTGCCATGTAATATAATGAAGTCAAATTGCTTCATGTAAAGAGGTTCATATGGTTGGGTCTCTGGCTCTGGATTTTGACAAAATGAAGTGTTCTACAGGTTCCTAATGAAAGTAGATGATCGAAGGCAGCCATTCTTCTTTAAATTTTCTGTAGTGGGTCTTTCAATGAGAGGGATCAGAATCCTATAGATAAAAAATCACAATTTGAACTGAGTTCAAATTTGAGCTCTGGCACTTTTTAGTTATAAAATGGAAGAGTATGTTATATCACAGGGCATTTGTGGTGATTAAAATGAATGTAAATTGCATAGCTTGAAGCCAAGCATGTAGGAAGTGCTCAATACATGTTAGTTAAAATGAATAAAAAAATAAAATTTCAACTCAACACTCTCTTCCAACTGTCTATGAAGCAAACAGACTATGGGAAAATTTACAAATGATCTGGGGATTTTCTTTTGACTAAAATATTTTGGCACCACTTATTCTGGTGGAAGGAACAAATGTTCAGTGGCCACCTACTGCATGTCAGATGATGTGTTTGAATTTTTGCATAGATGAGCTCATCAAATTCTAAAAAAAAGACAACAAAACAAGCAAACAAACCTATGAGTCTCATTTCAAAATAAGGAATTGAGCTCTAATAATAAGTTTCAGAGCTGTGATTTAAATTCATATCTGTTTGATTCTCTAATCCAAGCTTTTTCTGCTCTACCATTCTGCCTTTCAAATGGCAAAGCCCTCTGAAATTCGCATTATATGATTTTGATATGTCATGAAGAGAGAAAAATAGAAATGGAAATTGATAAAGACTTTTACCATGCCAAAAACTTGACATTTACTATGGGAAGGCATAAATGATTTCAAATGATGAACAAGCCTACAGACTTTTTGGGAGGCTTTTAAATGTGATTAGGCATACACAATCAGACATATTTTCAGACTTACTTATGTAGATATTTCTCTTTTACTCCCACCCACAAATACATGCAGTCACAGTTGCCTGGACCAGTTTGTGTCTGCTGACAATCTTGGGCTCAGTTAGATGGGAGGTGGGGGGCTGGGAATAGCGGCTGGGAAATAACTACGTTTGCATTTTGAAAAGATCACGCTGGCTGCAGTGCATAGATTAGATTAGAGAAGGCTAGATGAATGCCGGGAGATCAGTTAGGAAGCTATTGCAGTAGTTTGGGTAAAAGATGGTGATCTTAGAGTAAACTAGTAATAATCAAGAGGGTGAAAAGTCAGTGGATTTGAGTTGGAAGTGAAATCAGTAGGACTTTGTGATGTACTGGATATAAGTGGTGAGGTGAGGAAAGTTTAGATAGAACTCTTAGTTCTGTCAGGTTCATTGAGATAGGGGAAACAGAAGTAGAATAAAATTTTAGGGGAAAAATCAATACCTTGGTTTTTATATATGTTGAATTTGAATGTACCAAATTTAGATATGTTGAGTTTTAGACTTCCAAATGAAGATTTAGGATGGGAGGTTGAAAATAAAGGTCTAAAACTCAGAGAATAGTCCTGGACTAGAGCTATGAATATGGAGGGTGATCATAGTGTATATGGTGATTAAAGCTGTGGACCTGGATGTGATTTTCTCAGAAAAGCTTAATGGGTAAGACAGAAACTTTGTCTACTACCCAGGCTTTTGGAAGTTTAATGTTTGGTAACTGGGTGAACAGGGATGAGCTTGCAAAGTAAATACAGGAGTGACTAGAGATAGGAGAGTAAAACCAAATAGCTGTGGTAAGAAAGTATTTCAAAAGAAGAGGTGATTAACACATATGTTATAGATGAGGACTGAAAAATGTCCATAAATTTGTGATGTGGAATAAATTAATGACCTTAATAAGATCTCTTTTGGTAAAGTGATGAAGGTAGAAACTGAATTGTTGAGGTTGAGGAGTGAGCAGTAGGTGAGAAATCAGAATAGTGTGGAGGAAAAATAAAACCTCTTGAAGAGTTTGGTTAGGGGCGGCTGGATGGCTCAGTGGGTTAAGTGTCCAACTTTTGGTTTCGGCTCAGTTCATGATCAGGGTAATAAGATCGAGCCCCACACTGGGCTCTATGCTCAGCATGGAGTCTACTTGAAATTCTCTCCCTCCCTCCCCCTCTGCCCCTCTTCCTACTGACATTTGCACAGACATGCATGCTCTCTCTCTCAACTAAAATCTTAAAAAAAAAGGGTTTGGTGAGGTTTTAAACCAGTTGGGCTTTCTTTTTTCTTCTTCCTTCCTATTTAGGAAAAGTAAAACATTACCATTTCTTAGGGCAAATTTTTTCTTGCCCCTGAACCAAACAGAAAAAAAGAAGAAAAGAAAAAAAAAAGAGAACTAAATTAAAGCCAAGTCTTTACATTTTGTCTAAGTCTCTGTATTCTTCTCTGTGTTAGAGAAGCCAGTTATGTCTCCTGCTCCTGAAAGAAGGGGTCCTGTAATGCCCAGGGCCTGATGCTTCAGGGAGTACCTCCAGTGTGAGTTGAGCGTGCTCTGTTGTTGTATTCTGGCTATTCTGTCTTCCAGGCCAGTCATCTGCAGAGGCTCTCCTTACCTGCCATGGGCAGTGTTTGGTCCCTGGCCTGAATGTACTGTTTTAACTAGGTGTGATTTTGTCTGCTTGTGAAATGAGACCTGTCACCACCTCCACAGGAACTGAGGTCCTGCAAAACTCTCTGGTCACGAGATGTAGTGTGGGCAGGGGTTTGTGCTGGTCTTCTTGGGGAGTAGCCCACTGCACTGGGACTGAGGCAAGTGGAGCTGAGAAAGGCAGTTCCATTGGAACTGGGCTGGGGCTTAGTGTAAGCCAATTAGGCTGCTTCCCACAGCTGACTCCGTGTTTATGCAGGGGGTGGGGGATGGAAATGACATTGGCCCTCTACTTTGTTCTAAGAGAGGTGTCTCTGTGAAAGCTGCCTCTCAGGGACAAGCTCCAAGGAGAGCAAATAATTTCCCCACTGTGTGTCCCAGGTACTCTTCAGATCACTCTTCCCATGCTGTATGCCCCTGGGTTGTTTCCCTGCTTTCTCTCCAAGAGGAGCACGATAACCTGGGGACTCTATCCCAGCCAAGCCTGCTGACCTTTAAAACTCCTGGCAGTAAGCCCTGCTGGTTGCAAGAACTCATGAAATTCAGCCTCTCTCGTTTTCCAAGCCAGTGGCTAAGGGGAGACATTCTCCTTGTGTGGTCTTCTGTGTGCTCCTCTATCTCTATCTCTATCTCTATCTCTATCTCTATCTCTATCTCTATCTCTGTCTCTTCTCTGTCTCTGTCTGTCTCTCCCTTGTTTGTGCATGGCTCCCTGCCTTCCACAGCAGAGCAGCCAGGATCCATTTCTCCCCTGAATCACGTCTCTGTACTTCCTATCTTCTTTGATGTGGCCTCCTCTCTCCCTTTAGTTGTGGAGTTTGTTCTGTTGGTCTTCAGGTTGATTTCTGGGGTATTTAAGATTATTTTATAGTTATCTAGTTGTATTCATGATACAAAGTGCACCTAGGATCCTCCTACTCCCCTGCTATCTTCCTGTCTCCACTATAATTTTTTTAATTAAAAAATTATTTAAATGAATATATAATAATACTGACTTCGTTTTGCCATGCAGTTCTACAAATTTAAACACATGTATAGATTCTGTAACTACCACTCTAATTGGGATACAGAACCATTTCATCACCCTAGGAATCTTCATGCTATTTGCACCCTTTCCTCACCTAACCTTTGGCAACCACTAATCTATTCTCTGTCCCTACAATTTTATCTTTTTGAGAATGCCATATAAATGGAGTCCCAGAGTGCCTAACTTTTTGAGGCTGGCTTCTTTTACCTGAGAGTGGGTGCCTTTGAAATTCATCCATATTGTTGCATATATCAATAATTCATTGCTTTTTATTTCTGAGTAATATTCCATTATATAAATGTACCACAATGCATTTATCCATTTATCTGTTCATGGACAATTCCAATTTTGGCAGTTATGACTAGAGCTGTTATAAACATTCATGTATAGGTTTCTTATAAGTTTCCTTTCTTTATACTGATAACCAGGAATAGGATTACTGGGCCATATCGTATTTAACTTTATAAGACACTGCCAAACTGTTTACCAGGCAACTATACCATTTTGTGTCTTGGTTTTAAAACTAAAATGAAATAGACACCTATTAGAATGGCTAAAATTTTAAATGCTGACAATTTCAAGTACTGGTGAGGATGTGGAGAAACTGGAACTCTAATGCATTGCTGGTGGGAATGCAAAATGATACAGCTGAGGGAAAAAAGCTGTGGGTCACAGTCTTTGATACTCCAATCACAGAAGTGACATTCCATCACTTCCGTATTTGTTAGAATCAAGTTACTAAGTCTAGCCCACATTCAAGGAGAGGGAATTACAGAAAGGCATGAATATCATAGAGGAGGGATAACCGTTGGAGTCATTTAAAAAGGCTGCCTAAAACAATAATTTAAAAACCACGAGAAGAATTTACAGGGAAGAATATTATATTTACACAGATATTTACCATTTCTACTGTTTTTCCTTTATTTCTAACATTCCAGTTTCCTTCTGCTATCATTTTCTTTTTGTCCAAAAAAAAAATCCTTTTTTATTTCAGTGCAGATCTCCTGAAAATGTATTCTCTTAGTTTTCCTTTTTCTAATAAAGTCTTTATTTCACCTTCATTCCTAAAGGATATTTTCATTGTATACACTGTGCTGGGCTGACAGTTCTTTCAGCTCTTTGAAAATGTTGTTTAACTTGCTTCTGGCCTCCATGTTTTCTTTTTTCTTTTTCCTTTTTTTCTATTATGTTCAATTAGCCAAGATATAGTACATCTTTAGTTTTTTGATGTAGTGTTCAACGATTCATCAGTTGCATATAAAACCCAGTGCTCATCACCACATGTGCCCTCCTTAATACCCGTCACCCGGTTACCCCATCCCCCAACCCCCCCCGCCCCCGCTTAACCCTCAGTTTTGTTCCCAGAGTCCAGAGTCTCTCATGGTTTGTCTCCCTCTCTGATTTCTTCCCATTCAGTTTTCCCTCCCTTCCCCTGTGGTCTTCCGTACTATTCCTTATGTTCCACATATGAGTGAAACCATATGATAATTGTCTTTCTCTGCTTGACTGATTTCGCTTGGCATAATCCCCTCCAGTTCCATCCATGTTGATAAAATGTTGGGTATTCATCCTTTCTGATGGCTGAGTACTATTCCATTGTATATATGAACTACATAATTTTATTTATTTATTTTAGAGAGAGAGAGAGACAGACACAGTGAGCAGGGGAGGAGCAGAGAGAGAAGGACAAGCAGACTCCATGCCGAGGACAGAGCCCAGTGTGGGGCTTGATCCGATGACCCTGAAATCATGACCTGAGCTAAAGCCAAGAGTTGGACACTCAACTGACTGAGCCATCCAGGCATGCTCCTGGCCTCCATGTTTTCTGATGAATTTGAATTATTCGCCATGAAAAATGTGTATAATAATAATTTTCAGCAGTTTATGTTGCTTCTTGGATTTCTTTGAGTTTCTCCTGTTTGGGATTCACTGGGATTCTTGAATCTGTAGGTTTATATATTTCACCATATTTTGGAAGTTTTGGGTCATTATATCTTCAAAGTTTTTTAAGCATTGGATTATTTTTCTTGTTCTTCTGGGACTCCAATAACTAAATATTAGATCTTTTGATAATTAGTATAAATCCTTGAGGGTCTGTTACTTTTTTTTCCTATTTTTTTCTTTTTCAGTTAGGAAAATATCTATAGATCTCTCTTCCAAGTTTACTTACTCTTTTCTTTATCATCTCCAATCTGCTGTTGAGCCTTCACAGTAAATTTTAAATTTTGGTTATTGGTTTTTACAGTTCTAAAATTTCTATATAGTTCTTTTGTATAACTTCTACTGTTCTTGCTGAGATTTCTCATTTTTCATTTTTTTTCTTTTTTTCTAGGAACATTTTTATAATAGCTGATATAAGGCCTTTGTCCAATAATTCCAATACCTGTGTTGTTTCAATGTTGACATCTGTTGATTGTCTTTTGCCATGCAAGTTGAAGTATTACTAGTTCTTTATATGCCAAATAATTTTAGGTTGCATTCTGGATATTTTGGATGTAACATTATGAGACTATTGGTCTTGTTTAAATCCTATGGAGAATGTTGATATTTTTGTTTTCACAGACAAATGATCCAAGTAGTGTAGGTCACAAGTTCTGGCCAATCTTCTGTGGATTGTGGTTTCAACATCAGTTTTATTTTCAAAGCCTTTGCCATACTACTCTATGTCCCATGTACACACCATTCATTCAATGGGTAGTCCAGGATTTATCTCTTAGTTCAGTTCTCATAGTCTCTGTTATGCTGTTTAAGATCTGCTCCATTCATGTGCAATTTGGGGGTGAGTCCAGGGGTTCATAAACAGTTTTGTGACGTTACTTTCTCAGGCTCCTTCCTGACCCCAGAACTTTTTAGTTTCCTGATGTTTCCATTGCTGGTTTTCTGGCTAGAAAGCTGGAACTTTATTTAGCTTTGCTGCCCACTTTTCATTACTGCATCTGCTTCTGAGGTCCATTGGTGGGCAGAGAGATAGAGAAAAGAGCAATGGGATTTTGCCCCACTCTGGTTTTGACTTTCCTTACCCCCTGAGCCCTAAAATACATTCCCTATCATGACAAACTAAAAAAAATTTTTTTGGAATGAGTTTGAAAGGGGAAGTCATTTTGCTAAAAGCTTGCACTTTTCTCATTTGAATCAAAGCCTATACTCTTATCTGTTACCAAGCACAGGAAGTAAATGGTAGGTCCAGTTGTTCTGGGTAGCCATCATGTACTGAGAGAATTCCTTGTAGGATAAGAAATCTGAAATTAACTGTAAGATGAGAGATCACAAAATAAGAGGTGCAAAAAGGAGGGTACAAGAGATAAATGGCTAGTGAATCTAACAGGTACTGCCCCTGCCACACTGACCTAATGTTGAAGTGGAAATATACCACTAGCCCTGAGCAAAAATAAGTTCATATATTTTTGAGTTCTATTGGATCTTTTGAGTTTATAAATTCTAAGTCCTACAATGGCTTCCCTTTATAGGCCTTATGTCTATTCAAAACCACATTTCTGCCCACAGTGGGTTAATAATTTAAAGATCACATTTTGATATTCCTGGGAGGTCTGTGGAACTCAATGTAAATTAAAGCCAGGACTTATGGCCATACTCTTAACACCTTTCCAAGGTGAGAACACAAAGGAATTCCATTTAGGGACAGATCAATCCTTTAAACATCTAGTTTTGTGAAAGTAAAACATAATAAGTATCATCCATTTTTTACTATGAATTGGATACTTAACCATGTGTCTGGTTATCAGAATAAAAATAAAATGATTTTCAATAATAAACAAAACCTTCCAAGTAATACATAAAAATGATGTCATTGAAATCTGAAAACTCTCCTTAACAGTTTATGTTTATATAAGGATGTCTTGCTGATGTCTGATGTCAGGAAAAACAGAAAACCTCTTAGAGAAAGTTAGCTACTTGAACCTGGGCTGCTGAAAATGCATTTAGTAAGTCCTACAATTTTGGCAGAATGTCACATCATCTAAACGGAAGAGATAAACTTGAGGTGTAAGGGATATGGAATACAGTTTGCATTCTTGATTCTCCAGACAGTAGATTCTGGAAGGTGATAAGTTAAAGCTTTGTGGAAAAAGGTCAATTAATTTTGAAGCTGCCAGTGATATATCCTGGCTGGACTAAAATCAAGGCATTTTCATTAGTCGAAGTGACCTAAAAGCAATTGACATGAGGCTCTTTTATTTTGCTTTAAAGCTGTAATTTCCACATTGTTATTTTATCAAGAATTTTCCTTATTGGGGATTTTACAGTTGAGTACATCCTCAAAATGGCTCACCTTTTCAACAATGAGGAAAAAAAACTTGATTATCAATAACATGAAAATAAATAATGTTTAGCTAAAGAATGAAGAATTATAAATAAGGTACCGCTTAAAAGAATTCCTCTTCTTTCTTCATAATTCTTGAATATGATAAGCAGTATACATGAGAGTCAAAATGCTCTGAGCATCTCTGAGTATGAAAAGCAATTTGTTATGTGAAAAATACCAAAACTGCTTGTAGCCAATCTCTATATATATTATTTATAGATAGATAAGTGAAGAGGAGGGGGAAGACATCATTCTATTACCATTGACTGTAAGAATTTATGATATTCATTTAGTTGGTGCCAAATTTGCCAGATTTTGCCATATAAATATCTCTAGGGGCAATACTGGGTTAGTGACCAAGAGTTTGGGCTCTGCTGTCAGACTCTCTAGATGCTATTCCTGGCTTCACTGTTTACTAACTTTGTGGCTTTAGGCTAACTGTTTGTTGTCTCCTAAGCTTCATTTATCCCATCACAAAATGGGATTAATAGTGTATATTTCATCGGATTCTTGTGAGCATTGAATCATCTCATATAAAATGCTTAGAATAAGTATTAGCAAAAGCATTTGGTAAACACCCCCATAAATGTTAACTATTGCAGTGACATAGAGAATCTATTGGACAAGTAAAGTAATTCCGTGAAAACTCTTTCCACAAAAAATGTCCTATGAAAGAATTCTGCCTTGGCTATATATAATTCAGTCCAGCAAGTTTAGGATTGCAGGTCTTACCTGTTTCAAAATCTGGTGTATAATAAATGGATTTTTACTATAATTTAAAAAATTGTTCAAATTATATTTATAAAAATAGATTCCATTTAAACATTTACAGAAATTAATATATGCCTGTGAATTCTCAAGTTTTTTAAGAACTCAGTTCAAAAAAAAAAAAGAAAGAAAAGCACTCAGTTTGTAAACTTGAGTTACGTTGAATCTTTTTCCCTTTAGTATATAGATTCCTATACAAAATTTAATACCAATCCATTCTGCCTACTCCAGAATCAGAATATTTGCCTCACTCTACTGAAATTATTGTACCTTCAGGTGGAGGAGTTAAAATAAAATATTTTTGAATTGAATTTGAATCTTTTGAATTAACTTTATTTGTGCCATTGAATATGGAAGTCAGTGTTTCAGCTATATTTTTGTTATGTACACTAAAATAGTGGGGCAAAAAGAGAAGTTTAAATAAGAGTTCCATGACTCGCTGAAAGTCATCATGAAAAGACTGAGCATTGGTTTCTTCTGACAAACTTCCAGGACAAAGAAAAGTAGGTTGAAGCTTTATGACTACTATACTGCTTGGTGATAATGATGCTCAATACATACTTTCTGAGTAATTGAATTCAGTTTAGTTTTGCCTGTACCCACCCATTTTTCCACATCACCGAGAATGCACACCCCTCTGTTTATCCTTCAAGGTTCAGCTCAGTTCTTATCTCATTCTTGGAAAATTTGCCCTGGTGTTGATCTTCTACACCAAGTGTGGTAAATATCCTTTGTAGTAGTTTCATAGTTTTTTTTACTCCATGTAGGTGAGGGCATACAGCATATCACTGATTCTTTTTCTCCCTGTCTGTACAGTGCTGAATATATTGTAGAATCTCAGTTAGTATTTATTTGTTTTTTCAATGTACTTGAGTGATTCAAGTGTGTGACTTGAAGCCTGTGATTCTGCAGCTGCTTTGTTAATCATTTTTTTGAACCAGAGCTGGCATTTCCTGTGAACTTAGAGGTGAGATGCTTTGACTATAAAGGATGCAGTATTTTTTTTCCATCAAGTTTTGCCATGCTTCCATAAGTATGGCTCAAGACTCCCCTGAAGTCTGGGTTTGTGTATCTCCAGCTGTTACTAGAGTGTTATTTTCATCTTAGAATGAGTAGCAGAAATGTTACTTTACTTCATTAACTCTGAAACCTAGAGGGCTTAATTTATGTTTACTAAAAAGGTTTTCGATGTCAACTGGAGGGCCATGAGAGGTTCTCTGGGCTCTGTTTTCCATAATTACCCAATTATCTACCTCCCCCCTCTGTGTTTTCTTAGAGAATTATAAACTATTGTTTAACTCACTGGAACTCAGTGCAAGTTGGAAGAGTTTTCATTTCATAGCAAGCAACAATTTAGTGAATGTAATAAGTGGATGATGAGAACTGCTCCTTCAGGAAGGGGTAAGAAAGAGGCAAATGAGGCCAAGAAGACCACCCTGGTGAAGAAAGGAAAGTTTACCCCAAAGGAGATATTTAAGCAATGAAGATAGGGTGTCCTGAGGTTTTTTTTCTTATGCATGAAGCCCAGATTTCCTGGAAAAGGATTTGGCCTGCACAAACTATAGTGCCCAAACACAAATGTATCGTAGAAGCATGAAACAGTGGGTTGTTCCTGTTACGCATCCCACAAATTATCTCCTCCCTACTAATTCCCTCATTTCCAGATGCTGCAAATAAACACTGCTCCTGTGTGGATGACCGAAAAAAATAGGAGGAAGACACAAGCAAAGGAGGACTAATGACAGAGCTTTTACACTTTAGCAAACTCATGAAGGTTTGGATTCTAAAGAGGACCCAGAGTGGGAATATTTCCTGAGCTCCTGTTACAGACATGTGAACAGCTGTTCTGGACCTTCTCTTCTATAAAAATCCTCATTGTTTCTTGGTCTCTGCAAGTAGAAGGCAAACTGCTCAGCTTGCTTTGAATATGAAAGTGAAATTGTAGTTGGGTTTGCCTTGACAGGGATCAAGGTCTGAATTTTGTGGGATATTCTTCTCAAATATTCCAAGTATACTTCCTACCTCTCTAAAATATCAATAGTTGGAGACATTTCAGAAATCATGAAGTAAATTAAACCAGGAAATTTGGGGAAGATTTCCTGGGGATCAGAGGCAGTGGGCAGCTGTTTTATTTTGTCCTATAACAAAGCAAAATCTGTGTTGTTGAATAAGCCACCCTATCAAGGCTATTACTGAGCAGCCACAATGCATGAGAAGTCTTCATTGAGAATTGGGAAGGAAACACCACTAAATAGGTTAGACCTAGAAAAACTTTAAACATTTTCTGGGCAACTTTCTCTTTTTTTTTTTTTTAAAGATTTTATTTATTTGACAGAGAGAGACACAGCGAGAGAGGGAAGACAAGCTGGGGGGAGTGGGAGAAGCAGGCTTCCTGAGGAGCAAAGAGCCCGATGCGGGGCTTGATCCCAGGACCCTGGGATCATGACCTGAGCCAAAGGCAGACGCTTAATGACGGAGCCACCCAGGCGCCCCAACTTTCTCTTTTTTTATTGGTGAATAAAATATCAGTTAAAGATTACTATCTAGTTGTTCATCAAAAAGGGAGCCAGAGATGGTTGACTTGAAGTCTGTAATCACTGCTGGAGAAGTGATTTTAATTTTGGGTTCTGCTCCATTGAATATTCTGAGCATTTCACAGAAGAGAAAGAGCACAGCATGTGAAGTCCAAAAGAGGGTGGACAGTAACTTGCTTTCTGATTATGAGCATGACATTTCATCTGAGCTTTGGTTCCTCATCTGTAATGAAAGGATAATAATGATAACACATACTATTCAGGGTTGTTGTGGTTGGTGAGGATTAACTGAGGCAATGCAGAGCTGAGGAAATGGCAAAGTTGGAAGGCTTTCTCAGATTTTAGGTCCTTTCTTTCTCAGTCCTTACCTCTTTCTTTTAAAGCACCTGGCATTTGAGATTCAGAGCACACCCTGGACCTGGGTGGGCCTAATATAACCTTGATTTTTTTCCATTTAGGTGTTTGTGTGCACATAAATATGCATGTGGAGTTTAGGGGAGGAGAGTTCAGAGTCTCTAAATCAAGGCCCTGGCTTTGGAACTGGACCTTGAAGTAAATAACAGTGAAGGAAAGATTCACTTTGCCTAGTGCCACTTCCAAAGAGACTATAGAGTTTCATCATCCTCATGGGTGCCCACAGTATGGGCATGATACAGGTTAGGATGGGCAAGAATGTTTTCTGGCTTTCCTTCAGTCTAAGTCATTTAGAGATAATCATTACAGCTCTCACAAAGGCCAAAAATGATCACATGAATGCTCCTTATTTGGGAGATTACAACTCTTACTGGCTTGAAAACTTCTAATTTCTCAGGACTGCATGAAATTGTTAAGCCATTGTGACTCTCTGCATGTAGTTTCTTCATGACTCCTAACAAAGACAGTTCAACTTCTTCCTATCCCTCTAGTCAAGGCTACTTTCATCTACTTCTCTTTTTAAATTCTTTTTCCTCTACACAATTGTGTAGGGAAATAAAATTTAGTCAACCAGATTTTCTACTTGGGAGTAGAAAGGATCCAGGGGAGCTTCCATAGGGTGGGACAACATCCTCCTGGGAAAACATGTCACACTAGTGCAGATTACACTAAACAATGCTACTGATGACTGAAATGAGAAAATCCCCATGATTCACAAGCTTAAACCATTGCCTAAAATATAGCACTACTTGTATACTTATCCATTTAAAAAGCCAGTTAAAAGAGTCTCAAAAGGTTTACTTAGGCAGAAAAGACCTCCATATTTTCAGAACTGGCAAAATAGGTATAGTTGGGGGTAGAGAGTATCAGATAGTTCTCACTGTAAGGGTGTGTGCTTGACTTTCCTACCAGTTCTTCTTTAAATTTCTGTGATAGTTCCATTAGATTCTTTAAGTTTACTTATAGAACTCACTCCCTGGTTGAGAGCTAAAGCTAGTATTTTCTTTCTTCTTCCCTTCCCTTCCATTCCCTTCCCTCTCCTCGCCTCTCCTCTCCTTCCTTCCTTCCTCCCTCCCTCCCTCCCTCCCTTCCTTCCTTCCTTCCTTCCTTCCTTCCTTCCTTCCTTCCTTCCTTCCTTTCTGGCATTATTCTGAGCCTTCAATATAGCTATTAATTTTCCTTTTTCATTTATTTTTTCCCTTCCCTCCTTCCTTGTTGCCTCTCAGGTTTTTTGATCTACATTTATAGAATTGGACTGATGACGATTCTTAGTGTATAGCCAAGTGTCATCATTGATCCATGCCCAACTTCCCTTTTATATATAATTTCTTCATATAATTTAATTGTTCACTGTATTGCCCATTTCCAAATCTGTTTTCCCTACCACAGACACCTATTCTTGTGTTTTAATGTGAATCATTACAAACTACCTTTTTGGTGTATTTATTTGCAAATATGTATAGCCATAAACAATATGTAGTATTGTTTTAGGTATATGCTTTTAATTTACACAAATGGTCTTATTTGATACATTGTTACTTTTTTCACTCAACATTATGTTTTTGAAATCTATGCCAACGTATGTGAAACAAGTTCATTCTTTTTGATTCTGTGTGTTTTATCTCTTTGCCCTATTAATGGATATTTATTTACTTTGTTTCTAACTAGCACAATGCTGCAATGAACATCTTTCATATATGTCTTTATCAGTAGAAGTTTTTATTGGGGTTGGGGGACATTGGTTATAAGATTATAATCACTAGGTTCAGAGTAAACACACAGTCATTTTTGCAATTATTCCCAATTTTCTCTTCAATATGGCTATACCAGTACATATGTCTGCATGAAGATTTTGGTTTCCCTACATCTTACTTCTTACTTTGATACTGCCCAGCATTTTATTTTTGTCAAAACTGTGGGTAAAAAGTACTATTTCATTGTTGTTTCAGTTTAATATCTCTCTGTCAAGGATGACTACTTCTTTGTTTGTATATCAACACTTAGGTTTTCTATGTATAGATTGCGTATTTATATTCGCCACCAATTTTACTACTGGGTTTTTCATTTTTTTCTTGCTGATTTGCTGGAGATCCTTATATAGTCTATACATTTTTTGCCGAATGCAAATATTTTCTCTGGATCTGTCACCAGATATAATCAAATCTGTCAAACTTCTCCTTCATGGTTTTTGCTTTTATATCTTCCTTAAGATCCTTCCCTGATACTGTATCTTTGTGGTATTCTTTTACATTTTTAATGGTATTTTTAAGTTTTCTTTAATATTCAGTATAATACTGGAGTTCTTACATTGCAATAGAAAAATCAAAATGAATAAGTATGAAGGTTAGAAAAGGAATTGATGTAATTATTTATGTAAAATATAAGAATCAGCAGAAAATTATTAGAACTAATAAAAATTTAGCAAGATGGATGGATACAAAATCAGCTAATTCTAAAAATGGATTTAACATTAGAAAATTAATCTAATTCACGTGTTAACAGAATAAAGGAGACCAATCATATGATCATCTTAATAGATGCAGAGAAAGTATTTGATAAATTCAACAACCAATAATAAGAATGTTTATAATAAAACCCCACAAATTCATTTGAAATAGTGGCACATTACACCCTAAAAAATCAATAGCTTTCCTTTTTACCAGTAATTATTAAACAGAAAATACAAAATCATACATAATGGTAATAAGCCTAACAAAAATGAGTAAGACTTCTACAGAGAAATAGTTAAACATGCTTCTAGGGAACACAAAAGAATATCTGAATGAATGGAGAAATGTACCTTGTTTCTGAATGGGAAGACAGCATTGCAAAGGTAATGTTTCTTCCCAATCCAACCTATCAATTTATACAAGTCAAATAAAATTCCAAGGTGTAAGATTTAGATAGTGAATATTTAAAACCATCTGGAAGAGAAAAGCAAAGATGAGATAATACCCTTAAGATATAAAGGTTTATTACAAATATATAATTGTTAAATTATTCTAGCACTAGCATAGGAACAAATAGACTATCATAATGGAATAGATATTCTAAAACCATGCCTATGTACAAATGGGAAATTGATAGCAACAGATTAGCTACTTAAATCAGTTATGAAATAATGGATTATTTTAAAATAATGTTGACATATAATAATAGCAAAAACAACCAACAATATTTATTGGACACTTACTATGTTCCAGCACTGCTCCAAATGTTGAAATGCGTATGGATTCAAGCTCATACCAACCAAATGAAATAAGTAAAACTTTAACATCATTTTACAAACAACAAAACTGAGGCACAGGCACAAAGAGATTAGGTAAATTTGCAATTCCCAAGCAGGGATTTCAACCTAGGCAGTTTAGATTCAGTGTCCATGCTCTTAGCCACTATTCTAGACAGCTATCTCAGACCTATATTGGCTCATTCTAAGCAGAAAAATAAAATTAGGTCCTACTTTAAACCATACACCCTTAAAAATGATCTCCGGATGAATTATTTCCTTTTTAAAAAATTTATAACATAATCTATTGTTTCTGGTCACTGGTATCAGGGGTGTGGTGACTAACTCTCCTAATATGAATCTAAAACCTCTGCATTTCTTAGACTATCTTATTTACATCAGGATGTTCACTTGTTATTTGTTTTCCCATTTCCTGTGTTTAGTACCTGACAGAAGAAACAAATTTGCTTTATAAAGAATTATAGCTATTACATTACAGGAAGAATATAAAGAAAGAAGTGATAGACTGTACATGCTCTACATCGGAATAGAACTTGCCATGTAGAAACACTGTATACTACTGGGAACAGATAAAAAGGACTGCTGACAAAGGGAATTTTTGATACAGAATCTTGAGCCATACATCTGTAGAAGTCTTGGGGTATATTAACTAAATATTAGGATGCTTCCTGAATATGAGTTCTGGAAAAAGCAACAAAGTACTCTCTTAATGATATAGAGTCTGGAAATAAGGATGTAGATCTAGAAATCCGTAAGTTCATCTTTACCTTGTAATCAGTTGGAATAAAATGGATACTTGTAGATTCAAATGCCAGCATAGAAATGGATAAAGTGAATAAAAAGATCTAAAAATTTACTTTTGTTTGCATTATATTAACTTTATATTAAAAATGTCTCTCTGATACAACTAAACTCTGGATCTTTGTCATTTCTTCATGTCTTTAACATTTACCTTCATTGACTTTCATTCAGTGTCATCTATGTAACCTTTCCCTCCACCCCAAGGGCAAAGTTGGGGTTTAAATAAGCAGGGCACGGACAGGAAATTCAATATTTCCTTGTATCTCTCACAAAAATTTGTGGGAGTCCAAGAATATAAACTGCAATGATTATATTAAAATCTCTTATCTTCTTTAGTATCTGTTATTTCCAAATTCCTGAGAGCTTTGCCCTCATCTGTCACAAACAGCTGCTATCTGTGTCATTCTGTATTGAGTAATGTGAAGTCATTCACATTTGCTCCTAACACATTATGTCTTCTCTCCCACATTGAGGCTTGTGATGAATGGAACATTTCTTCCATGATAACTGCTGTTCTTAACAATCTATTTAGAGACCTTTTTCCTTGGATGGTATTGAAGGAGTAGAGAAAGAAGGAACTAAGTGTACAAAGCAGGTGTGCAGGAGGTGGGAACTGTGGATCTATATATGTTAGTTATATGGGCGTATATATGTCAATGCTTTTTCTCCTCAGCCTACCAAAGAGTTAATGTTTCTGCCACCCTCCTTCCTAGATAAAAATTGGCAAAGAAGAGAGAGTAAAAGTAAGGGCCTGGAAACACACCTAAAATTCCTTAAAAGAAACCCAAATATTTTTGTCTTACCATTTGGAAACAGGATACTTTTTAAAATTTCTTTTAAGTTGGCTTCCTATAAACACTAGTGATATTTAGCCCTATGCCACAGCCAATTTTGAGGTCTTAGTTCTACCTTCTATCTCTATGTTGTACCTGAAAATCATACTGGGAAGTAAAAGGCTGGGAATTCAAATAGATGGAAGGAAATGTTTGTTTCCAAACTCTACTCACCTTATTTTGTGTGTGTTGTGAAGGATTTCCATATTGCTTAGTTTTAATGGGTTTCAATAGAACTGTAGGAGAAAATGGAAAAGACTATGACTTTTAAAAAAATCAAAGTGCAATTGATATGCCTGATTATAAGAAGTTCATTTCAAATGCTCTTTAATTACCCAATTTAAAATCTCCTATCAGTATCTTGGAACTGTGAAGGGGAAGAATGTGAATTTCAATCTGCCATTGCAAGTATCTGCTTAAAGTTAGTGTCACATCTTTGAAGAACAGAATTTGACTTCTATCATAGTGATGTTAATAGCTTAAAAGTGGTATAAATAACCAGTTATCAAGATACTCCAAATAATAGGTGACCAAGAGACTAAGTAGCCATCAGTTTTGAAGAGTGAAGGAATAGTGGTGTGATTAATCATACTAGACCACCCAAGCTGAGATTGTGATTCTGAGTATGGTCTTATTATTTAGAGGGGCCCTCTACTATTATCTTGTTACTACATATTTAGTAAGTGCTTTCTTACTTAAATGTAAATATGTAAATCTGCCAGATCCCATGTACCAACTTCCTCAGCAAAGCCAAGCGTTTATGCCTGTCATTGCTGCAAATGCCAGGGAACCGCAGGAAAATCACTAGGGGTTATTTCACTAATGTTTTCTGTCAACCAAATGACAATATCAATGTTAACAGCATTTGTCATTTAAGCTTTTTCTTCTTCTTCTTAAAGAAGAACACTGTAACCATTTTGAGAATTTGGATTCTAAAAACACTGTTCTGGATTTACTTAGTTACATAGTAAGTGATGTATGTCCACTCCTTTACCTCTATTCAATTAAAAAAAAAAAAGATACTTCCCAGGCACTTCTTAGACTATGGAGTTAGTCCAGGACAGAGCACCTCCCAGGGTGTGTCCAGGGGCCATTGAATTGTACAAGGGCAGAGGAAGCCTGGTCCAGCACAATTGTATCTTTCCTGCATTAACTGTGGGGAAGGCAGCTTGGAATGAATGAAATTGGCCTTGAGAGTTGTGTTCAGTGTGTTTGTGTAGCAGCCAGATAATAAGAGTGCACAGCCACTGGGAGTGCAATGTCACATGACCTGAAACTGATCTCAGAAATGAAATCCAGAATCTGTGGAAGGTGTTGTATGCTCCCATCTATTACTCTCAGGGGTGTAGGAAAAAAAAAATGTTATTTTGTTTTCTCTTTGTTCTTTCTGGTTTTATTTCTGTCTTTCTCTTTTCCTGTCTTTTGTGGGTTGTGCTTTTTTTTTTTTTAGGATATCCATATCTTTAGTGTTTTTTTAAAGATATCCATATCTTTAGTGTTTTTGAAAATGTCTTTGTATAACCTTTTTAATGGTTGCTCTAGGTATTACATTATATTTACCTAACTTAACATGGCCTACTGGTATCATCATTTAACCAATGAGAGTAAAGTATAAAAACCTTCCTTCCCATTGTGTCCATTTACTCTCCTCTGTTTATAATATAATTGTCTTAAATATTTACATACATTTGCAACTACATCAGACAGTTTTATAATTTTTTAAAGATTTTATTTATTTATTTTAGAGAGAGAGAGAGAGAGAGCATGCTGGAAGGAGGGCACAGGGGGAGGGAGAGAGAAAGGGAGAAAATCCCAAGCAGGCCCTGCGCTGAGCATGGAGCCTGACTTAATCCCAAGATCCTGAGATTACCCTAGCTGAAACCAGGAGTCAGTTGCTTAACCAACTGAGCCACCCAGGCACCCCTGACAGTTTTATAATTTTTACTTCAACTCTCAAACATAATTTAGAAAACTCAAGAGGGGAAGGAAAGCCTATTATATTTACCCATATTTTTGCTCACACTAGTCTTTCTTCCCTCTTGAGATTCCATGATTCCTTTATTTTTTTAATTTATTTTTTTAATCACTATCTTTCTGCTCAGGGTACTACTTTTAGCCATTCTTTTAAGGTAAGCCTTCTGGAGACAAATTTTCTTAGATTTCTTTCATCTGAGAATGTCTAATTTCCTCTTCATTCCTGAAGGATATTTTCACAAGGTATAGGATTCTGGATTGACAGTTCTTTCAGCACTGGAAAAGCACTGTTCCACTTCCTTCTGACCTCTGTGGTTTCTCATAAGAAATCTATTCTTTGAATTGCTTTTTGCCTGTAGGTAAGGTATTTCCTTTGTCTTTAGTTTACAGAAGTTTGGCTGTGACATGTCTTGGTGTAGATTTCTTTAGATTTATCTTGTTTGGGATTTATTCAGCTTCATGAATCTATAGGTTTATGTCTTCTGCCAAATTTGGGAAGTTTTCAGCCATTATTTCCTTGAGTACTTTTTCATCCCTGTCTTCTTTTTCCTCTCCTTCTGGGACTTCAATGACATGAATGTTAGATATTTTTGTTATACTCCCACAGGTCTCTAAGGCTTTTTAAAATCTATTTTCTTTTTGTTCATGTTGAGTAATTTTTATTGTTCTATTATCCAGTTCACTGATTCTTACCTCTGCCACTTCTATGCTGCTATTAAACCAACTACCGAGTTTTTAAAATTTCAGTTATTATATTTTTCAGTTCTAAAATTTACATTTGGAAAAAAGTAAGATAAAATTTATATTTGATTGTCCATTAAACCTCTATTTCTTTGCTTAGACTATTTCTATAAAAAATTGTTTCAAGTATATTTGTAATTGCTTGTTAAATAATTTTTTGTGATGATTATAGTCTTTGTCAGATAATTCTGCCATCTCTTTCATATCAATGTTGGCACTAACTGATAGTTTTCTTCATTCAACTTGAAATTTTCCTGGTTTTTGGTATGCAAGTGATTTTTTTTTTAATCAAAATCTGGACATTTGGGCTATCATGAGAATCTGGATCTTATTTACACCTTTTCATTTGGCTATCTTCCTGTGACAGAGGAAGGAGGAGTGCTGTCTGGAGGGAGCCTCTGTTGTCACCTGAGGGGAATGCTCCTTGTTATTGCTGAGTGAGTTTTAACTCACCACAAGGTTTAACTCACCACTGACACCATGGTAGGGGTTTACCTCATTATTACTGGGCAGTGGTGAAAATCTTGACTCACTGCCAGGCCTCCTGTGATGTCATTCCACTGGGGAGAGAGGTGTACATTGTTATCCCAGGGTGGAGGTAGAAATCCAGGTTCCCTGTGTGGTCTCCACTAACATTGTGAGCCTTATTACCGCCTAGAGGGATGAAAATCTCAGCCCTCTACTTAGCCTTCTCTGACACCATCCTGGTCGCTGGTTGAGGCACTTTATTACATTCTGTCAAGGGTAGAAGTCCAGACTCCCCACTCAGTCATTGTTATTGTGAGTGGTGTGGGAGTCACAGTATTTTTTCTGTTGTGTTTGGCTGGAACAGAACAATTCTTTTCTTTTCTTTTTTAAGATTTATTTATTTGAGAGAGAGAGAGTGGGGGGAGGGGCAAAGGAAAGAATCTTTAAGCAGACTCCCTGCTGAGCTCAGAGCCCAACGAGGTGGGGGGGGGCCCTCAGTCTTACAACACATGAGATATGGCCTGAGACAAAACCAGGAGTCCATTGTTTAACCGACTGAGCCACCCACGCACACCAGAACAGTTATTTTCTAAGAGTTTCTGTCTTGCTAAACTGCCCTGTTCTTATCCTTTGGTTAAAGAGAGCAGGCTTTTTTTGTTTTGTTTTGTTTTGTTTTTTGTTTTGTGTGGTGTGGTGTGGTGTGGTGTGGTGTGGTGTGGTGTGGTGTGTGTGCACATTAGTGTTTCCAGGTTACCAGCTTATTTGACTCAAAGTCTGGGATATATGTGGCAAAAAGAAAACCCAGGATATTCCATACCATATTGACTTTTGAGTCTCTTGCTGATCTTCTATCTTCTCTCCATCTTTCAGAGTCTTCTTATGTTTGCTTTATATTTAATGTCTAAGGTCTTTATTTGTACTTAGCAGAAAAAAAAAACAGGAAAAATTATGTCTACTCTATCCTCCTTGTAGCAGAAGTCCCTCTAAAGGCTTTTTAGCGACTCTCTTATAATAAGACATGGAAAACTTCTCATCAAAAGTCCCATACTCCTTAATTTTAAAAGCAAGCCTCCAGAATGAACTTCAGTGCTTCCAATTAACATTGATTTAACTATTCTGCCTCAACAAAATTTTAAGAGAAAATGTTTTGGAAGATCTCTTCACAGATATTGAGAGCATCAAATCAATCACTTTCTTTTTTACTCATTCCCCTATTTGAATTCTCTTGCAAATACTATACTGCTCTTTTCCTGAGGCATCTTGGTTTGTAGCTTTGAGAGTTGTTGGCTTCACTGCTATGTTTACTCTTCAAACTACTAGATATAAGGCATGTCTCGTCTTCACTGTAACAAGTGTAACCAGTGTATTGAATTGGATATAAACATGAAATTTTTTTATTATTCCAATAAATCCCTCCTGGGTGTTCCAATAACTGTACAACAATAAAGATCTGTAGAAAAAGGCCAAATTTTTTTGATAGACATTTTGGAGAAATCTAGCACTCTATATCGTGAGCAAAAATTGGTTTTTGTAGTTTCCATCTAAAGATGGAAAAATTGGTATTTGTAGTTTCCATCTAAAGATGGTCTGTAGGGTTTTTTATGGACCATTTATTCCGCCCTATTAGTTTCTTTTTTTTTTAAGATTTAAAAAACATTTTTAAAAATTAACATATAATGTATTATTTGTTTCAGGGGTACAGGTCTGTGATTCATCAGTCTTATATCATACCCAGTGCTCATTACAACACATACCTTCCCCAATGTCTGTCACCCAGTTACCCCACCCCCTTCCCTCCAACAACCCTCAGTTTGTTTCCTATGATTAAGAGACTTATGGGGCACCTGGGTGGCTCAATCGTTGAGTGTCTGCCTTCAGCTCAGGTCATGATCCCAGGGTCCTAGGATCGAGCCCTACATCGGGCTCCCTGCTCCGCAGGAAGCCTGCTTCTCCCTCTCCCACTCCCCCTGCTTGTGTTCCCTCTCTCGCTGTCTCTCTGTCAGATAAATAAATAAAATCTTTTTTTTTTAAAGAGTCTTATGGTTTATCTCCCTCTCTTGTTTCGTCTTGTTTCATTTTTTTCCTCTCTTCCCTTATAATCCTCTGCCTTGTTTCTTAAATTCTACATATCAGTGAGATCATATAATTGTCTTTCTCTGATTGACTTATTTCACTTAGCCTAATACCCTCTAGTTCCATCCATGTCATCGCAAATGACAAGATTTCATTTTTTATGGCTGCGTAACATTCCATTATATATATATATACACACACCACATCTTCTTTATCCATTCATCTGTTGATGGACATCTGGGCTCTTTCCATAGTTTGGCTATTGTGGACATTGCTGCTGTAAACATTGGGGTGCAGGTGCCCCTTCGGGTCACTACATTTGTATCTTTGGGGTAATTGCTAGGTTGTAGGGTAGCTCTATTTTTAACTTTTTGAGGAACCTCCATACTGTTTTCAAGAGTGGCTGCACCAGCTTGCATTCCCACCAACAATGTAGGAGGGTTCCCTTCTCTCCACATCCCCGCCAACATCTGTGGTTTCCTGACTTGTTCATTTTAGCTGTTCTGACTGGTGTGAGGTGGTATTTCATTGAGGTTTTGATTTGGATTTCCCTGATGCCGAGCGATGTTGAGCACTTTTTCATGTGTCTGTTGGCCATTTGGATATCTTTGCAGAAATATCTGTTCATGTCTTCTGCCCCTTTCTTGATTGGATTATTTGTTCTTTGGGTGTTGATTTTGATAAGTTCTTTATAGTTTTTCATTTTGTCTGTTTTAGAGCAGTTCCATTCCTTTTATTGCTATGACTTTCTAATATGTTTCAGTACCTGGTGGAATGAATCATGGTTATTTGGAGATTTTATTCTTTCATATAAACATCTAAATGTTTGGCGTGTTCCCCTAAAACATTCTGCAGACCTTTTATTGATATTATATTGAATTTAAACATAGTATTTTTATTCAGGTCTTCTTTTATGAAGTTAAAAGTACTTGATACATTTTCTTCACAAATGCCTTGTTCATTCTTCATGAGATTACTCTCACTTTATAGATTTTTAAATTTCTATAATGTGATAGCATATTTATAAACTTGGTGAATTCTCTTATTAGTTCCAATAGTTTTTGTTTTGTTTTGTTTTTCTTTTATTAAAATGATCAAACCATCAGGAAATAATGTCTTACACCTTCCTTTGCATTTATCACAACCCTTATCATTTTTATCTTTTCTTACTGCATTAGTTAGGATGTTTTGTATTACTGAACTGAACAATAATAGAGAAAATGGAACTTTTTATATTGTTCCATTCTTAAAGGGAATATTCTTAACTTTTGGGTTTTACTAGATAACCTTTATCAAGTCAAGTAAATTCCTTTCACTCTAGCTTTCTGAGAGTTTAGTCTTAAAACTCTCTTGACCTTTATCAAATGTAGTTTTTCTTCACTTATTACGATGATCATGTGATTTTTTTCTTTTAGTTTATTAATGCTGTGAATTGCATTATTAAGTCTGACATTAAACTCTTTTGGATTGGTTGAATCTACTACATTGGATTAGGATATATTAATTTTTAAATAAATTGATAGATTTGGTTGTCTAATTACTTAGGGATTTCTGTGTGTTTAAAATGTTTATAAGTTAACTATCCTTTTCCCCTCATTATTGTTCATCCAGTTTTGAATTCACAGTTACACTAGCTTCATAAAATTAGTTGGGCAGAGTTTCCCTTTCTTCTATTTGTCTGGAACAAGTTGTATGAGAAAAGGATTATCTGTTCTTCAAAGTTTGGTAGCATTCAACTACAAAACCATATGGAACCAAGGTTTGGCCATTTTTGGAGGGGAAGTTCTTGATTCCCATTTCCAGTTCATTAACGGTGATTCATCTATTCAAGTATTATATTTCTTCTTGGGTTTATCTTGGCATCTTATATTTTTCCAGAAATGTATCCATTTAAGCTAGGTTTGCAAATGTCTTGGCATATCATTGCTAAGAGTATTCTATTGTTTTAAAAAATCTTTGTTACACCAATAGCTTATTGCTAGTTATTTTTTCTAAATTTTATAAAGCAGTATTTCCAGAGTTTTTTGTTTTATTAATCTGTTCAAAGAATTATTTAGTTTTGTTAGCCATCTTTATTATAAATAAGCTTTATGTAAAATTGATTTCTGATGTTATCTTTTTTCCCTTCATTTTACCCTATTTGATTTATTATATTGCCATTTTTATAATTTATGGTTGGATACATACATTAGTTATTTTATGTCTTTCCTATTTTTAAATAGATTTCTTTAAAGCTCTAAACATTCTTCTGCATGCAACTGAACCTCTGAAATTTTGACATTTAGTACTTTCATTGTCATTCATTTTGAAGTATACTGTAATTTCCACATTATTTCCTTTATATCCCAAGATTATTTAGTTGAATGTTTTCATCGTATCTGTATTATATATATGATTTTAAGGCTATTTTATTGTAATTGATTTTAAATTTTATTGTATTAGGGCTATAGAAGATAGTCTGCTAATGATTACTTAGTATTTGTTGAGGATTATTCTATGCCATAGTTGCTCTACTACTAGTTATTTTTTTGTAAATGCCCCATGTTTACTAAAAATGTATCTTCTCTTTTTCTTGGGTGTGAATGTCCTTATATATTTAATGTTCAATGTAACTGACTATGTTCTTTAAATGTTTTATATCTTTGTTTATTCTTGGTTGCTTAAAACTATAGTTTCTGGAAGGACTGGATTAAAATCCCCAACTACAAATTTCTACATAGTTCCTTTATTATTATTGTTATTGTTATTATTATTATGTATTTTGAAGCCATACTGCTAGGTGCATATGTATTTGTGGTCATTATATCTTGAAATCTATTTTTTTTCCCAGTACATAATATTCTTCTTTGCACATGTGTGAAGTTAAGAGACATTTTTGTTTTGGCAAAAGATATAGAAACTTAACAGATCTCTTTACACAAAGTAGGAAACCATACATCATAATATCAGTTCATGGAATCATAATTTTACTAGGCATAACAACTTAAGCATTTTATTTTGTTTTCTTAAAATATGCTATATGACCCTCCCACTTGTGCATAATTCTGGCAACATATCTCTTCATAACAAGTGCTGGTGAGTAGTACAAAAACTCCAGTATATTATTTTGAGCATTTGTTGTGAGACTGGGCAAATTTAAGATTAATTTTTCTGGGTGTGGATATTTTCCACTAGAAAATACTTTATAGGCTGCCTGAAGTTTAGTCAACCTACTGACTTAAAATTTTTGTATTTTTCAGTGTGGATGCAGTTGACCTAACCTATAAGAATATTTGTTTAAACCTGTTAAGGTAGTGGGGAAATGTACTATATTGGCTTTGAAAAAAAACGAAATTAAATTATAAGAAATTATAGACCAATTAATTTAATGACATTAATAATATTAGTAATGACTTTATTTTTTAAAGCACATTTTAGATATTTGTCTTTTTTGTAACATTATGGGCGAATAACCTTTTGTAGACAGCCATAATGGGTTTCACTGGTATGGTAATTTCTGGGTCTTCATGTCTCTCAACCTACCAGAAGCATTTGACAAAGTTGAATAATCCTTCCTTCTTGGAACACTGTCTTCCAAGACCATTTTCTCCTCACTTTCCTCCTATGTTCCTAGCTACTCCTTCTAAATCTCCTTTTGCTATTTCCTCCTCGGTTTCCTGATCTGTAAGTGTTAGAGAGTCCCAGGGCCCATTTCTTGTAATTCTTCTCTATTTACTCTACTTCCTACATAATGTGATTGTTCTATAAATAGCATCCATATGGTAATTTCTCCTAAATTATTGTTATTTGGCTGAATCATATGAAATTTCTGACACTTGACCATTTTATTTGATATACAAACATGGTAATTTTATATGATCCAATGATTCAACCTAGAAAATTATCTATAATATATATGTATATTTTTTCCATGTGAACATCTAAGGAACTACTCTTTTTCTCTCATAGCAGTCTATCAGCAAATCTTGTCAACTCTACCTGCAAAATATACCCTAAATCCAATCACTCCTCATCAATCTTACCACTTCCACCTGAGCCTCAAACTGTCATGATAGTCTCCTGACTGGTTTCCCTGCTTTCACCCTTGCCCTTTTATGGTCTATTCTCAACACAGTTGTCAGAGTTATCCTTCTAAAACATAAGCCAAAACTTGACAATCCTTCGGCCAAACCCTCTAACTTTTTCCCATCAAATTCTAAAATCCTTTCCATGGCATATCAGGCATTGTATGTTCTGACGCCCTCTATCTCCTTAAGTTCATCTCCTGTCTCTCAGCCACAGAGGCTGATGTTCCTCAAACTTGCCCAAGGTGCTCCAACCTTGGGGATTTGCCTTCAGGCTCCTCTGCATGGGACACTTTCTTCCCAGCCACTTATGGCTCACTCCTTTATGCTTTAAGTGGCTCCAGTGCCACCTCATCAGAGAGGCCTTCCCTGACACCTCTGCATAAAATAGCATCCCTCACTGTTACTCGTTGTCCTTTTATCTTTTCTATTCTTTTTCATAGTACTTATCAGAACCTAATGTGTTATATATTCATTTGTTTGTTCGTTTATTTTCTGTCTCCTGCAACTAGAAATAAGCTCTACCCACCATAGATTTTGTCTGTTTTGTTTGTGTTTTTGTCTCCAGCTTAAGACAGTGCTTGGCACACGGTACATACTCAGTATTTGTTGAATGAAAGAATGCATGCATGAATGAGTGGTCTGATTGTAGTGATGGAACTTTTGTTAATGTTCAACTTGTCACTGTTTGTTTACTCATAGTTCTCTCTGCAGGTTGAACTTTTAATCATTTTGTACGTTACAACCAGATATCTGAATGCATCGTGGATTTTGACAACAAAGTGTTCCAGGCTTATTGTGATATTTTCTGCTCTAAACGTGGAATTATATATTTTTAAGAAGTCTTTTTTTAATGAATTATTTTTTAAATAATTAAGTAGTAGTTTAAAGACAAAAATACACATGCTTTTGCCAAAAATTTCTATTATCTCTTTAATTTATTGGCACCAGTTTCTTATCTATAATGTAGGAAACTCATTGTTGAACATTCATTCTCTAAATAGTCAGATAAATACAGATACTTGTCTATGATTTAAAAGTCAAATAAATGTATCAGGTAATTTAATGAGAGTAAAAATAATAAATGCCAGAGACTATAAAAACTTTATCCAAAATATTTAAGTGGAAAAATTTTTATAGGTCCATATATTCACAACAGTATCTGGGGTTCACAGGAAAAAGAATGCATAAAAACAAGAAAATCAGTGTATTTAAGTCATAACACATTTTAGTGATACTTTTATATTATTTTATATTTATATACCTTTATACTTATATATAACTTGTATATCATATAATTTTGTATTTGTAAACATTATGTTTAGGTAGTTCACAAATAAGTAACTTCTGTCATTTTTGGCCTAGCTTCAGATTTTTTTATTCCTATATAAATGAGACACAGAAAATTTAATGTTATGTAATTCTTGAAAAACTTGGGGCATATATCCAAATTACTGCATGGCTTAAAAAAATGCCATGTCTTCACCGTCATTTTGTGTTGTGAATAATTACCACATAGACAAAACATAATCACTTTTTTTCTGGGTAATTTGATGAGAGCTACAAATAAAATCACCAAATATGGGAAATACATCATACAGATGACCAGATTCTGAGACTTTTTACTTGGACTGAATGGATCCTGAGCCAGCAATTCATTCTTAATGAACTGCTCAAGGGATTCCCAGGAATTTAACTGCTTCAGATTATAGTTTTCTAGGGATCAAATAATACTAGATGTTGCTACTTCATGTGACTCATTTGTGCTTGCATGTAAACAAGAGAAAGCCTATTTGAGGCCATTTACTGTCAGGGTCATCAAGGACTACTAGTGTAACATCTGAGGCATTTGGGCTCAGTTTCAATCTGTCCTGGGGCAAGGCATTCTGAGAATTCAGTGAAGCTGCTGCCTCCTCCTCTCTTTCCCTGGGCAGCCATTTTATCCTGGTATCTGGGGAGCATGACTTCCTTTTCACCATGTCTTATCTGACTTTCTCCTTCATTGCTCTGAGGGCCTCCTTCAGGTTGACTAAGTTGGCACTGTAGGGAATGCAGCAAGGTGTCCAATTCCCCTGCGTGTGGTCATGTAGCCTCTAGGTCTGGGCCATTTCTGAATTCTGGGTTCCTTAGGCAAAAGATTTGCTAATTAACATTGATATTTTTATCCAATTCACTGGATTTTTTCCCCAGTGTTAGCACTGTTTTTTTCCTATCCTTCTTTCCCAAGCACCTTTTTTCTTTTTCTTTTTTTAAAGATTTTATTTATTTATTTGACAGAGAGAGACACAGTGAGAGTGGAAACACAAGCAAGGGGAGTGGGTGAGGGAGAAGCAGGCTCCCTGCGGAGCAGGAAGCCCAATGCAGGGCTCAATTCCAGAACCCTGGGATCATGACCTGAGCTGGATGCAGACGCCCAACGACTGAGCCACCCAGATGCCCCTCTCAAGCACCTTTCATGTAAAATATCGAACAAAACAAAAATAAAAACACCAAAAACCCACCAATAACCAAAAATAAACTTTTAACATTTTCCCACCCTTCTAGTAAAGGAAGGTGAAGTGATGGGAGAGCAGTCCAGCAACTCCACACATTAACCTTTTCAGTTCAGAAATTGGGTGATCAAGTGTGTGTGTGTGTGTGTGTGTGTGTGTGTGTGTGTGTGTGTGTGTATTACCATGACTCCAACAAGCTTTGTAGCTTAGATAATATCAGGGTATGTGCCAGCCTCTTTTTCATCAATCAATTTTCATCATACTTGATAGTAATCTTCCCCTAAATATTGTTACTAAAAGTCTGACCTAAGTAAGATCTGGTAGTATTAGCATCACCTAGGAGCTTATTAGAAATAGAAGTTCTTACATCTCATTCTAAAACTATTAAATTCTCTCATTAACTTTTGAGTTTATGATCATTTTCTAGTGATAATATTATTCTTTATAGCCGCAGCTACCCTGGAGGTTGCCTGGAGTATTCTTTTTTTTTTTTAAGATTTTATTTATTTATTTGAGAGAGAGAGAGAATGAGAGATAGAAAGCACGAGAGGGAAGAGGGTCAGAGGGAGAAGCAGACTCCCTGCTGAGCAGGAAGCCCGATGTGGGACTCGATCCCGGGACTCCAGGATCATGACCTGAGCCGAAGGCAGTCGCTTAACCAACTGAACCACCCAGGCGCCCTGCCTGGAGTATTCTTGATATTGATATAGTGGTAATTACTCTAATGCTTCTCTCTTTTTAAACTTCTCTCTATAGAATTTTAGGATTCCTTGAAAATGCTTCAGCACATACCTCAGGGATGATGGGTACCTTATAGATGGCACCCTCCTCCTTCTTGAGATAACCTTTCTACTAGGGTAGCTGTTGTCCATTGAATTGTGCCCTCCTCCATGCCACCAAAAAAAAAAAATGTTGCCTTTCTAACCCCTGGTACCTGTGAATGTGACTTTATCTGGAGATGGGATCTTTGCAGATATAATCAAGTTAAAATGAGGATGAACTGGATTAGGGTGGGCCCTAATCCAGTGACTTGTATCCTTATAAAAAGAGGGGGATTTATACATAGACATGGAAGAGACACACCAGGGAGAACACCATGTGAAGATGGAGGCAGAGATTGAAGTGATATGTCTACAAGTCAACAAATGCCAAGGACTGATGGCAACCACCAGAACCTGCAAGAAAAGCACAGAATAGATTCTAACCCAGAACCTCCAGAAGGATCCAACTTGCTGACACCTGGATATTGGAATTCTAGCCTCAAGAACTGTGAGAGAATAAATGTCTTTTTTAAGCTACTCAGTTTGTGGTATTTTGTTATGGCAGCCTTAGGAAACTAATAGCTTTGATCTCTCTTATATCTGTATAACATGCCATTGGAAGGAAGAATTGGTTTACTTGTGAAATGTTTAGAAACTGTGACTATTGTTCGCTGGTGGTGGTGGTGGTAGGTGAGGGGAGGCAGTAGAGCAAAAATTACTCTCTTTGCTTCTGAATAAAACTCTTTAGTTGGAGAAGCAGTGTGTTAGCACTTACAGTAATGTGTTTTTTCATTTGCTAAATCTTTTTTAAATTTTATTTTATTATGTTATGTTAGTCACCATTCAATACATCATTAGTTTTTGATGTAGTGTTCCATGATTCATTGTTTGCGTATAACACCCAGCGCTCCATGCAGAACGTGCCCTCCTTAATACCCATCACCGGGCTAATCCATCCCCCACTCCCCTCCCCTGTAACACCCTCAGTTTGTTTCTCAAAGTCCATAGTCTCTCATGGTTCATCTCTCCCTCCGATTTCCCCCCCTTCATTTTTCCCTTTCTTCTCCTAATGTCCTCCATGCTATTCTTTATGTTCCACAAATAAGTGAAACCATATGATAATTGACTTTCTCCGCTTGATTTATTTCACTTAGCATAATCTCCTCCAATCCCATCCATGTTGATGTAAAAGTTGGGTATTCATCCTTTCTGATGGCTGTCCATTGTATATATGGACCACATCTTCTTTATCCATTCATCTGTTGAAGGGCATCTCGGCTCTTTCCACAGTTTGGCTATTGCGGACATTGCTGCTATGAACATTGAGGTGCGTATGGCCCTTCTTTTCACTACATCTGTGTCTTTGGGGTAAATACCCAGTAGTGCAATTGCTGGGTCATAGGGTAGCTCTATTTTTAATTTTCTGAGACACCTCCACACTGTTTTCCAAAGTGGCTGTACCAACTTGCATTCCCACCAACAGTGTAAGAGGGTTAAGAGTATAGGGATAGAGGGAACATTCCTCAAGTTCATAAAATCCATCTATGAAAAACCCACAGTGAATATCATCCTCAGTGGGGTAAAGCTGAGAGCCTTTCCCTTAAGATCAGGAACACAGCAAGGATGCCCACTCTTGCCACTATTGTTCAACATAATACTAGAAGTCCTAGCAATAGCAATCAGACAACAAAAAGAAATAAAAAGTATTCAAATTGGCAAAGAAGTCAAACTCTCTCTTTTCGCAGATGACATGATACTTTATGTGGAAAACCCAAAAGACTCCACCCCCAAATTACTAGAACTCATACAGCAATTCAGTAATGTGGCAGGATACAAAATCAATGCACAGAAATCAGTTGCTTTCTTATACACTAACAATGCATCTGTAGAAAGAGAAATTAGAGAAACGATTCCATTTACAATAGCACCAAAAGCCATATGATACCTCTGAATAAACTTAACCAAAGAGGTAAATGATCTATACTCTAGGAACTACAGAACACTCATGAAAGAAACTGAAGAAGACACAAAAAGATGGAAAAACATTCCATGCTCATGGATCTGAAGAATAAACATTGTTAAAATGTCTATGCTACCCAGAGTAATCTATACCTTCAGTGCCATCCCGATCAAAATTCCAATGACATTTTTCAAAGTGCTGGAACAAACAATCCTAAATTTGTCTGGAATCAGAAAAGACTCCAAATCGCCAAGGAGATGTTGAAAAAGAAAAACAAAGTTGGGGGCATGACGTTGCCTGATTTCAAGCTATATTACAAAGCAGTGATCACCAAGACAGCATGGTACTGGCACAAAAGCAGACATATAGACCAATGGAACAGAATAGAGAGCCCAGATATGGACCCTCAACTCTATGGTCAAATAATCTTCAACAAAGCAGGAAAAAATATTCAATGGAAAAAAGACAGTCTCTTCAATAAATGGTGCTGGGAAAATTGGACAGCCACATGCAGAAGAATGAAACTTAATCATTCTCTAACACCATACACAAAGATAAACTCAAAATGGATGAAAGACCTCAATGTGAGACAGGAATCCATCAAAGTCCTAGAGGAGAACATAGGCAGTATCCTCTTTGACATCATTTGATAAATCTTAATTACTATTCCCTTTCTTTCCTCCCATGGCCCATTCTTTGTACTGCTTGGACGAATTATAATTTCAGTGATACCACAGTGATATGGTGTACTCAAAACCATTCACCTTTGCAAACCTTGGTCCTAATGGACCAAGGAAGTGCCTTGACTCTTACTCCTTTCAAATGAATTCCTTTCCAAAGTAGTACGCTGCCTGGGAAACTAAGCAGGAACCATTATTCCTAGACTATTCTGGAGCCACTCCTTAATCCCAAGAGGCCTAGCCATATTTTTTACCATAAGGTCCATAAGGTTCTCATGGAAATAAAACAACTACGTCCACCTTCCACTCCTGCCCCCTAAGACATGACTGTAATTCTCTTCTCACATATTACTAGAAATCACTGAAAAAAGATTGAAATGGTATGCAAAATTTTGTCTTAGACAAAATGAATAAAGATAAGTTGCTATTTCATTTGGAAAGGAAAAGTAGGCAGCATTATTGTATAAGCTCACTAAGGGCTGTGTATCATTTCCAAATCCAGGAACTCATAGTTTCCTACTGGTACTGGCTAAAAAGCAGTAGTTAAATGGATTAGTAGAAATAATTAGGCCATTGAAAATTATAGTTTGTACTTTTTTCAATTAAGGATATATTCATTTTCTTAATGATATTTCAATACAGCAATTATATTTTAAATAAATGAAAGAATGCAGACACTTATTCAAAAGAGATGCTCATAACAGTGTTTTATATTTTTAAAATTTATAACTGTGTTCAGTGGATTCCAGTGGGATTTAGTGAGTTTGTTTCCTTTTTGGTTTTAATTAGAAAACCTTACTGGAATTGTGGATAACTATACAAGCTGGAGGAGTGGATATGTTTTAATTTTATTTATTGGATGTTACTGATTTTTTCTTTAATTAATTTTCAGAGATGCTATGGTGTTAGTTGAATTTTTTTTTAAGAATGATAGAAATGAAACCAAATATTTACTTTAAGTCATTTTGAATGTTGCAAAAGAATGTGCTTATTGAGAAAGTTGAATTTTCTCTAAGAATAACCCTCCAATTTCTATGTTTTGACTGCATATCAGTTTGAGATTGGGTCTTGTGAAACTCCAAGTAAACAAAAGAAGTATTCAGAAAAACATTCTTTTATTTGTGGTGGTGAGCAGAGACAAGACAGAAGGGAAAGGCCTTGGGATAGATGAACTATTTCCCGAGATTTTCTAGAAGGGACCACTTAGAATTCTTTTTGGATTTTTCAGTTAAAAATAAGAATATATATGGGTCACTCCTTTAGCTCATCTTCTACCTCTGTAATTGAGAACCAGAAAAACCATCAGCAGCATAGACTCAGCCATGAAACAGGGTTCTCCGTGATTGGTAGCCACACTAGGATTCCAACAGAAACTGTTCCTGGATAGTTCTCTAATTAAACACACACACACACACACACACACACACACACACACATTTTTATAACTAATAGATGACAGATGACATCTCATGTTTTGCCTCCTTCATCCTTAAACTGACAATGATTGCTCTAAAAGCACACTTCATGAATTGTCTCCTCTTGAACTCTCCCACTTCTGTTCTGCTTGGCCCTACTCTTACCAGAGTTTACTGCTGACCTCCTCTCTTCACCCCCAGCCTGTACTCACTATTATCCCTTACTCATCCCACCCCTTAGGCCATAATTCTATTATAAAACTCTTTCAGAGATATTGACCTTTCTCTTTGCTTCTTTCATTTCATTGACTTAACCAAAATCTAGAATCATTAGATTCTGAAGCAATAAGGGATCTTGAGGGTCAATTTACTGTACTCTCTTCTTTTGTAGGTGAATATAATGAAGAGTATATATGATATATTCAAGATTATATAATTATGTAGGAGCATTACTAAAAGTACTTGTATTACGTATGCCTCTCATATTTGTTAATATCATTGTTATTATTTATAATAATACTTTATCTCTTTGATTATTTCTATTAAGGCATTATATATAGTAACAATAGAAATAAATCTGATAGTAATGTGGCAACATTAATTCACTTATTGAGCATATACTACAGATCAATAATTGTTTTAAATCCTGGGAATTAAGCTGTAAGTAGGTAGAAAAAATCCCAACCTTCATAGACTTTGCATTCTTGTGTAGAAGATAGATTCTAAATTTATACATAAGGGAAATATGTAATGGTTTGTGATGATGCTGAAGATTCAAACAGGGAAGAGGGAGAGGAAACGTATGGATTTTATATTCTAGTGTATATGTAGGGGGTTGGGGAGTGAAACCAAGGCTTTGAATGTGAGGAAACTGAATATACTGGAACTGAATCAAAGAAGCATTTGCTCTTCTTGATTTAATTTTTGTTAATGAAGAAGGATTACCAAATATAATCCTTCCAAAGTTTTTTTTTCCTTCCTCCTGAGATGAATAACATAAAATTGTGGCAGAGAGTAATGTAAGGAAAGTATGGTTTGCCCTGGCTGCTATCCTCATTACCTTCATTTTTCTTTGAGAATCTCATTTCTCTAAAAGGCATGATTCGCCCATTAACACGGCAATCGCTAATTTAAATCTAGAGTTTGCATTTCTTCATTTTTACGCACTGAGTTTCTTACTTGAAGAGAAAAGGTTTAATCAAGGCTGCATGTAAGAGAAAAAACAAGATGCAGAAGGAACCTAGAGCTACCAGGGTCTCAGCTCAAATGTCATGTACTGGACATTTACAGAAGAGGGCAACAGCTTGGAAACCTCTTTACTATAGGAAAATGGAGAGGGAATTGACACGGGTGACTTGAAAAACAGAGAAATAAGTACTGACCAGTTCTCTCTGGTTTTTCTAGCCCAGTTCTCTCTGGTTTTTCAAAACTGGGGGGAAAAATCCTTCAGTTAGGTGGGAGTGATTAAATAAGGGGAATAGTGTATCTCAATTATTTTTCTTAACTTGTGTTTGTGTATACATACCATAGTGGGGGAGGAATGCATATATTAAATTTCTCCTGGTGTTCTTCCTGCTTCTCCTTCAATTTCTCTTTCCTTTCCCACTTCCCTTCCTCTCCCTGCTCTTAATGTTGGTATTGCTTAGGGTTCCATCCTTAGTTCACTGCTGTCTTCCCTCCAGCTCCTTTCCCTGGTAATCTTGTTCATTCACAGGTTTTTAGTTGTCACCTAAATGGTGATGACATCCTGATCTCTTCACACCTCACCTCTCTGATCACTAGACTAATAATATTTCACTTGTATATTATGTGGCCAGCTCAAATATATGGAAATAAACTATCTTTGTTCTACAATTTTGCACATCCTTTTCAGTCTCCATTTCAATGTGCATCCCATCTCCCAAGCCAGATACTCAAGTCATTTTTGATTGATTTCTCTTTAACATCAGTCAACCCTGATATTGCCTTATTTACCTATAATATTTTAGGTTTCTTTGTCTCCATCCCTAGAGCTCTTCCCTGAACCTTATCTCATCTCTCTTCCTCCCCCAACTCCATCCATCCTCTACATTTCTGCAGAGAAATCTTTGAAAATGAAAATCTGACCATGTAATATACTGCTTCGGTTATTTCCCATAATTTACTTCCCTTAGGCTCAGACCTTTTCTTACCCAAAATGATCTCTATATTGCTATATAAGGAAATATGGAAAGGGGTGCCTGGGTGGCTCAGTCAGTTAAGCATCCAACTCTTGATTATCAGCTCAGGTCATGATCTCAGAGTCATGGGATGGAGCCCTGCCTCAGGCTCTGTGCTCAGAATGGAGTCTGCTTGAGGATTCTCTCTCTCTTCCTCTCCTTCTGCACCCTGCCCCCACTTGTGCTCTCACTCTGTCTCCCTAAAATAAATAAATAAATCTTAAAAAAAAAAAGAAATATGGAAAGAAATTCAACAAGTGTATCAAAATGATAGAACCACAGAATCACAGGTTTAAAAGACTCTTTAAGAGTCACCAGTGGAACATCTTTCTCTTCTCTGGAGGTATCTAATCAAAACCCATGAGTCAAATGAGAGGGACTAAAAATGGAGAGAATTTAAGTCTCAGATATGATCTGATCCAGGTGAACTGAGATCTCAGCCTCCTTCCAAACTAACTCTGGATTGTTTGATTTGGAGAAGTCTTAATCATTTTCTAGGCCCAAGTTAATAACATTTCCCTTGTGAAGTCTATCCTCATCTCTAGCTAGAAGTGTGGTTTTTTTTGTTTTAATATTTTATTTATTTTTCAGAGAGAGAGAGCACAAGTAGGCAGAGGGAGAGGGAGAAGCAGACTCTCTGCTGAGCAGAGAGCCCGATGTGGGGCTCAATCCCGGGACCCTGAGATCATGACCTGAGCCAAAGGCAGGTGCTTAATTGACTGAGCCACCTAGGCACCCCAAGAAGTGATTTTTTTTTAAACTTTGTTTCTTCCCGGAGGACAGAACATGTGTTTTTACTTTTGACACATGGAATGCACTTAGTAAGTGTTGAATGAATATGTGGATACAAAACAGCATAGTTTTTAAGGCTCTAGTTTGTATTATGGTTGATATAATGTCAAGAACTCAGACTTTACCTTCAAGGAGACTTTAGTTCAAATCCTGGGTATAGTACTTACTAGTTGTGTGCTACTGGAAAAGGTGATTGATTAATGACAATGAAGCTTGTTTCCTCGTCTGTAATTGGAAATACTAATTTCTGCTCTTAGGATTTTAGTAAGGGTTAAAGAAAAAAAAGTAAACCTCTTGTCTTCAGGCTCTGGGGAGAAGTTCATATCTAAGCTCGTTCATTTTGTTGACAGAATTCATTCCCTGTAGTTGTAGGATGGATGTCCTTATGTCCTTCTTAGCTGTCAGCAAAGGACATCTCAGCAACTGAGAGACTATACACGTTCCTTCTCACGTGACTCCCCGTATTTTCAAGTCAGCATTTGTGTGTCAAAATTTCCTTTTGCTTTGTCTTTGAATTCTTCTTCTGTCAGGTGGAGAAAGCTCTCTGCTTTTAAGTATTCATGAGATTAGATCAAACCCACTTAGGTAATATCCCTAGGACACTATAATACATAATATAATAATGGGGGCTATATCTTACCGTATTCACAGGTTCCAAAAATTATAGTATGGCATTTCAAGGGACCATTTTAGAAATTAATGCATGCTGCAAATGTTTATGTACCATGTAAAATAATATAACAAATAAAAAAACAAATCTAAGAAATAAAAATAAATTCTAACTTTTTTGGCATATTTTTTGCTTTCTTACTTAGCTTGTATACTGTAAGTTCCTCTTTAACTTATACTTGTGTTGAGCAAATACATATTTTTGAATACATAGAGAAAATCAGATATGAGAAATGTTCATCACTTTTTTAATAAATTCTGTTTTTATTTATTGAGCGTTTATTATATGCCAGGTTTCTGCTCTAATTCATCTAATCTTTACAAGCAACCCTATGGCTGAAGCTATTACCAGCACTATTTTATAGATGAGGATGAGAGGCAGAGAGAGATTAAGTAAAATTCTCAATTTCTTACAAATAGTAAATAGTAAGTCCAGGGCTTAAATCCAGCTAGTCTGTGTACACATGCCAGGCTCTTGACTTTTGTGTTTTTCATACTCAGCAAATTGCTCCAATTGATCAGTCCCTGCCTAAAGAAGATGGCATCCAGCCATATGGAAATCCAGCAGGTCTGATGCAAAGAACTGTGAATCTTTGGTGTGGCAGTTCACTTACATTTCACTGATAAATCTGAAAATAAACAGATGACTTCTTGGAGGAAATGGAGGAGCAGCTTCCCAGTGATTTAAAATAAGTTATTAATCATGTTCAGATCTTGAGGAGACTTAACAGAATTAGAAGGACTCATTAACATCATATCACTTATTGAAACAGAATGAAGTAACCTCTCTTTGTAAGACTTAACACTGTGGATAGAAGTAAAGCCCAAAGAGCAGCAAAGATAGACTCAGTTGAGTGCACATTTTTACCTATTCCTTGCTAACATGATTAAGTAAGTGCTTCCAAACAGTTGACAGTTTGGTCATAACTAAATCCCACTAATCATAGGGGACTAGAAGACTCATTTAGATACCAGGGAAAAAAGGGAGAGAGAGAGAATTGCATATCTAATGAGGTCTTCCCATCTCCAGTATCTGTGAAACATATTATTTAGTAATATTTCAGAGACGTGTATGTAATTTGAAGTAAGTTAATATTATAACCAGAAGTATCTATTTTGGGACACAAATCCAATTGCAGTTGGTATGCCATGTTTGTCCTTGTGTGTCTGCCTGGTTACCAGGAGAATATCTGTCCTGGACTCTGCATTAAGCAGAATATGCTTTGTCTAAGCCTTTGGAGGCTTGCATTATTGAGTGACTGAGGGACCTCTAGTGGGTCGCAGCACTTTTCAGTTGCTCCAACTCACATTCTTACTGTTCATTCACTCGTTCATTCATAGTAGATGCTCAATAACTATTTGTTGAATAAATGAAAGAGATAATCCCTCAGGAAAAGAGTCACTTAACCTCATTCTAAGGAGATTGGGAGAGTAGAGCTGCAATGCCGGTTGAAGATCTGGACATTCTTTTGAGAATTTTTTTTTTTAAGATTTATTTATTTTAGAGAGAGAGAGTGCATGCATGTGCGTGTGAGAGTAAGGGCGGGGGAGGGGCAGAGGGAAAGGAAGAGATTCCTCAAGCAGACTCCCTGCTGAGTGCAGAGCCCAACCTGGGGCTCTATCTCAGGACCCATGAGATTATGACTTGAGCTGAAATCAAGAGTCAGCTGCTTAACTGACTGAGCCATCCAGGAGCCTCAAGAATATTTTTGAAAGTGATTTGCTCAAACTCACCACAGAATCTAGCTAAGGGAACGGAATGTGTCCTGTATGAGGCAAAAGCAACCTATTTTTGGGTTTTGGCCACATACCTGGGGGCAGAGTTCTGGACCTACATGATATAGCCTCAAGAATCACTTGTTTGGCAACATGGTATAGGAGTGGGGGTTTATAGACAAAGAGACATGTCTTCAGACAAAATCACCAACTAGGTTCCCAAGTCTTTATAAAAACTATGCAGTGTTTAATAATGACAGGGAAATTACGATAGAATGGAGATTTCCCTAACCCAAGAGAACAGCATGGACTTTATTGTCCATGATACAACTGCCTGTTAAAGTGTTCGGCTTTGGAGGTCTTTCTTAACAGGTTGGCAAAGGGCAGGCCATGGAACTTTGCACCGGCTCGTAAGAATAAAGAATAGAATTTTTTTTAGGACAAGGCAATTTTGTGCCTCTGGTACTTTAAGAATATTGCCTAGGGACTATGAGATTTTCAGTAGCCCATAAAAATATTTGAGGAATGAAAAAAGTGTTGGCTTCAAATATGAAAAGACAACAGCAAAATTGAAACTAATAAATATTTACTTCAGTGTATATAAGGTATAACATGGTATTTTGTTGTTTGCCAAATATATTATTAGTTAATACTGATTTTATTTGAAAACAATTTGTAGATTGGATTTTTTTTAACCTTGCTGAAATTCTCAAAAAAGTGATGACTATATCTTTGTGTCTTCTTCAGTTTCTTTCCTGAGTATTTTATAGTTTTCTGAGTACAGATCCTTTGCCTCTTTGGTTAAATTTATTCCTAGGTATCTTATGGTTTTGGGTGCAATTGTGAATGGGATCGACTCCTTGATTTGTCTCTCTTCTGTCTTGTTGTTGGTGTATAGGAATGCCACTGAAGAAATGGAAAAACGTTCCATGCTCATGGATTGGGAGAACCAACATTGTGAAGATGTCAATGCTACCTAGAGCAATCTACACATTCAATGCAATCCCCATCAAAATACCATCCACTTTTTTCAAAGAAATGGAACAAATAATCCTAAAATTTGTATGGAACCAGAAGAGACCCCGAATAGCCAGAGGAATCTTGAAAAAGAAAAGCAAAGCTGGCGGCATCACAATTCCAGACTTCCAGCTCTATTACAAAGCTGTCATCATCAAGACAGTATGGTACTGGCACAAAAACAGACACATAGATCAATGGAACAGAATCGAGAGCCCAGAAATGGACCCTCAACTCTATGGTCAACTTATCTTTGACAAAGCAGGAAAGAATGTCCAATGGAAAAAAGACAGTCTCTTCAACAAATGGTGTTGGGAAAATTGGACAGCCACATGCAGAAGAATGAAACTGGACCATTTCCTTACACCACACACAAAAATAGACTCCAAATGGTTGAAAGACCTAAACGTGAGACAGGAGTCCATCAAAATCCTAAAGGAGAACACAGGTAGCAACCTCTTCGACCTCAGCCGCAGGAACTTCTTCCTAGAAACATCACCAAAGGCACGGGAAGCCAGGGCAAAAATGAACTATTGGGACTTCATCAAGATAAAAAGCTTTTGCACAGCAAAAGAAACAGTCCACAAAACCAAAAGACAACCGACAGAATGGGAGAAAATATTTGCAAATGACATATCAGATAAAGGGCTAGTATCCAAAATCTATAAAGAACTTATCAAACTCAACACCCAAAGAACAAATAATCCAATCAAGAAATGGGCAGAAGACATGAACAGACATTTTTCCAAAGAAGACATCCAAATGGCCAACAGGCACATGAAAAAGTGCTCAACATCGCTCGGCATCAGGGAAATCCAAATCAAAACCTCAATGAGATACCACCTCACACCCATCAGAATGGCTAAAATTAACAAGTCAGGGAACGACAGATGTTGGCGGGGATGTGGAGAAAGGGGAACCCTCCTACACTGTTGGTGGGAATGCAAGCTGGTGCAACCCCTCTGGAAAACAGTATGGAGGCTCCTCAAACAGTTGAAATTAGAGCTACCATTCGATCCAGCAATTGCACTACTGGGTATTTACCCCAAAGATACAAATGTAGGGACCCGAAGGGGTACGTGCACCCCAATGTTTATAGCAGCAATGTCCACAATAGCCAAACTGTGGAAAGAGCCAAGATGTCCACCGACAGATGAATGGATAAAGAAGATGTGGTATATATACACAATGGAATATTATGCAGCCATCAAAAGGAATGAGATCTTGCCATTTGCAACGACGTGGATGGAACTGGAGGGTGTTATGCTTAGTGAAATAAGTCAATCAGAGAAAGACATGTATCATATGACCTCACTGATATGAGGAATTCTTAATCTCAGGAACAAACTGAGGGTTGCTGGAGTGGTCGAGGGTGGGAGGGATGGGGTGGCTGGGTGATGGACATTGGGGAGGGTATGTGCTACGGTGAGCGCTGTGAATTGGGTAAGACTATTGAATCACAGATCTGTACTTCTGAAACAAATAACGCAACATATTTAAAAAAAAAAGAAAAAGAAGAAGATAGCAGGAGAGGAAGAATGAAGGGGAGTAAGTCAGAGGGGGAGACGAACCAGGAGAGATGATGGACTCTGAAAAACAAACTGAGGTTTCTAGAGGGGAGGAGGGTAGGGGGATGGTTTAGCCTGGTGATGGGTATTAAAGAGGGCACATTCTGCATGGAGCACTGGGTGTTATGAACAAACAATGAATCATGGAACACTACACCAAAACAAATGATGTAATATATGGTGATTAACATAACAATAAAAAAGAAAAAAAAGAAAAAAGTGATGACTATATAGAATTTATTGCTAATTTCAAAGTAAATGAATTACATGTACCACATAATTTCTAAAACAAAATTGTGAAGATCTTTCAATATTTTTACAGCAAAATATTATATTAGTTGTATTTAATTAATTTAGGCATTTTAATATGTTTGATACAATGGCAAAGTTGCCTAAAGCTAAATTAGGTTTTGAATTAGAATGTGATGATCAGCAACAGGAAGATGTCCATACATCAGAGGAATTCAAGAGAAAGCCTCTAAGGAGTCTAACTAATTGGCAGAGTCTAAGAATGGAAACTAGTCAATATGAACTGCCAGGGAGGGTTGTCAATGAGTAGCCAGCTTTCCTCCCAAACTGTGAGAGAACTGGCCTCAGCCCTAGAGAACCAAAATGGGGGTTCAGGGTGAGGGCTTTTTTCTGAGTAAAAAGTCAGTTGCTGGATTACCACAAGCTAGCCTAGGATAAAAGCTGGTTTTGGCAACAAGTTTGCCTTGTTTATGAGTCCCTTGAGTTTTGGTCTAGTTTTCCCTTAACCAAGAATAGATCCCAAGGCTAGGGAAGGATGTGCACATGGGGATCATGACAGTCAACAAATATTTTTAAGCACCTGCTATGTGCCAGGGACTGTCTAGGTACTGGGAATGCAGAAGCAAACAATTCAGATGCTAACTTCTAGGACGCACTGCTTACTGTCTAATGGGAAAGATAAGGCATTAAAACAATAACAAGTGGGATAAGTGCTACTGAAAAGAAGTATAGGGTGCTAAGAAAGTAGCACAAAGACTGTGAGAGCAAGAGACTGAGACAGGGCATTAAAGGAAAATCAAAGTAGAGCAAGCATGGCCAGAACCAGGGACCTTATTGATAGGAGAATTTTCATCTAACAGAGGACATCACAGCAGCAGTTTCTGGAGAGCTGGGCAGGAACTTGGCATGGGGGCACAGCTATGGATTTTGTGAGACTGAAGAGCTTATGGTTAGCCTGGCAAAGACAAGATGTTTCCCAGGGCAATCTGTAACACTGAGAAGTGCTCTCTTGGAATATGTTTGAGGGGGCCCTGGATTACTGTGCTTTCTGTCACAAATGAGTTATCATTTAAAATTTATCTCTTTTACTAACACTTCCTCTCAGACACTGTGGCTGCCATACTGCAAAAGTCAGCTTGTGTCAGCCTATTGGACTGTCCAGTCGAAAAATCTGTCCTTTTTAATCTTTAACATGTAACTTAGGCCCTTGGAGACTCAGGCATCCCTAACACATGTATAATTCTTTAGAATTATAAATAAGTTGTGTTCAACACCAATTAACATCATCATCAAAAATATTGTGCATGGCATACATCTCATGCAAGCAGCAAGCATTGATTGTACAAAGTACTTTCAACTGGAATCCACCCAGCCTCAAATGACTTCATGCAGAGAAAATAAATAGCAGTGAGCAGGCAGCATGATCTGGGTAGAATGGACTTTTTTTTTGTTGTTTTCTTTTTCTACTTCCAGCAGCCCTTAGCACAGTGCCTTACTCATGAAATATTTGTTAAAATGAAAAGTGCACATAAGTTGGTATATTTTTTCAACACCACATCTGATTTTGAAAGTCAGTCCAAGTTGAATCACCTAGCATTTTTATTTTAGAGATAGTACCCCTGTCTCTTTGCCTTCCTCCAGTGGGAGAGATGAAATGTAATAATGCAGTCATTTGTACTGAGCATGTTCCAGCTGAAAGGCCTTTGTGCAAGTGCTTTGAGTCTAAAAGAAAGGTATTCATTGTTAGTCTCGAGTATTTGAAGATGACCTCACTGATAAGGTTGTATCCCTAAGTGACTGAAATGGCTGTGGTCTCAGAGGCGTGTGGGAAGGCCTTTCTTTGGTTTGTGGTGAGAGCCTGTTTGCAGGCCCTGGTATTTGTAGCACCACCTTTCTTCAGGCTGTTTGTCAAGATGAGTTCGTGCATGTTTGTTAGGTGCACACCAGGTTCCTCTGTTGGCAGGTGTTCTAGTCCAGAATTCCATAGTTATCGAGAAATGGACTATGTCAACACAAGATTTTATTGTATTTTGAGGCACTTTGGGGCCTCTGTCAGCTGCTCTCATTTTGCAGAGCAAACCACTGCTGAAGGTTTGGCAAAGCTTAATTTTTAAATGGAGTCTATGCTGCTATATGTGGCATCTCCCTTGGTATTTGAATCATTCAGCACATATCTCCACCGTTAGATCATTTTTTTTTTGATGAAATTTTTGTTGGTCACCTTTAAAGCTGCATCAATCACTTGGTAATGGAAAAAAAAGTCAATGTAATGATCTGCTTTGAAAATAAACAGTATAACTTGACTTTGGCATTGGGAGCCTATTATCATGTGGTAACATCATTCTATTCCAATGACATTATCTGCTAAGGATATTATGATGGTGGAAAATATTTCAATTTTGTTATCGGAACAATGAAGCTGTGATATTTAATTATAGAGAAGTATGTTTAATTTGGGGAATCTGGTATGTTGACTGTCACAGTGTACTCATCAGAAGCCTGGGTGGTGGTAATCCAATTTGAACAGAATATTATTTAGTAACCCACCCATGTTATTGATTCAACACTTTTTCTCACTTTCTTAAGTCTTTTCCTTTGAAATTTGAGTTCTTCCATTAAGTTTGCTGATTAAAAAGTTAACTAAAGACTCAACTGATACACTGTAGTAGGAAGTAGAGAAGGGCTAGGAAAGGGAGAAGAGCATCTGTGGATAGTTTTTATTTTGGAAAGGTGAGACCTATATGAATGATACAGTGAGGGTATTTCCCAGTTGAAATGTTAACAAATTAGGGGAACCGTATTCTCCCTCACTCTCTTTTCTCTCTCTCCCCTCCCCACACATATATTCCATGTGTTGAGGAAATTAAAAATAAAACAAAATTATATGATTACATTGATTAGACTATCATGTGAATAAATAAAGGCTGTCCTTAAGATGGTAGAGAAGGTGGCATTGGGATAAGATTTGAAAGGCAATGGAGGGTACTTCCTTTTCTATAGTTAACTTTCCTGCTAACAATTCATTGTGCCATCCTATGTTCTTAAGTGCTCTTCAGCTACAGCCATTGGCTGGTCAAGAAATAAGTGAGCCCCTTTTGCTGAATACCTGCTATGTGGAAGACATCACACCTGATCTAAAGGGAATGTAGAAATGGATAAAGGCACACATCGTCCTCAGGGAGCTCTCCATCTCATGGGAGGCAGACACAACTAACAACTGTTTTTGGTGTTCACATGTGATCAGGGATGGGAGAGGACACTAGCAGTGGGGAAAGGTGTAGAAAGCCACACCACATTTACTTCTATCTCAGGGGTACATTAGCAAGGAACAGTTAATCAGAAAATAAGAGAATCATAATTTCTGAGCTGGAAGAAACTCAGAAAACAAAGTCCACCCTAATTTGACAGTGACGCTGCTGAACATCTGAGAGTCACAGTGGTTTTTCTGAAGTCATAGAGCAAGTAAGTTGGTGGTAGAGGTAGGACTAGAACCCAGTCTTCTGACCAATGTTCTTCTGCTGTATCACATTTCTTTCAAAGTTCCATTTCCAGCCTGAGGTCAAGGGGATTGGAATTCTGCAGGGGGAGACTTGGTCTACTTCACGATTTTCCTTGGACACAAGTCCTGATACGAAGTCTTTATGTTTCTTGTCATTTATCTGGGGGGCACAGGATAGATTCTAAGAGTGCCTGGCTAATGGCAGGATATTTCTGCAGCTGGGTCAAAGGTGCTCAGTGACCTGGTTTTGGTGTCTGAAACATTCTGAGTCACTACTTGGAGTGTCCCCAGATTCACGAAAGTGCCACAGAGACCACAAAGCAAAACCTTTGTATATATGGAGTGTTGGGAAGAATGGAGGGGATTGTATTGAGGGCTACCACTAAATTCACATGGGAGTTGTGTTCTCAAACAGAATATAAGGAGACAGAAATGGCTTTTGTTTCTGGCAGGGGGCCACAATCAGCCTCAAGGCTGGTGACATTAAACTGAAAAAAACTAACCCAGGCTGCATATTTGCTGGCACTGAGCGATTTGGGCAATCGATGGGCAAATATGAACTTTTTGGTTTGGGCTACTCTACTTCCGCTCTGTGTCCTTCATAGGCCCTTTAATATATACAGCAAGCTGAAAGCTCTTCTTTCATAGACTTTTTAGGTAGAATGTATATCTGAAAGGAGCCATTCAAGAACTGGTTTTAAATAACCCAAATATTTGATTGTAGGGTGGTAAGTAAATATTGGTGTTATTACATCTTAAAGGGAAGCTTTACTTTGTTCATTCTTTATAATTTTATTTTCTAAAAATGTACAAATTTACAGAATTGTCTCTGCCAATTAAAGGAGCCCCAATCCCAAATCCAAACAACTAAAGCTGATCACAAAGGCATATACATCATTGGTAATTATGTATAGGAAACAAAACGAGGAATAAATACAAGCTTGGTTAATGTAAGCTCATCTCATCTCAACATTGGCTTTGTGACGCAGAAAAGAGGTATAGGTCAAAATTGCCTTGGAAAAATACAAATTCTTTAAATATAGAATATGTTGATCTTAATCTAGCCAGCAATATTTTTATATTAATGCATGACTGTGTTATATTTGCATTTATTTAGAAGGCAGTGTGTTGAAAAGAGAGTAAACATGTGAGTCAGATCCATGAAGGTTAAGATCCTTACCCAGGACCTGAGAAGTTTACTTCATCTTTTTGAATCTGAGTTTTCTCATTGGCAAAAGGGGAAATTTGTTCATGTAAATGTCTTGGCATAGTACTTGCTGCATTATAGGCATTCCATAAATGTTCATCCAATTTTCCTTCTTAATTCCTGTGAGAATAAACTAGTGAGTACATAATTTTTGAAACTCTCACTAACTATCCTTTTTTTTTTTTTTAATATACCTGATAGCACCCTTACAGTTGGGTCTCTTGGTGGGCATATCTCAATGCTATTATAAAATTCAAACATAAAGAAAAGCTGTCAGAGGACTAGCGTGGAAGGGAGGCCCCAGGAGATACTGTACATCTCATCTGAGAAGAAAAGGAAAATCAATCAAGGACAAAGTTGTGGAGACAGAGGAAGAAACTGAGACACATATCTTTCCCCTTTGTGGTATCGGTCGGCATTCCAAAGGCAGGGCCATCTCATCTTTTATTTTCAAAATTGGGATGCTTTTGAAAGTGAAAAAGGAGGGGTGGCTGAGTGGCTCAGTGGTTAAGCGTCTGCCTTCAGCTCAGGTCATGATCCCAGGATCCTGGGATCCAGCCCTGCATCGGGCTCTCTGCTCCGCGGGAAGACTCTTTCTCTCTTTCCTACTCCCCCTGCTTGTGTTTCCTCTCTCGCTGTGTCACTCTCTGTCAAATAAATAAATAAAATCTTAAAAAAAAAAGAAAGTGAAAAAAGATAGAGGAAAAATGCCAATAAGATGGGATGCTGAGAGAACAGACATACATCTGGACTGTCCGGAGCAAACCAGGACATATGGTTACCTTGTCCGTAGGAGTCCTAGGGGCTTCGGGCAGCATGGTGTCACACAGACCATGGCCAGGATCCCCACTGGGTTCCTAATGGTTAGACACAAGGCATGATCAGTTATGCAACTGCCCTGATTCTCAACTTACTTTTTCATGGAAGAGGGTTAATGAAAGCTGTACCTCAGGGCTGTACTAAGGATCAGAGAAATACATGTAAAGTACTTGGTAGGATTGGTGTGCAGTCAATAGGGATTGTTATTTTAAGTGCACAATGCACGCAGAAAGCCTGCAGGGAAAGAGTCTGAGAATAAAAGTAAATCTCTCTTATCTCTGACTTCAACATTACAAAACTTGGAACATGGAACAGTGGGAGAGAGAAAGGAAATATACTGCCATCTTATGCTATTTGCTGTTAATTTTGGACTTCTTTAACCAACTTTATTAAGTATCTTTTGCCAGATATATTATCATTACCTTGTTTTTAATCAATAATATGTGAGTCTAAGAGATCAGGGATCAAGAAGGAGGAGATGTGTTTGGGGAGAGAACTATTGCCTATAGTCAAGGTGTGGGTGCTGGCAGTGAATTTGCACAGGTTAAGAGAGCTGCAGAGGTTTGGGATTAATTGCTTCCCCTTTCCTAAAAGGGATAACATATAAATGGTCTTATAGGTTCTGGAGCCTCCTGCTAGGGAGGAGGGTAGCAATCCCCTGGTGTGCATGGCTCTCTTACCATTAGGAAGAAAGCTTTCCATCTGTATGTAAATAAGCACACACATCAGACATATTTACTTTGATTCATTCTTTGAAACCATCCAGGCAACACTTTAAAAAACATAGCATTTGTTGAAACTGCTAATCCTCGAGTAATTATCCAAGTATCTTCTCAGTACAAATGCCATGTCCTCAGACATCATCCTGAAACGCACTAATTATAAAATAATGGGGGCTTCTGAATATTCTGTCATGCATGATTGTTCAGTTAACAGAATTTATGTTCACCTTTCTTGTATCTGTATCATGTATCAGCAAAACAGAAGAGGAGATTCAAAGCTGGAATATTTTAATTGCTTTAATAGATACAAATTACAGTATGAATAGTTACTGAAATGACATTTCAATATATTTGTAAAGAGAAAGAACCTCATAGGCTGAATGAGGTTCTCAACACACTCACTGACATTTTTCCTTAGAGTCAAACAACTTTTAAAGACCCTGATTTTGTGAGGGTGGGTGTTTTCTACCTGGCTTTTAAGAAATAACCTTGTTCTTTATTTCATTTCATTACTTTTATTTTAATAAATAATATCTTTTTTCTAGGACTGTCGAGTGTTTTCATTTTAAGAACAAATTAAAATGTACATGTTTATATCTTTATTGAGACTTTATTATTCTAGCAAAAAAATTATATATTTTTAAAACCACATGAATTGCCAAAAAATAGGCTTCCTGTGCATTTTTTCTCCTTATTTGTCCTTTATGTGATCATTATGTATCTAAAATGAGGCCCAGTTTTGCAGGCTTTATTAGGGTAATGTTAACTTTGAAATCAGAATTGAGCAAGTGAAATTGAGGTGTTTATTTCCCAACAGAAATAGTGTTCAGTTTGATGAATTTAAATAAGCAGTAGTAAGTGCCCCATTCTTTTGGTAGGAAGGGAAATCATCCCAATCCCATGTAAATGTTATCTTATAATTGATGGGGTTTGGTTTGGCAATGAAGCTTGCCAAGAACCTGGCTTCCCTGAGTGGTCGTCGTCTTCTTCTTCTTCTTCTTCTTCTTCTTCTTCTTCTTCTTCTTCTTC
>NW_027397067.1:53490958-53638740 GCF_003265705.2 Callorhinus ursinus
TTCTTCTTCTTCTTCTTCTTCTTCTTCTTCTTCTTCTTCTTCTTCTTTTTTTTCTTTTTGGCAGTTCTTATTCTGGCAAATTTTTTGGAAGTTCTTTTGTAATTCTTGGAGAACACCTTCAGTAATGTGCCTGTGTGATTAAGAGGCACATCTTGGCTGGACAATTTAATGCATGTCTGGTAGGACAATCTAGTCTGGCTAGAAGTAGTTGGCAAACTATTGTCTATTACCAGAAAGTAAAGTGAATGAATAAGGAATTTCCCAACTACTTCCTTCGTCGTCTCTTTATTTTACTTTAATTTTTGAATTAACAGAGTAAAATTGAGCTTTTTTGGTGTGCAATTCTGTGAATTTTAATATATGCATGGGTTTGTATAACCACCACTACAATCAGGATATAGAACAGCTCCATCACCACCCCCAGACTCTCTTGAATGAACTATATCCTTCCACAGTCACTTTGACCCCATCCATAACTCCTGGCAGTCACTAATCTGTTCTCCATTATTATAGTTTTATCTTTTTAAGACTGTTCTATAAGTGAAATCATATAATATGTAACCCTTTCAGATGGTCTCCTTTCATTCATAATAATACCTTTGAGAATCATGCAGGTTGTGTGTATCAACAGTTCATTTCTTTTTATTGCTGAGTATTATTCCATTGTATGGATGTTTCACAGGGTGTTTATCCATTGAAGGACAATTTGATTTCCTTTTAGTTTTTGGCAATTATTAATAGAACTGCTATAAACATTAATATATAGGCTTTGTGTGGATATGAATTTTATTTCTCTAGGATAAATAGTGAGGAGTGGGATTGCTGCGTCATGTAGTAAGTGTGTATTTAACTTTATAAGACACTGCCAAACTGTTTTTCAGAGTGGTTGTACATTGCTATCAGCAATATATGAGAATTCCATTTGTTCTGTATCCTCATTGGTACTTTGTATTATTCATATTTCTAATTTTAGTCATTCTAATAGGTATGTTGTGGCATCTCATTTTGGCTTTGATTTGCATTTCCTTAATGACTAATGACGTTGAGCATCTTTTTATATGCTTATTTACCTTCCTTATATTCTCTTTGATGAAGTTTTTGTACGAATCTTTTGCTCACTTTTTAAATTGAGCTATTTGTTTTTTCAGTACTTGAGAGTTCTTTATATACTCTGGATATGAGTCATTTGTTGAATATGTGATTTATAAATATTTTCTCCAGTCTATAGCTTCTTTCTCACTTTCTTAAGAGTGACTTTTGCAGAGACAAAGATTTTAATATCGATATAATTTTTGTTTTATGGATTGTGCTTTTGGTGTCATGTCTAAAAATTCTTTGTTTAACTCAAAATCAAAAAGACTTTCATGGATTTGCTCAGTATCGAGTTGCCACAAAACTTCAATTTATAAAAAACAAAAAACATAATATCTGTGAAATGCAATAAAACGAGATATGCTTGTATTTGAAAAGAAAGACTTTCACTTCTGTTTTCTTCTAGAACATTTACAGTTTTGTTTTTTACATTTAAATGTATGATTCATTTAGACATTAATTTTTGTATAATGGGTAAAGTTTAGGGCCAAGTTCATTTTTATTTTTGCATATGGATGTCCAGATTTTCTAATACCATTCATTGAAATGACTTTGCATATTTGCAAAAATCAGTTGGTTGTATTTGTGAAGGTCTATTTCTGGACTCTACACTGTACATTGGTCTCTGTGTCTGTCCCTTCACCAGTACTGCACTATCTTGATTACTGTAGCTTTATAGAAATCTTAAGAATTGGTGGTGAGATAACTTTAGTTTTATTACTTTTCTCAGAATTGTTTGAACTATTTCAGTTCTTTTGTTTTCAATATACATTTTACAATAAATTTGTCTATATCTACAAAACAAACAAGCAAAAAACAAACAAAAAATTTGCTGGGATTTGATTAGAATTGCATTAAATCTGTAGACCAATTTGGGAAGAATTTATATCTTTACTATTGTTGAGTCCTCCAATTCATGACCCTGAAATGTCTCTCCACTTTTTAGGTCTTTTATTTTTTTATTTCTTTTATCAGTATTTGTAGTTTTTGGAAAATAGGTCTTGTATATTTTGTAGATTTATACCTAAGTAACTCATTTTTTTGGAGCTATTGTAAGTGGTCTTATGTTTTAATTTTTGTTTCCAGTTGTTCATTGCTTATGTATGAAAATACTATTGATTTCTGAGCATTGACTTTTTATGTTGTAATCTGCTAAACTCACAAGTTCAAGGAGTTATTAATTTTTAGATTTCTTGAGGTTTTCTAGATAGAGAAATATGTTATCAATAAGTACGGATGTTTTCATTTACTTTCCCATCTGTATGCCTTTTACATAGTCATACCTTATTGCACTAGCTAGGACTTCCAGTGTGATATTGAATAGAAATGGTAAGAGTAGACATCCTTGACTTGTTTTCAGTCTTATGGGGGAATTTTCTCTATTCTGAGTATTAGGGAACCCCTTTCCTTCTCCCCAAGGCAGAACTAGAGGGCTTCTCCTCTAGCTCTCCCTTTCTACACTAATGCTACTTACAGGTTTCAGATTGCCTAATGTTCAGGCCCGGTGATAGCAGAAGAAAAAGAAATGATTAACTCACCACTAATTTGGTAATATTTTTAATTCTGGTATTTTCCCCAAACTTACCTGATACTCTTTTCTGAGTTCTCAGCTGCTCCAAGTGTGCTGTCCAGGTTTTTTAGCTGCATTCAGGGGAAGAGACAGGAAAGAGTGTATCTCCTCCATCTTACCTGGAACTCGAAAACTTTTATTAAAGTTTTTAAAAAATAAGAGATTTTTTTGTTTGTTTAATACATGCTTTTTTTCGCATCAAATTTTAGGAGTAATTTTTAGGGAAATTTTAGCGGGAAATATTTTAATCCTGAAAAATGGAAAAAGTACTTTGGAAAAACTTTTCTCCCCTTTGCATTTGTGTGTGTGTTTTTTGAAGGATTGCAGTTTGTGTGTTATATTTCACAATATTTAAGGCAAGAGAGATTATAAGGTACAGGTGGAAAATAAAATAGCTTTCTTTTCCCATTACTTAATGCCAGACACACTCAAAGGGACTAGTTATTTTGTTGTCTTTCAATCAAATTTTGGGTGGACCTCATTACTCAACTGCTTACTCTCAGATTTAAAAAAACAAAACAGAACAGTTCTCCACTCATTTTATTATGTCAGACCATTTCAGTTCAGGAATATTATGTATATCCCTATATAATAATTAAAACTCCAGCTTTATTTTAAGGTTGAAGCTTTTCCTCTGCGATTGCTCAAACCAGGGTCTTACAGGAGCAAGGAGGCAGGGTTGTCATTTTCTCTATTTTGCCTAACCAGCACTTCTTTCTTTCTCCTCCATTTGCTAGACACCATGGCTTCCCCAGGACTGAAGGATAGAGTTTGAAATGTGGAGAAGAGCTAAGGTTCAGGAAAAGTATTACTTGGCTGGCACTATCAGGAGTTGACACTGGCCCTAGACTTGGAAAATATTTAAAGCTAAACTGACTGTTTCTCATTTGCAGGGTTTTCAAACACTCCTCCCTCACTGCTGCCATCACCTACAGTTCCATGACAAGGTGATGCACCACCTCCACATGAACCCTAAGTGTTAGGCTTCCAACACTCATCCAGGTGGTTCTTTTGAGCAAAATTCATTTAAAATTATTATAGGCCAGGGTGCCTTCTCTCTCTCTCTCCCTCTCTCTCTCTTCACAAACACATGGTCCACAGGAAAATCATTTAATTTCCCAGAGCATACCCCTGTAACTCTGTTTCTTGCCCTTAAACTCCCTCAGGTATGAGTCATACTGCAGTCAACTGTATCCACTAAGCTATTCAAGTATTCTTGAGTATTTCTCAAGATTATGGATTAGCTCCATACCTGGTGGGTCTCATAGCACATCAACAATTCTCTCTGAAGAAAGTCTGCAGTTTTCTACTAACTTGTCTCAGACTCCCCAACCTTTTATAGGGTGAAGGTTAATGGGAAGGTCACAAAGTGGTTCTCTACCACAATCTTTACAAGTCCTACTTGTATAATATAGCCCCTTTGGAATGTGAGTTGGTGGCCTAACCAACACAGAGAGGAAAAGTCCCTTTTTAACCTCCTATTGCCTGTATAAGTAATCCCTTTGGTGTTTACATGACTGATATCTTATGTTAACTGGAAGAAGATAAATCATGTATCAAATGTAGCTGGTGACTTAGCAGAGAAGCAGTCTAGTTGTATGCTTATAACAGTACTAGTTAGATTCTTTAGCTTTTATTCTAATGGCCCCATCAGTCAGTGAAGACTTTCTACAACCATTGTCTTCAGGATTGGATGTTACTGCAGAAATGAAGAGAGAAAGAAAGGAATGATTGCTCTGCTTTGAGTTTCAGAAATCTGGTGGTTTCAGCCTTTTATATTATTTACCAAAGTATGGATGAATGCCTGTTGATGTAAAAATGATTTTTTGACCATACAGAGAGGCAGGGGGAGAAAAACTTCATAAGAAAGGGAGACATAAAAAGAAGGTTTGGAAGAAAGTGAAGGGATCCTCGCATGTCTCCCTTGATCTGAATCTGGGTCAGGAGAGGAACAGTCGAGAGGTTTTGGGGACCCAAGAACAGAGATTTGTATCTTACTCTATAGAATGACCACAGGAAATGCTGTCCATTTTTTAGAGATCCCACATCCAGGGTACAGCAGAGATGGGAATAGCAAAGCAAGAAGGCAGGGAATGACAAGAGAGAAGACGTTGAGACAAGCCCCTGAACTCAAGTGGTCTTGGAGAACCTTCAATTTTCCCATGTCATGAGAGGACAGGGTAATGGATGGCCCAGAAGAGGGCTTATAGAATGCAGACTTGTGTGGTCCTGAATATTGGATACCATGCGGGGCCATGGATATCAGCAGCCTAATTGACTGAGCCACCCAGGCACCCCAAGCCCAATTTTAATGGATCATTTTATCCTTAGGACCCAATAAAATGCCTGGAAAAGGGTGAAAATTGAGGTAGCATGTCTTTTATTAAATTATTATGAAAGAAATAAAACTCTTAATTTGTGAATTGGTTAGTTGACCCCTGTCCTAGTAAATGAAATTGCCACCACTTAATGAAATTTTCAGCTCTTTAGTTCCTTTTCCTGTGAGACTTGGGTCTAACTTCACTTGTCATGATAGCAGGTGAGCGTCTGTGATTCTCTGATACTTCTTCCATCCCGCCCGTGTCTTTGCCAATCTGTTGTATGCAGATGACAGTCACTCCCGTGGCTTATCCCTCTTTCTTCTTATAAAAAGTTAACCAGAAACATACAGAACTGGGAAAAGGAGTCAAAAGAGAAAAAACACACATTAGAAAAAGGATTCTGACAAAGGGAAAGCACAGTAGTTCACTGTTGCAAAGGCTCTCTTAAAACCCTGTTTGTACCATAACATGATTCCTCTGTTAATGTTAGAAAAAGTTTTCCCATATGGACCACTCCTAGATGTCTCTGAGCAGTCAACTAAACTTTTCTGCTGTGTCAGGAAACCATTTTTCAATGCCATTTATTATCATTTATCAGTGATTTCTCTTCCACCTCAGCTGTTGTCACTTTTCTGATAGAAAGAATGCAAACTGAGTGGAGGACAATTCCACATGAACTTGTGATAAGATACCTTGTCAAGTAGTAATTTCTTACTTAAAGTGGGTTTTTTTAAGCTTTATTTATTTATTTGAGTGAGACAGATGGTGCATGTGAGCAGTGAGGTTTGGGGAGCAGAGGGAGATGGAGAGAATCCTCAAGTAGATTCCCCACTAAGCATGGAGCCTGACTCAGGGCTCAATTCTAGGACCCTGAGATCATGACCTGAGCTGAAACCAAGAGTTAGTTGCTTAACCAACTTTACCACCTAGGCACCCCTAAAGTGTTTTAATTCTAAGTGTAACTTTTAGAAAACACCAAGACTTCATTGACAGCTAGAATGGTTAATTCAAGGACAGTCTTTTGCTTTTTCTTTACATTTCTTTTTTTTTAAATGTAAATTCAGTTAATTAACATATAATGTATTATTTGTTTCAGGGGTATAGGTCTGTGATTCATCAGTCTTATATAATACCCAGTGCTTATTACAACACATACCCTCCCCAGTGTCCATCATCCAGTTACCCCATCCCTCCACCCTCTTCCAGTCCAGTAACCCTCAGTTTGTTTCCTATAATTAAGAGTCTTACAGTTTTTCTCCCTCTCTGGTTTCATCTTGTTTCATTTTTTCCTCTCTTCCCCGATGGTCCTCTGCCTTGTTTCTTAAATTCCACATATCAGTGAGATCATATGGTAATTGTCTTTCTCTGATTGACTTATTTCACTTAGCCTAATACCCTCTAGTTCCAACCATGTCATCGCAAATGGCAAGATTTCATTTTTTGATGACTGCGTAATATTCCATTGTATGTATATACACTACATCTTCTTTATCCATTCATCTGTCAATGGACATCTGGGCTCTTTCCATAGTTTGGCTGTTGTGGACATTGCCACTATAAACACTGGGGTGCAGTCGTTTGCTTTTAACCAAATATGAGAAGGACCTTCAAAAACCTAAACCATCAAAGAATGTTTCCAAAGTATTGCATAGATGTACTAAAAGCTTTCTTCAGAATTTTCTTTTAAAGTATAGCTTGCATCATTTTGAACATTAAATTTGACTAAACATTAAACACCTGAAGTTTCTTCATTTAGAGAAAATTTAATAGAGCTATACAGGAGTGTCCTGGTACTCAGATTTTGCATATTAGGAAGACTATCTAGGTGTGATTTCAACTGGGAAGTTGCACTTCTTTATCAAACAAAACAAAACAAAAACAACAACAAAACCACTGTAGTTTGCAGAAAACACAAAGAGGTGACAGAGATGGCAGAAATAATGGCAATTTTTAGTGATTTGTTTTTACTCTGTCTTTGAAATTGTAGGTTAATGATATGATACTGCTTAGATGAGATGGACAGGTATATCTGGTGATGAGAATAGAAAGATAATTCTCTATACTGAAAGGAAGTATAAGATAATAATGAAAATGTGAGCTCTTGGGCCAGACTGCTATGGTTGGAATCCTGATTCCTCTGCTTTCTAAGTACGTGACCTTAAGCAAGTGAAATAATCACAACATTTAAGTTTCCTTATGTGTAACATGGGGATAGTAATTTACCTCAAAAAAAGAGTTGTGAAGATTGAATGAGTTAATATTGAACGTAAAGTAATTAGAACCGAACTTGGCACATTGTAAGCACTCAACAATGCTGGTTATTTTGAGTAATTAGCTTTTATTATCATGCCCTAGAAATAACCCCCATATTCAGTTAATGTTGCTGTATATTATTGCCAGAAGCGATAGTTTAAGATCAGCACTCTGGTATCTAAATCATCCGCCCTGAGTGATGTCAAGTGGTATTTAATTGGTTTATATTCAATAGTTCCATACAGCAAGACAAGTCATTTATTTACCCCAGGGGTACAGAAAACTTATCTCAAAAAGTATGTGTGTATACTATATTTCCCAAAGTTAGACATCATCTTTATAATGAATCATTATAATTGACTTTCTATGGTTCTGAGAGATGACTGGCAATTCCTACCTAAAAATTTCCAAGCTAAAATTCTTATGGTATATTGTATTGATCTAGAGGTTCAAGCCTTTGATTGGCCATTTATTAATCTGTGGCTTGACACCAGGTCTGTTATCAGAGAAAACGTTGGCACTGAATGTAATCTCTTGGCCATCCAAGTGAGGTGGCCCTTCATTCAGATATGAGTCTTGATTAACTGTTAACCTTACTTTCTGCACAGTTGGTTGTTAGATATGTAACACAGTATTTGCACTGAATGCTTTTTCTAGGGAATGTTCTTGAACTTTTTGATTTCTGGCTGTTATTCAATAAAGAAAATTACCTAAAGGACATGGAGTCTTCAAGATATTCCACATCTTCCTCTTAGATCAAGCAGATAACACCAAGAGTAGGGCATTAACACTATATTGTTTGGAGTCATTATAAAACTTATTTTATTGAATGGTGTTTCACCGCATTCATCGCTACAGTGTCTACTGGAGGTGCATTGTTATAGACATTATCCACTGCATAAAGGAGAGCACTGGAAAATTAATCTGAGCTTTCTCAGAGAAAATTATGATTCCTCCGTTATTACAAAACTTTTTTAATTATTCTGGGTCCTTATTTACTTTGGCCACTAAGAATCTTGTTTCTAACAACTTTTTTTTTTTAAATATTTTATTTATTTGACAGAGAGAAAGACAGCCAGAGAGGGAACACAAGCAGGGGGAGTAGGCAGAGGGAGAAGCAGGCTTCCCCCAGAGCAGGGAGCCTGATGCGGAGCTTGATCCCAGGACCCTGGGATCATGATCTGAGCTGAAGGCAGACACTTAACAACTGAGCCACCCAGGTGCCCCTGTTTCTAACAACTTTTAAGGTACTATCTTTCTAAAACATTATCAGGTCACACACAGAAAACAAATGTTTATATTTATATGGCATGACAAGGACAAAAGAGGAGGCTGTTTATGGCCAGATATAAAAATATAGATATATTTGATATATATATTCAAGCTCACTATAAATAAATGTATGTATATTTGTACAAGTGTTTATTCCTCTACTCAAGTACAAGTTTTTGTCCCAATCCAATCAGCTGTTTATTCTAGCCAAGCCAGTTTTCCTATCATTCCTTTTACTCCCCCTTTTTTTTTCTTGATCCTTTTTTATTTATATCTTCCTTCCTTCCTTCCTTCTTTCCTCCCTCCCTTCCTCTTTCCTTCCTTTCTTCCTTCCATCTGTTTGTTCTCCTTCCTTCCTTCCTTCCTCTTTCTCTGTCTCTCTCTCTTTCTCTCTCTCCCTCCTTCTCTTTCTTTCTTTCTTTCTTTCTTTCTTTCTTTCTTTCTTTCTTTTTCTTTCTTTCTTTCTTTCTTTCTTTCTTTCTTTCTTTCTTTCTTTCTTTCTTCTTTCTTTCTTTCTTTCTTTCTTTCTTTCTCTCTCTCTCTCTCTCTCTCTCTCTTTCTTTCTTTCTTTCTTTCTTTCTTTCTTTCTTTCTTTCCTTCTTTCTTTCTCCCTTCCTCCCTCCTCCCTCCCTCCCTCTATCTATCTCTCTATCTTTCCACTTATTTTCTTGTAACCACTTTTGCTCAAACCCTTTGTCTTATAAAAGGCCTTTCTCCCTCTTTCTAAGAGTCCTAACTTGCCATCATTTAAAGATGCAGTTTATCTATGAGAACTTTTCTCCAGCTGCTGTACCTTAGTCAGAGCCCTAATCTTTTTGATTCCAGAAGTTGTGATTCTGTTCATTACCAATAATAATTTATTATTTGCACTTCTTGATAGTTTCTTTGTTGGTCCTTCTCCTGTAGTATTATACTTTTTGGCTTACTGGATTGAAAACTTCTTGCATGAAGCAACTTGCTTCCTAGATTCCTTAGATCTCTCTTTTCACAGATTAGTACAGTTTTGGGTATAGAAAAGGAGCCTCTGCATAGTCTGTGTTTCAGTTGTCTATTGCTTTATAGTAAACAACCCCAAAACTCAGTGCTTAAAACCACCATTTCATTTTACTCATGGTTTTAAGGGTGAGGAAGTTGAGAATGGCTTGGCTGGTGGTTTGTCTCTCATCCCTTTGTTAGGAGCTGGGGTGGCTGGGGCTGGAGGATTCCAATTTGACTTCTTCACTCACATGCTGGTTCCTTGGAATTCCTTGGCTGGTCTCTCCCTGCATGGTGTCTCATCCTTCAAGGCCCCTTCATGTGTCTTAGGCTTCTTACAGCACTGTTGTCTTGAGGAATCATATTTCTTGCATGATGGCTGCTTCCAAGAAGTCAGAAGATGCCAGGCTGGTCAAGAGATATGCCTGGAACTGGCAGAGTGACACAGCAGCCCTATTCTTCTATTGGCCAAAGCAGTCTCAGAGCCTCTCAAATTCAAGGGGGTGGAGAAATGGACTCCAGTTCTTGATGGGGGATGTGATAAAGTCACATGGCAGGAGAGCATGCAGGATGGAAGTTATTTTTGAGGCATTTTTGAAAAATATAGTCTGATTCAATCTGTGGATAAATTCAATGGCTTTATTTTGGATGTGCATTTGAGTAAAATGTACAGTATATAAACTGAGGAGTCAAGACTTAGAAATGTGTAAAATGATGCTATTTTAGAACAACCAGTTGATTAAAAAACTAATGTAGAGACCAACATTTTATTAAGAGGATCTGCACAATTAAGTTCTCATCTGACTGAGGTACTGTGGTCTACCTGATGCCTATGATATGAAAGGCTCCTGGTACGATGGCAGACTCTGGTCTTTGATGAGGTCAAATGCAATAATCACTAATCCTATTGAGGCAGGTTTTGCTGTGTCAAATGTAGTAATGGCATGGCCATGATATTCTCTCTGTAAATGGCCTGGAATTTAGTTTGAAGTCCAACTTTTTATTGAAAAGGCTCTCATGGCTTTCCAGATTAGCTCTCCAATTTCAAGTGTCGATTCCAATCTTGCAATATTCTTTCCAGTTCTGAAAACTAACCTATAAAACAAGCAAGAAAACAAATTCTATTTGTTTACCTTATTATTTATTTACCTTATTATTATCATTAAAAATATATTTAAACATAATCTATTTTAAAAATGCTTTGTGTGCCATGCAGGATAAAAGATACACTTCAGTTAAATTGAATGGAATAAGACCTTAGTTCCTGACATCTAAGATTACAGTCCTGTGTGTGTATGTGTCTGTGTGTATGTGCATTAGGATTTGAGTGAGTTTGCTGGTGTAAGCTACATAGAGAATTAGAGAGTCTATTTTAAAGTTTTAGGTAGAATATTGGTATTATCTTACTGGGTCTTCACTTATGAAATTGGAAGGTTTTTTTTAAACATTTTTTTTAAGATTTTATTTATTCATTTGAGACACAGAGATACAGAGAGAGAGAGAGAGAGAGAGAGAGAGAGAGAGAGTGCATGAGTGGGGGGAGAGGCAGAGCGAGAGGGAGAAGCAGGCTCCCCGCTGAGCCAGGAGCCCGATGTGGGGCTCGATCCCAGGAAGCTGGGATCATGACCTGAGCTGAAGGCAGACGCTTAACCATCTAAGCCACCCAGGTGCCCCGAAATTGGAAGTTTTTTAAGGTGAACACTGTTATGCATCTTTTTTTTTTTCCCCATAGCAACAGTACCTGGCACATTTTATGTACCCAATAAATATTGAATACTCAACTCTGCAGTGGAGTTTCTATGCAAATGGAACTACTACTGGTAAACTAATTCTGATTTGACCACACTGGGAATTTGAAGCCCTAAAACAGGCTACTCTAACTTCCCGGAACCCTTAAGAGAACTCTGGCCTTAGGATTGCATTTTGGGGAATCTTTCTATGCCTAAGTCTGTCCCCTTCAGTTTCTCTATTATTTACACCAATTTACCTGTAATCTTAGGAACTGCTGATGATAGAATCTTTTCCAAAGTGCTTAAAATCAAATACCCTTCACTGAAATATTACTGGATATGGAATGAATCAGAAACATGTGGATTAAATTTCCCTGAAAATTTCTTTGGTTATAAAAATTAAGGGGAAAAAGTGTTTGGCCAGATGCATTGTGGGTGATTCCAAACCCAAATTGTTTGAAAAATGTGTGTGCTAGTTAGATAAACAAACAAACAAGTTTTATTTCCCTCTTGCCTTGTAAAACCTCACACTTGCTATAAAACTCTCAGGTCAGCTTGCAGTCAGGTTTTACAAAGATTTTGAAAAGTCTGTAGTTTCCTTCTTTACCTGATCACTGGAGGGAAATCACTATATAGGTAAATGCTCCTGAGAAACAAGTAAGCAATGCTGATTTTCTCAATAGACTGCAGTGGATTGAGTGATGTAAGATGTATTAGTAAGATGTAATATTAAGATGGTTTCTGAAAGTTAACTGAAGATTTTATCTAAAAGAGGTTTTTTCATGAGAAGTAGTTGACTTTTTCAACTTAAACTATACCTAAAACATTTAAGAACTTCAACATTATGTATGTAGATACAATATATATACTGGTATATATACAATATATATCAAAATATATTGTAATATTGATAGGAATTATATAAATCATTTACTCCCTAAGCAGTTATTGTCCAAACTAGTCAATATTTGCCTCAGTTTTCAGGATCCTGTAAATATGGATTTTTTTCAATTAAGCATGAAGGAAAGGGGAATTTGGTCATGTTGGAAAGATATTTAAAATTTGTGGATTAAAGTAGAGTATATATATATCTATAGATAGTGAAATCTTCCATGTCTATTTCCAAAGACCTAGGGTTTTAAATAACCTGAATACCTGAGAGAAAACATTAAGAGCAATAAATCAAAATCACCAAATTTCCTAAGCTAGGGAACCCAAGAAGATGCAAAGAAGTCATATCAAATATCTGGGAATAGCAACATGTTCTTGAGCTCTTCAACATAATGGCTGTTCAGTCACTAGTAGGTTATAGTTGATACTTCAGATTGTGGAGCCAAAGACTGTTTGTTTTACAGTTTGGTGAGGTACAACTGGGCTCAAAGGAAACATGCTGATGCTTCAGAGGGATCCATAGTACTCTCACTGGTATGAGACTTGATATACAAATAAGAACAGGTAACAGAGTTTGGCTAAGTGAGGGCTCTTATGTATACTGTTGCCTGATTTCATTCTTCCTCAGCAACATGTTTGACCTCATCTCCCTTCTAATTTAAATTAACAATACCAAGTAACCACTGTGACTACATTTTTCTGTCAATGAATGGATCTGTCATAAATTATCATAAAGGTATATCTTCGAATATTTGTTCAGGAGTGATATTTATTTTCTGGGTACCAACTCTTGGATTCTTCAAGTCCATATTATTTCTGTGTTAAAAAATGGGATTGAAGATATCCATTATTTCATAGGCTTCTGGGGTTAAAGAAACTGGAAAACACTTAACATTATTTCATTTCAAGAAATATTAAGATAATTAAAATAATATTTAACAATTTTACAGAAGGTCACAAGAATAATGAATATTTGGGAATCAGATATTAGAAGTGTAAGGATCAGTCTCAATTTCCAGATGAGGAAATGAGGCCAGTTGGCTTGCCCAATTTCACATAGCTAACCAGTGTTAGAGCTAGGTCAAGTCCAGTTTATCTCACTTTCAGCATCAGGCTCTGGAATGTTCCACAAGATCAGAGCTTTAACAAGACTCATCTGAGAATTGGTGGATGGTATCTATGATTCATTACTGAAAGCCCCTAGACTCAAGATAAAGTGATCTATGTGGCTCCACACATATATTTGACATAATATAGGGACATGCAATGTTAGAGTGAGAAGCCACAGCAGAGAAGGTAGTCTAACTCTCTCATTTTTTCGATAAGAAATGTGTTATGTGAGACTTTCATGCTCCAGCTATATCCTGGCTCTAGTTCATTTCTTCTTCAAGCTGATACTTTCTTATTGCTCTTCTGTAAATCATTACAGCTCAGATTTGCTTGACATGGCTCTTTGAATTATGCCAATTTATTATCTTCATTGGCAGCAAAATAAAAAGTCCAGGTCTTCCATAAATTGTAAGTCAGGTTTTCTGGTAGCAATCTCAAAATCTTGACTGTGAACCACTTCTGCCGCTTTGCTAACCAGCTATTTAGAACATAAACTTCTGGATCTGAAAATTAAAGAATTCAAAGAAAAAGAAGCAATATTTGGTTAAGTTGGCTTGGCTTTCTTTGTTTCTTTAATATTCAAGTGGACAATTTGTACAGTTTCCTTTGCTTTGATCTTAGCTGCCCATACTACCAAGTTGCAGGCACAATTATTTGCCCATCCCTTCATCCGCAGACTTTGAAGGACATGTAAAAAAACTCACCCATTGTGCAACTTGCAGACTGAAAGTGTCTTACAGTTGTTGCTGCTGACGTGGGCCATATGGGAGGAGGCAGCTCCTGCCAGGTTTGCCCCCAAGCCACCTATCATGCCAAACCTCTCAGTCTTGCCAACATCATTTCCTGAACAGTGAAGCTCCTCAGTGCATGTCCACTGGCATGCCCTTGGAACAGCAATTCCAGTCAGGAATTAATTAATAGGGAGAAGGCAAGACAGAGAGCCTTCTATTTAACTTGGAACCATGATAACCACGAAATGGCTCTGCATATTTTGTGAATCAGAGTGCTGTCAAATCCATGTATGTTTTGACTCAGATACAGATACACTTCAGTGATTGTACTGTTCTTTGGTAAGAACTATTTGATGTTCAAAAACCTTGAAGCCATTCAGACCACTTTCTTTCCCCCTTTCCAAATAGAAGTTTGCATTTTGTCCACCACAAAGAGAATGCAAATGCCAAAAGGCCTGAGTTCACTTTGAAAGTCCAAACCCACAAACTGATTGGCTTCTACACTTGGCCAGATATATTCTCCAGGGCTCCAGACCTTACATCAGTGGGACACTATGATGTCATAATGAAGAGTGTATGCTGTGGGGCAGACTACCTGAATTCAAATCCCTCAACTGCAACTTCAAATAAGTTTCCTCATCTTATATAGCCCCAGTACTTCATCTTCCAAGGAGGTAGTAAAAATACCAGCTTCCTTGTAATACTGCATTTGGAACATTTAGGAACCTGACACAGTAATTTATGAGAAGACTGGGGAGAACTAACTTATTGTTAAGGTTTATTCATATTTGGGTATTTCCTATTCATGTTAATGAATTGAAATGATCTTTATTAATAAAGGAGACTAAGTAATTACACAGTATTGCAGACTTTTAGTGTTTAAAATCATTTTAAGCTACCTTGAATAAGTGTTACTTATACAACAATTTCTGCCCAACATATTGCAATATTGCCATTCCTTCTTTTCCTCTCTCTTTTATGCTTTAGCCCAAACTAAAATCTTTTGCCATTTTCACTAAGCCCAAATTAATATTTCCCCCTTATTTCCCTTGGGGTTCCCATACCCGAGTGCATATCAAGTACATTTGACATTTCAGTTTGATTTTTAAAAATATTTTCTGGAGAAAATGCACTAATTGTGGTCAGAAATTAAAAGGATTAGGAAGGGAACTTGCAAAGACAAGAAGGCAAGAGGGAAGAAGGAGGAAGAGGTCCAGAGATGTCAAAAAGTGTGAGCTGGAAAGACCAGCTATGACAACTCCTGTAAGAAAGAAGGAGGGGGAAGCAAACTTAATACCTACATGCTAATAAACCGGGGGTAGAGTTTTAATAACATTCAGATAGATTCCAAGGATCACTGAGTTATGTAATGATGGAGGCTTTTGTGAGAAACTCAGAGTGAAGGCTTAAAACTTTAATTGACTTAACTAGGGGCACTGCATTTGGGTGAGGGCCAGTAGGTGAGCACTGAATGCTATATTTACTTCATAGGAATATTAAAGTATGTGCTTCATGGTTGCTTCATGGTAGACCCTGAATAGGTATGTCATATGAATGAACACAAGAATAAGTAATCAATTAATGAACAAATTAAATGCTATAGCCAAAAAGGTGTAGGAAGCAAAATGTAACTCAATTTATATTTGTATTCCAAGTAAAGAACTGTACTATTAGAATGTTCTGAGACCTGCACTATTCTAATAAAAACTGCCTTATTAGAATAGTATAAGAGACCAAAACACACCATATAAAGAGGCCAATATCTTGGATCTTCCTAAATGAAAAATAAACCAGATGGGACACTTTTTTTCCACTCTCAGCTTGTGAGAGAAGGAGACAAGCAGAATAGTGAACCAGCTCAATAAATTGTTGCTATGCATCCTTTTCATCCCAGGAGATGCTGGACAACCTATAGGGAGAGAAGCTGTAGAGAAGGCAAGAGACCAGTTTCCGATGATGGCTCAGGAGAGAGGGTCACTGCCCCAATAGAAATCATCAGCACGAATGTGGCTCAGGAGCCTCATATCTCATGGCAGCAAGTTTTCATCTAGGAAATCATTAGTACCCAGATAATTATTAAATAAAATGCATTTGCATACTAAGAGGTGGCCTCCTAGGAAGTGTCCCTCACACAAATTCATTCACCTCAACTTTGTTATCCACACAAACCAAAGGCCTGGACAAGAAGAAGCAAATGAGGTCTCCTTTAACAGGTCCTGCATTTTCAACCATTTCCCTATCGACGCAAATTCAGTTGTAATTATTGAAGGCCTTGACTTCCAGATTGCTGCAGATTGGCCTCCGCCAGAAGTAGATGGAGATTAATTTACAAGATACTAACTGGGAAGCACTCTGGGGATGAGTACAGGTAGATGGAGGGAAGGGAAGCAGAGCTGGGCAGACAAAGAAGTGGAGCTGTGATGGGTTTTACTGAAGACCCCAGCAGGTCCTTTGGGAGCTCTGGAGCTGGGATGACACTTTAGAGTTGGAGCAGGGTGGCTGGACTTCTCTGTCCTGGCATTGATTTGGATAGTGGTTTCCCCTCAAATGAGTAGAGGTGACTTTAGGCAAAGCAGTTTTCTTCAGCGGACACAATCCTCCAAAGAGGGCTGACAGCAGAGGGCCATCTTCAGGCAGCACTCCCAGCAGATAGGGAGATAAATCCCGGAATCTGGACAGCACATGATAGCATGCCACACAGTTAGTCCTTAGATATTTGTCATGATTTCCTTATGAGGTCAAAGTAATCAAGACACAAGAACTGTAAAAAGAACTTATTTTATAAAATAACATCAAATCAGGTAGATTACTATGCGTTGGTGGAATCCCATTGTATAATCCTAGATGGACATTTAATGGTGATCGTACAGTAATACACTTTATTCCCTTAGATTATTTTTGTCCAAAATTCTTATCAGTGTTTAATTATTAAATAAAATGCATTTGCATACTAAGAGGTGGCCTCCTAGGAAGTGTTTTATAAAAACACTGGAGTGTTTTTATAAAAAAAACTGGAGAGATTTTTTAAAAGCAGATACATAAAATAGGCAATACTTCTTTAATTTTTTGTTATAGTCTACTATACTACAATATGACATTATGGTAAGTTTATACTCTCAGAGGAAAATTTTGTTTCTTTGTTTTCACATCATAAGATCTTTAGAGTATACTGTCTTTCATACCAAATTAGGAAAATATATCAACATGTACCAACTTAGAAATATGCTGAGTTCCAAAAATTTATTGCTAAGTCACTGCTTGGAACTTTGAGCTGTAACTCAACTTTGTTCATAGGAAATTTATTTCACTACAATTTGGTCTCTCCAGGTCTCAGTTTCATGATCTGTGACCTAACGAACTGAAGAATAGACAATTGTGACAACTTTTCTATTTCAGCTTGAACGCATTATGGTTCTTCGTTCTATATGATGGTAGTTTGGTCACTGGTTATCAGTGCTTGTTGGAGTAGTTCAGTAAACATTTGATTCTGTGCTGTTTGAAGCTATTCAATGAGTTTTTTCCACCACTGCAGCCCGTAGGCACTGATGCACTGAAAATAGCACATATTCATTGAAACAGCCCAGGAAGTGCTGTGGTAGTTGAAATACCACTCACCTTCTCAGCTCTGAGAGGAGTTACTTACATTTACTATTTTTTGTTGAAATAGAAAAGAATGGTTCAGTGACCTTATGTTCTGTTTTGATTTTTAGATGGATTAATGGGACAAAACAGACATAATGTAGAAGTTTTAGTAACCACCCAAACCATTTCACCCAGGCAGCAAAATGTAAGCTATGACAACAGACCATCATTGTTGGCATCATTGTCCAGTATTTATTAAGGTGACAATGCTATGGGAGGCCTAAGGTCACACCAAAGAACCTGGTAAACCATGGTATCCTTTCTGCAAGTATTCATTTCTAAGAAAGAAAATTATTATGCATTTGTGCCATACATAATGGTTTACAGCAGGGTTTAAACCTTTATTTAATCCCAAGAACAACTTTATCATATAAATTTTATCATCAATCCTAATTCTATAGGTGAGGAAATTGAGGCACAGAGAGCTTATATAACTATTAAGTGGCAGAGTATAGAAATGGAAACATAAATGATACAAATTTTCTTCTCTGAGGAAAAAAAAGTGGCAGAGAAAGTATTCAAATCCAGATGTTATCTTTTTTTAAAAGATTTTATTTATTTATTTGAGAGAGAGAATGAGAGATAGCACGAGAGGGAAGAGGGTCAGAGGGAGAAGCAGACTCCCCACTGAGCAGGGAGCCAGATGCGGGACTCGATCCCGAGACTCCAGGATCATGACCCGAGCTGAAGGCAGTCGCCCAACCAACTGAGCCACCCAGGCACCCCTGGATGTTATCTTTTTAGTTAACAAATGTTTTACCTCTCTAAAATACTGCTTCCCACGAATAGAAGCTAGAAAGAAAAACTAGGGACTCTGAGTAATAATAAAAAAACACTTTGGGTGCCTAGGTAGCTCAGTTGGTTAAGCATCCAACTTTTGATTTTGGCTCAGGTCATGATATCAGGGTCCTGGGATCCAGCCACATGGCAGGCTCCATGCTCAGCAGGGAGTCTGCTTGATGATTTTCTCTCTCCCTCTGGCCTTCCCCCTGCTTTCTCTTTCTCTCAAATAAATAAATAAATCTTAAAAAAATTTAAAAACCATCTAAAAATAAACAGAGTCAGAAGTTTAAAGTTATTGAAAATTGGAAGTGTAGGAGTATTGTCCTACTGAAGGTTCTACACTTCTCTGAATCCTACATGGATATACATATGTTGCATTGATTGTGTCACTCAGAGTATTAACTGAGGCCTGTCCACCACCCACATTTTCTGTCACCTAAGAAGTGGATGGGCTACTGTAATATATGTCATAAGTGGTAGTGCAAGCTGGATGCTGGGCAACCCCAGGCCCAGCTCCCTGTGCATTCTCTGTGTCTATGGAATGCATATAACTGGGGTGAACATACTGTCCCCAACTTTCTAGTTGGATCTTAAGTTTAACTCCTGCCCTGAGAAAGGTGAAGGTCTAAGAGTTAGAAGAGGTCTCTTGAGTTCCGCCTTTTGGTTCTGGGAGAGCAGTTATTCACATCTATTCTTCTCTAATTTGAAGCTAGATCATTTTGCTAAGTTATTCAAAACAAAAAAGCACATTTATGAACAATTGCTTAAGCTAATACTCTAAATGTCCACATCATTAATCACTTAATGGTCAAATCACTGTGTGGGAGAAATGTGAAAAGCAGGAGGATCTGTGCTGGAATCAGAGACAAAAGGTGGTCTGTGCCCTTTGCTACTTCTTAATTTAAAAAAAAAATAGTTTGTTGAAAAGTAGTCCATTGTCATAGGGATTGAGAGGCTTATTTACCTTGCTATTACCAATGGCACATAATAGAAGCTCTCCTTTGTCTTAAATCGACTTCCCAAATCTTTGCCTATGTTAATGTGGATATGTTGCAGTTTCAATACCTAATGTTTATTTACATTTTCCCTGACTTCTTTAGTTTTCCTTGGTTAACCTGTAGAATCTGGCATGTAATGGTCACAAAGAAATGCTCCCCAAGTTAATTTTCTTGACCATAAAAGTTTTAGAAGAATTTCTAGGAGGTTAATGAACAGTGCAGGGGAGACCCCTACATGTATAAGATTGAGGATCATTAAGAAAATTTCCCATGGTATTTTCTCTGTGGGGTCGCAGGTAGGATGGGGCATGGGTAGACAAGGAAAGGAAACTAACATTTGTTAAACATCTGCCAGCAATTGTCACACACATTATCTCATTTAAATCTTTAACAATTTTGGGGAGGTAAATATTTCCACACCATTGTATGTGTATGAAAAATCAGGCTTTAAGAAGTTAATATGCTTGATGTCATAATCTTTGTGGTAGAGCTGGCATTCAAACTCAGGTCTGTCAGAGAAAGACACATAGCATATGATTTCACTTATATGTAGAATCTAAAAAACAAAACAGTGAACAAACAAACAGAAAATCGGAAACAGACTTGTAAAGACAAAGAACAAACTGGTGGTTGCCAAAGGAGAAGGGAGAGGGGGAATGGGCAAAATAGTTGAAGGGGATTAAGAGCTACAAACTTCCAATTATAAAATAAATAAGTCACAGAGATGAAAAGTACAACATGGGGAATATAGTCAATAATATTGTAATAATGTTGTATGGTGACAGATGGTGACTATACTTACCTTGACGAAAATTGAGTAATGTACAGAATTATCAAATCAATATGTTGCACACCTGAAACTAATATAACATTGTATGTCACCTATACTTCAATAATAAAAGAAGAACAAGAAAAGCAACTGGGTCAGTATGTCTCCAGATTTGTTCATATTCTTTCCACTGAACTACATCTCTTAGAAGGATATCACTTAGTAGGACTGTTCAGCTTCCGAATGACAAAGCACATTCATGACCATCTTTTTAGATACATTAATACCTCTTTGTTTATTTTTGGAATCCTTGTCTGGTGGTATAGTGTTTTCTTCCCTTCTTGCCCCTTCTCTACTCCCGCTCTGTCTTTTAGGTAGGAAGTCCTTAGAAAGAAACTTGGTTAGCTTCATAGCATCTTGATGAAATATGGGAGAATAGTCAGCACCAGCAAGAGGAAGTGTTTTTGTTTCAATCTGAAGAAGCCAAAGGATTCTCTTTCTGGTGTCCTTCCTTCCTCATCCTACTTTCTGCTCTTCCCATCATATTTGGTCCTTGGCAGTCTGATGTAGATGGAACCGGAGTCAAGGGGATTGTGTTGTTGGAGGTAGCAGGAAACTCCTAGATACCCACCTGAGATTATTTTGATTTGAATTGCCCCAAAGCAGACCATAGGATGAAGTCATGGATGAAGGTAGTTTATTTAAAGGTGATTCCAGAAAACACAAGTGAAGGATATGTAAAATGAGGTAAGGACCGGGGAAGAGCCAATACAAGGTGTTCTAATGAATAGGTTACTGCTGTGGGCAACTATTCCCACTCAGTTCCACTAGGGACCCTCCAAGAAAGTAAATGGGATGGGGATGTTGGGTACTTACTTATCAATTCCCATTTTGTATTGGTTGGTGTTTGCCCCTAGGGTCTTTAATTCTCCTACACTTCTAGGTTATGCCTGTCTTTGGCAGGTCCTTCTTCCACAGTCCCTAAAAAGCCTTCAGGAAGTGTTAAGAGAAACCCAGGTGTGAAGTTGTACATTTATCATGAATTTTACTGTAACTGTAAGTGAATTAGGGAACCAAGAGAGTACGGAGCAGGATATCAACAGCATCTGCTACGAACATCTCTATGAACTGACAGGAGACTTGATGGATAGAGTACAGAAGTGCCTTGCACCACTGTGTAGACTCCTTGTATATATGTGATTGATGAGTGATAGGACACTCTGGGGAAAGACAGCATAGGGTAGTGGTACTATCATGGACTCTGGTACAGCTCTGGATTCTAGTCATCTCTGTTACTTATTAGCTGGGTTAACTTGATCAAGTTATTTAACTTCTTAGTGCCTATTCCTTCATCTTTATATAATGAGGGTGGTGATAATAAAGTTTACCTCAAGTGTGTTTGTGTCAAGTTGAAATGAGTTGAAATGAGTTAATATGTGAAGCATTTACAATAGTGCCAATCCCAAAATAGGCACTCAAACCCTTTATTTCTGGTCATGTAAGAGACCTACATTGCCTCCTAAATTTTACAAATGTGGACTAGAACTTTCAAAAAATCTTCCTAATGAATTCTTTAACTAGAAAGCCTTCTCTTACATTCTACCTTCAAATTCTACTCCCGGACCCAGGACTTCACATATATCTTAATATGTGATCTACCCAAATTTTGAGTAATCAAAAAATTCAACTTTTAAAGGGTGTAAGTTTATAAAAGGGCCTACTGACAAGAGGGTCTAAAAACCAGAAAGAGCTGCTGTTGCCATAAACAGTCTGGATCTCCTCAAAACTCCACATAAACAATACCCACTATGACAGAGATTCCTTTGGATAAAATATGATGGTGATTACTAATGATGGGACATGTGCTAAGTGTGCTACACATATCTCATTTAATCTTTATCAAATCTATGAGGGAGCTATTACCACCTCAGTTCATCAGATGAAGAAACAGAATCAGAGAGTTGAAATAACTTGCTCAAGATTATCCTGCAACTGGTAATTTGTGGGGCTGTGAGTCTTGACAGCAATGCCTGTTTTTTAACCACTATGTGCAATTGAAACACGGCAGTAGACTAAGTGTTATTCTCCATTGACATCGCTTAAGGCTGATACTCAGAGTGGCTTCAGAATTGAAGCTTGTGTTGAGTCCTGCTCTATTGCTTGTGGCCTTGGTCATCACTTAAACTTTCTGAACTCATGTTTTCTATAAAAGAGGAATAATGGCATTTACTCCATAGCATTGTTTTGGGGATCCCATGAAATTATATAAGTGCTTTATAATTAAGTACTTTATAAGTTTGATCATGTAAAAGGATAACAGTTTTAAAATGAGAAGCTGAACATCTATATGAATGAAAATAGTAATGAAGGAGTTCAGATTTTAAATTATTTTATAATTAACTTTATACTTAGATATTTCAGAGTTTCTAATTGATGTCTTTCTCCTTCTCTTCCATTCATACTAATTCACTTCACAGACAGGGCTAAATACTTACTGTATAAGGCATGTTTTATGAGTTAGGAATATATAGATGGACAGTAGCATAGTCTTCATTTTGTTTTGCTCGCTCTCCTTTGTCTTTTCCTTCCTTCTTTCCTTCCTCCTTTCCCTCCTTCCATTTTACTCTCTATCTTAACTGAAGAAGAAAAGATAACCAATTCACCATTTTTGTTTGCCCTCTACTTGTTGTTTAGAAATAGTTAAGTCAATGCTTTTAAGTTAGTTTAACTCTATGTCAAGACTCTCTGAAAACATGCTCATTTATAGATACCTCTGTCTACAAATTAGGCCTTCCTATTACTGTGAAACATTAAGGTCCTTAAAACCATTAACATTGTTAGCTTTGGCTGCAGATAAGCAGAATAAACAAATGCCTTTCCAAGTGGGGATTAGTTCTGCTGTCTTTGTTGGCTTTTGAAGCGGAAGGAAGGCACAAGTCTAAAAAAAAAAAAAAAAAAAAAGCTTATCCCCCATACTGAGAACTTTCTAATGGGCTTCATTGTTTTGTGTCTAGTGTTTCTCACAGGTGCAGATAAAATGTTTCTGTGTTGGCTGTGAATGGCCTTTAATGGTTTTCTGATTTGTGTTAATCTTTGTACTTGTATATAATTAGTTATCTACCTACCCATTCTTGGCCCAATACTGTCTCTGATAGACAATACACATAATAAGTGTTTTTCCACTCCTGAGTAATCAATCAGTATGTAAGCGCAAATAGAGCTTGGAAATGTATTTCTAAATTTTGAGGGGAAAATTGATGGGATTTCATGTTAATTCACTAATTTTGAAGCCTTCCTCTAACCTGGTGGTTCTTAAGGAGTAATTTTGCACCGTAGGACATTTGGCAATAGCTGGGCAGGTTTTTGGTTGTTATAACTGCTACTGCTCTCCCATAAGTAGAGGCCTCAGGGATGCTGCTTAATATCCCACAATGCACAGGACAGTCCCTTGGAATGAATTATCTGACCCCAACTATCTATAGTACCAAGATGGAGAAACTATGAGTCTAACCTCATTCTTATTTGAAAAGTTTGGGAAATATAATTGCATTTTTTAAGGTTAGTGCTGCTAGCCATAGTCTTAGATTTCCTAGTATCAGGATAAGCACAATTTAAGCAAGGTGGGGGAACCAACAACATTGCACCCAATAGATTTTATTATTCCAAAATGAGAAAAGTCAGATTTTGACTTCCTTTGACTCATTTTAAAAGGCTCTCTTTAAAGTCTTTTATTTTAAATGTTGTACGTGTATGGATAGGAATGACACCATAATCTTTTCAGTGGTTAAGATCTCTAAAAGGTTAACATGGCTTTGGCCAGTCAGATAGAAGAAGGGTAGAAGAGAAATGAATGCGACCACCACTTGTTAAAGCACTAGAATTTGAGTGATCATTGTGAATGACTTTCACTTTTTCTAGATCTCCTTAAGATTTGCTCACTTTAAAACCCTTGCTCAAACTATTCCACTCTTCCCTATCTATTAAAATTCTATCTATACCTCAAGGTCCAGCTCCCTATAAAGCCTTTCTGGACTAGCCTAAGAAAAAATAATTTCTTCTTCCTTAAATGACTTTTGTGAGTTCTAACCCTCTTTTTGTAGTCCTCTGTCAAAAAATATATGCACATATATTTATAAATATGTTTATTTTATTAAATATCTATGGTGTCTTCAACTGAATTTTAAATATTTTCTATTTAAAGGTAAGGCACTCTATATCTTTTGTTTCTCATAACATCTATCTACTGAACATGCACTTAATTGGCATTTAATAGATTCAGGTTGACTAGTGGGTATTTGCAGGTTTGCCTTTCTCATGGAGTTGAAAACCACAGTAAAGATAAAGGTATTACCAAAATAACATTCCTTACTGAGGAGTGACTGTGTGTCATTAGCATGTTGAATGGAACTATTAATTATTGCTCCTCCTTACTTTGGTTATCTCTCAGATACCCTCATTTAGATTACTTCAGCATTTTAAAGTCCCAGAAATAGACAACCGCAGTGCATGAATTATCCTGTTTCATTTGGTGTATTTTCAAGCATTCAGATTTTCTACAAACCTTTCCCACAGAATGTTCTTTCTCATTAATGAAAATTCTGGAGAGAGAGAGGTGGAGGTTGAGAAGTGAGGACAGATAAGAATTTAGATGTGTGTGTCTCACAGGGCAGCAAGTGGTGGGAGACTTTGACCTGGATCCCTCGAACTTATCTCACGTATTTGTTAATCATGTGGAAGAGGGAGCACACAGATTTTAAACTGTTAACTGCAACACAAACCACACATGTGAGAGGATAGCAATGAAACATAAAAACAAGGGACCGACAAGGTTTGCAATTCTCCATTTGTTTTTTAAAAAGTTGCCCTAACTATGTTCATACCATAAAGAACAAATCAAAATATGATGAGGTAAACATTCTGTATAGTCATGCAATGAGATCACGGTTAAATACTAACATATTTCTTTCCCATATTCCCTTGAAAGTGTTTTCATCTATTGCTTTCCAGTTCACAAGTAGCTTTACTCTTCCCTTCTCAGTACTAAAAATTCTTTTGGATTGTTCAATTTTTCTTTTCCAAGCAAAACATAAAATTATATATTGCAGATGTGAATTCTTTAGATTAAAAATAGGCTCACAGTTTAAAGTTTAAAGATAAGGTATAGCAGTCAAAATGTTTGCAGGGTATACTTTATCAATTATATATCATTTAATATCCCCAGTGTGCTTACTCTGTTGCCCACTATACAAAATAATTCTTGTTGAATTATTTTGCTCTTGAGGAAGCTTATTCATTTTTAAGACTCTCTACTCAATTTTAACCTGGAAACAAGCTTAATTTTACTATAGGGATGTTGCATTATGAAGTCTGATATATCTAAAAAAGAGATTTTATATTTGTAAAATACCAATTATACCCTATTTCAAGCAAATATATTCTTCAAATACAGGAATAATATGTAAGAGGTACATAGTAGGTAAAGCATACTTAATATAAATTTTATGTATGCTTTAAGCCACAGAAGAAAAATCAGTGTATAACTGAATTACTCAATAATGTAGCCAGTTAGCTTGATGACCTTAGATTCTAAGACCTAATTTGCTAAGAGCCAGAATCAAGATGGTTTTATTGAACAACAATTAAACATTTCATTTAGCCTCCTTCATTAGCCTCAATGGTGACTCCAGACAATATTCTTTTAAGATTAAAATGTCCATTTTCTTCCTATTAATTACATCTTTTGTCTACATTTACATTATTACATTATATCTAATACATTTATTTTTTATAAAACATTATTCTGTGTTTGTCTTTATATTGGGGAAATGAAGAGTGCTATTATGTGATTTAAAATAAAATCCTCGAATTAAATTTTACTCAGAATTTTCCTCTTACAATTAAAAATTTTATGATATCATGGGCCTCTTTATTTCATTTGATTTATTGTTATTCTGTTGACTTACATGTGTAGCAAAAACTTAGATACTTGATCCCTAGATGGTCTGTGGGAGCTATTTTCAGTATAACATTTACCATGTAAAAACTGTTTGAGTTGGTTATTTATTTGTACTATGTAAGAGCAAATGATTTTATTGGTACCTCATCAAATGTGGCATTATTTGTCCGCTACTTTTAATAAGATTTTTGGCAGCTGAGGGTGAGAGTGGCTACAGAGGTGATTGGAGCCAGTGACCTGATGGCTGAAAAATTGTTGAGAATCTGATGTGGATGACGGTAAAACACAATGTTATCAACCTTCCTGGTTCTTGAGTGAAGACAAGAGGCTATGGCATTGAGATTTCCATTTGTTTAAATGTATGCTGTAAAAATTGAATGTTTTTTTTTTCTGAAATCATTATATATATACAACCTGTCCATTAGTCACCTCATACATTTTATTATCACTTCATACTTTATTTTCTTCCTTTGACCTCAGGAAGAATCCCAAGTAATTCTAAAACCCATTAGTATCTCTGAACACTCACAAAAAATCCATAAATGATTTCTTAATGGTCATTACTAATCGGTATTAAGCAATCTTGGACTGGTTAGAAGTCATTGTATGGAGACTTTCAAAAATCTTTAATATGTGAATTCTCTTATTCTCTTTTGTTAAAGCTATCATTTCCCTTTTGAGCATCTAAAAATAATACAAAATGTTTACCAGTCAGTAAAACCATCATAATAAATGGGAAAATTCCATTTTCACTCTCCATTATTACAGTATGTTGGATGTTAAAAGAAAAAAATTGCAAAACTGCTTTAATTTACAAAGAGGATGAGGAATCCTGATCATCCCCCATCCCCCACACCTCGGGTTGATCTCTTGAGTAAGACAGCTATAGACAAAGGGCTTAGTAATATTGAGTTTAGATATGGTTTCCAGCTTCTGTGGACACCTGTGCCATCTGAGGAATGATCTGTGGTGCTGAGGGATTTAATATAACATAGAAACATGGTATTTAGAATAATACAGATGAAGTTCAAATCCTGGCACCACTATATTGTAGTGGTGTGCTTAGACCAAGTTGCCTGTAAAGTAGTGAAAATGCTAATATTGATCTTATAAGGCTGTTAAAGAATAAATGAGATAATGAATAAAAACTCCTAGCACAGTTCCTATTATACAGTAAGTACGCAAATAAGGTTAATCATTACTCTTATTCTCACTTCTGTGCCCAAGAAATCTTTTTCACACTGAAAGGGGAGAACCCTTTCCTCACACTTCCAAGGGTTAGGACCCACTACAGGAATACAGCAAGAGTTAAAAACAAATCCCCAAAATGAGAGACCAGAATTTTCACTGAGGCCCCCAGGGTGGGCAATGGTGCTGTTTATTGGGGCTTAATAAGAGTCACAATCAACTATATAAATAAAGACACATAGAAATCTGCAGTTTTGTTCTCTGAGTTATGCTCAGTATTGTCACTGAATTTGGTACATTAACAGACAATCTGGTTAAAAGTAGAAATTGTCTCCTATGATCTTCAAAGTAGCAACACCCCTGTTTAGAAGCTGTAGAGCTAATTCAAACCAATTTTGCCATTATTTAGAGTTATAAACACAGCAAAAGGACCTTTTGAAGACATCATCTATTATTGTCTATAAAAGGTGGGAGTTTTCATCTTCCTAAGTATGTTTGAGTGTTAACAGGCATGATGAAGAAGTTTGTATAAATGCTTTCCAGATTTACCATGGGAAGCAGGCATAGTGGGGATAGTGGGGTGTCTTTAGGAGAATTTGTGGAATAGGAGCCTTTCCACTTTCCCAAATATTATAGGAGCATACAGACAGAGGTGCTTCTACTAACAGATCACCAGTAGTGTCCATTAGACCAGTTACTCTTAGCAAGCCTAAAGAGGAGGCTGGGCAAAGGGAGAGACTATCACAATGAAGGACCTTCCATGCATGAGGATACTGATGCCTTGGAACTTGGCATTTCCAGATCCCACCATTTTTGGCTTAAAAGTTACTCCTCTAGGTTAGTGCCTTCCTCAGCTATAGCACTGAAGAAAAGAATCAGTGACCCCAATAGTCAGGGAAGTATTAGAGCCTGGCAAGTTGGTTAAGCAGTCTCCATTTGAAGTCAGACTTCTTGGATTTAAAGTCTAACTCGGCCACTTTTATACCTGGTGACTTTGGGAAATCTTTTAGCCTCTCATCTCTAATTTCTCCATTTCTAAAATGAGATCTACTTCCTAGGATTTTTGTGGATAAAATCAGATAATGAAAGTAAAGAACGTAGCACATTTATTGGAACATTTTAAATGCTCAAAAAATTAGGATTTTTGTTGGTAATATTTTGGGGACACTGTAGGTTCCATACTGGAAAGCTAATCTAGTGAGATAAATTTTCTTTGAGTTAAATGTAGTAACAATGGAATCCTTAGGGAACTACAGAACTAAGAACATGGAGGATCATACCCTAGTCAGCATTTTGGGCTGAAGAGTAGTGGCAAGAGGTCTAAGAAAACCAGCAAATACACAATTTGTGGATACCTTGGACACTCATTAGAGTGATGAGATGATGCAGCCCAGTAAAGCCCCCTTATCTAGGATCTTGGATACCTTTATGCTGAATTGTGTTTTCCCAAAATTCATTTGTTGAAGTCCCACCTCCCAGGATGTCAAAATGTGACCTTATTTGGAGATAAGGTCTTTGTAGATACTAAATTAAAATGATGTCATTAGAGTGGGCCCTAATCCAATACGACTGGTGTCTTTATAAAAAGGGGAAATTTGGACATAGAAATATGAAGAGAGGGAAAATGCCTTGTGAAGAGTCATAGGGAGAAGACGGCCATCTGCAAGCCAAGGAGAGTCCTGGAACAAATCCTTTCCTTACAACCCTTGGAAGGAACCAATCCTACCAATGTCTTGGATTTTGGACCGTGAAACAACAAATTTCTGTTTTTTAAGCTGCCCAATTTGTGGTACTTTGTTATGGCAGCCCTTACAAGCTAGTATAGATATCACTTAATAAAAAAGTGTCATGGTGAGGATATTGGTGGGGCAATTAGTGGCATGTGAAAGAAGTAAGGCCCCCTTGGATTACAAAGAAAGCCATGGTCACAGACACTAGGAAAGGCATCTTGGGGGAGTTGCCAGTTTGGACGTGGTTTGATCCTGTTAAGTCACTTGGGAAAAACAGGATCCCAGAACCTTCCCCTCCTCTAGTTTTCCAAGGGGTTTTGGAACATAGTGGTAATTACTATCCCATTTACTTTCTACTTGATGTCAAAAGCATGCTCAAAGGACTCAGCATATTTAGGTAGGGACTCATATTTGGTTTGAGACTAATAGGAAGGGAAAGGTATGAACCTTACTTCCTAACTCTTCCATTTTTGTAAATCAAACTCAGATGATAGGAAACATCAATAGAAATATTTCTCCCTTTGTTTTGAATGACACAGGCCATTGGAGTTGTACATAGTTGTATGAAATTAATAACATATTCATCCAGTCTTTTGTCAGGCATTTATTGAGCACTTACTATATATCAGCTTCCACTGACATTAGGGCTTCGATGGCAGATAAAACTTGGTTCCTGTCCTCATAGGACTTACAATCTAGAGAGGGATGTATGTGAGCAAACAGAAACCTGCAACAGACTGTAACAATTGCTAAGAACTCAGGGATGCTATGAGAGATGAGATGCTATCTCATCCTGGAGGGGATTTAAGGAGGCTATGAAATGCCTTAAGAAATACATGACGCCTGAACCAAGTCTAGTAGGCCCTCCTAGCTAGATGAATACAGGTGGAGGGAAAAAACAGGACAATCCAGACAGTGGGTATAATACAAGCAGTGTCATAGAGGAATGAGAGAACATGATACATCTACAGTAAGTGCAAATAATTTTTTTTCAAGAACATGTTAGGTACCGAGGGAAGGAGAAAAGGATGGACAGTTACTAGAGGGTGTGTAGTCACCACAGGGAGTAGAAAATGAACTGATTTTCAAGTTAGAATTCATGCATTTATTCAATAGATATTTATGGAAGTTCTAAATATATTAGGATTAGAGGATAGAATAGTCATTTTTGATCCCATGGAAAAGGCTTACATTTGCATTTTGCCTGTGTCATTTTCTTGCTATATGGGTTCTGAGCAAGTCACTAACCTAAAGTAGGAGACTGCACTTAATTCCCTCATTGGCAAAATGAGAGAGCTGGATAAAGGTTGCTCTTAGTTCTAAAATGACTCTGCCATGAGCAGTAAGAACATGTTCTCCTAGTTGACATGGGTAGAATGTAGGGTTGGTTCATTTCCCCACCATTCTAACTCAGAGTATCCTGGGCCCAGAGTTAATAATTCCATATTGGGAAGAAAAGTGTTCAAACCACAGTCCCATTAGGGAACAATCTGCTTCTCCCAGAGTAATAAAAGTCACACATTTATGATTTGTATGAAATAAAACTGTGAGCTTTGTTTTTCTGTGAAAAATCTGTCACGTCTCTGTGGAAACTGGTTTTTGTCACTCAGAGGGTTACTGTAATAATTGTAGACTTTTCTACACCCATTCTCACCCCAGGAAACAATGGGATATTTACATCTTAGTTTATGAGCAATTATGACTCAATTGTGAAAATATTAAGTGTTGAGAGGAGAGAAACATGGCTGGCCCTGGGGAAATATCTCAAGCAAATAGAATTTGTGCTGGATTCCCCTTCCCTTCCTGACCATGCTTATGTACCCCTCCTTTCTTTCTTTACCCTCACCTTAATCTGTCTTCTCATTTAGGTTGGTACCCAGTGAATGACTGGTGCTTATCAGCCACTAATTATGAACTTAAGAAAATGATCTCTTATATTCCTTATAATAATTCATGAAGAATATATCATCCCTTTTTCACAAGTAAGGAAACTGAGACTCTGAAATAAGAGAACTTTTCCAAGACCATATAACTAGTAAATTCCAGAGCTAGGATTGGAACCCAGGTATGGTTTCCCCCCAGGCTTTCCTCTTATTCATATTCTCTCTCTTTCTCTCTCTCTCTCTCTCTGTCTCTCCCTGGAAGAATAAGCTTACGCCCAGTGAGCATGCTTGTTGTAGGTATCAATTTTGTAATTGTTGTATCAGTATTGGTGTCTAAATATGAATCAATATTGATTTCTAAATCATGCTTTCATGGAGCATAGCCATCCATACTCCTTACCCAGCTTCAGTGGTTACCACCCTCACATACAAGTTTGGGGGAACTAAAACTCTTCTTTCTGCCATAATGTTAGGCATAAACCTTCCAGCATAATGCATTTTTGAAGCAATTAAACATTATTTAAATGGGGTGTTTTTTATTTTATTTTATTTGGTTTTAATGGAAAAAGTACTTTGAAAAACCTTGAAGACAAGTATCTTTCTCTATGGAAGTGACTATAAGACAAAGGCAAAAAAGAATTTACCAAGTAGAAGATAAAAAAGAAACAAACAAACCAAAAAACAACAGTGACAAATTGAGGCTCCTCATTGACATTTCATATGGCCCTTGAGAGTAAAGGAAGTATGTGGTCACAGAACACAAAGCAGTCAGCCAGGACTATTTTCATGGCCACACAACTTAACATTCTAGTGAAGGAATCAGAACAGAAATAGAATAACTGGTGGAGAAACCACAAGAATAACTCTCCTCCCTGCCCCCACCCCCAACAAAATGGTATTTAACAAATGACAGCTGATGAAATAAGCCTAGAAATAAGAACAGTATGTTTTGGCGCCTGTAAAAAGAGTTGCTTAGCATTATTTATGTTCAACCAAATATTCCTCTTAGTTTCCTCCTATAAATTGTCCCTCTCCTCTCTTGAAACTGTATATTAACCTAAAATCCATTAACCATAATGGAAAGGAGCAGCCATCTTGTGGGCCTGTTGTAACTTTCAAAGATGTTCTGCAGGATATGGCTACCCATACCAGTTGAAAGGATATTTAGTCTTTGCCAAACCTGTTTGTTTGTTTTCGTTCAGCCACTCCATTTCCCTTCATTTTGGCAATAAGGCTGACTTGCAGAGATTCCCCATTCTAAGAAAACTAAGACTGCTGCTCCTCTTTAATCATCTGGAGAATGAGTTTTTCTCATCTTGACATTGCTGCTGACCTGTACACCTAGTTTAAGCCCTACAACCTTGGCAATGCCAATGGGTCTGCACAGTATTTTATACACAGCACCAAGGGTCCCCAAAATGAGCTACATTTCAGATTGAAGAATTCAGCAGCCTAGACTGAGCAGTAGAAGTGATCTAAGAGTTTTCTACCTGGCCCTAAGTAGGTTTTTTCACTCTGGCTTGAGGGGCTTTCAGAAGATTCCCATCCTTCTTGTTCTTGCTCATCTTTGTAGCTGGTCATTTGTATGTATTCCTCTTCACTCCCAGCCCTGATTTTACAGCCTTCCAGTCTCATATTGCCAAATCTTTGTGTCTCTTCACAATTTCAAATATATCATGGCCAAAAGAAGTCCTTCACTTTCTCCATTCCACTGGCTGACCTCTTTCAGAATCTCTCCCATGTCTGTTTAAAAAAACTAATGTTTGACTCCTTCCTCAACTTCTTCTTCCTCTCTCTCTTCTCATTATTAACTCAATTGGAATTAAAAAAAAAAAAACAAAGACAAACCTATTGTTTCTCTCTCCACACTCTATCTGGTCCTAGTTTTTGTTGGTGGTGGTTGTTGTTCTTTTTCCTTCCATTGATGTTCTCCCAGCCTTTATACCCAAGAAACTATGATCATGCCTTAGCTAATATTGTTGTCTCTAGTCTTTTTTTCTTCCAATCCTTTCTGCATATCATATAGTTATACTGTTCTCAAGACAGTATTTTCCTTGAGTTTGTCCACTATTTAGAAGCCTGGGCTAGGATCCAGGCTTTCCTGTATCAGCTTTAAATAAATACTTTGCTACTTTTTAAGGTATTATAGAACCTACTGCAAATCTATCAAACCTCATTTCTTGCTGTTCCCTTAAACACATTTCTACATCAGACAATTCTCATTCACCTTACCAACACAGAGTTTATTTCTAACTTTCATATCTCTCCTGAGATAGGAAAGGTTTTTTAAAAATACTTCTTGTTTATGCTAATCCTGTTCGTTAAAATCTAAATCTCAGCTCTTATCCTTTGTCATGAAGTTTTCTCTGACCATTCAATCCTGTAACCTTAACTGATTTTTTGCTTCTTTGAATTTCTGTTGATCTCTACTGATTGAATGTTGTCTTGTATTTTTCTTGAATACTTTCATGACAATTAGCCCCATCTTTCCAATTAGAGTATAAACTCATTGAAGATCAGAGACTACTCTAAATTCTCTTTCAAATTAACAGAGAGGCTAATTTTTGTTATGTCCATCCCTCATTCTCTGATCAAAGATAAAATTTTCTGCCATTTCTCTTTAAATAGCCCTTTAAAGTCTATGGCATATTTTCATATGTGGTATCATTGAATCAGAAAGCCTTACCAGAATTTAAATAATTTGTATTTTCAGAGAAAGTAGCTGCCAACCATCTTCTGTAGAGTTGCAAGGACACCCTGGAAAAAACCTTGGTACCTATTTCAGTAAGCAAATACATGCCAGATATAATGACAACAAGTTGCAAGAGCTTCTGTTTTACTCATCAAACCTCTGTCAGGATGAGGAACTTTTAAGTAGGAGTGGAAAGCCTGCTGGGGGAGCCTACAGAGTTAGCTGAGTGAGAAGCAACTCATTTCCTTCAGCTCCTTCTTCCTGACATTCAGAATTAAGGAGCTCTGCTTGTTTCAGTGTGGTCCTGACCAACCATCAGTGGCAAGAGAGGGCAACATGAGCCTTTAAGTAAAGTTAACACAAGTTCAGAGGAAGAGTGGACATTGTTTTTTGTCTGAGGCAGCAAACACTAGAATCAACTTTCATTCAGCTCTTCTTTGGAATGATCTCTCATGGGGAACAAAAGACCCGAAAGGTCTGAAAATTAAGGCTATCACACACTTGGAGGTCAAGCCTACAATGAGGCTCAGCATAATCTATGAAGAAGCCCTGCAGCCAGCAGTGGGCAGCATAAAGGGATTTTAGCCCCCATCACGTTTCTGGGTACAACCACTGGAAATCACTCTGCCCCAGACCAACACTCCCCAAGTTTCACTCAGGACTCACACCTGATATAGTATATCCTATGTAAGTGGCTTTGAAATTGCTTTGATCCTGGGAGCCCCAGCCTTCTTTAATGATTATTATACTGGAGAGTGAACCTGCCCCTACTCAAAGAATGGAATGGAATGGAAAGGAATAAGGTAATGGAAGGGAAGGAAAGAAAAAGAGAAAGAGAAGGGAAGGAAGGGAAAATTTGTCTTAGCTACTATGCTTTGGCCATGACCAGCCAAGTTAAACCCAGCTTCTATTCAGTAGCTCTCCATGAGAGTAAGTACTCTTCTTCTCTCCTACATACTATTAAGCACAAGAGGTCCTTGAAATTAAAATGTAGAGAGGGTTGAGGGCTTGAAGAAATACAGACCAAACTTCCCTCTTCTGATAAGTGAAAGTTCAAGTGTAATTGTATTTTGGGATTTGACCGAGTCATATTCTGCATGCATGCAGAATATAAAGAGGGTTCCATATCATTTTGATCTTCACAATAAATTTGTAAATTAGGAAGGCCAAATATTAGCTTTTTGTGGCTGATAGTCAAGAAAGGCTTATTGATTGTATAATCTTCTAAAATATCCAGTTTCCTTCTTGACCTGGTGTGGTAGGCAGAATAATGCCCCCTCCTCCCCAAATGTCCACTTCCTAAACCCTGGAACCTGTGAATATGTTATTTAACATTGCAAAGGGATTTTGCTAATGTGAGGTATCTGGAGATGGGGAGATTATCCTGAATTATCTGGTGGGACCCTATGTAATCACAAAGATCCTCATAAGTGGAAGGAGAGAGTCAGAGAGGAGATGTGATGAAAGAAGCAGATGGGGAGCAGGAGAGGTGGAGGGAGAGAGAGAAAGAGAGAAATCTGAAGATGCTGTGCTGCTGCTGACTTTGAAATGGAGGAAGGGGCATGAACCAAAGAATGCAGGTGGTATCTAGAAATGGAAAATAGTCAAAGAAATGGATTCTCTACTAGAGCCTCCAGAAGGAAGGCAATCCTGCCAACACCCTTATTTTCGGACTTCAGACCTCCAGAACTGTAAGATCATACATTTGTGTTGTTTTAAGCCAGTAGATTTGTGGTAATCTGCTACTGAAGCAGTAGGAATTTAATGCACCCAGCTAAGGTTCTATAAGTAGCAAGTCTTTACAACAAAGCTGATGATGTAATCGATTTTACTACCTATCTATTTCTAGATGAAAGTAGTTAGTAAAATAATTAATTGGAAGAGATTATTTGGTGCTTACTTACCTGATACGGTCATTGTGTATTTCTCGTTTCCGGGTAGCACCAGCTTCTCTCCTTGCAGACTCATTCAGCTATGCAGCCCGCCTCTGATTGTACCTCTGTGTGCACCTGTCAGCCTGTCAGCACACTTGGGCCTGAAAGTAGAACTGTGGGTAAGGCCAGTGTACATTCTAAAGGGTCAGTGAAAATTTTTGTATGCTTAAAGCTTTTACAAGGTATTTTCAAGGTCCACTCATACCATGTCACTTCACAATTATTAATTAAAAATGAGAATTTGCTTTTGTGACATTTGAAGAACTCTGCTTGGAAACTTCTACATAATTTTCTGTTTCTCGGGGTTTAAGTTCAAAATTTTCAGGTTGCCTGTTGAATTTCATTGGAGAGAAATGACCTTCACATTAATGTATTTTTTTTACTATGAGTCTTTTTCATTGTTAGTAAGATTCTAGGAAAACTCATGTTCTTCATGCTGTTTTCCTCATTATTTGTGTTGTGGTTTTTCAAGAGGTTCAAGCTAAGTCAACCCAGATATAAGTAATAAGCTTTCAGTAACTTGGTGAAGTTTCCCAAGTCTCTAGCATTTACAAAAATTTTTTCTCTAGAAAGAAAGCAGTCAGACATTGCCATAATTCCATAACTTGTTATATTCAGCTATACTGAATAGCGAGTTTGAAATGTTATAGGTATAGCTTCTTGTTCCTCATAATCATGAACAATCATTGAGCACTTACTGTATATCAGGTTCTAAAATAAGTATTTTATGTTTATTGGCACGTGTGATTTTAAAAACAGCTCTATGATATCATATGGTAGTTTGGTTTTATTAATAGCTACAATTTTTCACACATCCCTTGTCTTAGTCCATTCAGGCCACTATAACTAAATACCATAGACTGGGTGGCTTATAAACAACAGAAATTTATTTTTCACAGTTCTTGAGGCTGGAAGCCCTAGCTCAGGGCTCTGGCAGGCATGGTCATTTTCTCTGTTGAGAGCCCTCTTTTTGGTTCATAGCTGGCACCTTCTTGCTGTGTCCTCACATGGTGGAAGAGGCTAGGGATTTCTCTGGACCCTCTTTTATAAAGCACTAATCCCATTCATGAGGGTTGCACCCTCATTACTTAAGCACCTCCCAAAGGTTCTTGTTTCTAATATCATTATCTTTAGGGGTTAGGATTTCAACATATGAATTTTTGGGGAGACTCATTCAGACCATAGCATCCCTGAATCCATACCCTTTAATAATTTCTTTCAACACTGATTCAAGGCCTGGCCATGTGACTTGCTCTGGTCAATGGAACATTGGCAAACTTGATGCAAGCAAAGACTTGAAAAAGTGCTTGCACATTTCCCTTCTTTCTCTTGGACCTTTGCTACCACTGGTGAACAGATCTAGACTAGCTTTCTGGAAAGACAGGAGTTATATTGGAGAAGAGCTAAGGTATTCTAAGCAAGGGCATTCTAAACTCTGCTGTCCCAACTACCCTTCCAGGTGATTGCAGAAGCCTGAGTGAGTCTAGCTGAGGTCAGCCCAGCTTGCCCAGACTGTGAGCAATAGTATGTGCTGATTAGTTTAAACATTAAGTTTTGAGGTGGTTGGTTACTTAGCAATAGCTAAGTGATACATGTAGATACTAATATTCTTATTTTATATATGAGGAAACTGAATTTTAGAAAGATTAGGTAGCTTGTTCAAGACTGCGAACTTAACCATATGAAGTTAAACCACAATTTGCAAAACTGTGAAATGAAATCTTCAACCTAAAAATTGGTAGACTGGTTCCTGTACACACACATACACACACATGCACACAGAGTGTTTCCATTCTTAAAGGGCAGAAGTGAGCATTATGAAATAGATGTAATGTAATGGAGCATTCGGCGATCATCACTAATCTGTTAATTTCACATAGGTGACATTATTGACATTCTGGGCAGAATAATTTTCCTATTGTATAGGAGTCTTCTTGGGCTGCAGAATGTTTAGGGACCTTGCCTCTGTAATGTTCCTAATGCTCCCCAACCCCAGTCATAATGACCATTAAAAATGTCCTCCTAGTAATTTTGACTATTAATCTTAGCATCAACCCGCTGCCTCAGATTTGCAAACCTCCCTAAATGGGGGATAGTGCTGGGAGAGATATCACTTCTGTTTGATATCCACTGTAGTAATTTTTAAAATATTAGATTTAATACAAAATACATGTTTGTGTGTGTGTGTGTGTGTGTGTGTGTGTGTGTGTGTGTACCAATTAAAAATAATTTAATTTAATTATTTGGGCCTAAGAAATTAGGCGAACATCCTTGACATCACCACTCAGGTAAAGAAGTACTTTGTCAATCAATCTCAGATACCCCTCCTAGGTTTCCTGTCTCTATTGCAACTCTCTCCATCCTCTCAAAAGTAACTACTATCTTAGATTTTATAATAACCACTTCTTAAATTTTTATTTTTTTGTAGTTTTATCACCCAAATGTATGCCCCTAGTCAATATAGTTTTATTTTGACTATACTTTTTTTTAAATATGCCTTGTCAGCCTCTTTTAATCTGAAGGTAACCCCTCCATCATTTTCTTTTATTTATAATTTGTCAAGGAATATTGGATATTTAATTATTTCAGGCCTACGGCAATAAATATGTGAAAACACATTTTTGTTTGAAAAAATGGTAATATCATTTATATAATCAACTTATGCATAGTTTATTCAGAGTTTGTCACTACAGTGCATTGATTCAGAAAAATACTGTCATTTTGGCACAGTCATGTCTTAAGATAATGACCCCACTGCCTTTCTGCAATTAACATCATGGCCAAGGAGCACATCATGTTAAACAATGAGGTTAATAATTATTTCTCATGCAACAGGCCTTGATTGCTTCCAGGGAAGCTATTAACTGCAGCTCTATTCTACCCATACCTGTTCAAGAATGATATCATCACTTTAGCCATTTACTTCTTGCTTTTTCAATCAGGAATGATATAGAAAACGCTTTTGCTTCAACCCTTTCTCTCTGTCTCGTTGCTGTTTCATGGCTTTCTCCTCCCAAATTAGGAAAAAAATCAAAGCCTAGTCATTGTGTGGATCATGATGCTACAGATTAAGCTGCATTTTTCTTAATTCTCTACTTCAAGTTGGAATATTTTAGAATATCAGCTTACAGTATAATAGGGGAGGTAAGAAGCTACTTATCCTTTTGAAGTTGGCAGGTAAGTTGATTGCCTGGAAATCTGAGTGCTATTCAAAACCCACGAAATTTGCTTTCTGATTATAATAGCAATACATAATGATAGAAGACTTTGGGAGAAAGCAGAAAAGTACAAAGAAAATTAGTAAAAATGAGAGGATGATGCCTTATTGACAGAGTTCATTTTCCTCATTTTAATTTGAAGACCATATGTTTAGCTGTCATTTTCAGGGACAACACACCAGTGCCACTGCCCAAATACTGTTTTATTAGCTCTGCACCAATGCTGACGGCTAATCTGGACTGGTGTGTTTTTCTCTCTCCTAGCATGTATTTTACTGTCACTGCAGTCAGGATTAACAACTGTGAGGGCTCACCCATCATGTGAACTCATCCACAATTTGGTTTTGTCCATAATCCTGCATGGGACTGTCTTCTGTCTTTCTCTATACATCCCTTCCTAAGATCTTTGGACTACATGAGCATTCCTCCAAAGTGAGCAGATTTGTGTGACAGGTGGCTCCCTATCTAGTCTGGATGGTCAATTGGGATGTAAAATAACACTAAACTCATTAATCTGCAGTCCAGCCCAATAATATTCCTTGCTAGCTCTCACCAGAAGCTTCTTTATCTATAGTTGGGAAAGATCTGATCATTAAGAGATTTCATAAACTTCACTCCATCTTTATTTTCCATGTGATCTCTTAGCGTCCTAGGTCTCTGAGGGAGAATTTAACTGCTCCTAGGGAATACTGTTAGTATGATATGATAATTAGTAATGAATAATTTGTACTTGACACTGTGCCTGGCACAGTGAAAACTTAAACTCAGTAAATGTCAGCAAATACAATGATTAGTAGTAGAATTTTTAAGTGGGAGGATCCATGTATCAGCCAAATGAATATGGTCAAATATACAGTTAGAAATACATAAACATATTTAAGAAAACATGAAAGTGTTTAATCAGCTAAAGGGTATATTACCTATCATTCTCTGATAAGCTTGAATAATGCTAGAGTGACATTGCCAAAGCTGGAAAACTTCAATGGTCTGTACACTTTCAACTTTACTCAGGAGACAAAGATGACTTTACCTGCTCATTCTTTAATAATCCATGGTGCTCAACAGATTTGTTTTAGGTTTAGAATTAATTAATAGGTTTATAATTAATTTAATTTGGCTACTAAGTTGTATGTTCTTTGAGAGCCAAGAATGCACTTTACTCATCAATCTAGCTCCCAAAGCTCCTAGCAGAAGACCTAATAGCAGATAGGTTTTTAATAAATATTTAATGAGTGAATGAACCCATGGATTTGGTTAGAGTAAAATTGTAGGTTAAATCTGCTTTTTGTTTCCCTAAGAAAAGTTTTGGTTACAAAAGTTACTGAATTCATTCTAGGAATTATTGCAAATTCATGACTATACTCTGAATAATAATCTGGTAAAGCTAGAACAATAAACCTGAAAACAAAACATCTCTATACTCATTAATTTATTAATATACTCAGCACACATTTATGAGTACTCACTATGTTCCAGGTGTTGTATTAGGCATTGGTGGTTCAGTGGTAGAATTCTCGCCTGCCAGGTGTTGTATTAGGCAATAGGAATAGCAGTGTGAAAGACTGACATAGTTCCTGCACTTATGGAACTTAACAGACCAATGGAGGAGACAAATAAATGGTTAATTTCAAGACTATCTAGTCAACATTATGATAGAGCCTCTCATATAGATAGAACCTATGCATAGCCTAAACCATTGGTTCTCAAACTTAGCAGGCATCAGGCAGACATTTGAAGAGTTTCAAATAAACATGAATGTGCATTTAGGGTACATTATTTTTGGGGTCTTGAATTAAGAAATTTTCAAAGAGCCTGGAATTTGTTGTTGTTGTTGTTAAACTGTGATCTCTTTTAAGGCATAATTAACTGAGATTCTGTAAAATATTCAGTGCATTAATAGTGAGAGTTTTAACATTAGGCTAGAAACACTCTCAAGATATTTAAGCATCAACTAACTTGATTGTCTTTGAACTTCAGTGTGGTTTTTATTCATTTTTGTCCTTCAGGTTATAAAAATATACATTACCTGAACTAAAAAAAAAATATAGGGCACCCACACATATTCTAAGTATGGTCCTTGGAAAAACAAAGGGATGGGTTCTTCTTGGTTATTTCATCATATTAAACACCTGTACATTTCATTTTAGTTTATATTATAGCTGGCTTTCTCAGTTACAGGCATACAGAATATCCTTTCCCCACATAAGCTCTGTTTCTTGTAACTCACCCTCTCCTATTTGATTCCTTAATTCCACTGGCAATTTGGAGCAGCCTGCTTACTCATGTTGTGTCTGCAGCTCTGGAATCCTAGCCCTTGAGTCATGTAATCTCGGAAATCTTTGCTTTCTGCCTTATGTATTCACAGCAGTCAGGCCCCTTAAGGCCTTCCTGGAAATATCCCAAAATACTTCATTTTTTATTTTGTATTCAGTTTGAAGGGATTCCAGTTAAGTTAGCCTTGGGTTCCTAATTTTGACCAGCCACCCAATTGAAGACAGCCTCAGAGACCTCTAGTTTAGCAAATCAGCACCCTTGGTGGAAATCTGTGGATTTCCTACACGTCACACAATCATTTTGTGATGTCAAGCTTCCAAAATCATTATTTTTTTATTACAGGAAAACTTTCTGCAACCAATATTTAGTACTAGTAATTCCTTTTCTTCTTATTTAGTTTATCAATGAAAGACTGGGTGCCAAAGTAGAAAAAAATAAGGGTTAAAAATTTATTAAATATAAATATATTTTAATGAAACAATAACTAAAGGATGGAGTTTAAAGAACATTTATTAATACATTTATTCAATAAATTATAAACCTACTACATGCAGGTTATATTACTAAGTCACTGAGAAAGCAAGAGCAACTCTGACCCATTCTCTGCTCACGAGAAGCTTATAGTCTAGGTTGAAAGACAGAAAAATAAACAGCTAATTTCAGTGCAATTAAGTGCTATGTCAGGGGTAAGTACTGAGTATGATGACAGCAAAAGGAGGGGCCTCCTGGAGGAGGTTTTATTGAAGTTATGATAAGAAGGAGAAAAATAATTTAGCCAGGAAGAGAGGAATGCATTTTGAGCATTCTAGGCAGAGAAAACAATGGTACAAGGAGTTGGATTATTCCAACCAGTGATGGACTTGTCTTAGAAGGTCTCTCTCACATACTATGCTACTTATAATAGATTGTAAAAAATGGCCACAAATTCTTCCCCTCCTTGTATCAAAGCCCTGACAGTGTGATGTTACAGACCCTCCCACAAAGAGGTGGAATATATTTCTCTACCTTTTGAATCTGAGCAGGGCCCGTGACTTGCTCTGGCTAAAGGGACCTAAAGAAATGTGTTACTAGCAGAGACTTGACTATACTTATACACTGGAGCCTGACCTCTTGCTGAGCTAGAGCCCTGACACCATCATATTTTATGAGCCTGAGTTAGCCTGTTGGGAGAAAGAGAGATCACAAGGAGGAGAACTGAGGCATCCTGACTGACAGGCTGCCAACTGCCAGATTTGTAAATGAAGCCATCTGTAGGAAGCAAAATAAACCTCCTCCCCCAAAGACATCTACATCCTAATCTCAGAACCTATGAATATGTTACCTTACATGGCAAAAGAGACTTGGAAGATGTGATGAAGTTAAGGATTTTGAAATGAAGACATTATTCTTAATTATCTGGGTGGGCACACTGTAATCACAGGGGTCCTTATAAGAGAAAGATAGGCGGGCCAGACTTAGAGAAGGAGATGTGAGAATGGAAGCAAGGGTAGAAGTCACAGAAAGATCTGAAGATGCTTTACTGCTGACTTTGAAAAGGGAAAGAGGAGCCATGGGACAAGGAATGCAGTTGGCCTCTAGAATCTGGAAAAGGCAAGGAAACAGAGTCTCCTCTGGAGCCTCCAGAAGGGATGCAGTTATGCTGATACCTTGCTTTTAGCTGACGCAAGACTTCTGATTTTCAGAAATGTAAAATAATAAACTTGTGTTGTTTAAATAAGTTTATGGTGATATGTTACAGCAGTAATAGAAAACTAATACAGAATGCTAGACTGTCTGGTTGCCAGCCAACCTGCTAGCGGACTACAGCTGCATGGCAGAGCCCAGTAGAGATCAGTCAAGCTGGTACACTCCAGAAGAACCACCCAGACTACTCATGGGATCATGAATGATAACAGGCAGTTGCTTTAAGTCGCTAAGTTTTTGAGTGATTTCTTAACAAGAAGAGCTAACTGATATACTGATCTATAAGTTTAAAATTAAAAAAAAGCAAAATATGATTACATTAAGTTACTTAAAAATAGCTATTTCCTTAACTCTCTTATGGACTTCTGTGGGCAGCTCTGTAAAGCAAAAATTCACCATTCCTGCCTCTGAGTCTCCAGTCTGTCCTAATTCTGGACCTTCCTAAGTTTGGTTGTTCACCTCTTCTTTGGATTTCTAATTTTCTACAGTCTCCTTCCAATACAGTTCCCTTTTTACTTAAAATAGCCAAGACTGGTTTCTGTTACTGCTTGACTGTGAGCTCTGTAAACGCAATTTGAGAATACTTTCTCATTACCAACCTGTTATAAGTTTGTTAGATATCCTGATATTTGGAAAGCATCATAGGAAAGACATTTAGTCATCTCTAGATTTATCTTTCAAATTTTTGGCATTTTGTAGACACTTAAAAGAAAGCTGCATTGAGTATTATTTCATTGAAACAAGTCAACATGAACCTAGAGCTGCTTACAGAGAGCCTCCATGCCATTACTTGTCTCACTCTCTACTCAGCTCAGACTAAGTCATCTCTTTGGAATGCCATGAGAAGACATTCTATCCTTTGTTAAGGGACTTGACTGACCACAGTTATATTATTATGCCTATGTGTGTTGAAAAATTCCAGGGAAAGTTAGAAAGAATCACATGGGATTTTGGCTTGAATCAAATGAAACCAGTTTGGAATGAAAAAGCAAAGATACTTTGAGCAATGAAAGAAATTTCACAACTATTAAAAGTATCAGTTTTACTGCAAACTTTTTCCTTCCTTGAATGTCTTATAAATTATAGTTACAGCGGTGTACTTTTTAGAGTACGAATAAGGATCTTGGTGTTGCAAAATGTAACTCTGTTACATGGTATCTATCTTCTTTGAGTCCCAGTACTGTATTATATCAATTTCTTATATTATATGTAAATATGTCTTGCCACTCCTATTATATATGCTTCTTGCTCAGTTTGGGTTCTTTGTCATCAATTCTGTGATACTGTCACCAGAATCATTAATTTTCTGCCTCTTTTTTCTTCTGCCCCCACCAATCATTCCCTAACTCTTAATGAATTCAAGACCTACCTTCCCTGCTTTGCCACATAGGCTACTGAACATTGTGGAAATAAAATTGTATAACCACAAACTGGAACTTCTACAAGTTGAGTATTTTCAAGTCTAGCTGGGCTCTCAGTGCCACTTGGCAAACTTTTTACTTGATGCTGGTTCGTAGCCTGAACTCTTTCTCTTTTAGTACAGAACTGCCTCGGTGTTGACAGAGGAAATAGAGGCTGTCAGATGCTAATAATTTCCCTTCCCTACATTATAGGGAACTGCCCAAAGTAGCATCCATCCTTCTTTTTTGTCTTAAGGGAAAATGAGTTGATATTTATCAGCTGTATGCTGTATATCCAGCCAAACCTCTTCCCTGAACTCCAGACTCATATTTCTTATTGTCTACTAAACATCTCCACTGGATATCAACCAGGCTTTTCAAATGTAACATGTTCAGAGCAAAACTCCTGATCTTCTTTGCCAAATTCTGCTTTTCCATTGTATTCCCCGTGCCAGTTAATGGTGACCATCCTTCTAGTTGTTAAGGTCCCAAATTTTGGAGTCATGCTTGCCAACTAAGTCACTATAATCTTTTGTTTAAATTATTCCAATAATCCCCTAATTTTTCCTCTTTCATCTCACAGTCTGTTCTCAACACAGCAGCTGAAGTCATTATTCTAAAAATGTAAATCGGATCACAGTCTCTGCTCCAAACTCTCCATTACCTTCCCATTTCATCCCAAGCAAAAGCCCATATTTACAATGGCCCATAAAGCTCTATACCAATAGGTTCACCATTGCATCTCTGACCTTATGACTGACTACTCTCCGTACTCATCTACCTCCTTGTTCTTCCTTGAAGATGAGAGAGACTTGTTTTGGCCTTAGGCCTTTGTATTTGTTGTTCTCTGCCTGCAACAGACTTCCCCAGGTTATTCGCCTGCCTTTCCTTTTACTTCGTTCAGGCTCTTGTTGAAATATTTTTTTTCCTCCATGAGCTTTTTCTGATCACTTTATTTAAAATTGTCCCCACCTACCTAATCCTGCTGACCATTCTCTACCTCCCTTTCCTGTCTTACTTTTCTCCACAGTGCTTACTATGATAGAACATTTTGTATATTCACTTCTTTTGTTCATTGTCTCTTCCCACCAGAATGTAAGCATAAAAAAAGGAATTTTTGTTTGTTTACTGCTATATTTCCCAGTGCTTATGACATTCTTCGGCACATAGTAGATGTTCAATAAATATTTGCTGAATTAATAAATGTGTTTTTTTTTTCCTTGCTAAGGAACTTCTTTGTTTATACACTGCATCCAATTTCTACCATCTCTTTTAGGAATTCATTCATCAAGTATTCTCAATTTTTTCTGCATTTTTCCTCTCTCCCTCTCATCTAAATCAATGTTTTCAACTATATATATAGTTAAATATCACTAATATTTTTAAGAGATTTTATTTATTTATTTATTTACTTATTTATTTAATTTGAGAGCGAGAGTGAGAACGTGCATGAGAATGTGAGCAGGAGGAGAAGCAGAGGGAAAGGGAGGGGAAAGAATCTCAAGCAGACCCCACGCTGAGCTCGGAGTCCAATGTGGGACTTATTATCTCACTATCCTGAGATCATGACCTGAACCAAAACCAAAAGTGGATGCTTAACCCACTGAGACACCCAGGTGACCCAAACATCACTAATATTAAAAAAAAAATCTTCCCAGGCACCTGGGTGCCTCAGTCCTTTAAGCTTCTGCCTTCAGCTCAGGTCATGATCCCAGAGTTCTGGAATCCAGTCTTGCATCAGCCTCCCTGCTCAGCGGGGAGCCTGCTTCTCCCTCTGCCTGCTGCTCACCCTGCTTGTGTTCTCTCTCTCTAACAAATAAATTTTAAAAAAGAAAGAAAAAAAGAAAAAATAATCTTCCCTGTGGTTTCTGGTTTAGGTTGAGATTTTATGAAAATTATAATAAGGAAACACAAAATGAAATAAACACAATGTAGGAAAGAGGATAGGTTGAAGATCAACAATGAATTTTTTTAAAATGTCTGAAAATTGGAAAGAAAATGAGAGCAAGTTAAAAAATGAAATAGAATCTGAGGGCAGCTGTTAGCCCAGAAAACATGGAGGAAGGAGCTTCAGTGTGTGTGTGTGTGTGTATGTGTTTGAGGCACTGTCAGCTAATCTTCCTGATGATGCTCAGAGAGCATTTGGACCCCCAAGTGACAGGGAAAAAGGGCAGAATGAGAAGTGAAGCTAGGAGGGGATTTTTTTTTGACATGTGTTTATGGAAAGTTGTACCATTTTGTTCACCCATTTCGTCTCTCCATTGTTATACAAAGAGCTGTTTATTGCAGAGCTAGTGAGTAGGCTAGGACATAATGTACTTTTGAATTTTTCAGATCATGAGCATCTATTACTTTGACTTAGATCTTAAAAAAAGAAGCAAAAAGGTTAAAGGTATCAGAGGAAAAGGCAGGCGAGAGTAGTACTTAAGAGCACAGACCCAGGCACTAGACTGCCTGGGGTTTGAATCCAGGGTGTGCTACTTACTAGCTGGATCACCTGGGGTAATTTACTTAGTCTGTGCTGCAGTTTTCCTGTTTTTAAAATGGGCATAAATATAAGTGTTTTGCTTATAGCGTTGCTGTGAGGAAGAAATGAGTTAAAATAGATAAAGTACTTGAACAAGTGTCTGGTAAATGTGATATACTACAATTATGTGCCTGGCCAAGGAAAACGGGTTGGGGGGGTAACCTGCCATTAACCAACTGAATGTTTTATTTCCTCTAACTTGACCCATGTCTAGTTTCACTAGTAATTCTGGTTTTGGTGGTCTTTTGAGGGAGAAGAATAAGGGTTGAGAATGACCAATTGCTTGGGATTTCTGAATAAGGAGCAAGGAATGGGGAAAATTTTATTTGATTGGCTGTTTAAAATACAACTTGTATCCTAACCATCATGCCTGGATCAATACCTTTGTTTCTGCTATTTTCATCTTGAAAGAACTTTTATCCAGTTTTTTCATATTCTAATTAATTTGGGGGAAATAAACAAGCCCTACTCCCTCCACAAAGACTTTGATGAAATCCTTGGCTCCCTCATCGCTCTCTTCATTTTCTTGCATATACTGTTTGTTCATCACATTTAGTCCCATTTTATACTGTATAGTCTAATTATTGGGAACACAGAAGGTAATACTTTATCATATGCCATCATGTAGAATGTATTTTGCTAATTACTACAGGGTTTCAGTGTTTATTTATTTATTGGTAGCAATTTTTAGGAAAGAACATTGATTTTCCTTTGACCTAAACTTTCCTGTAAGATCTTGTACTTTCTTCTTCTTTTCACAACTACACCTCTAGAAATGGAAATCTGCATTCAATAATAGTGTGGTTTCCACTTCCATAGCTTGTTTACTCCATAAACTTCTAGAAATTGCTTTAATCCCTCTATTCTGCTAACACTACTCTCATTGGGGTACACAGTGGCTTCTTAGTTGACAGGGAAAAATAAATATTTCAGTTCTTATTTTTTTATCAATTCAACATCAGCATCTTGGCCAATTCTTGAGTCTTGAGTCCCCGTGAAATTTCTTGAATCTTCTTTGTTGGATTCCGGGAAAGTGTCCTTCCCAGCCCAACCCCCACCTGTGACCATTTCTTCTCAGCCTATGAAGGTATCAGTATCTGAGAAGATCTTTTGTAGATCTTTCACTCCATAGCTGGTTAGTATTATGTATTCAAAATATAATTTATGATGAATTAGGTAGTAAGCAGGGTTACTCTTGTATTTAATGGGAAATGTTCTTAAGAATTGAATTATTGTAGACCAGTGTAACACTTCAGATAATATATTCTAAAGTAAGGAAAATTATTGAGATAGGAGCATGGTTTTGGACATCTAGAATTGTGGGGAAAAGTGTATGTGGGAAAGTTAAAAGACAGTTTTTTTGGTGTTCAGAAGTATAATTAAAAAGGACACTTGCAAAGCTAAAACCATTGCTAGAAAAAATTTTTAAATGCATTTCTTAGAGAACTCACCTCCATGGAAATTTTCTTTTACTCTCCTATGCTCCTCCAAACACTGCTCTGTAGAACAGATACATTAATAGTGCATCAATTATATATCATCTGGGAATATTGGTAGGAATAGGGAGTACCCTTATTCCCTATTCCTCTTTTCCTTCAGAAGGAATTTTTCCCTTTCAGTCCCTTTATTCTCTGTTTCCTAGGAGGATCAGAGTGATTCAGAGCTTGGTGACTTTTAGAGGAGGACCTGGTAAGTATAGTCCCTTCCTCCCCCTTGAGTCTTTGGGGTCTGCCTGTCTTCAGAGAATATGCCCTGGTAGATCATGTGGAAGGCGTAGTGGTAAAAGTCCCAAACTTGCTTCTTATTTGGAGTGAGTAGGTGAGAACATTTGCTTAATTCCAGGGAATCAGTAACATAATAAAATAAAATTAAAAAAAAATTCTAGGGACTCAGACTCAGTAAGTCCATTGTTGCCTCATGTTCTCCAAGAGCCCTATTTTGGTCTCCATCTGCTTCATTCTGCTGTTCATCTCAATGAACATTTTGTTCACCTTTTGAACATCTCATCATTCAGGAGGGGAAAACAAGGAAGTTGTTTAATAGTCCCCTCAAACTCCCATATTATCTTCCAATAGAGTCACTCCTCACTATTTGTGACACCAAAACGATCATTTCACTGACATTGTCCAGCCTGGAAGTAGCTTCAAGTCAAAATCTCTCTGTGACTTTCTTAAATTGAAACATACCCACTTTTGGGTGGATTTCATGGTTCCAAAGAAACAAAAGTACAGCCCCATGTGATCTATTCACCATATTCATCTCATAGAGGTGGTTTCAGCTAGAATTCTTGTGGTCATGTATTTTTGTTCCTTATTTTTGTCATGTAAATAACAGATAACAACAACAACAACAAAATTCTATGACGTACCAAAGTAGGAAGAGACTAGAAACAGGTGCAAGAGAAATCCTGCTTTCTTCATTGGAAAATTAAATCTTGTCTAATATCATATAGTTCTCATTTCTAGGATTTTCTTAAATCTAATCTGAATGAAAACCAATTTTCTCCAAACTCTAGAATTTTGTTTTTCTGAAACCATTTTTATAAAACAACAACAACAACAAACCAATAACTTTGAAATTAGGCTCAGAATCCATGACAAATGAAAACCCCTTCCTTTGGGGTTCTCACTGCTACATAATAGTCATAAAATGCATTTTATAGTATTCACTTTAGGGTAATAAAATGTTATAGGCTTTCATAGACAGTTTCAATCAGCATCTCTAATTTATATGTAAAGGAAATCTTGAGTCATTCCAGCTTAGAGGGAGAATGCTTGGCACAGTTAAAAACTGAGATCCTAAGGTTATAATCCTGAGCCATATAAGGTTCAGTCAACTTAATTTAGCAAAAGTTTACAGTGCAACTACCATGTATGAAGTGTGGTATTAGAAACTGGGGATTCAAAGATTAATCAGACCTGGTCCTTGTCCCTGAGATTCTTAATCGTATGGAAGAGACAGATGTGAATTCATCCAACCAAGTGATCCTCTTCTTATGAGGCACCAGAATAACTAGCCTAGGTTTTGGCCAAATGGATTAATGCTAGGTTTGGATTTCTAAAGACTGGATCTTGGGCTGGTAAGGGCTCTGAAGTATCCAGGACTAGGCAGAATTAATTGATAATCAAAACAAACCAAACCAAAACAACAACAAAAACAGTCTTTGGAGAATTCTAAGGTCTATCACTTTCAGACTTTAGGAATAGAATTTAGTCCCATAAATTAAAATCCAAAGGACCAGGAGTCTGGTAGACACTAGGACCAAGTAGAGAATGAGAATAAGGCAGAAGGAAAATGAGAGGACCCAAAATCTTTGCAAAGAGCAGGCTGGCCAGCCCATGACTCATTTCTGGTGGCTACTGACCATGTGAATTGGGAGCTAAAGGCCCAAGTTGGGACGACACCAGCCAAGCACTAGATGTCCATAGTATAGTTGGAAGGAGAACAGGGATTTCAGCAAATCATGTAAGTTGGTTGTTATTTTCATCAAGTTCAGTTTTTAGAACTGGTGCATGGGGCTTTTCCTAAAAGAAGCAAGGTTATATAGAGATGGACTACCTAAAATCAGCAAGAGCATTGGCATATCCATACACTTTTGGGCTTCCTACATTTGCCCTTTTGTATGTCATGTGCTTACCTATAGATCTGGGGGCGAGTGAGACTAGCCCCCTTCAAACCATTAAGAACAAGAAGGGTACACGGTTCTCCAAAAGGAATACTGGGGTGCTGTTTCAAAATTTAAGAGGAACAGATTTCAGACAGGCAAAAATATATGTCCTGCATGAAGAGGAAAGTCACAATATCAAATGCAACCGAGGACAAGGATTATGAGGAAGAAAGAAGACCTCTGAATTTATCAATAATCACAAATGTGATACAAGAAGCAGGGTGCTGTAGAAAAGCTTCACAGCCAGGCAGATATCAGTCTGAATCCTGGTTCTGCCTCTTACCAATTTTGTAATTTCTGGCAATTCAAATCATCTCTCTGAGCCTCAATGGTAAAGCCAAAATTATGATTCATACGCGATAACTTGAATATGGAAGATTAGAATCCCCCCCAACTCTGGTACATTGGTGGTAGTTATTATTCTTAACAAGCCAAAAAATGAATGGAGAGGAAATAAAAATAATAAGTTCATAGCTCTGATGTAAGAAGAGTAATCAAATGCAAGGAAATAGAGAAATCAGACAATAGCTAGAAGGGCAGATCTGTGAGCCTTGTTAGAAATCCTCAAGTGAAAAACGAATTGTAGAGAAAGGAGATAAATGAGAGCAATTCACAAGTCACTTAAATAATGTGAAGTAAAGGGCGCCTGGGTGGCTCAGTTGGTTAAGCGACTGCCTTCGGCTCAGGTCATGATCCTGGAGTCCCGGGATCGAGTCCCACATCGGGCTCCCTGCTCAGCAAGGAGTCTGCTTCTCCCTCTGACCCTCCCCCCTCTCATGCTCTCTCTCTCTATCTCATTCTGTCTCTCAAATAAATAAGTAAAAAATCTTAAAAAAAAACACTTTATTAAAATAATGTGAAGTAAAGACTCTTTCTCTTCCAAAACTAAAGATAAAGACACTTCCTTCATAGACTATCTCAAATGTTTATTCTTATAAAGTTCTCTTTGATGCCTCTAGCTAGGCACAGTTGCTCCTCCCTGTGGCCCTCAATGTCCTTGACATACCTTCCCCCATAGCCCTTACCATGCTGTAACATGAAGGTCAATTTATACATGTCTTTCTATCACCTTGTAAACTTCAACACTAGTATTCGCCCTATGCTCAGTGCCAAGCACAGTTCTTAACTTATATTACCTAACTCACTAAATGTTCTTTGAATGACTGTATGGGTAAGCACAAGCAATTGCTTTCCTTTTCTCCTAAAAACAATACTACTGCTACTGACTTTAATCTCTTGGGTGATTTGTTAGAGAAAATTAGTGTCTGGCCAATTGTTTATATATTGGGACATATGAAAGACAGTCCTGTCTTAATAAGGTTAAGGTTTCATCTGTAGAATGTACCCAAAGGGAGCCATTGTTGTCCTCCTTGCTGAATTGCAAGTTTACAAGTCTCTCTCTTTATTTAACTATGTGCTCCTCCAGGCTAGAAGCCAAATCTTATTCATCTTGGTATATAGATCCCAAATTTCACTCACACCCTCAACTCCATAGCAGAAACTTCCCTCGGTCCCTGACACTTAGAGAAATTCTGTGAATGTTTGGGTAATTAATAAACGAGTAAAACCCAGGTAAGTGAGATTTAAACAATGCCTAGAGTGGTATTATTTAAACGTACAGTTAAATAGTTGTGCCTCTCTTACAGAGCATTTGTTTATAAAATGATTTAAGCACATCATTAGCACATCATAAAGCTGCCCCCTTTTAATCTCTTTGTTACATTACATTGTGAAACTGTTAGCTGTGATATCCCCACTGAGAGTATTTAGTGTAGATAACTAATTCAGTTCACTGAGAGAGGAGAACAGATTTTAACTGTTACTTATTTCTTATATTTGTAGCTGAGTTGGCCATGTCAGAGAAAAGCTACAATCATTGATTTTCTTATTTACTGCATATGGAACATGGAAAACTCTCTTTGGTGAAGGGAAATAACTAAATAAAGGAGGTTGGGGTCCATCTTTGTGATGAAATGTAGTGTAGTATTAAGAAGGAAATCTTTCATTTCCAAAGATTGACTAGGGTGGTACATAGAAGGGAATCCCAAATGGTTAAATTTCGGGCCTTGAAAGAATTCCACCCAACAACCTCCTCTAGCATTTTCATTTGATTATGATTTGGATCGTTTTCCTTTAAGCTTTTCCCTTGAAATTACTTATTCCAAGATTCTTAAATCAGTGGCAAAAGAATTGTTGGCCAAAGTTACTGCTTCCTTTATATAAATGGTCTTTTCAAATTATGTGACTTTCATTTAAAAGTGGCTCTATGCGGCCATGATGTTTACAGTTTGCAATCGCTTAAGAGCTGTTTATGATCTTTGCCACTGAACCTGGGCTTTTTTTTTCTCCTTTCTTACAACTCTTGTCTTTTCTCTCTGCTGAGGTGATTTGAGAAACAGAAACACGGAGAGGCTTAGACATAATTGCACACTGGTCTTTTTATTTTCAGTTTAAGGTTGACTCTTTCAAGGACAGATTGGCATGGATCACTGCTTGTTGCTTAGAATTTCAGTAGTCATTAGACAGACATTTATAGAGCACTGGCTATGAGCCAGACACCGAAGGTACCTATGTGTTCATATACTGTAGGAACCATGTCTTCTCTAGAAGACATTTAAGCCTATTAACATTTCCTGATCAGTGTGATGAGTGCTATAATGGTAAGCACAAGGGAGCTACTGAAGCACTGACATCTAATTCCACATTGAAGGGGGCGGCCTACTTTCTGGGTGGGTGACACAGTCCTTAGAATAAGAGTAAAAAAATAAATAAATAAGAGTGAGAGTTATCCAGGGGAGAGGAGAGGATGGTAAGACAGACAAGATGGACAGGCCCTGGGCGCCGGGGTGGCTCAGTCGTTAAGCATCTGCCTTCGGCTCAGGTCATGATCCCGGTGTCCTGGCATCGAGTCCCACATCGGGCTCCCTGCTCCGCAGGAAGCCTGCTTCTCCCTCTCCCACTCCCCCTGCTTGTGTTCCCTCTCTCACTGTCTCTCTTTAAATAAATAAAATAAATAAATAAATAAAATCTTTAAAAAATATATGGACAGGCCCTTCTGAAGAAGCAGGAATTTGGGAAGCTGTAAGAAATTCTATGTAACCTATAAGGAGAGTGCAAAGGAGGAAGTAATGAGATGAGGTGGGTGGGGGGAAAAGATGATTAGATTATAAGCATTTACCATTTTTCATCTCCAATCTTCTATGAAGTGTGGATACCCAAGGTAATAGACCTTATTTCCTGGGTGAGTGAGAGATGGTGATGGAAAATGAAGGAAGCTAAGGATTGCTTCCTACACTAAAACAAGATGGAGAGACCCATAGGGAGAGCAAAGGATTTGGGAGATAGAGCTTAGACTCTCAGGTAGTCTGGATGGAGAAAGAAGCAGGTGGACAAATTGAGATGATGGTGGAGATTGAGGGAAAGGGAGAGACTAAGAGAGAAAGACATACACACATACAAACATACACATAAGGCAGGGACACTGCGAGACACACAACTGAGTAAAGTAGAGGCACTTAAAGAACACGTGTCCATCAGTGAATGAATGGGTAAAGAAGATGTGATTCACACACAATGGAATATTATTCAGCCATGAGAAAGAAGAAAATACTGCCACATGCAATGGCATGGATGGACCTTGAGGGCATTATACTAAGTGAGACAAGTCAGAGAAAGGAAAATACTGTATGATATCACTCGTATGTGAAATATAAAAAAGCTGAACTCATAGAAGCAGAGAATAGAATGGTAGTTTCCAGGGTCTGGGAGGTGGAATTGGCAAGATGCTATTTAAGAGTATAAACTTGCAATGAGTAGATAAATAAGTCCTGGAGATATGATGTACAACACAGTGATTATAGTCAACAATACTGTATTATAAATGTCAAAGCTGCTAAGAGACTAGGTCTTAACTGTTCTCACCACAAAAAAAGAAAGGATGACGTGATAAAGGTGTTACCTGATGCTATGGTGGGAATCCTACTGCAATATATAAAGGTATGAAATCAATGCTTTAAGCTTATACGATGTTATATGTCAATTATCTCAATTAGAAAAAAATAAAAGTATGCACAAGACAAGAGACAGAGATAGTGAGAGAACAAACAGAGAAATAGAGAAAGAGACACATTTTAAAAGACAGATATTAAATAGACCTAGAGAGAGCAAGAAATGAAGCAGCTACCATAGAACTCTGGGACAAGACGATTACTTATAGAGGTTATTAAGAAAGGTTCTCTGTTTACTGTGTTATGTAATGCTCTTTGTTTAGTAAAACTACCCTGCTTATGAACATTTTAAAATTTGTTTTTACTTTAGGATGTATGAACATGGTCAGACTGGCCTCATAGGTGCCCAGTTATGTAACACAGAGGTGAACAGTGATGGGAGCAGGGAAGGCATGTGTGCTGCATTACGAGGTTGGAGTCACTCCCTGTGATTCATGTGGTCAGAAATGTGACTTTTCTCTGCTCTGAACTCAGTATTCTAGCAGAGAGAGCTCTGAGGAATCTGGCTGCATCTCAGGAAGAGCAGTTGGACATCACCTTGCTTGTAAAGTCTTCCTAGATCTTGCAGACCTGGGTAAATGCCCCTCTTCTGTGTTCCTACAGCACCCTGCTTACCCCATTTATCATAGGCAGAAAATAGATGAACTCTAGTCGCACAACCACATGGGGCCATGTATCCTCATTCTCCATATATATTTTTTATTTTTTTTATTATGTTACATTAATCGCCATACATTACATCATTAGTTTTTGATGTAGTGTTCCATGATTCATTGTTTGCGTATAACACCCAGTGGTCCATTCAGTACGTGCCCTCCTTAATACCCATCACCAGGCTAACCCGTCCCCCCACCCCCCTCCCCTCTAGAACCCTCACTTTGTTTCTCAGAGTCCATAGTCTCTCATGGTTCGTCTCCCCTTCTGATTTCCCCCCCTTAATTTTTCCCTTCCTACTATCTTCTTCTTTTTTTTTTAACATATAATGTATTATTTGTTTCAGAGGTATAGGTCCATATATATTTTTTAATTTTAATTCATTCTCCATATATATTTTTAATAGACAACATGAAATTTCATATCACTAGAAACATAGGATTCTGACTTTTTATAGTGAATGGATGCAGTATAGGCAAGAAAACAGCCCATTTATTCATGGACATGTTTTTACACAAATGAGTCCTGGAGAATAGCTCAAATGGAGAGAAACTTTCAGAGTTATTCACCTCAACCAGCCAAGCTGGGACAAATTCTGTTATTTTTTTGCCTTTCTAACTTGCCAAAGTCAAGCCTTAAAGGTTCAACGGTTTGCAGGTACCTGCTGATGAATGTTATTATTCCCACATTTCCTAGGAGAAACAGCTAGGAGATGTTAAGACAGACTGCTCAAGGTGAGGGTATTAGTCAATGGCAAATCAAGGTCTAGATCACAGATTCTCTGTTTATGTCACTGTTATTTCCACTCTACAATACTGCGTCTCACTTCAAGGGAGTTCAGTGACTTGGAAGAAGCATATAGATGTTCAACAAGCACAGTCCATATACTTATGCCATCTCTAGATTATCAGGAGGCCAGGTGGAAATAATAGGTGGTTGGAGCCAACTTAATACATTTTTTCTTGACAAACTACAGACTTTCACTCCTACTAATGGTCAAATACCTTTACATTCTTGTTTTCTTCCTTATGTTAGGCACAGCTAACTATGAATAGTGAGTTTATAGTGGGATAGGCCAGGTAGAAAGGGTCCAGGACTTGGAAATGATTTCTCCTACTGTGACAGGCATGTTCTGTGATAGAAACAGACCCTTCTACAGGCAGGGGGATAACTCCAGTTCAGCAGGTGGAACAAAGATGTCAATGAGTGAATTGCTATATAGGAGATAGCAGCTAGGGCAGCAGTCTTTCATAGTGGGAATGGGATAGGAGAAGTCTAACAGGGAAATTGTTTCAACTGGGGGAATAGCATTGTAATAAGGAGTGTGAAGCCAGAATCAGAGGCCCCGCCCTTTTATACAAGGGCAAGATATCCTGGGTCAAGAGGATAGTAGAGGACTAAAACAATGCAAGGAAGGTTTCAGTCCCAAAGATTTCTGAGTGCATTAATAGCCTAGGACCTAACATGTGAGAAGAACATAAGGGCTGGGCTAGCAGGAAGAATAATGATATCAAGTCAAAAAAATGGTGAATGGAGATGCATAAAGCGCATTTACTTAAAGTTGAGATTTGTCCTAGAGAATGTGGTTATCTAAGTGTGCAGATCAGGGTCAAGATGTAAAGAAAGAGGAGGAGGGCGGAGTCTAGGAAACAGCAGAGGCTTAATACTTGTTTACTGAATAGATAGCAGTACTATTTTGGAGCATCTGACTCAGCTGCTGATGCAGAGATGTGTGGCAAGATGGAAAAGTCGCTCTAGAAGATGCTTGGTTAAAAACAATATGCTTGCAGCACAAAAACAATAACGTAAAATGTCTGTTGAGATATGAAATATCAGAGTAATGCTAAGAATATATCATTCAATTTGGATGATGCATAAGGAATAAGTAAACACATTCATCACTTGGATTTGCAAAAAAAAAAAAAAGTTTTTATTGCCTTCGTGTTGAATAGAAGACTGTGGAAGGAGAAAAACTCACCACATGATACAACATTAAAATAATAAAAAACAACCAAAATTTTCAGGCACAAGTTTCATTTATTTGGATTGAATGACTCCAAACTTTCCAGTTGGAAGCTCTTTTAAGAAAGAACATAGATATACAGTCTTTCAAAGGGCTCCCATCTTCAAAAATAGATTCCACATATAATCTAATTAATCAGATGGCAGCAAAGGTGTTTACCTAAGATGAACCCATTAGACATTATTTGCTTAATGCCTAAATCTACCATGTAGGAGCCATGGTAACTGCAAGCTGAATGTCTATACACATGTTGGCAATGATCCCTATAAGACTTTAAAAGCATCATAGCCACAAGTTAGGTCTGAAGGAACTGATAATTATTTTCTGGACTGTAGGCTAAATATTAGTCTTGCTGGGTCATCCCCATTACCCACTATAACGTTAAGGCTATAGTCAAGTTTAACCACAGCTTTGGAACATAGGAGTGGATGCAGAGGAGGATTTTCTTTTACCTCTTCTATTATATAAAATCATGTGAATGGACCCCTATCTGGCCTTATACTACAGCTCCCTCTATTCTTCATTATCTCAGTGTTGAGAGATGGGAGATTGGATAATAGAAGAAAGTGAATAATAGAGACTTTACAAGACGTGTGGTCACATCCTATCTCTTGACTCAGTTTTAAGGGCATCAGGGTTTTGAAGACCCAGTGGCTTAAAACCAACAGCCAACTAAATAGAATACTACCTACACACTGTATTACATTTACCACATTATGCAGCATTATAAATAATTCAGCACAAGTGGCACTTCTAGTGCAAATGAACTTAAACCATTTTGTAGCATTAACTTAATGATTTTGTTCACATTTATTTTCTAATATAATCTTGACTCATCTGTGATGGGTTTCTTAGGTCATCCATTTAAAATAGCCAGGTTTATTCTGCACTCACACAGAAACAATTGCTTTTCTCAAATTGATAGTTGTAAAGAGAGGTCTAATTTCCCAACATGGATTGATTGTGTGTGTGTGTGTGTGTGTGTGTGCGCACGCACGCACGCACACAGTAAAGAAGATCTGTTTTTCAAAGCATCCAGTGCCACAGTGGCTAGAATCTAGTTGGTTTAGATTAAAAACAAATTTGTGTCCTGGAATGCTGAGTATAAGTCCTGTGTGACAATTCTACTTTTTTGACTAGGCAAACAAGACTGACCAATCTCTTAGGGTGCAGAGATGATAAATTAACACAATATTGTTAAGTATTTTTGGTCAATGAAGTATTATAGTAAAATGATATATTTTCCTTTGTGATATTTGATGATGGATGTGGATTAAATGATGGAATTTTCTCAGCTAGAGGCATTAGTTGCTCCTTCTGAAGGAGAGTTTTCTTTTTCTTTTTTTCCTTTGTACTTTTTCTTCTCCAGGGTTAAAGATGCAGTCACAACCATAGATTTTCTAAAGAAAACTGTCTTGCTGAGAAGGTAGTCTCAGGCAACCATGTTGTGTAAAGAGGACATGTTGTTGACCCTGTGGCAAATGATCCGTTGCCCCCAGGTGATGAGATTCAATAGGACAACTGAGCCAAGGTTAACCTATCCATAGTGTGAACAGCAGCCCATGATATAATATTATCCAAAAGTTCTGTTCCAAAAAAGATGAAAGGTTATTAGTTGAACCCATTTGATTACTTTTCTTAGGATGTTGGACTGAAGAGAATAAACCAGAGGGTATCAGGAAGAGAAATAGAGAACAAGACATATGCAGAGAATAGCTGAATGAGTTGAAAAGTATATATTTGGACTGAAAATCCATGGGCTTTTGCTGCTAGAGCTGCCTTAGATTCTGCATGACTCTTTCATTCCAACCTCCATGAGCTCTATCCTGGTTTCTACCCTTCCTAATATCTGGCTCTTCAGCTTCCCTTGGCTTCTAGGAAGATAATTTGTGTAAATAGGGGCTTGTTTACTTTTTTCCATACAATAAAATGCCTATTCCATAACATAAATTTGAGTTAGTAGCTGTCCTTATGACAACGACAATAATAAAAGCAGAAGTAAGTAGAGACTGTGAGCAGAGAACTTCTGAAAAATCTGTTTTAAACTGGAGTCACTTTCTGCTCTCCTCTCTAACAAGGAGAACAAATGGTGCTCCTAGATTTTAAACTACTGTAGCATTCATCTCAGTATTAATAGACTCAGGGACTCTTATTCTGTAGTTCTGAAATCTTGAATTTTAGTTTATACCCCTGCAAAGAATACAAAGCTCAGGCTGGGTTCAATCTTTTATAAAGAGGAGTGTGTGCTGGTTGTTTTCCCATTTGCTCTCTGATTATTCCTCTACCTTTCTCTTATTCCATTTTATATAGCAGAAAACTACATTTCCCAGACTTCTTTGGCAACTAGCTTTAGGTAGGTTGGAGGACAGAAGGAAGGAGGAAGCTAGAATTGTTCTCCCTTTCTTGTTCAGCTATGGGTGGAGCACCAACATAACCCTCACTTGCTCTAGCTGCCACCAGACAGGTCTACCCTCTGTGATACAGACTCCTGGCAGGACAGGTAAGCCTTCTGTGCTTCCAGCTTTCACTGGATGACCCTCAGATTGTGAGCTCTAGGAAGATGACACCTCTCCTTCTCTCCCACATTAGGGGGACAGAAGCTTCTTGCTGTTGTTCCTCTCTCTCTCATTTATTTATTCCCTATTTAACTTTACATCTCTTCTCTTACCAGTGTAACCAGTTTCCTGACCTGGATCAGTCATTTAACTGAGCATCCATTTCCACATCTGTAATATGGAGAAAATAAGACTAACTTAAAAATGCTCTTGAAAGAATCATATACTGTTCCAAAGTGGCCTCAAACAAGCCTCAAGAGGCTAAGTGGGCAGATGAAACACTGAAAGATCCAGGCTCCGAGGTGGAGTCTAATTTGTTAATACACTGTAGTTAATTCTTCAGCCCTAGGGACTGATCCCAGACTAATGAGTACCTACAGTTTAAAAACAGTAGGTGTGATGAGATTAAGTCATTTTGCAGAAAGGAAGCTAAAGTTGGTCCTCAGTGGGGAAGTATGTATAGGTGACTAGATACTTCCTATCACAACGACTCTGGATATATGGCCTAGCACATTACCATATTTCCAAGTTTCCAAGAATGTTAAAGGAAAAAGGTTAATTAACTTTTTCTACATGGCAGAAAACTTGGCTACCACACCAGTTTAGGCAAGGGACTATGTTGCCCACTTGCTGCTCAATAAGCTATGGCTGGGGCTAGTGGGCATGACTCATGCTGTTTAAGGAGGCAGTTCCTATGGAACCATTTGGAAAGAGTGGGAAGACCAGCCAGTTCCTAGGGAAGGCATGCTGGAACAGGAAATCCTATAGGTGTTCATTAAAAAGTATGCATGAGGTAAACAAAAGCATCTATAGGTATAAAAATAAGTACCTAGCTAGTGGAGTGTAACAAATTGGGGGAGAAAAAAGGATGCCCTCCTTAATTTCACTCAGCATAATACCCTCCAGTTCCATCCACATTTATGTAAATGGTAAGTATTCATCCTTTTTGATGACTGAGTAATATTCCATTGTGTATATATACCACATCTTCTTTATCCATTCATCTGTCAATGGATATCTGGGCTCTTTCCATAGTTTGGCTATTGTGGACATTCACTACACGCTATGAACTTTGGGGTGCAGGTGCCCCTTCGGATCACTACATTTGTATCTTTGGGGTAAATACCCAGTAGTGCAATGGCTGGGTCATAGAGTAGCTCTGTTTTTAACTTCTTGAGGAGCGCCCATACTGTTTTCCAGAGTGGCTGCACCAGTTTGCATTCCCACCAACAGTGTAGGAGGGTTCCCCTTTCTCCACATCCCCACCAACATTTGTTGTTTCCTGTCTTGTTAATTTTAACCATTCTGACTGGTGTGAGGTGGTATCTCATTGTGATTTTGATTTGTATTTCCCTGATACCAAGTGATGTGGAGCATTTTTTTTCCTGTGTCTGTTGGCCATTTGTATGTCTATTCTGGAGAAATGTTTCTTCATGTCTTCTGCCCATTTCTTGACTGGATTTTTTTTGGGGGGGTGGCTGTTGAGTTCTTTATAGATCTTGGATACTAGCCCTTTATCTGATATGTCATTTGTAAATATCTTCTCCCATTCCATAGGTTGCCTTTTAGTTTCGTTGACTATTTCCTTTGCTGTGCAGAAGCTTTTTATCTTGATGAAGTCTCAATAGTTCATTTTTGCTTTTGTTTCCCTTGCCTTTGGAGATGTGTATAGCAAGAAGTGGCTGTGGCTGAGGTCGAAGAAGTTGCTGCCAGTGTTCTCCTCTAGTATTTTGATGGATTCCTGTCTCACATTGAACACTACATCTGAAACTAATGATGTACTATAAGTTGGCTAACTGAATTTAAATTGAAAAAAAAGTAAAAAAGAATGGTGTTGCAGAAGAGAGAGCATTTTCAGTGAATGGCAGAAACAGAAAAAGAGGAATAGTCAAAGATAATTGGAAGGTTTAAAATCTGAGTAATGAAAGGAATATTTTGTTTAAACACTTATATAGTGCTTATGACATGCCTGCAACTATTTTAAGTACTTTATACACATTAACTGATTTAATTCTTTTTTTTTCTGATTTAATTCTTATAACAACCCACTGTGGTAAGGAAAAACAGGCACACAGGGGTTAAGCAACTTGTCCAAGACCATACATTTAGTAGGCGGCAGACTAGGGCTTCAGACCTAGCAGGTCTTTTACAGAGTGACAAAATGACAAAGGCAGTCATACTGCACATACACCAAACCATCCAGGGGCTGAGACACAGTCTCTTATGATTCCTGCCATAGAAGATAGAACAAACATCTCTTCATGACTCATTCACCTTGAATGGGTTGCATGTCCATTCCTGAATGGGTCATTGTAACCAGGGCGATAGGCTATATATATATTTTTAGCTAATATATATCAGGGTTGGGACAACCCTAGCTAAGCAACAGGACTGACAAGGGATAAGAAGGAATTTCCACAAAGTAAAAATTTGGTTGCCATTGCAAGAAGATGGGGAAATGGAAGTTGGTGACAAAAATAACAAATGAATACCACAAAAAAAAAGGAAACAAAGCAGAGGATTTGACTCTTAGAAGGGACAGTGGAAGTTGCTGAACCAGGAGAAGAGGAAAAAAGAGACCACAGGATGGACAAGAAAACAAATAAAAGTATGATTTGGGGTCTTGCTGAATTAGTTGGGGTGATTTCAGCAGGAGCTAGTGTTCACTCTGATTATTGGTACCACGACAGAAAAACCCTGATCTGTCACTATTCTGTGGCCCCATTTTTACCCTTATGTTGTTGACTTAGAGGAAATACAAGTTGACCCTGAAGCTGAACCCCCTGTACCTCTCATGTTGAAACATCTTTTTCTCCTGGCTGTCTTTTATCAGTGCTGTATTTAAGTGTATTTATTTTACATCCATTCTTCCTTTCATCCTCACTGAGCAGAAAATCAAGAAGTGGGATTTTCATAGATAATTTAACTTTGTATCTTTATATTTCAACTTAAAAAAAGCAACTCTTCTAGCAGAGTGACTTTATCAAGGTTAAACAAAGATAATGTAAGAAAAGACCTCTGTCTACTTAACTTTCTCATAATTTTTGCACCTCATCTCTATTCTCTGAAGTTTGATGTGGTCAATCTTAGTTCAGTCTCAACATCGTCATTCTCTTGGATGAAGGATGTGAAAGCCAAGATCTGAACTTTTAGAGGAGAGGAAATATATAATATGTAAACACTAAGAGGCTATGGTTCTTATGTATTTCAAAAATATGTAGTTTTACAAAAGGAGCCTTTCATTCATCATAACAAGTAAGCAAGGAAGAAAAGTTACCTGTGGATTTTAATTAGAATGACTGTTGAATACTGAGTAATTTTTGATGAGTCACTCTTTTTAGCTAATAAGAAATAAGAACTTCAAAGATCATGGAATCTGCTACATTTAAACGCAGATTTGTAGATTATTGGTAAGTGGTAGCTAAATTACTGGTTGCGCAGTACTTAAACTGGAAAGGAACCACTTACTGAATTTTGTAATTCTATAATAATCTGGTTATGATAAAGAAAATAACAGGTTGTAGTCTGGGAAGATTCATATCCCATAGATACATTTTTAATAGTTTCATTCATTTCCCCCTTATATACATAATTTCTAAAAGTAGCATTCCTGGATGTCATTCATCTTTGAAATGAACAGTGCAGAGTATACCCCTCCTTTGCTTCCTCCTCACCCCCCCAGATTTCAGCATATGTACATTCCCCTTTTTCAATGGAAAGAAATTACATGTTGACTACCTCCTCCCATAATACTAAGAAGCAAAGCAACACTATCATCTGCTTCATTTTATGGACACTAGCGATTTTCCTGCAGAGGGATAACTGTTGATTAAATATTTTCCATGCTCCTTCCCCATTTCCTGGTTCTGCATCTCTTGTTTCCCTTACTTAAAGCAAAAATATTGCTTGGTTAAGACACCATGCTCTATTTCAAATTCATTTGCCACCAACATTTGGTTATTGGGATATCATTTAATACAGTCTACCCATATTTGAATTTACTCACATGACTAAAAACGAACCAGGACACCTTCTCAGTCAGTTTATTAATTTAATAAATGCTTTTTTAAAGAGCTCTTTATAATTGTCCTGCTTTTAGAAATATAATATCCAAGCTGATATGTAGTTATTGTTTGATAAATTTATCAAAGCATGTATAAATACATAAAAACATATTTATATTATCTGCAAACTTTACATTTGCCAGCTGGAGCAATTATATCTGCCAATTGCTGTATTGGCAGTAGTCATTTGGCAGATCTTATTAGATCTTATTAGAGCAATCATACCGTTTTCAAAACGTATCATAGCAAAACAAACAATAGCATCAAATCCTACCATTGGTACTACTACAACTATTGGTAATTCTGTGTCTACTAATTTTATGAGGTTAGCCTGATGGCCACATTTATTCCCATATTAAATGAGGAACCTGAAGCTGGGCCCATTTTAGTCACTTATTCAAGGTCAAAGGACATGCCCAAAGCAGAAGCAAGGATAGAAACCAGGTTTTCTAACTTGCAGGAATACATATTTTGGTATCGGATATTTTGTTATGTTGATACCTGATATATCAAGAAAGTTTGCATCAGTATTAAAAAATCCACCATGAGCCTTGTTGGATCCTGATTCTAACAAATTGTAGAAGAAAAAAAAAAAGAAAATTTGCCTCTCATCAAAGTAAAATCAATAAACACGTTTATACAAAAATACCACATTAAAAATGTTTTTACAACAATCCTGAGAATCCAAACTTGTTTCTTGGTCATTATGGCTGGCTTTCCTCATCCTCCAAAACTTTGTGATTTTACTTGGTGTTAAAGCACTGAGGAAGCATATTTGGATATCAGTCAATGGTCTGCCATAGTTGAACTGCTATTACGACATTAATCCAGTTTACATCGCCATGTCTAGAATTCTGCTGTTTATGTATTATACTTAGGTACAGAGAATATTTTTTATGGCCTGGGAGTCTCGGTGCCTATAATCCTGGTTCCTTAGACACATTATGCATCCATTCCCTTCTAAACCAGCCACCTTCTGAGGTTGCTGTCACAGAGCATATGTGGATATTGCTTAGAGGGTTCACAGATCTCATTCCCTTTTCAGGCTGTTTCAGCTTATCAAATGCATCATCTCTCCTTCCCTCTTGGGCTTCCTAAACCTCAAAGTATCATTTCCTCTCTGCTTCTCACCTTGCCAAAATCTCTAGAGGCTGGAGCTACAAAAGGTTGATATTCTGCTTGAGGAGTGGCTGTAGGGAGGATGCACACATGTTATCCTGCCAAACACATTACTATATAAAGTAATCATCATTGGTCTTTTTTGTTATTTTAAAAATCTGCTGAGCCCCAAAGCTTTCATCTTCTATTCTGGGCTGAAAGAAATTTTGGCTGGTGACATTTGCATTGGCCATGGGAAAGGGTAGAAGGAAATCATCCATCTTCTAATTCTTGGTAATAAGAGGAAATTCTTTGTGACTCTGGGCAGACTCTTATTTGAAGCAATAATATATTAGTTTTATTTTTCTAATTTTAATAAAAATCTGTATAAGGTTTTTCAAAAGCAAAGGAAAATACACCCACTTGTATGCTTTTCTGTTATCAGCTTATCGTTGATATGCACAAAGCAGATGGAAGTGCCAGTTATCTACAAACTGAAACTTTTTCCAGAAGAAGTGAGCAGTCCCATCTTCCTTTCTCATATCTATTTTTCTTGCACTGAAAATTGCTGACACTAGAAGTATGAGTAAGATGTTAAATCTGAATTTGGATAAATTACTTGATCTGTTATCAAAAGTCCTTTCTTTGCTACATGACAAAATATAACTTAGTTTCAAACCAGTTGAAGTTCCTCTATGAACAAATGGCCAACAACTATAGGCATTCTGATACTGTGTCCAACATTTACAGGGGTCAGAAACACTATCTGTTTATGGAATAGTTTACCCTGAAGGGTCTTCAGGAAAAAGGGAGTATCTTAATGCAGTTTAATCCAGTAGCAGGCATTGTGTAGCACAATATATGAGAGCTTTAGATCATTAATAGAATTTTGATTCTGAGTCTTCCACATGCTGCAGTGCTGTGTGGTTGTGGCTGAGTCTTAATGCACCCTATGATATCACTTCCCCATTTTAAAAACAAATAAAGATCATAGTGATTTATTTTGATACTTTAAGCTTGATTCCCTTTACTTACTTTCTAAACACCCCACAAGACTTTTAATAAAACTGGTTCATCTTCCAGAAACAGTTTAAGTATCCTTGAAAATAGTTATATCCAACAAAAAGTAAAGTACAACTGTTCTATACTTTTGTGGAAGGTTTAGATACAGAAATCCATGAAAGATGGATAAATCCAGTAGTTTATGAGACGTTACCAGAAAATTCTCATCCTGTGTTCACTCTAGCATTAAGATCCAGCATAGTAGGAGAAAATAATCCTTGAGGAGTAAATGCATTTTAGGTTAAAGGAAAAGGATAGAAAAATGAAATTAAATAAAATACTCAAAATGTAATTGACTTACAGACCTTTAAGCTGATTTTAAACTTAAAAATCCTCACAAGATCTGAATCAAAGTCCCAGAGAATGACCAATGGTGTTTATTAATAAATAAATAAATAAAGTGGAGAAATTAGGAGAATATCATACCCATGGTTAGTGATATGATGTTTTTAAAGTGAGTATACAGTTGGAATAATAAGATAAAACATTTCATTAATCCTGTCAGAGGTGTGTTTTTTGAGCCAGGAAAGAACACTGGGACCTGATAGGGTTCTATAGACACCACGGTTGAATATGGTTGCAAAATATATGACCTGAATTATTAACAGAAACAGTTGATGGCTGTTCTCACTCTTGGAAGTATTTTCTTTTACATTCATCTAGGAGTTATCCAATTGTTTGTAAAAGCCACCTCCAACTGGGCTTAGGGCAGAGCCAAAGGCTAAACACTAGCTCAGGGTCACACTATATCTTGGTTTTCTGGCCATCATGAAAATAGGGTTCCCACTCTGCTCCATTGACCCCTGAGCTGTACCACCTTGTTATCAGGCTGAGAAGGTCCACGTGGGCCAAAAGCAATCATCCCGTTTCTGTTTGTGGTTGGATGGAAGATGTTCACATGGCTAATCATCCTTGTGACCCAAAGAAAGGCAGGTGAAGCCTGAGGTTAATGCAATATTGAAGTGTTAAGAGGCTTTTCACAACTCAGGAAACTCTCTTAGCTGAGCTGGTTCTCCTGAAATGTTGAGTCCTGTTTTCCGTGGCATGGTGCAGCTGATGTTGTCACTCTGTGGTCAGGAGCAGGAAAGCTGGTGGGGTGGAGAGAGATTAGTGGTCTGAAAATATGTAATTGGTATTGCATGGCAGCAGGGAGTTGACAGCCCTCAGGGACCACAAACAGGAGAGGAGCAACAGCTCAACTGAATTAAAACAAACTGTGATTTTGAAAAAAAAGTGAGAGAGAAACATCATTATTTAAGAATTTGATAAATTACAGATAAATTCTGTATTGCCCACCTTACAAGGTGAAGTGTTAAATGAGATAATATATGTAAGAAATTTAGTATAGTGCCAGGATCATAGTTATTAATCAATTAAAAACCTGGTAGTTTTTATTATTATGTATGGGGAAAGCAGGTCAGTATACCTTAGTCTTAGAAGCAGTATTATTTCATTGGAATTTTCCCCCATTTGCACTAGAGAATTTTGATCCTCAATTCACATCCTGTACCTGACATTGTGGGTGGAAAAACTCCACTCATGAATTTGGAGAGAGGAGGCACTCTGCTATGGCAGTTGCCATCCAACTGACTGTGGTTAGTTTGTATAATTGAAGCCAAGCAAAGCTAAGGGAGTGCTGGCACATGGATCCCTCTGTTAGACTAAATAAAGAACAATGAGGCCATTTTCATGGGGGGAGGAGAAAAAAAATGTTTTTAACAGTAGGGAATGGCTTGAATCGAGGAACCTTAGGCTGTATCTAAATGTTACCAAATATTGAGAAAAAACTGCATAAACTTCTACTTAGTCACCTAGATGTTTCCAGAAATCCAGTGTTTGATTTCATTGTAGATGAAACCAGGGGAAGATTAGATTCTTTTTTCTGGCATCATAAGACACAGTCTCAGCATCTTTTTGGTTGGTTTATAGGTCTCTTTTTAGATCTATGTCATGTCTTCATCTGGGACCAGCACAGCTGCTTTCTGGGATGCCAGTCCACTGTTAGGGACACTCTTCAACCTATAAAAGACTGTTTGTTTTGTGCAAAGTTTGCACAGGGATGGAGCACCGTTTGATGTCTGGTTCATTGGAATGAGCCAGTCAAGTTTGGTATCTTGGTGGTTTCAAGTCAAAGGATTAAAATTTACAAAGCAATGACATTTAACTTTCCTTCCCATACCTCAAATCTATCTCAACGAGATCAACCAACAAAGTTCCTTCTGAAGTTCAAAAAAATTAAGTCAATTCAAATCTGTAATAGTGTCATCTTGAGCATCTGGGAATTTTAGCAAGAACAGTTCTTTGCTCAGTACAAGATGATAGAGAATGAGCAGTATAGAGATAGGTTTAATTTAACACTTTACACAAAACAGATGTTCCAAATGTTGGCTATTGAGTGAATGAATTGAAATATTTTAAATAGAGGTGGTTTTGACATGATCAAGAGTTAATTAAACACAACTTTCAACTTCATTTATCTTATGTAGAGGAAATATAAATGTAAAAGCATGACCTCAATAGTCTGAAGGACATGGGCTCAAATCCTAAGAATATCACTAGTATTTTTCAAGTTTCCTCAACCAAAACATAAATTTTATAATCTACAAGAATTTTGTGAAGATCAAATCAGATATTTATAAAGAGCTATATCTAACTCATAATAGGTGCCCAATAAATATTGGTTCTCTCTTCCCCAGTTGTTCTTTTTTAACCCTATCTTAAGCATGACTTTAATTCCAGTCTTAAATGCTTAACATGCAAAGGAATAAAAAGAAAATTCTAAGATATATCTTTTGGAGATTCAATTCTAGTGATCCACTCCATATTTATCTTCTATGATTATGTCACTGGATGGATTATACAACAATGAGCAATGCATTCAGAGGAGTATTGACAATAATTGGTCAATTTATGGTGATGAGTATACTTTAAAAAGATTTTAACAAGTTCATCAAAACTCATGGGATATTTATATGGTATTACAAGATCTACCTGTGAAGTTGTTTTGGGAAAAAAAATTGTATAATGGGATCAATCTTATTCCATGAAAGGAATTCCAGAGAACTAAGAAACTATAGGATTTGGAGAATTCACCGGTCTACCTAAAAATCCTATGAAGCTGTCTCTGGTATCCTCAAACACAGACTTCTGTCATCATACTCAGTACCTATCTCTTAGAATCAGTACACACTTGGTGTACTTAATATCTATTGGAAATACTAGTTCCTGCCTTTATTATCACTCAGAACATTGAGCCTAGGGAGTAGTAAGCTGCTGTGTAGTTCTACATTGGAAGAGTCTAAGTACTGTGAAAGGAAGCAAATCTTTACGGTGGTTAGAGCTGAATATAGCCATCCCTCACTATGACAGGGAATGTGGTCAATGGGGAGAACATAGAGAGGTAGTCAGCTTAGTGAAACAGCCAAGCAACAGAGACAGGCATTTTGCAGAAAACATTAGAGGGAACCAAAAACTCAAAAGCAACCAAAAGATAAAGACTACTTCAAACAGACTTTAAGTAAGCTCTCAACATGACACAATCCCAACGCAGATTGTATGGGACAAAAAGCAAACATTGTGGGAGATACAGAATATCAGCAAACCTAGAAGAATACAGTTGAAATCAGAACAGACATAACTATCTTGACCACTCTTTTGGTCATTCCCTAGATGAGGAATAACCAAACACTGATATCAGAACCCTACTGAATAGTATTTGGCTTACTATTAATACCTTAATTTAAGTTCAAGTATGGAAAATCATACAGTTCCCCTGTCAATAAATAGGTTCAAACATTTTCAAAATTTCCTATTGTTTTCATACAGTCCCAAGCTAAAGACTTTGTTAAACATGGGTGCTTAGACTACATGAATCCAACTTGACTATTACGGTTAAATACTGTTATGGGGAATTTGCAAAATTAGATTAGCACCCCTCCTTAATGACTGTTGTTTCAACAAGGATTTACCAACATGTTGTACTATGATTGTCTGTTTTCATGTCTGTACTTTCCATATACCATGAGCTTAATGTGGGCTGAGAATGTGTCTTATTTGTGTGAATATACTAAACATCAAACATGTGGTATCATTGGTGCTCCATGAATTTGTTAAACAGTGCTGTGTATATATGTGTGTTTTTCTGCATATTAGTAGAGATGGGAGTGTGGCCCAGGATACATAGTACATTATACTGAGAACAACTATCCTTAGCTTTTCATCTTGCCTGTTATAACCCATCAGTCTTTGCTTGGTTCCAGGAACATCAGAGTAATTGTCATGGATTGTATATGTCTGGGTGATAAGACCAGTAGCTAAAAAGTAATAATACCAAAGAGACAAAGGTCAAAAAGTCTGAAGATTCGATTTCATGTAGGTCAGTGGGCCTAATACTCCATGGAAGTTATTCAGAAATTTCTGTAATTGAACCATGGTGACTAAGGTTAGGCCTTGTCTGTAGACTGCTATGATGATTAATTATGGGATTTGTTTAGATTTGTTGGTCAAGAGCTATTCTATAAGTATTAACTCAGTGCTTCCTGCATGCTACTTCTCAGAGTTGAGGGAAAGGGGTTGGAGAGGACAAGTCCCTGGGTTTATCTGGAAGTTGGAAGTCAGGCAGAGCAAACTGAGACATTTGAGTGATATGGGTTGGGCACTGATAGCAACTGCTACACATCTAAATCCACCTTCCCTTATAACTTACAGGTTGTCTGCTGCACCATTCCGTGGAGCATAATTCACATAGATGACAATGTGAGTAGTGCCCCACTGGAATCATGCAACTTTGCTCCCATCTATGAGAGAAGTTGACAGTTTAACATGTCATATGAACCAAAACAACTAGTAGTTGTATCGATTGAACTGGGCTCCAGATAGGCAGGGCCAAGCTGCATGATTCCAGTGGGGCACCACCACCGTCTGCTTAAAAATTTCCAGAATGTGGTTGCAATTCTGGTCCCTTTAGAGAAGTCTTCTTCTTTGTCTACTGGAGTTGGAGTAGTGGCCCTGAATAGCTGCCAGAATAGAATGGACATTCCTGCAAAATATAACATGAAATCTCTCTGTTACCATCCATGCCCATTGAATAAACAATTTAAAATCCTAATTAGAGGGCCCTAATGAGTCACAAAGCATTGAAATGAATGTTGTTTCTGTTTCTACCCAGTATCACAGGCTCTTTAAAGTAATTCTGGTCATAATCTTATTCTGTTTTCAGATACATGGAAGCAAAATGGAAAAAAAATAAAAAGCAAAAATAAAAAAACAAATCTTTTCTGTTAGCCACTTAGGGAGCTAAATGGTAGAAAATTTTAAATTTAGAAGAAGCAACACAAAATCTCAGAGGATGTGACACAGCAGTTAAAAATACATTAGGAAATGGTGAGTATGCTTGCACTTATACCAATGGAACATAGACGTAGGCCAATGCTTCTCCACAGTTGTTAAAAGATACTCATTCCAGAGAATGTCACTCATTTGGAAATGAGTGGAAACATGTCATGCTGAATATACTTTAGTATGGGGAATTATGACAAGAAGGTAATATTATTCATATTAGTTGTATTGTGGTAACAAAATAATTTGAAAGTAGAAAGAAAAACAAAAAGGATAGGCAGAGAAAATGATAAACTAGCTCTTTTAAAAAGGAGATACAAATTATGTCAGACTTGTGTAAAAGGTGGAGGAATAATGAATGTGAAATACTGAAAGGGTATTCGGAAGGAGAATTTTCCTAGAAAAGAAGGGAAGGATATCAGGATTGGATAGCAGAAATAGAATGTTGGAAGTCAGTGAATTAGGAGAACATATACGGGATACAAAATCTTATGTAGGAATACTTTCGGGGACTTTAAATCAGCTCATGTCATTCTTTGACTCAAAACTTTACACTGGCTGCCAATCTCCTTCAGAATAAAAGCCAAAAATCCCTCCAGTGGGACGCTACCTGATCTTCCCTCTTCTTCTCTAGCCTCATCTCCTCTACAACTCTTCCTCTTATTCACTCATCTCCGTATACAGTGGCCCTCTTTCTGGGCCTCACACATGCTAAACACAATATGTCGTATCTCAGGGTCTTTGCACAGGCTATTCCCTCAACCCATGGGGATATGCACATGGTTCACTTCCTCTTCTCCTTCACATCTTTGCTCACATGTCACCTTCCCAATGAGGCCTTCTATGATCATTCTGTTTCAAATGTCAATACTTTTCCTGATCATCTTGCTGTATTTTTCTAAAGTATATTTTTCGCCTTCTAACAAATGCATAATATACTTACATATATGTTTATCTTTTATTTAACTCCTCTCCCCACCCTTCAACTAGAACGTAAGCGTGTTGAGGGTTGGAATTTCATCTAAGTTTTTTTTCATTGACATATCTCAATCTGAATGAATGAATGAATGAATGAATAATGACTTATTGCTTGCTCTGCTAGCACCAGCACCTGGCACAAAATAGTTATTGAAAACTGAATGAAAGTATCAATGAAACTTTATGGGCTTGACTAGAAAAATCTTATAGGTGGAAGTAAAATTTCAAATTAACCTTAACTTTGGTCACAGACACTAAAATGTAAATCAAAACATTATTCACAGGCTGTTTATTTATTTATTTTTTTAGCTACTGGAATTTATAGTTCAATCTTTAGCTGTGAGATATCTCATCATAAATCTGTTAAATCCAACATCTCACTTCCTACGCTAAAAGATATGAATTTTATTGAGGTGACACTTGTGAGATAAATACAGTTTCTAGGAGACAATTTGTAATATGGCCTAGGGTGATCCAGCCTAGAGGGAAGAGATTATAACTGAGTTTCTCTTCTTTTTCTTTTTAATTAATTTATTTTTTATTACTTTCAGTTAGCCAGCATATACTACATCATAACTTTTTGATGTGGTGCTCAATGATTCATTAGTTGCGTATAACACCCAGTGCTCATCACCACATGTGCCCTCCTTAATACCCATCACCTGCTTATCCCATCTCCCCACCCCTCCCTTCTGTAACCCTCAGTTTGTCTCTTCTTTCTACCTCAGTGATTCCAAATAATTAGTCATTCAATCTATATTTTTGCAAAATTCTAAATAATTAAACACAATGTAAAAATACTGACCTTAACATAAACCTAAAAACATAAGAATATTGAACTTCTTAAATAAAGATTATTTTTAAATAAGAAAATTAACATAAAATGCTTTATGCATATCAGTGAGCTAGAAGGATGTTATAAAATATTCTAAAAAATATCTGAAAATATAGTAGCTTCAACTTAATGTGAAAAAAAGTTGATTTTTGGCTCAAGTGAGTTTCAAAACAACTTTGGTATTTTGACCTTTTCTGAAACAAATGAATCATGCGCAATCTGACCAGATGACTTTCTTCCAGAAATGGCTCAAACTCTAGCCATGTTTCCACCATTACCTTGTGGCAAGAAGGAATATTGACAAGTAATGACAGTTACTTTGACTTCTTGTTTTTGCCACAAAATCCATCTTTCTGTACTGATCAGCATTTTATTTGTACTTGGGCATGAGACCAAATGTGGCTAATTGGCTTTGGAGCCATGAAATTGGATCAGCCTAGGTCTTCTCAGATCCTTTTTAATAAGACTTGCATTTAAGGGTACATTCATATGGATAAGTTATGACAAGCTACAGTGATTCAAGTTTTGACATTTTGTCTTTACCTTTTACTCTATCACCAGCTTGCAATGGCACTCCCAAATTCAGTATAGCCTTGAAAGAGATCACCATAGATAGTATTTTGACCATGGCCATATTCCAAGTAGGAAGCCAGTTTTCATGTTGCCTTTCTCCTGGAGAGGTTATCACTTAAGAAAAATGTCTATTTTACTTCCAGAACAAAACACTAGACTATAAAATGCATTAATCCTTCTTTACATTTTTCAAAGAAGGACTATCTCTTTTCATAAAGGAGAAATTATTTTTCCCCAGTTTTATTGAGAAATAATTGACATACATCACTGTATAATTTTAAGGTGTACAGCAAGGTGATCTGGTTTACACATATGTGAAATGATTACCATAATAGGTTTACTTAATATCCATCATCTCATAGAGATACTTAATAAAAAGAAAAGAAAAAAAAAACCTTCTCCTTGTGATAAGAACTCTTAGGATCAACTCTCTTAACTTTTCTACACATCATATAGCAGCATTAACTATTCCAATCATGTTGTACGTTACATCTCTAGTGCTTATCTATCTTATAACTTATATAACTATCTTATAATGACTTATTGCTTGCTCTGCTAGCACCAGCACCTGGCACAAAATAGTTATTGAAAATTGAATGAAAGTATCAATGAAACTTTATGGGCTTGACTAGAAAAATCTTATAGGTGGAAGTAAAATTTCAAATTAACCTTAACTTTGGTCACAGACACAGAAAGCTTGTACCTTTTGACCACGTTCCTCCAATTTTCCTCCCCCTCCCCTCAACTTCTGGTGACCACAAATCTGATCTCTTTCTATGACCAAAGTTTCCTCTTTTAGATTCCACATATAAATGAAATCATACAGGGTTTGTCTTTCTCTGATTTATTTCACTTAGCATAATGCCTTCAAAGTCCACCCATGTTGTCACAAATAGTAGGATTTCTTCGTTTTTATGGCTGAATAACATTCTCTTGTGTGTGCGTATTCATCCATAGATAGACTAGATGGGCACATAGTTGTTTTCTTGTCTTGGTTATCGTAAATAATGCTATGAACATGGAGGTGCAGCTATCTTTTTGAGTTAGTGTTTTCATTTCCTTTGGATATAGTCCCCAAAGTGGAATTGCTGAATCGTATGCTGGTTCTATTTTTTAATTTTTTGAGGGACTTCCATACTGTTTCCAAAGTAGTTGTACCAATTTATGATCCCACAAACAAAGCACAAGGGTTCCCTTTACTCCACATCTGTGCCAGCATTTGTCATCTCTTATCTTTTTGATCGTGGCCATTATAATAGACATGAGGTGATATCTCATTGTGATTTTAATTTAATTTTAGTAGCTAATATCTAGTGATTTTGAGCATCTTCTGAGCACCTATTGACCTTTCCTGTATCTTCTTTGGAAAAACTGTCTATTTAGGTACTTTTCTCATTTTTTAATTGGATTTTTTTTTTTGCTATTGAGTTGTATGAGTTCTTTGTATATTTTGAATACTAATTCCTTATCAGATAAATGGTTTGCAAATATTTTTTCCTATTTCATAGTTTGTCTTTCATCTTGGTTTATGGTTTCTTCTGCTGTACAGAAGTTTCTTAGATGTAATCCCACTTGTTTATTTTGTTGTTGCTTGGGCCTTTTAGGTGTGATTTCCAAAAAATCATTACCAAGACCCATGTCAAGGAGCTTTTTTCCTATTTTTTTTCTAGTAATTTCATGGTTTTAGGTCTCACACTGAAGTCTTTAAACCATTTTGAGTTAATTTTGTGACTACTGTGGGAGAAATTCATATAGAATATTAAGTGAAGAGTGAAGGTGACAAAAATAGTTGCTTTCAATTGTACAAAAATATCTAATATTAGAAAATTTGGGCTTTTAAATAACTTAGTTTTATATTAACATGCCAATTAAAATATCTGGAACATGTCATCCTGTGTTGCTGCTACTGCTGCTATTATTATTATTATCATCATCATGCCTAGTTTTGTTAGATTCTCTTGAGCAAAAGAAGACCACAATTATTGTTAGCTCTGCCTATAGCCCATGTAAGCCAATCTATGAGATTACTCAAAGAGAGCCCAGCCTCTCAGAGGAGGAATTCAAGGTCACACCCAAAGAAATGTGGCCTTAAGCCCAATGATAAATTTTGAAGAGGCTGGACCAAGGCAAGGGGTGAGGGTGATGAAATGCTCAACTGTGTCACTACTAACTGCAAAAACAAATCATGGAGACCATGAACGCAAAAGATGTTTCAAGGCAATAAAAACTTGTTCAAAAGTAAAAAGTGATAGTCTGCCTAATATAAAACCCCTGGAGCTCATGGCACTGGAACAGTACTTTCTATACAACTGAAGAAGGTGATTTAGAAAAGGACTTTTTAACAAAACAAGTACTAAGACTTTTTAAAGTAAATATGTTTGGGGGGTGCCTGGGTGGCTCAGTGGGTTAAGCGTCTGCCTTTGGCTCAGGTCATGATCTCTGGTCCTTGGATCGAGCCCCACATGAGGCTTCCTGCTCATCAGGGAGTCGGTTTCTCTCCCTCTCTCTCTCTGCCCCTCCCCACTGCTCATCCTCTCTCTCTCTCTCTCTCCTATAAATAAATAAATAAATAAATAAATAATCTTTTAAAAAAAGTAAACATGTTCTAGAATTTCCATTTGCTATGTTTTAAAACTAATTCAATACAATTTAATATTTCTCCTTAAATTTATATTTTCTATAGCACCTTGAGCATGCCAATCACTGTTTTGCCAACCACAATACTTTTAGGAATACAACTCCTGAATTTAGAGAGATATTTCTGTAAAATTTATAGAAAAAATGAAATATTATAAAACGTTAACAGTGTTTATCTGTGGGTGGAAAGATCATAAGTAGTTTTTATTTTCTTTTATGTTTCTGTCTATATATTTCAAATTTTCTAAAGTGTCCACTTATTATTTTCATAATCAGAAAAAAATACTGTTAAAAATAACTGGAATGTTCTGGGAGACCAAGAGATAAGATCACTTGGTTAGTTGGTACAATTTTAATACAGTAGATGGGTTAGTACTTAAACTTAGTTATGTGTTCATATGTTGACATTCTTTGCCTGTGGGTTTTGTTTGTTTGTTTAAGGAATTTCTTGATAGGCCATATCTCTGGGCTAGAAATGACCAGGAATAATTTCACTTGGTTGAATGGAAAAGGCAAATGGCTAAAACCACTGAAATGGTATGGATTACCTCACCCATGCTGATTTGTTAGAGGAAAAGAGAGGGAATGGAATGGGAGGATACAGATCTACCTAGGCCAAGTGACTAGTCATTAAACCTTTGTAGACATAATCTTCCCAAATCTCCCTTCTAATATATTTTTCTTCCCTTCATTCCCACATCAATAAATGGCATCCATTTTCTCAAGTTCTCCAGCTAGAAATCTAGAAGGCATCTTGACACATTCTTCTCCTTCATTCTTTAAATCAAAGTCTTTCTTTTTTTACATCAAAGTCTTCACTAACCACCAACTAATGAATAGATAAACAAAAAGCAATATATATATGCAATGAAATATTATTCAGTCATTCAAAAAGGAACAAACTGATACGTGTTACAACATGGATGAACATAGCAAACATTATGCCAAGTTAAAGAAACTGGGCATAAAAAGTCACATATATATGATTCCCTTTATAGGAAATATCCAAAATAGGCAAATCCATAGAAACAGAAAGCAAATAAGTTGTTGCCATGAGCTGGGGAGAGGAAGGAATGGAGAATTAATTAGTTTGCTTGGACTGCCATAGCAAAGAACCACAGACTGGATGGCTTATACTGAATGGCAGAAACTTATTTCCTCACAGTTCTGGAGGCTAGACGTCTAAGATCAAGCTATTGGCAGTGTTGATTTCTCCTGAGTTCTGACTCCTTGACTTGTGGATGGATGTTTTCTCCCTTTTCATATGGTTTCTCCTCTGTGCATGTCTATGTCCCTAATCTACTCTCTTTATAAGGGAACAAGTCAAATTAGATTATGGCCCACCTATATGAACTCATATTACCTTAATTTCCTCTTTACAGGCCTATCTCCAAATACAGTCATATTCTGAGATACTTGGGGTTAGGACTTCCAGCTTATGAACTTTGGGAGGTGGAGTGCAGTCAAATTCAGCCAATAAAGAGGAGTTACTGCTTAATGGATATGAGTCTTTCTTTTAGGGTGATTAAAATGTTCTAGAACTAGATAGTGGTGATGGTTGCAAATATTGTGAATGTACTAAATGACATTGAATTGCACACTTAAAATGGTTAAAATGATAAATTTTATGTTGTGTGTATCTTACCACAATAAAAGTCCCATGACCTAGTCGTATTGATTTCATCTTGTAAAATGAATCATATCAGTGTACATTTGCCATCTCTATCACTCTAGCCAAAGCCACCATGATTTCTTGCATGATATATGTCAAAAATTTCAAACTACTCTTGTTTCCACCCTTGCTCCGCTCCAGTTTGTTCTCTGCGCTGAAGCCAGCTGGGTCTTTTGGAAATGTGGATTCAGTTATGTCACTCCTCAGATTAAACCATTTCAGTGATTCCTCATTTTATTTAGAATCAAATCCCAAATTTCTGTTTGTGGCTACAGACCCATTATGCTCAGGTCTTTTTCTGCACCTCAGCTTTGTTTCTTCCCCACTGCCTAATTTGTTCTAATCTCAACCTGTCATCTTTTAACTTTTATCAAGTCAGAATCTTTCTTATCTCCAGGCTTCTGCATATGCTACTCCCTTCACCCCCACTGCCCTGCCTCCACTCATTGGCCTATCTAAAATCTATCATCATTTTTCTCTTAACTTAAAGGTCACTTCCTCAGAGAGATTTTTCTCTGATTTTTCCATCTAAATTGGTCTTTTTCATAGCACCCTATTTCTTTCTTCAAAGTACATAGGACAATTAAAAATTACCTATGTATGTTTATCTGTTTAATGTCTGTCTCTTCTACCAGATTGTAAGCCCTGTGAGAATAGGAACCATGTGTATTTGGTTAACTGCTTATCCTCAGCACATAGCACGGCATGCAGTACATAGTTGGCATTGAATATTTTTCATTCAAAAATATTATTTGATAAATAAATGAAAAAATTAATAGATTTAGACTAGAACATTTCAAAGGCTCTTTCCACCAAGTGATAATGTGGTTTATAATTAAATCTTTCTTTTCCTTAATTTCAGTGATTTTTTAGAAACTCATAGGAACTGACAGACTCTCACATAAATAATCTCACAGTGCTCTAACTTGGCTCCCAAAAACTTGCAGTAAAGCACACAGCAAAGACCAGCTTCTGCTGAAACAAGAGCAAGACACAATGAAGAGATAAATGGGCATTAATAAAATAAGAGTACATAATAGATTTAATCAGTAAAATGAGAAGTTAATCTTTTTTCTTTGACAAGTGTATTAAAGAAAGAAAGAAGATAAAATAATGTGAAAGAAGGAAAATCGTAGCTACAGATATGGAATGTCAAGAGATCTTGACAGAATGTTATGAATAACTTTTTGCTCAAAAAAAGAAATATAATAAAAACAAAGAAAATGAATGATTAAGAAAGTACAAATTACTCCAAATGACTTGAGAAGGGGTAAAAATTGAATACATCAATAACCATATTAAAAATCTATCCCTGTAAAAGAGATGAGCTCAAAATGAATTTATAGGCCAATTCTGTTTCTTTTTTAAGATTTATTTATTTTTTTGAGAGAGAGAGAGAGCATGAGCAGGGGGAGGGGCAGAAGGAGAGGGAGGGAAAGAATCTCAAGCAGACTCTGCACTGAGCACAGAGCTGGATATGGGGCTTGATCTCATGACACTGTGATCATGACCTGTGCTGAAACCAGGAGTTGGACGCTCAACCAACTGAGCCACCCAGGTGCCCCAAATTCTGTTTAACTTTTAGAGAAAAGAAAATTACTCTATTAAATAATCTTTCTAAAGCATTAAAATGTTGAAAATTTCAAAACTTATTTAAGCTGCATAACCCTGAAAAAAACCCAGAAAATAAAAAAATACCAAAAATGTGAAAGTTATAGAATAACCTCATTTACAAACATAAGTAAAAATGTCTTAAGTTAAATACTCACAAATAAAAACCAGTAATTTTTCAGAGAATTATATAAATGCCCAAACATGATTATTCTAGAAGTGTAATAATGTTTCAGCACTTGGAAATCTATTTATATAATTCAACTGGATTAATAGATTTAAAGAACATTATACAATTATCTTATTACAAAGGGCATTTCTCATGAATCAATACCATCCTTAACAAAAGATTTTATTAAGGAATCTTATTAAACTAGGAATAAATATGTTCTTCCTTAATTTAGTTTTTTTTAAAATCTGTCAGAAAAACTTAGCAAATATCATAAAGGTGAAATGTTAAAAGCATTCCCATTGAAGTTGACCAAAATAAGGATGCTTAAAGCTATCATGACTACTAGAACCAGGAGTCCTAAGCAAAGCAACAAGGCAAAAAAAGAAAACAAGTTAGAAGTATTGAAACAAGGGACTCAAACTTTTATTATTTGTAAACAATAGAATTGCAAAAGAGAAGGAACAGAATGATAATTTTAGTAAAATGGGTTGATACAATGTCAACATATAAAAAATCAATCTCTCTTTTTTTAAAAAAGATTTTATTATTTATTTGACAGAGTGCACAAGCAGGGGGAGCAGCAGAGAGAGAGGGAGAAGCAGGCTCCCCGCTAAGCAAGGAGCCCTATGTGGGGCTCAAACCCAGAACCCTGGGATCATGACCTGAGCCGAAGGCAGACGCTTAACTGACGAGCCACCCAGGTGCCCCAGTCTCTTTTCTTTTTCTTTTCTTAATTTTTTTTTATAAACATATAATGTGTTATTTGTTTCAGCGGTACAGGTCTGTGATTCATCAGTCTTACACAATTCACAGCATTCTCCATAGCATATACCCTCCCCAATGTCCATCATCCAGCCACCCCACCCCTCCCACCCCCACTCCACTCCAGCAACTCTAAGTTTGTTTCCTGAGATTAAGAGTCTCTTATGGTTTGTCTCCCTCTCTGGTTTCATCTTGTTTCATTTTTTTCCTCCCTTCCCCTATGATCCTCTGTCTTGTTTCTCAAATTCCTCATATCAGTGAGATCATATGATACTTGTCTTTCTCTGATTGACTTATTTCGCTTAGCATAATACCCTCTAGTTCCATCTGCATCGTTGCAAATGGCAAGATTTCACTTTTTTTTTTTTTTGATGGCTGCATAAAATTCCATTGTATATATAATACCCCATCTTTTTTATCCATTCATCTGTTGATGGACATCTAGGCTCTTTCCATAGTTTGGCTATTGTGGTTAATGCTGCTATAAACGTTGGGGTGCAGGTGCCCCTTCACATCACTACATTTGTATCTTTGGGGTAAATACTTGGTAGTGCAATTGCTGGGTCATAGGGTAGTTCTATTTTCAACTTTTAGAGGAACCTCCATACTGTTTTCCAGAGTGGCTGCACCAGCTTGCATTCCCACCAACACTGTAGGAGGGTTCGCCTTTCTCCACATCCCCGCCAACATCTGTCATTTCCTGACTTGTTAATTTTAGCCATTCTGACTGGTGTGAGGTGGTATCTCATTGAGGTTTTGATTTGGATTTCCCTGATGCCGAGTGATGTTGATCACTTTTTCATGTGCCTGTTGGCCATTTGGATGTCTTCTTTACAGAAATGTCTGTTCATATCTTCTGCCCATTTTTGATTGGATTATTTGTTCTCTGGGTGTTGAGTTTGATAAATTCTTTATAGATTTTGGATACTAGCCCTTTATCTGATGTCATTTGCAAATATCTTCTCCCATTCTGTCAGTTGTCTCTTGGTTTTGTTCACTGTTTCTGTTGCTGTGCAAAAGCTTTTTATCTTGATGAAGTTCCAATAGTTCATTTTTGCCCTTGCTTCCCTTGCTTTCAGCGATGTTTCTAGGAAGAAGTTGCTGTGGCTGAGGTCGAAGAGGTTGCTGCCTCTGTTCTCCTCAAATTTTGATGGATTCCTGTCTCACATTTAGGTCTTTCATACATTTTGAATGTATTTTTGTGTATGGTGTAAGGAAATGGTCCAGTTTCATTCTTCTGCATGTGGCTGTCCAATTTCCCAACACCATTTGTTGAAGAGACTGTCTTTTTTCCATTGGACATTCTTTCCTGCTTTGTCGAAGATTAGTTGACCATAGAGTTGAGGGTCCATTTCTGAGCTCTCTCTTATGTTCCATTGATCCATGTGTCTGTTTTTGTGCCAGTAACCATACTGTCTTGATGATTACAGCTTTGTAATAGAGCTTGATGTCCGGAATTGTGATGCTGCTAGGTTTGCTGTCCTTTTTCAACATTTCTCTGGCTATTTGGGGTCTTTTCTGGTTCCATACAAATTTTAGGATTATTTGTTCCATTTCTTTGAAAAAAGTGGATGGTATTTTGATAGGGATTGCATTAAATGTGTAGATTGCTCTAGGTAGCATAGACATTTTCACAATATTTGTTCTTCCAATCCATGAACATGGAACATTTCTCCATTTCTTTGTGTCTTCCTCAATTTCTTTCATGAGTATTTTATAGTTTTCTGAGTACAGATTCTTTGCCTCTTTGCTTAGATTTATTCCTAGGTATCTTATGGTTTTGGGTGCAATGGTAAATGGGATCGACTCCTTAATTTCTCTTTCTTCTGTCTTGTTGGTGGATAGAAAAGCAACTGATTTCTGTGCATTGATTTTATATCTTGCCACTTTACTGAATTCCTGTATGAGTTCTAGCAGTTTTGGGCTGGAGTCCTTTGGATTTTCCACATAAAGTATCATATCATCTGCAAAAAGTGAGAGTTTCACTTCTTTGCTGATTCGGATGCTTTTTATTTCTTTTTGTTTTCTGATTGCTGAGGCTAGGACTTTTAGTACTATGTTGAACAGCAGTGGTGATAGTGGACATCCCTGCCGTGTTCCCGACCTTAGGGGAAAAGCTGTCAGATTTTCCCCATTGAGTATGATTTTCACTGTGGGTTTTTCATAGATGGCCTTTATAATATTGAGGTATGTTCCCCTATCCCTACACTGTGAAGAGTTTTGATCAAGAAAGGATGCTGTACTTTGTCAAATGTTTTTTCTTCATCTATTGAGAGGATCATATGGTTCCTGTTCTTTCTTTGATTAATGTATCATATCACATTGATTGATTTACGGATGTTGAACCAACCTTGCAGCCCAGGAATAAATCCCACTTGGTCGTGGTGAATAATCCTTTTAATGTACTGTTGGATCCTATTGGCTAGTATTTTGGTGAGAATTTTTGCATCCATGTTCATCAGGGATATTGGTCTGTAGTTCTCCTTTTTGATGGGGTCTTTGGTTTTGGGATCAAGGTGATGCTGGCCTCATAAAATAAGCTTGGAAGTTTTCCTTCCATTTCTATTTTTTGGAACAGTTTCAGAAAAATAGGTATTAATTCTTCTTTAAATGTTTGGTAGAATTCCCCTGGGAAGCCATCTGGCCCTGGGCTCTTGTTTGTTGGGAGATTTTTGATGACTACTTCAATTTCCTTAGTGGTTATGGGTTTGTTCAGGTTTTCTATTTCTTCCTGGTTCAGTTTTGGTAGTTTATACATCTGTAGGAATGCATCCATCTCTTCCAGATTATCTAATTTGCTGGCATAGAGTTGCTCATAATATGTTCTTATAATTGTTTGTATTTCTTTGGTGTTGGTGGTGATCTCTCCTCTTTCATTTGTCATTTTATTTATTTGGGTCCTTTCTCTTTTCTTTTTGGTAAGTCTGGCCAGGAGTTTATCAATCTTATTAATTCTTTCAAAGAACCAGCTCCTAGTTTTGTTGATCTGTTCTACTGTTCTTTTGGTTTCTATTTCATTGATTTCTGCTCTGATCTTTATTATTTCTCTTCTCCTGCTGGGTTTAGGTTTTATTTGCTATTCTTTCTCCAACTCCTTTAGGTGTAGGGGTTAGGTTGTGTATTTGAGACCTTTCTTGTTTCTTGAGAAAGGCTTGTATTGCTTCCTCTTAGGACCACCTTTGCTGCATCCCAAAGATTTTGAACAGTTGTGCTTTCATTTTCATTTGTTTCCATGAATTTTTTTAATTCTTCTTTAATTTCCTGGTGGACCCATTCATTCTTTAGTAGGATGCTCTTTAGCCTCCATGTATGTGAGTTCTTTTCAACTTTCCTCCTGTGATTGAGCTCTAGTTTCAAAACATTGTGGTCCAAAAATATGCAGGGAATGATCCCAGTCTTTTGGTACCAGTTGAAACCTGATTTGCGACCCAGGATGTGATCTATACTGGAGATTGTTCCATATGCACTAGAGAAGAATGTGTATTCTACTGTTTTGGGATGGAATGTTTTGAATATATCTGTAAAGTCCATATGGTCCAGTGTGTCACTTAAAGCCTTTATTTCTTTGTTGATCCTTTGCTTGGATGAACTGTCCATTTCAGTGAGGGGGGTGTTAAAATCCCCTACTATTATTGTATTATTGTCAATGTGTTTCTCTGACTTTGTTATTAATTAGCTTATATAATTGGCTGCTCCCACGTTAGGGGTACAGATATTTAAAATTGTTAGATCTTCTTGTTGGATAGACCCTTTAAGTATGATGTAGTGTCCTTCCTCATCTCTTATTATAGACTTTGGTTTAAAAATCTAATTTGTCTGATATAAGGATTACCACCCCAGCTTTCTTTTGCTGTCCGTTAACATGGTAAATGGTTTTCCACTCCTTCACTTTAAATCTGGAGGTGTCTTTGGGTCTAACATGAGTTGTCCCTCTTCTCTTTCCTATATAGAAGTAAAAAACTAATTAGAAAAATGAAAGATCCAACTCAATGAGAATAAAAATTATCAAAATATTCATGAGTCAACTTAGCAAAGTATAAGACATTTATGGGGGAAATTATATGATTTTACTTAAGTATATATAATAAAGCCTGAATAAAGAAGTCTCAGGATAAGATAACTCAATAGTATAAATAAGTGTGTAAATAAATATGTAAATTAAATGCAATATGAACTAAAATCCCAACAAGATTTTGTCAATGATAGTTACAAGTGTCTTTTAAAATTCATCTCAAAGAGAAAACATGCAAGGATATCCTAAAATAAAAGGTTGAGAAAGAAAGATAAACAATGAGAGTGTAAGTTGGATTTGTTTATTTTTTCCTTAAAGAAGAAAGCATTTCTGCTCCTCCTTGGAAGGCTTATTGGAGTAAATACTCCAAGAAAATTGGGTTTAAGATGCTGGCATTCTCTTCCTTGAATGTCCTTGAACTGTTTGAGTAATTGCTTTGCAGATCTCACCTTCCCCACAGTTAGATCCTAAGCACTAGATCTGTAGGGAAGAAATAGAAAGCCTCACTTTGGCCCCAAGCCAAACTATATCCTCCTAGACAACATATCGGAAGTTCTATATTTTGGGGAGGTTATTGGGCACTACTCCTCCAGTATAAATCTCATGCTGTACATTTTCATCCTTATTGGATTCTAAGTGCCTATTGTCAATTTTTGAGGAATCTAGAGAGAAGGATGGTGAAAAATCACCAATCCTAAATCTCCAAGAAGGAAGTTACCCTACTGGAATTTCAAAATGAACCAAAAGGCAAGAAGACACCTATTAATTTAAGATACAACTAGAATTTCTAATAATGAGAAAATGATATTGAGGTAATCAGCTGTCCATTTGTTCTTAAAAAATTAAATCTCTACCTCACAGCAAACATAAAAATAACTTGGATAATTAAATAAGTACTATTACAAAAACCTACAGACTTCTTAAAGGAATGTACAGAAGATTATTTTGACAGTCATGAAGCTGAGGGGATCTATGAAAGATTTTAAACCCCAAACCCATAAAAAACTAACAGCTTTTTATCTTAAAAATGAACAGTTTCTGGACAATGAGATACAACAGCCAAATTTAAAGTAACAAACTGGAAGAAAATATTTGCAACACATATGACAGAGAAAGAACCATCAGGGGATTCCTATAATTCAATAAGGAGAAGAAAATAGCCTAATAAGAAAAATAAACAATAGTTACAAACTGGCAGTTCTTAAAAAAAATGGCCAGCATGCATCTGAAAATATGCTTAAACTCACTAACAAAATTCAAAGTGGCAAATTTCCCCCATCAGATTAAGAAGACTTAAAATGACTAGTATGCAAACGAGTGCTCTCGTAAACTGTTGGTCAGTATTTAACTTGGTTCAATCTTTTCAAGGTCAATTTGACAATATTTTTTTAATTTAAGATTTACATATTCTTTAACCAACCATTAATTTTGTCTTTAAAAATCCATGTTTAGTGGGGGACCTGGGTGGCTCAGTCATTTGAGCCTCTGGCTCTTGACTTTGGCTCAGGTCATGGTCTCAGGGTCCTGAGATTGAGCCCCAAGTCAGGCTCCATGCTTGGCGGGGAGTCTGCTGGAGATTCTCTCTCTTCCTTTTCCTCTGCCCCACCCCCCATGCTCTCTCTTTTTCTCTCTTTCTCTCTCAAATAAATAAATAAATCTTAAAAATAAATCGATGTTTAATGTCCTTGTCCTCTCCTGCAGTGATGTTCTTGCTGGATCTCCACCCCTTAGTGTGTGAGATCACAACTCACATGCTCAGTTTCAGCCAGGACTGTTTCTCGGCTACAACTTAGTTTCTCCTCACCTGTTCAGCCATAGTTTCTCATCCATACCCAAAGGGGGCTGGGTTAAAAGGAGCTTCCATTCTCAACCCCATTGTGTGACAGAATCAGAACTTTCTCCCACAACCATCTAGGCAAAAGGTGAAAAACTCAGCTGCCTGTTGGGCTCCAGAAAGTAAAAGAAATGAATGAAGCAAGGAGAGTAGAAGTATATATGTTAGTGGTAGACTCTGAAAGCAAAGTGCAGAGCGTGTACTCTGGCCAAAGTAATCCATATTTATATGTGAAATATCCTAACTTTTGAGTAGTTCACTAATTTTAGTTGGTTCAATGAAATAAGGAAAATATAATTTGTGGAGAGCAAAGGAAACATAGTTTGCCTCATGAGCAATTTCTTGATAAACCTTCAATCTAGCAGTGGCTACCAGTCCAGTATTATTTTCATTTATGATTAGTTTGCCCCGGTGGCTCTTAGTGCCCTTATCTGCCCAAACACCTTAGATAAGACCATCACAATTCATTGGAGGCTCTAGAAGTACTGATTTTCCAAAAGCAAATAGTCTTTTTAGGTTGCCTTTCCCAGAATCTCCTTGGTTCCTCTGCAGGTGCATATACCTCTCTGCCATGACAATTCTGCATACCAAGGAGATGGAGTGGTGGTGAACAGAATTTAATTAAACCACTAAAGGTCCTGGAGCTCTTCCCTCAAACCAGGGTGACTGCTCATCCTTTTATTACAAAGTCACTCAAGTGACTCAACCAGAACAATGTAAATCTGCTACAACTATACTCTCCTCCTCCAGAAAGAGATGCATATGATAAATCATGCATTGAAAAAATTAATGTTCTACTAATCCCCCAACCACGTGATGACTAGAACAAAAGCCACACGCTTAAAGTGTAGGCAAAGGACAAGCACAAAATGTGTTCTGCTCAGAGAGAAAGAGTTAAGGGCTCACAACCTTCAATTTCAAGACCAAGGTTACTTTATCCAGTTGAGAGAGTAAGGCACTGTTTTCATAGAGTAATGAATCACATTTTTTCTGCCCCACAGAATTCTAATGCTGTCAAGTATGGTAAGATAGATGATCCTATTTAAAATTATATTTTACAAAGCAAAACAGATATAACTCAGTAACTGTGCATCTAATTGACTTAATTGCCTCATTTATCACATGACTTAAGTGAGCTGATGTTTTCTACTCTGCTTCACCCATGTAATTCTTGTAATATAAGAGCTGAGACATGGTGCCAGGCATGAGCGAGAAATCCTCTCTCCTGAGAAAAGATATCATTGGAGTGATGTTGGCTTTGGGTTCCAGTTTATTGAAAAATCAATGTCCATTTGTGCAACCAACACATATGGCTTTCTTCCAGGCTGATGATGGTTTCAGGAGGCTGGCTATCACCTAATGAAGTCATATCAGCTTACCCGGCACCCAAGTTACAGTTGGCAAAGTGACTTTGTCATTAAAATCCAGTTTATCATTCCTGTTGGTGTTTTTCTTTCCATCTTACCCCCTCCTATCCATTTCTCCTGAAGCCACAGTATTGTTTTTCTCTCTGCAGATAACAGACCAATGGCTCCAGTTTTAACATTTCAAAGGAACTCTGTATGATGTTTGGTGCTCAAAGGATAAACAACCTTTTCATATGTATGTGTATGTCATTAAAGGCAGGAAAATACATATATACGTAGATAGTCCAGTTCAGTCTTGACTCATAATAGACATTTTTACAAGTCAGAGCCAGGTTTCTAATAGACTCAATTGAAATTCATCAGATTAGCTGTTTTGGGTAAATCAACAAGACTATTTGTCTAATGTGTTGATACGTTCCAATAAACAGAGTCCAGCTGACATTTTACATGAGGCTTTTAAAAAAATTAATTACCAGTAAAGTAATACCATTTCCCTATTATTAAATGGAGTGGCAGTCTAAATTGCAATGCTGTTTTTCCCCCAGTGTTCTCTTTCCCTGGAGAATACCCCCAGAGTGGTAGTCACTGGCATCAGAAGCTCTGCTAAGGCAGTGGTTTTTTTTCCCCCCAGAATCTGCCAAAAGCAACAAATAATTTTGTTAGGAAGTGCCAACTCAGTCACTAAGCATGGTTACTAGGTTCTTACTTGGGTCTGTTACATGAAGACCTCCCTCTCTAATAGTTAGGAATGTTTTGATTACAGGTAACAAAACTAACTGGCTGATGTTAGGGGAAAAAAGAAAAAAGAAAAATTTATATATACAAATGTGCAAGGATAGCAGGAGGTCACAGAATCAACGGGATGATAAAGAACCAGGCATAAGACTGGATATGAACCAAGGCATTTTTATGCCAAGAGGGAAGAAGCCAAGGTCTTTTAGCCCAAACAGGCTGGTCTGGAGTTGCTGCCGCATGCAGGACACCGTGGCTGCTTGCTACTGCTATGAAAGAATCTAAATGTCTTTGTGTCCCTTGATAGAGTCACAGTCCCATGTTGGGGTCTCTGATTGTCTGGGCCTGGGATATAACTTGTAGTCAAAACAAGATACTAGAAACAACAGAATATATAGTCATTTGTGCTTAGCAATCCTAAAGAAACAAGCATATAAAAGTTTGCCATGGCTATAGCATGTCTGAATGGGTAAGTGGTAAAAATTCTAAGTGACCATGGACATTTTGAAGGATTCAAGCTCACTACAATCTTAACCAGTGAAGAAATGCATCTGAGAGTTAAGAATTTTACGTAAAGAAACATGTAAAATGGTTTCTGTAGGAGGCCTAATAAATAGGGAACCAAAGGATAGGGGAATAAGCTAGTTAAGAAGTAGAGTCTCCAGTAAAAATCTCAAGGTTAGGATAAATTTAAATAGGACTAAATTCACAGTGTTCTGTAGTTGTAGTAAGGCATACCACCAAATGATTTTAGTATACACACATGAACACACAAGTGCACACACACACATGATCTCTGTGCATATATGGAAATTACTCTTCTTGCATGGTATTTTAGTGGACCAATAACAAAACTCCCATATAGTCCTTGGTTAAGACAGTATGTTTGATTCTGGTCTACAGATTTATTTTAAAGGCTTCATGTGGGAGAAGTGAAAGGAATCTGCATTTATTGAGTGTTCATGGTGTTTTAAGCATCTTTCTATGTCGTGTCACTTAATCGCCACAACATATCTTCAAGATAAGTATGAGCTGCTCAAGTTAAAGATAATAAAGATTAAGTTCAGAGAATGTAGGAGGTTTGCCCAAGGTCACATATAGCAAAACTGATTTTGTGTGTATGTGTATGTAAGAAGAGTCACATATACTCCTAGACCTTATGTTCTCATCTCCCACTCCTCAGTCTGACTTCTGACCCCATCACGTCAGTAAAACAACTCTAACAAAGGTTATCAGCAGTTTTTATGTGACTAAATTCAATGGATGCTTTTTAGTCCTCATCTTACATCATTTCAGCAGCATCTCACATACTACAATTCTATCCTTCTGGAAACACTCTCGTCTAGGTCAACTCAGCTGCTATATCAAAATACCATAGACTGGGTGTTTTAAACAACAGAAATTTATTTTCTCACACTTCCAGAAGCTGGAATATCAAGATCAAGGTGCCAGCAGTTTTGGTTCCTGGTGAGAACCCAATTTACTGGCTTTCAGAGGGCTACCATCTTGCTGTGTGCTCACATGATCTGTTCTTTGTGGGAACAAGAAGAGAAAGAAGCCTCTTGTGTTTCTTCCTCTTCTTATAGGGGCACAAATCCTATCATGGGGGCTCTACCCTCATGACTTCATCCAAACCTAATTACCTCCTCACCTCCAAATACCACTGTGTTGGGGATTAGGATTTCAACATATGAATTTTTGGAGGACACAAACATTCAACTCATGAGAACTCTCTTCTGCAGGGTGCCATATTTGCATAGTTACCCTTTTCCCTCACTGGCTACTCCTGTTCTGTACCCTTTCTAGCATTATCCATTCTTATTTGCATTCCTCTCTTATTATTCTTGCTCTTCCTGGATAATTTTATCCATGCCTACCTTTAATAACTACCAAGGAGCAGATGTCTCATGAATTTATCTCTAGACCACATCTCTCACTTTTAAGTCCAGTTTAATTTACAAAGTTACTTACTTGATATTACTTCTTGGGATAATAATACTTCAAAATTAAAACACTAAAACTGAACTTACAACCTGCTCTCCCCCTAAAAAACCCTATACATACATATATACATACATACATACATATGTATATGCATACACACATACTTATCTTTTCTAAAATACTGTGTTACAAGAAATGGCACCACAATTACACTTCAGTTTTACATTTATTGGCATAATTGGTGTCTGTTAGTTTATAGTCAGTTAGCCAAGATATTAATTTGAATATTCTATACTATTCCAGTACTATTCAAAACTCAGCAAATAGTGGTGACCTAAACAAGCAGAGTCCCTATGTTAAGGATTATATGACGTGGTGAGGGGATGCAGAAAATAAAAAATAAACAGGGAAAGGGGATAGAGTGTGATTGAGAGACTTGCTATAGCTAGGGAAGCCAATTCTGAAAAGATACCAAATGATTTGAGACTTGAATGATGAAAAAGGGGCAGCCACATGGCATTGTTGAGGAAGAATACTCAAGTAGAAGGAGCAGCAACTATAAAGGTCTTGAGATGGAGATGAGTTTTACATGTTCTAGAACCTAAATGTAAGCCAGTATGGCTGGAGTGTGGTGAAAGAGAAGGATAGTGAAGGGAGGTGGGGTTAGAAAGTTCTACAAGCCAGTGACATTCAGATTAGATCTCTGGAGTAAGAAAGAAGTAAAACAACAAAAAAAGAAAGCTGGGTTAGCAATTAAAGGAAAAGTTATACTAATAAGAAGAGTTAAATAATAGCTTTTCATTGTACCTCCTGAAACACGAGGAATAGAAAACTGGCTTGGCATATTCTCAATCTTGGTATCTACTTTCATCCTTTCCCTTTTTAGGGTAAGTTTGGAGGCAGATGTGGTGGGCCTTTATCTGATGTCTCTAAAATCACCCTATAGTAAAAGGACAAAAACTGATGAGTTCAGAAAGTTGTGAGGGGACTAGAAATTTTGTCTAAAATGTTTCTTGTATACAAAGGATTGAACATAGAAATTCTATTGACATCTAATTGCTGGCATGTGCAGGCTGATAAGTGTTACCAAATGCCTTCCTAAATAAGTAGGGGGTGGTGTGGAAAGAAATGTTTCTCTGTTGGCTAAACGGTGAAAGCAGTAACCTATTAAGAGAATTATTCTCAGAGACTGAATGCTAATTGATTTTATGTGCATGTCAAGAAGCCGATCAATGACAGGCTTGCTGCAAAATAGCAGAGCAAAGAAAAATATACAAAGCAGATTGTAGTCAAATATGGAAAGCATCTGATCTTATCACTGAAAATATCTAGTTTAATGAACATTTTACCAGTTTGATATGCATAAACTCCATAAAATCCATAAACTGGAATCTCTTTAATTTCACTCTGAACAATTATAGATACATGTAAATGTTTTTAACTGAAGGAAACCAACTTTATAACTTCATAATCTTAAAAATTTTCTTATTGAAGTGAAATTCATATAATATAAAATTAACTATTTTAAAGCGTATAATTCAGTGTCATTTGTACATTCACAATGTTGTGCAACCATCACTATCTAGTTTGAAACCATATAGTTCCAAAAAGTGGAAACAACCCAAATGTCCATTAGCGGATGAATGAGTAAACAAAATGTGATATATCCATACAATTGAATATTATTCAGCTGTAAAAAAAGGAGTGAAGTACTCATACATACTGCAATGTGGATGAACCTAGAAAACATGCTAAGTGAAAAAAAATATAGACACAATAGGTCACATTATATGATTCCATTTATATGAACTTTCCAGATTAGGCAAATCCATAGAAACTTTATAATTTCTTATATGATGAGTGATGGCTGACTTCTCCTTTAAGAACTATGAGCTTTTGTGAATGTAGGGACTGTACCTTATTCATCTATGTTTCCTCAGCCCAAAATATAGTTTTTGGTGCATAGAGAACCCATTGTATCAGTCAAGAACTGATATAATCTACTTATCATAGAATTAGAACCAGGAGGATATATCTATATCTATATCTATATATAATATTTGCAGGTATTTATCACAAAGACTTGACCTTACACAATTAATGGAAATAAGAGAATAGTCTATGTGATGTTTAGTTTCTGAGTCTAAGTGCCGGAACCTGATGTCCACATGCAGGTAGTTGGGAAGAAAAGATGGTTGTGAAGTCGGGAAAACAAATACAAACCGGAACCTGTGAGTTTGAATTGGAATCCTAAGAATAAACTGGAACCTCTGTAGGTTCTTTATTGCCTCCAAGTTTACAATTTTGATGAAGGTTTTCTTCAGAAGCTAGGGCCCCATTGCCACAGAGCTAAACACACACCTGGACCAGGAGTTGGAGAACTTAGAGCAGGAGATGCAAGGATCTCCAGGAGTTGCTGCTGCCACCCTCCAGCCAGGAAGCCAGGGAGTCAGTTCCAACAGGCAGGAGTTGCAAAAGCACTCTGTGCTGCACCAACCTTCTCAGCACCAGATGATACCTGGGACTTCACTTCTATCTTTCATGTCAGCGTCTGACCTAATCCCATGAAGGAAAGATGGATGCTGGGAAATATAGCTCAAGCTTAGCTAAATTGAAGCAATGCTAATCAATCTCCCACAATTACCAGGAATGCTTATGGAATAACTGAGTAAACGAGTGCAAGAAATAGTGCTTTAGCAAGCATTTCTGTAACTTGCTTGCCAGCAGAGTGTGTGAAAAATGTTTTTCAAGTACCTATATAAACCAGAAAATGGATTGGGCACTTTACCTACATGGTTGTTTCATTATATTGTCACAACAATCCCATGACATAATCACAATTTTTATTACACAGTTATTTCTTTTTTTAAATTTAATTACACAATTATTATTGCAAAGATGAAGGAAAAGAAGCACAAATTTTTAAATAGCAATAGGTACTTAGCTTAGGTAGCAAATAACTGAGCTAGAAAAACCAGATTTAGATCTATCCCATTATAAAGCCTGTGCTCCGTTTACGATACTGCCCTGCTCCCCACAGACCCACCTTGATTTTCTCCATTTATGTATAGCGAAGTTTTCTGCTTCTTTCTCCTCTTTCCATCTTCTTCCTTTTCAAGAAAAAAAAAGAAATAAGTCCCTCCTTTTCTTCCCATGTAAACTGTTATTAGGGATGACTGAGTTCTATAATGTGTACTTGTTTAGTGGTGCCTGTCAGAGATATTATGAGGCTCAGCGTCAGAAAATGACAGACACCTTTCCTTTTTTCCTCTTAGGAGTGAATTATTCTCTCCCTCCTGGTCTCTGTGCTCTGCCCTCTGCTGTTAAATTCACTTCCATGCTATCAATAATCTTCCATGAAACTATGAACGAGTCAAATTCTGAGAAATCCTTCTCATCTGTTTGTTGATAAGTCCCACACATTTCCAAAAAGTGTGTTGTTTGGCAATGACATAATGTTCAATGTTATGACAAAAAGACTTAATATATAATTAGCAGATTAAAGAATTGTATTATTTGCCTAAGATAAAGCATAGAGGTGTTAATAGCTAACATTTTTTAGCACTAGCCATGAGCATAGTCTGAGCTAAGAGTTTTATATGAATTCTCTCATTAATCTAAATGACTAACCAATGGAAGGGTTAATTATATATTGACATTTTTTTAATGAAAAAATCTGAGGCTTTGAGGAGTTAAAAAACTTGCTCAAAGGTATAGATTAGTAAATTATCAGGTCCATTTGATCTGAAAGCCCTTGTTCTTAATTATCATGAAATGTCATTTAAAATTCTTTACCAATTTCTTCCTATTTTTTTTTCCAGAGGCGGAGTTGTGGGGAGGGAGGTGGGTAGAGGGAGAGGGAGAGAATCTTAAGCAGGCTCCATGGAGTCCCATGCGGGGCTCGATTTCACAACCCTGAGATCATGATCTGAGCCAAAATCAAAAGTCAGACCCTTAACTGACTGAGCCACTCAGGTGCCCCCAATTTCTTCCTATTATTTAACAAATATCCATTGAGTGCCTACTAGATGGTCAAGTATTAACAGCAGATTAAAACATCATGGCACAGGGCAAAATGAGGAATATAGTCACAATCATATTTTTTATATTCTAATAGCTGTCTTCAAAAGTTTATGATATATGTAGTAATATTTTGTGGATGGAAGCCTTTTTGAAGGGTCTCTCCAAAAAAGCTGGGAATGCAGTAGTTTTCCCCCCAAAGACATTAAGACCATTGATCTCATTTCAGTAGGCAGCAGTTAAGTCAATCTAACAACTGCAAGTTTAATTGACTGAATTTTTAAAATTCAAGCTTTTGTCTGCACATTTTATGTACACAAAACAAACAAGGAAAGAATATGTCTTATTTTCATAAATTTTACCTTCTCATTACAAATGCTTTGTGAAAATAGGGACCTGTAGAATAGAAGAGTCCAACTTTTGGTAGCAAATGCTTATGGAGATTTCTGCTGCTAGTGCAGCAGATCCACTCTCGGACTGTTTTAGATTGTGCTTTTGCTATTCTATCATTTCCACACTTCCATCCCTAATTCCACCCCCTCTTTTATCTTAGATCTTTAGTGCATCCACTTTCCAGTGGAAAGGCTGTGAAACTCAACTAACTGGACTGGGAAATGACATTAGAGAATGTAGAGCACAAGAAGACTGGAGACCTGGCCAAAGAGATCTTCTCAAAGGTCTGTTATCTAGTTTTCACACCACACATGGGATTCTTGACTGGAGTAGCCAGTGGATATCCCCTCAGTCTAGTGTTTTTTAGAATTATGCTTTAACCTAGAGCTTCATTGCAACAACAGTAAGAGTCATAGAGGTGACTCCTCCACAACATAAGGTGAGAACTATGTCTGGTTTACCTTAAGCTACTTTTGTGGATATTGCATTGTATACGACAGACAGATGGGTTCTGACACAAGCTTCATTTCCTCCTTCACTATGTGAATTAATTTGGCTTGCTGTGGCTCAGAGCATAACACCTTGTAATGGCTTGGGTTTTGCTTTCATTATACAGGGTCAACTGATTCTCTTTTTTTGTTGTTTTGTTTTGTTTTTATTTTTGTTTTTATGTTATTACCTGCTATCTTTCTTATTTTGCAAGTATACTCAAAGTTTACTTTATCAACTGAGCTGCTTAAGGGAAATTACTTCCTTCACTATTTCTCAAGATGATCTACTACCAGTTATCACTTATCATGGGTATCTGTCCTGGGTGTCTGGGCTTTCATTGTCTGTTTGCTTTTCCTTTTTAAACTTGACAGTCTGTATCTGTCTGTTCTGTGGTAATACTTTCCATATATTAAATGGCTGCTATGTATTACCTCTTGCTTTCACAGTAATCCTACAAAGTGGTGTGATTATCTCTATTTTACAAATAAAAACCTAAGATCTGAGAAATTTAGCTACTTTTCTAAGGTCATATATCATGATTTAAATCCATGTCTATCTGAATTTAAAGCTCAGAGTGACTGAAAAGCTTTTTATGCATATCCCATTGTAGTGAGAAAAGAGTATTTGGATGGGAGAAAATATTTAACTGACAAATGCTCTGCAGTTAGACTGCTTAGACTCAAACCCTGACTCCACCTTTGTTATCTAACTTTGAAGAAGTTGCTTGAACTTTCTGAGATACAGTTTCCTTATCTGTAGAATGGACATAATTATATTAACTAACTCTCTGTGATATTGTGAGGACTAAATGTGATAGCACATATGATATCACTTTTAAAGGACAGTGGCTGGCATGTGGGAAGAGGTTAGTACATGCTAGCTGCTGTTACTATTACTGTTGTTATTATTTACGTTTCCTAACTAAAAAGTAGTTTACTAAACAGAAGCATTCATGTCATGGTACTTATTCTGAAACATCAATGAAAGTTGCTCATGACTTTAGAAGTTCAGAGGTTTGAGTGTTTAACTATTTCATACCGACAGTCACATGGGGCCATATCTATGCTGGAAGAAAGAAAAGAAATTTTTTCTTTAAATTAGTGCTTTCCAAGCTATGGTAATATTACCCCTTTACTTCTGTCCTGACTCTGTTCTTAAATATGAAATGGAATATTCACCAATTACCACACAATGCATGAAGTAGCCTCATCCTATAAAACCCTTTTCCTGGAAAACAACCTTGGCTTGGCTTTGGTGATTCTAAATGTGAGGATCAGAGTCCAAAATTGACTCCCTGGAATGGCTCTTCAGACAGCAATTAACAAATCACCCTCCAGCAGGGAGAATTCCCGGACAAGCTGGGCAGGGGCAGGGCTCTCACTTCCCATAAATCTCCCACCAGCCATTGCCCTTCTTTCTGGGAATCACCACCATTGTTTTCCCTCTTCTCTTAATGCCTTCTTCCCTCACTCCCTCTTCACCTCCCATCCACATTCCTTCCTTCCTTTTCTTCTATTAGGGAATTAAAACAGACATCAAAACCAAACATAAAACTAATACTTTTGTATGCCCCATATCTTTAATATTATGTGTTCTGTGTGTATTTAAAGTTGGGAAGTTAGGACTTCAAGGGGAGGACCATGTCTGGTCCTGCTCTGGGTGATACCTAAAACACCGAGAACTCCACACTCTGCCAAGGCACAGAACCACTGAGAAGGGTCATATTCTCAAAACAAACACACACATATTCATGGGCTAATCTTATTCACTGCTCCATGGCATTGGCCATAATACCTCAGATATATTTGGAGAAAAATTATATTGAAATAATAATCATAAAAGCAATGAAAAATTGGGCCTTCAATTTGAGTTGTTAGGAATAATCTCTGTAGGGGCGCCTGGGTGGCTCAGTCATTAAGCGTCTGCCTTCAGCTCAGGTCTTGATTCTAGGGTCCTGGGATCAAGCCCCGCTTGGGCTCCCTGCTCAGTGGGAAGCCTGCTTCTCCCTCTCCCACTCCCCTTGCTTGTGTTCCTGCTCTCCTATCTCTCTCTATCAAATAAATAAATAAAATCTTTAAAAAGAAAAAATAGAATGATCTCTATAAAAGGAAGAAAAGAAGTCCCAGACACCTCGACCAACACCTCAACCACCCTCTGCTTTGCTGTAAAACAACTATTAAATGTGTGGTGGGCTTAATTACTTAAAATATTGAAGTTAGTTCAAACTGTCCTTTTTGAATTATTTCCTGGTGTTTGCCTATACTGGAACATTCCTCACCTTGGTGAGGTGAGTCAGCCTTTTCCAGTTCTCTAGCTTATTAACTGACTTGTCCCTCCGCCAATGGTTTCCAAACACAGGAGTGCAACAAAATTTCACTGGTATGAGGTAAAATGAGAAAAATAAGGAGAATGTAGGGACTTTTTCTTAGGACCAAATTTATTTAATTGAAAAGAAAACCATTTACTGTAAAAGTATGTAATTTCTGTATTTTGTGACAAAGAGGTCTTTCTTTTATGAAAAGATATACAAAAGAGGAAAACTGAGGAACCATGGCCTTAAACTTCGAGAAATGTGAAATGGAGAAACTGTTCTAGGCCACACACGGGGGGCCGGGGGGTGGTATATGTCTATGTTTATAACCAGGCACCCACCTCAAGGAATGGAGTAACTGGACAGTTCCTAAAGGAGGCTTGTTTAAAAAATATTTTATTGTTATGTTAATCACCATACATTACATCATTAGTTTTTGATGTAGTGTTCCATGATTCATTGTTTGTGCATAACACCCAGTGCTCCACGCAGAACGTGCCCTCTTTAATACCCATCACCAGGCTAACCCATCCCCCCACCCCCTCCCCTCTAGAACCCTCAGTTTGTTTTTCAGAGTCCATCATCTCTCATGGTTCGTCTCCCCCTCCGATTTCCCCCCCTTCATTCTTCCGCTCCTGCTATCTTTTTTTTTTTCTTCTTAACATATATTGCATTATTTGTTTCGGAGGTACAGATCTGTGATTCAACAGTCTTGCACAATTCACAGCGCTCAATGGAGGATTCAGTGGGGAGTGTTTGCTTCAGTCAAATGGTTGCTCCAGTCAGAGTGTTAGCTCCAGTCAGATGTTAGCTCCAGTCAGATGGTTGCTCCACTCAGAGTGTTAGTTAGCTCCAGTCAGATGTTAGCTCCAGTCAGATGGTTGCCAGTCAGATGTTAGCTCCAGTCAGATGTTAGCTCCAGTCAGATGGTTGCTAAAGCAGAGGCATTACTGGAACAGAAGGGGCAGCTATTCCATCCTTACAGACAAACCTTTATTCTTCATATTGCCTTTTTGGGTTGTATTTTCTTCTTCTGAGCTATAATTGGTGTCCTTTTTAACCTGATTTCACTTGAATAAAATTTGTTCCCTAGGGACAGCCTTGATGAGTAGTCAACAAATTAAAACAGGAAACGAATGAAAAAAAAATGCTGCGATGACATTTCTAATAATAATAGTACTTAAAATGAATGTCATGGCTCAAGTTTTCTAGAAAACAGAATGCAGGACAAGGCTTGATTGATGATGCTTTGTTTGGAAGTGCAATTTCAGGTCAGCAAAAAGAGAAAAAAGAAGTGCTTTCACATGAATAGTGCATTTAATCATCTCCACAGAAATAAAGCAAGTTAGCAATCTAATCAAAATTTTGAGAAGCTGCTTTTAAATGCCATTTTTGGATGTCCTTAGTGTTTCCATGATAACTGAGTGAATGTACTCAGACAGGTGAATGACTGGCCCAGGTATATGTAGTGGGAGAGTGGCACAGCTGGATTCAAAATCAAGCTTGATTCTTTAGCTGATGGGCTTTCACCATCCCTGCAGATTGGAAGCACGGGGCTTTTAGAGGAAGATCTGGGACAAGGATTATTATTCTAGTTTTGGAAAAAGAGAAAATAGATGCATTGGAGAGTTTAGTAATCTGTCTATAAACAAACTAGCAAATCAAATCCATTGTATGAAAAGAAAGAAGAAAAATCAAATGATCATAATGGATGCAGAAAAAGCGTTTGATAAAATCCAACACCCATAATTATTATAATTATTTTTATGATAAAAAAGCACAAAACTCTCAGCAAACTAGGAATAGAGGAGAACTTCCTCAACTTGATAAAGAACATCTACAAAAAGCTTCAGCAAACTTCATATTCAATGGAGAGAAACTCAAAGATTTCCTATGGAGATTAGGAATAGCCAAGGATATCCCCTTTTACCACTTCCTTTTAGCATTGTACTAGAAGTCCTAGCTAATGCATTCAGACAAAAAAAAAAAAGGAAATAAAAGGTATACAGACTGAGAAGGAAGAAATAAAATGCCTTTGTTTGCAGATAGCATGATTGTCCATGTAGTAAATACAAAAGAATCAACAAAAAGCTTGGAACTGATATGGTATTGTAGCAAGGTTGTAGGATATAAAGTTAATCGACAAAAGCCAATTGCTTTCTTATATCCAGCAATGAGCAAGTGGAATTTGAAATTAAAAACACAGTACTATTTGTATTATCACCCCTTCCCCAATGAAATACTTAGTTATAAGTCTAACGAAGTATGTACCAGATTTATATGAGGAAAACTACAAAAATCTGATGAGAGAAATCAGAGAATAATTAAGTAAATGAACAGTTACTTCATGTTCATTGATAGAAAGACTCAGTATCATTGAAATGTCTGTTCTTCCTAGCTTGATCTGTAGATTCAAAGCAATCTGAATCAAAAACCCAGAAAGTTATTTTGTGGAGAAACCGATTTAAAGTTTATATGGAGAGGCAAAGACCCAAAATAGCCAACACGATATTGACAGAGAGAAACAAAGTTGGAGGAATGATACTACTGAATTTCAAGACTTATTGTAAAGCTACATGGATCAAGATGCTGTGGTATTGGTGAAAGAATAAACTGACCAATAGAACAGAATGGAGGTGGTAGGAGTCCTGGGGAACTAAACAAGTTCTCTTGCCCCAAATTATCACTTTCTCTACCTGGTGAGCCCAGTATTAGTGACTCATTTTTTGTGTTATAAAGACCATCTCTCTGCATATATTAAAAGCAGATTAATCCCAGCCCTAACCCTGCTTTCTAATACAGTTACCATTAAGAATCAAACCTTCGGGCTTAAGGTTAATTAGTGTGTATTTTGTCAGGGCAGGGGAGGCAGACCAAAATCTAGTACATATCAGGTGTTCAGTATATTTGTTAAGTAAATGGGTGGATGATCAATAACTTTAAAGAAGAAGGGTGCAGGGGTAAATAGAGCTGTAGGTGCACAGAACTGTGTTAGGGTCGTAAAAAAGGCATGAGCCCTAGAACACAGGATATATGGAGAGAAGTTCCAAAGATAGATTTGCCTACTTCACACTTATGCTTGAAACTTGCCCTGGGAACCCATACCTTCCCCATTTTTTATCAATCATTCATTTATTAAGTAACTACTATGTGCTGGAAACTGCGCTCAGCATCAGGGATTCAATGATGAGTCCACAAGGACTGATCTTTTCCTCATAGAGGCATTTGACTGGTTCCTTACTAAATGCTCACATAGCAAAGTAGACACCAGGCTTCCACCCACTTTCCTACTCTTGGCACTCTTATGTACTGACACAAAATTCAAGAAAGAGTTTAAATATCTCTTTCATCCAACTTCCCAGCCTTTACTGCTTGAAGACTGGCTAAAGTAAAAACTTTTTGTTGGTTTTCCTACTGTGAATAAATGCTGCCCCCTTCTGGAAAATTGACAGAAATGTAAAAGACTGACTTCTAGCCATGAAAGCTTTAGTTTGTGGGAAGGCCACACAACAGAAGCACCAGCTCTCTGGTCTCTCTCTTTTATTCCTTCACTTCTCAAACCCTTGTTATTTCTTCTAGAAGAATTAGCTCAATATGTAGGTTTCAAAAATATTTCCAATAACTAGATTTGAAGTTTTATGGCTCAACTTAAATTAGGAAAACACAAATCAACACACAAGGTAAAGTAAGTAATTTTTTACTCCTCAGGCCAAAGCCAAAGAATATTTTACTAATTTTACACCTGTCCACACACACACACATATACACACACACACAACACAAACATGCTAGGTATGCTTCCACCTTAAGGTCTGTAACCTGACAGTGTTTCTGCCTGGAATGCTCTTCTCTGCATCTCCACATGAATAACCTCTCCCCTCCTTTAAGTCTTTGTGGTTTTGTTTAATGATGGTGATGTGCAATGAATATCTATTGAATTAAATTGAGCACTGAAGGTAGTGGGAATTGCTGACCTATAAGTTTATTTTGAACTTAACATTTTTTTGAAAACTACTCGAAAATATTTCTCTATAATTATGCCTTCTATTTAAGGCTGATGTTTATTATATTTCATTATTCATATGTAGCTTTCAATGAGCTTATCAGTATTTTTTCTAAATATGCTGACCAAATATCTGGCAGATAAGCCCACTTCTATGCTTGGTAGTAACTTCTGAGTTACCAGATGTGTGTGTGCACAAGTGCACGTGTGCATATGTGTGTGTATGTGTGTAGGAATACCTGAAATTCTTGGGGGCATCCAAGTCACTAGAAGATGAAATAGCTAAGTGGCACAATAGATGGACAGAGAGCAAGCTTGATCCAGACGCTTTGGACAGCTATTCCTCTTAGAGCCTTGAAGTACTGCTTCCTCGTGTACTTAATACTCTTAAATTATCCCCTGCTTCCAGCCTTCTCCAAAGAGATTTTCAAAATGACTTGGACTGGCCAAATTGGGGTGGAAATCATTTTTGGAAAAGGCAAATGCAAGAAAATTTTAGCACTAGGTTTAAAGTTAAATTGATAATCTTTCAAGTCTTTAGTAAACCATAATCTGGTTTCAAAGCTTATAGCTACATTCTAGGATATCTACATTTTTATGACAAAATGGTTTTTGTTTGATTTTTTTCTTAATGATATAGCTTCATGATTATGAATCTAATCACAGTTAGCTGGATTATATCTCAGATTTGCCACTTACCAGGAGTGTGGCTTTAGTAAGTTATAGAACTTCTCTTGGTCTCAAGTTTTTCACCCGTAAATTTTTTTTTAAACTGTGTAATCATGATGCAAGAGGTTGGGGGTACTTTGGGACAGGAGCAGGAAGAAAGCAAGGCCCAAAGGCCTCCAGTACTGATGCTCAAATGCTGTGCAGGATCCCAGTGCAGGCAGGGCAGGCAATCTGTTCCTAGTCCTCATTCAGAGGAGACAAGGGGGCAGGAGTCTCCCTCAGCCTTTCTCACAATGGAAAATGTTTTTCTAGGCTGACTCAGAATACCCAGCCCTACCTAGCTGGAGAATACAATGGAGAATAACCGTGTTAGAGCCTGGTGATCTTGGTAGGCAGAAGGAAGGGATCACGAGAGAGCTTGGTAATACCACCAGAAGGTATCACAGGATTTACTTCCTAGAATTACTGACAAGAGCTCATGAGATTATTGTAAAGTACTTCATGAAGCAAACACTTAATAAATGTCAGCTATAATTATATAATAGGATAGGATGTGTTTATATATCCTAAAGTATGTCCTCCGCAACATTCCTTTGCTTTACTTTTCTATCTAGAAGTGTCACTTGGCAATTCTGTTGAAGCTGATCACTGGAGGATGGTTGTAGAGACCATGATGTTGATATCAGTAGACTGCCAGATTCTTATTTTAACATGTGATGAGACCAGGAGATTGTGGAACTATGCTAAAATCTTACTGTATTGTTTAAAACCAGACCAAATCTTGCCACCACGCACTGCCACTGTCTGCCATTTGGAACTGCATATGACTCCTGGTGTCCTCATAATTCATTTTCTTCCTCTCATTTGCTGGTTTTCCTTTCCTGGATATCAAGTATACAAGGTGAAGGGAGAAACAATATTTTTTTGGTACCTACCTTATGCTGGATGTGGAGTGTCATTAGCTCACCACAACCCTTTCCATCTCTATTTTACAAATGAGAATTTGAGGTAAAGAGGTTAAATTATTTACTCAAAGTTGTACAGTTGTTAAGCAGCCAGTTAGAGATTCCATTCCTGATCTCTCTTGCTCTGAAGCCCCCCACACTCTGTGAATTAGAAAGCTGCACTTCAGGGCACAAAGAGGATTTTACCTTCAATGCCAAGACCACTGTTACTCCTCCTCCAAACATGCTCCTTTATCTTCTACTTATCATAACCCTACTTATTTTTCAGGTGTTAGCACAATGCTGTGTTCTCCATCTCCTTTATCATGCTGCAAAGTAATCGTCCTGCAAGACTGTTGGGCATCTAACATGTAATGGATGTTAGAAGCATGTGTTATTATGTGGCTAACACTTTTAGGCACTGATGAAAAAGGAGAAGCACATGCAAAGCAAGCAAGATTTCCTCCAGACCAAGAAGTCTTCCAAGTTTTCTATGGCCACTACTCCTTTGATTTGGAATAAAAATAGATTGACCAAGGTAAGAAAAAATCAAGCCATTTACTCAGCATCAGTTTTGTGACCAGCCCTATATGCTATGCATATATCTACTCTTTCAAGTTATGTAACTGAGGTAGCGGAAACACAAGAAAGAAGCACCAAATCCATAACTGTGCATGTTTGGGGCTGGTGCATGGTCTAGGGAGTTAAGTGACTAGATAGATGCAAACATACACTCACTAGTCAGATGGGTCTCACATCACATGAAAAGGGATTGCAAACAGGAGCGCCATACACAAATTATATGCAGAGTTATAAGAATATCCTATTTATTTGCTCAGAGAAGGTGCAGTCTCTTTACTCATATCCACAATTACCTTCCATTTTTCCACAATTAGTTTTTCTTTGTCTTTTTCTACCAGGCAAGTGCATTTTGACTTGAATGGATCACTCTCTCACTGTCACAAAATGTTAGATTTAAGCTGATCAGGTTTGCCAGTTAGACCCCTTGAATTCCCATTTTGTGTGGAAGAATGCAGTCTTGCTGATTTTATAGGTGTGGAACAGTAATACTACCTTAGAAAAAGTTCTTTCCTAGGGAGAGAACATGTTAGAAGTCACTGAGAAGGAAAAGAGAGCATGAAATCTAAGGTTACATTGTTTAGGAGTTTTTTGAAACAGAAAAGTGAAAAGAGAATCAGGAGGGCAAAGTTAAGAGTTGGTTACTTAAGAGCTTGGATTTTAAAGCCAGAAAGACTTGGGTTTTAATTCTGATTTTTCCCATCACTCTATGACTTTGAACATTTAATCTCTCTAAGTTTCAGCATCATGATAGTTAAAATATGGAACAATGCCTGTTTCAAAGAATGCCCTGAAGTTTAGTATATGTAATATTTATCTATGTTTGTCTACCAGCTTTTGTACAGTACACAGAATAAACTATAAATAAAACAGATAAGTTTCCAGAACTCCTGTAAGTTATTAGAGGAATAATCATATGTTGAGCAAACAATTAATTACAGCCATGGAAAGTTCTACAAAGGAGGAATATAGAGCCCAGGTAAGAGACAACAGGGAAACTGTACCTAGACTGGAGAAGTGCATTTAAGCTGAGACCTTGAAGCTTTGCAAGGAGTGGAGAAAACATGTCTCAGAAAAAGAGAACAGCAAGTCCTACACTCTGTGATATGAAGGACCATGGTATAATCCAGGGACTGAAAGAAAGACTGAAATGTGGCAAGTAAACTGATGATACAATAACTGTATCCTGAGGGCAATGAGGGGTAGGAAGCAATTTCTACAGGAAGGAAAAACATGACCTGAATTGAATTTTCTTTTTTCAATAATCTTTTAAAGTTCTAAAATGATCACAAACTTATAGAAAATTTGTAAGTATAAGAAAGAAACCTGTTTACTTTTTTTTTTTTTGGAACGATTTGAGTGTAATTTGGTGACCTATTGCTGTATAACACATTTAGTATGTACTTCCCACAAACAAGACATTCTCCTATATAACCACAATACAACTGCCAAGATCAGAAGATTAATATTGATATATTTCTACCAACTAATCCTCAAAACCCAATCAAGTTTCACCAGTAGTCCCAATAATGTCCTCCTGCTGAAAATAGTGAAGTCAGAATCCTACTAAGTCCTATGACTTAGTTGTCATGCCTCTTTAGATTTCTTCAATTTGGAGCAAGTTCCTTTGTATTTCCTTGAATTTCATGACTTGGAGCCTTTTGAAGATTGCAGGCCAGTTATTTTATAGAAGTCTTTTTAGTGAAGTTTGTCTAATGATTAGAGTCAGGTTATGAGCCTTTGGCAGGAGTATCAGTGAAGTGATGCTATATTCTCATTGTATCCTATCAGCTGTCACATGATATCAATTTGTCCCATTAATAATGACACTCACTTTGATCACTTTGATTAGGGTGATGGCTTCTTAACTTTAAAGTTATTATTTCCCTCTTATAATGAATAAATATTTTACAGGTGATACTTTGAAACTGTATAAATATCTTATTCCTCATCAAAATAATTGAATTACTTATTAATTTATATCTCTGTTGACTCATAGTTTCCTGCCTTATTCAGTGTGTTATAATTTGTTAACATTTTTATTTAGATGCTCAAACTGTCCCTCCCTCTCATTTGTTCATGGAGCCCCTTTAAATGAGCTTTTGAATCCTTTTGACGTGTCCCCTTCATTTTTTGAACACTTGCTTACCTTCTGGAGCAAAGGTGACTCTTGCACTTTCCCTCACCCAGGGCTGAAACTAGGTGATCTCAAGGATCTTGGATCCTTTTGGACAACAGTATTTGGACACCAAGATACGGGACCTGGGATGCTCAGTATACTCCTGGGATGTTTCTGTTCCAGCCCTCACAGTGGACAGAGCTAGCAGTGTGTGCATGTGCGTGTGCGTCTGCATGTAAAATGAACCTTGTGGTATTGGATTGGAACTGGAGGTATCAGTGTGGACTCATGATTTTTAGAATATATATGGATTGAGAAGGAAATAAGTGTGTATGTGTGCATGTATGCATATATACACATACTCTAGTTTTCTTCCCACTTATATTTGTACCTCCCTTTTCCATTAGTGAGAAAACTGGTTCAAAATATTCTTTATGTGTTTATTTGATAAATCTGGGTATGCAACAAATCTCCCAACTCCATTTCCATCCCCTCCTGCACAAATTCCTCCATCCCCCTATTTGGGTTCTGACACCATGTGACAATGCAAGGATGCTTACCTCATTCTGCTTTGGGTTCAACTCACAGTGCCAAGCCACCTGTCCACATGGATTCTCTCCTCACTATGCTCAGGCTCTGACTTCCAGTGCCTGGCTGCTTCTCCCACCAAGTGGAGACTTCCCCATCCTGCTTAGATACTAGCACAACAAGGCAGGCTGCCCCTCTTTGTGGACACCTTTCTTATCCTGTTTGAGCGCTGATTCCCCACTGCAGTCTACTCCCTTACCCCCTTGTGAATGCCCTCCTCACCGTGCTCTAGCTTTGACATTCCGTGCTGGGGCCTTGAGTCAAAAATATGCCTTTTATGCTATTGGAGTAACAAGGAGGCTAGTGTGCCTTAAATGGAATCAATGAGGGAGACCAAAAAAGGTGAGGACCAGATTGTATATGGCCTACAGGGCTATTTTAAAGATTTTGGCTTTTGTTCTAAGTGAGATAGGGAACCATTGGAGGTTTCTAGTGACATGATCTGGCATGTTTTAGGGGAATCCATCTGGTGCTGTACTATGACTAGATGAAAGAGGGACATGGTTAGGAATAATGTGCAGTGTATTTTTACAGTGTACTGGTACAACATATGGATATACTTTAAATAAATAAACATATACTGGAGTGTGCTCAAATTCTATTATCTACAGTGGTACAAGATTATAAATGTCTGAAAATCATTGTTCACAGTGGCAAGAAATCCAGCAGCTGACTAGTACTACTTGGGAAGAAGGTAGACTTCTTTTGCTCCTAGGTTCAAAGAGCTAATTAGTGATAATACCTGCTAGAAATAAAACACCTATGATACACTAGTATTTCTACAACACTAATGGGAAGAGAGAAATTTGGGTGGGATTAAGTTATTGAATGTGTGGGGATGCTCTGTGTAAAGATTTGAAGTGGTAATGCTAGTATGCATATAATTAACTTAATGTTGTTCTGTATTATGGACTTCTAAAACAACATTGAGGCCATCCAACATTTAGTAATTTGGTATCAATAGGAAAATAGTACCTTTTCCATTCTTATTTACACATGTAATTTATATTTGTGTAGTTTATATTCTTTTAAGAAATAAGCAAAAAAGAGATAATGAATGAAATGTACCCATTATAGCATACTATAAAGATAGCTATTGATAACACTTTGTTTACATATTTATATTCTTGTAATCATATATGCAGTGTCCCAATAAAAATTACGCAAATTATTAATGCATATTTTGATTATACAGTAGTACATAAATAAGCAGTTTTTAGTTTGAGCCTTAAGTTTTTCTTCTAACATATTAAAATAATTACTTTAAAATGTTTTTACTCTGGGGGTGCCTGGGTGGCCCAGTCGCTTAAGTGTCTGACTCTCGATTTCAGCTCAGGTCTTGATCTCAGGGCCATGAGTTCAAGTAGGCCCAGCATGGAGCCTCCCTAAAAACAAACAAGCAAATAAATAAATAAATAAATAAATAATGTTTTTACTCTGATTCTTTTGATAAGGGTTCTACTGAAATATTCTAAAGGGGTAAATATATATTTTAAATTGGGGAGATACACAAAGACACACAGACATGTATTTAAAAAAATGGGATCAGCTCTCTAAATTGTTTTATTTTGTGGGCACCTGGGTGGCTCAGGTGGTTAAGCGTCTGACTTTGGCTCAGGTCTTGATCTCAGGTCCCTGGGATCAGGTCCCGCATCAGGCTCCCCACTCAGTGGGCAGTCTGCTTCTCCCTCTCCCTCTGCCCTCCCCCCTGCTCGTGCTTGCTCTCTCTCTCAAATAAATAAATAAATAAAATATTTTTTAAAAATGAATAAAAATTCATTTTTTATTTTTATTTTTTATCTTGGTATTAGTTCATGATCATCTACCTATTTTTGTTAATTAATATACAGTGTCACTAAAATTTTTAATTGGAGTGTAGTAATCCACAGTATAATTTATTGGGCCATTCTCTTTCAGCAGATCTGCATTGCTTAGGATTTATCTCAATTATAAGAGCACTGTCATTTCTGTCCTTGTTGGCACATCTCTGTACACTTGCCTAATTGTATTCTTATTCTGGTTCTAATCCAGTGGAGGTTATATTTTCCCAGGCATCCTTATTTTGCAAGAAGTGATAGAATAAACTTATTGTTTTTATGTTTAATATATATAATTTTAAATATAAACCTGGGTTTCAAAGAAATTTCAAGATGTCAGCAGGCCACTTCAAGAGTAGGGAGCCTAATGGGGAGGGGTAAGTGGAGGGTGTGTGGGAATGGGAGGAAATCACATTTACTCACATCATCAGTTTCTTTGATGAATAAGTTTGAGAAGCATTTAAGATAGAGGTCTAAAAGAATTTCTAGGTCAAATAGCATTTACATTTTTATAACTTTTTATCCATATTGCAAATGTTTCCCTAGACAGTTTATACCACTTTGTCCTATATCTATAAAAACTGCAAATTTGCTGGAGGGTGGTGTAATCTTCCAATAATTATATTTAAAGGTACATTTTAAAAAGAAAAACATCGTGGGCACAAATGTCTGTTACTTAAGATTTCAACGTTTCTCTTTCTTACCATCTTACTTATGTCACCATTTCGAGATATTATTCTTATACAAAGCCTCTTCTAAGCCTTAGCTAATTTTTAGTAAATAAAATTTTGTTCTTCTGTCTCTGACTCCATAAATAGGAAAGGATTAAGTAAATTTCAAAATCACTCCATGAGAGTGGTCACACCAGCTGCACCCAAAATTTTTTAAAAACTATTTATGGATATCCAATTTTATTTTTAAATGAAATCATCACAATTTTGCATTGACTTTGATTAAGGAGAAGAAAAAAAAACTGCCCCAGCTTTTCAGACAGCTGTCAGCCCGACTACAGTTTTAAAAGCATATTGTTTTGTGAACATAGCAATGAGAACTATTAGGTATTCAGTACTGTAGGAAATGATTAAATAATGGCCAAAATTCAATTTCGAATTAGAAAGGACACAAGTATTACACCTGTTGTGAGAACCCCCCCTTTTGTAATTCATTAAGGGCCTTTCTCATAGCAGTATAACTTTTTTAAACCTCATGAATAATTGGTTTAATTGTATCTATGGTCACTGTACAAATGTTTTTTAAGCTTACAATTATGTAAAATCTAGTAAATTAGGTAGACTATAAGCTCTCTGCAAGAAGGACAGTCTTATCTTTGTATCTCTAGCAATTAGCACACTATCTGGCATAAAAAAGAAACCCAATATGAGGTTCTTGAATAGGTGAGATGTGGCATGTAGCCCCCAAATTATGATATAAAATTAAAATGTCCACTTCAAAGATGATTTTCAAATCCCTTAATTGAATCAACATCAGTTGAATGCCTAGTGTGAGCCAGGTACTGGAGATAGAGTGGAGAATAAACCAGGCAGAGTGCTCAATGTGTGTATTCAAGTCACTTAACCGAATCTGTGTTGTTAATGAAACTAGCATGCTCCCCAAATCCCATCTTTCTCTATCAAGAAAGGTACTCTTTCTCAACTCACAACTGAGACACACTAGCATGGAATTATACTAAAAATTAGTCATTATAATAACTCTATTCTCCTCCTCCCTTTCTGTGCTCTAGTGTTTCTCTCCTTGGATTCCCTAAGGACCTTCCATTCTTAGGAATTTTGATTTTGCTCTTCCATCTGAGTGAACTGTTCTGCCTCAGAACCCATCTTCTTGATCACTATCTGGGTGGAAAGTCATCTACTTAGAGAGGTCTTTCCTGTTTTCCCCTCCCCCATCCTCAACTGGTCATTCCCCCCTCCAGTCACTCTAACACATTACAGTTTTATTTCCTTCATAGCAACAAAAACTTTTTGAAATTATATTGTCTATTTATCTGTTTATTATTTTTCCACACAGAATACGAATTCCACAGCTCAATATAAATCCCAGACTTCAAGGGGACATAACATAGGTTATTATTTTTATAATAAGAAAAAAAGAATTAAAATGAAAAGAAGTCCAGACAGTAAAGAAGAATGTGGAAAGAAAAGCAAAAGTCGCCTTTCTTTCCAGTCAGTCTCCGTTGCTTTCCCCAGAAATTTAACATTTAACTTTCAGACATTTCTGTTTTTAATGCTTCCACTGGTTACCCCTGGAACTCTATGTAATGTACTTATATTTCATGATTAATCATTGTTACACAGTATCTCACCATAAAATTGAGGAATTTGGTGTATTTTCTCTACATCTTATTCCCCTTACTCCCCTACTTTATGTCCCATTTCTTAATATTACTATTTTAGTACTCTTGTTTACCTTCTCAATATTAAGCAATAGATTTACATCTCTTTTTTAAAAAAGATTTATTTATTTGAGAGAGAGAGCAAGATGAGGGGCAGAGGGAGAGAGAGATCTTTGTATGTTTATGTAGTGTTCAACAATTCATTAATTGTGTATAACACCCAGTGCTCATCACAACATGTGCCCTACTTAATAGGCATCACCTGGTTACCCCACCTCCCCACCCCCTCCCCTCTGTAACCCTCAGTTTGTTTCCTGGAGTCCAGAGTCTCTCATGGTTTGTCTCCCTCTCTGGTTTCTTCCCATTCAGTTTTCCCTCCCTTCCCCTGTGGTCCTCTGTGCTATTATTCCTTATGTTCCCCATATGAGTGAAACCATATAATAGAGAGAATCTTAAGCAGACTCCCCTCTGAGTTCAGAGCCTGACATGGGGTTCAATCCCATGTTCCTGACATCAGGACCCGAGCTGAGATCAGGAGCTGAGCTGAAATCAGGAGTCGGACGCTTAGCCAACTGAGCACGCCAACGGATTTAAATCTCTTAATTAACCCATTTGACATTAATTAATTACATATTTTCTAATTATGATAACTGGAAAAGTGGGCAATCAGCTCTCCTACAATTCTTTGCTATTATCACCTATTCTTTTCATGATTTTTATCATTGCTTCATCATTGGCAACATAACATTATTTAGTCTGTAGGTTGATTCTATGATTTTAATTGTGAATTACTGTTGTGTAAATTTTCTCACACGTGTAATATGATTGGGTAGAGGAGGAACCCTAAACCAATACCACTTACCATATAGCACTCTAAAAGTAATATTTCAAGAGCAAAGTTCAATTGAATTCTCCTATATCTACTAATTGCTGTAAATCGTATCACATTTTAGTTAGCTTCATATTTGGATCATTACTGTCATGTACACATTTGTTTTTCCTGGAGTTTCCAGTTGTTTTTCTTCGCTAAAAAGTAACTAGCTTTATTATATTTTAAGAACTTTCTAGATTTTGGGGCACCTGGGTGGCTCATTTGTTAAACATCTGCCTTCGGCTCTGGTGATGATCCCAGGGTCCTGCATCCGGCTCCCTGCTCTGCGGGAAGACTGCTTCTCCCTCTCCCACTCTCCCTGCTTCTGTTCCCTCTCTCACTGTGTCTCTCTCTGTCAAATAAATAAATGAAATCTTTAAAAAAAAAGAATTTTCTAGATTTAATTCTGAAATTGCCTAGTGTATTTTTCCTCTGAAGAGATGACTCTTAGAGCCTTCTATTGCAATATCATTTTATTCATTTCTAACTGCATGACCATCATTCTGGGATTTATTTTTACGGTATTAATATTTTGGTTCCATTGCTGTTTTTCCTTTTAAGTTTCTAAAAATGTTTATTTAAATTCAATTTAGTTAACACATAGTGTATTATTAGTTTCAGGGGTAGAATTTAGTGATTCATCAATTGCATATAGCACCCAGTGCTCATTACATCAAGTGCACTTCTTAATGCCCATCACCCAATTACCTCATTCCCCCACCTACCTCCCCTCCAGCCACCCTCATTTTGTTTCCTATGGTTAAGAGTCTCATGGTCGGCCTCCCTCTCTCTTTTTATCTTATTTTAGTTTTCCTTCCTTTCCCCTATGTTCATCTGTTTTGTTTCTTAATTTCCACATATGAGTGAAATCATATGGTATTTGTCTTTCTCTGACTGACTTATTTCGCTTAGCATAATACCTTCTAGTTCCATCCACGTTGGAACCCTCTAGTTCCATCCATGTTGTTGCAAATGGCAAGATTTCATTCTTTTTGATAGCTGAGTAATATTCCACTACACACACACACACACACACACACACACACACACACACACACACCCCACATCTTCTTTATCCATTCATCTGCCGATGGATATCGGCTCTTTCCATAATTTTGCTATTGCGGACATTGCTGCTATGAATATTAGGGTGCATGTTGGGTGAATTCCCACCAACAGTGTAAGAGGGTTCCCCTTTCTCCAAATCCTTGCCAACATATGTTGTTTCCCGAGTTGTTAATTTTAGCCATTCTAACCCATGTGAGATGGTATCTCATTGTGGTTTTGTATTGGATTTCCCTGATGCCAAGTGATGTGGAGCATTTTTTCATGTGTCTGTTGGCCATTTGTATGTCTTCTTTAGAACAATATCTGTACAAGTTTTCATCCCATTTCTTGACTGGATTCTTTGTTCTTTGGGTGTTAAGTTTGATAAGCTCTTTATAGATTTTGGGTACTAGCCCTTTATCTGATACGTCATTTGTGAATATCTTTTCCTATTCCATAGGTTGCCTTTTAGTTTTGTTGATTGTTTCCTTTGCTGTGCAAAAGTTTGTATCCTCATGAAGTCCCAATAGTTCATTTTTGCTTTTGTTTCCCTTGCCGTTGGAGACATGTCTAGCAAGAAGTTGCTGCAGCCGAGGTCAAAGAGGTTGCTACCTATGTCCTCCTCTAGGATTTTGATGGATTCCTCTCTCACATTTAGGTCTTTCATCCATTTTGAGCTTATTTTTGTTTATGGTGTAAGAAGTCCAGTTTCATTCTTCTACATGTGGCTGACCAATTTTCCCAACACCATTTGTTGAAGACACTGCCTTTTCTCCATTGGATATTCTTTCCCGTTTTGTCAAAGATTAGTTGACCCTACAGTTGAGGATCCATTTCTGGGTTCTTTATTATGTTCCATTGATCTATGTGTCTGTTTTTGTGCCAGTACCATACTGTCTTGATGTTTACAGCTTTGTAATGCAGCTTGAAGTCTGGAATTGTGATGCCTCCAGCTTTGGTTTTCTTTTTCAACATTCCTTTGGCTATTCAGGGTCTTTTCTGGTTCCATACAGATTTTAGGATTGTTCCAGCTCTGTGAAAAAAGTTGATGGTGTTTTGATAGGGATTGCATTGAATGTGTAGATTTCTTTGGGTAGCATAGACATCTTAACAATATTTGTTCTTCCAATCCATGAGCATGGAATGTTTTTCCATTTCTTGGTGTCTTCTTCAATTTCTTTCATAAGTGTCTTACAGTTTTCAGAGTACAGATTTTTACCTCTTTGGTGAGCTTTATTCCTAGGTATCTTATGATTTTTGGTGCAATTATAAATAGGATCAATTCCTTGATTTCTCTTTCTGCTGCTTCATTGTTAGTGTATAGAAGGGCAACTGACTTCTGTGCATTGATTTTATATCGTGCAACTTTGTTGAGTTTCTGTATCAGTTCTAGCAATTTTTTGGTGGAGTCTTTTGGGTTTTCTTCATAGAGTATCATATTGTCTGGGAAGAGTGAAAGTTTGACTTCTTTTGCTGATTTGGAGGCCTTTTATTTTTTGTTCTCTGATTGCTGAGGCTAGGACTTCCAGTACTATGTTAAGTAACAGTGGTGAGAGTGGACATCCTGTCATGTTCTTGACCTTAGGGGAAAAGCTCTGAGTTTTTCCCCATTGAGGATGATATTCACTGTGGGTCTTTCATATATGGCTTTTATGATGAGGTGTGTTTCCTCTATTCCTACATGGTGGAGGGTTTTTATCAAGAAAGGATACTGTATTTTGTCAAATGCTTTTTCTGCATCTATTGAGAGGATCATATGGTTCTTATCCTTTCTTTGATTAATGTGGTATATTACATTGATTGATTTATGGATGTTGAACTACCCCTGCAGCCCAGGAATAAATCCCACTTGGTTGTGGTAAATAATCCTTTTTCTGTACTGTTGGATCCTATTAGCTAGTATCTTGGTGGGAATTTTTGCATCCATGTTCATCAGGGATATTGATCTGTAATTCTCCTTTTTAGGGGTGTCTTTGTCTAGCTCTGGGATCAAGGTAATGCTGGCCTCAGAATGAGTTTGGAAGTTTTCCTTCCATTTCTATTTTTTGGAACAGTTTCAAAAGAATAGGTATTAATTCTTTTAATTCTTGGTAGAATTCTTCTGAAGCCATCTGGTTTTGGACTCTTCTTTGTTGGGAGATTTTTTTTTTTTAGAATTGATAAGATTTTTTTAAATTTTTTATTGTTATGTTAATCACCATACATTACATCATTAGTTCTTGATGTAGTGTTCCATGATTCATTGTTTGTTCATAACACCCAGTGCTCCACACAGAATGTGCCCTCTTTAATACCCATCACCAGGCTAACCCATCCCCCCCACCCTCCTCCCCTCTAGAACCCTCAGTTTGCTTTTCAGAGTCCATCGTCTCTCCTGGTTCATCTCCCCCTCCGACTTACTCCCCTTCATTCTTCCCCTCCTGCTATCTTCTTCTTTTTCTTTTTTCTTAACATATGTTGCATTATTTGTTTCAGAAGTACAGATCTGTGATTCAAAAGTCTTGCACATTTCACAGCGCTCACCATAGCACATACCCTACCCAATGTCTATCACCCAGCCACCCCATCCCTCCCACCCCCACCACTCCAGCGACACTCAGTTTGTTTCCTGAGATTAAGAATTCCTCATATCAGTGAGGTCATATGATACATGTCTTTCTCTGAGGGACTTATTTCACTCAGCATAACACCCTCCAGTTCCAACCACGTCGTTGCAAATGGCAAGATCGCATTCCTTTTGATGGCTGCATAATATTCCATGGAATATTATGAGGATGAATAAATCAGAAGAGTGAATCAGTAGTATAGAAGATAGAATGACAGAAAATAAGGAAGCTGAAAAGAAGAGGGAAAGAAACTTATTAGATCATGAAGATGGACTGAGGGAACTCAAGACTCCATAAAGCAAAATAATATCTGTATTATAGGAATCCCAGAAGATGAGGAGCAGGAGAAAGGGGCATAATATTCCATAATATTCCAAAGGCTGCATAATATTCCATTGTGTACATATACCACATCTTCTTTATCCATTCATCTGTCGATGGACATCTTGGCTCTTTCCACAGTTTGGCTATTGTGGACATTGTTGCTATAAACGTTGGGGTGCACATACCCCTTCGGATCCCTACATTTGTATCTTTGCGGTAAATACTGTTGGGAGATTTTTTATTACTGTGTCAATTTATTTCCTGGTTATGGGTCTGTTCAGGTTTTCTATTTCTTCCTGTTTCAATTTTGGTAGATTATATGTTTCTAGGAATGTATCCATTTCTTCCAGATTGCCTAATTTGTTGGCATATAATTGCTCATAATATTCTCTTATAAATTGTTTGTATTTCTTCAGTGTTGGTTGTGATTTCTTCACTTTCATTTATGATTTTATTTATTTGGGTCTTTTCTCTTTTCTTTTTGATAAGTCTGGGAAGGGGTTTATCGGATCTTATTAATTCATTCAAAGAACCAGCTCCTAGTTTCATTGATCTGTTCTACTGTTCTTTTGGTTTCTATTTCATTGATTTCTGTTCTGATCTTTATTATTTCTCTTCTCCTGCTGGATTTAGGCTTTATTTGCTGTTTTTTTTCCAGCTCCTTTAGGTGTAAGTTTAGCTTATGTATTTGAGACTTTTCCTGCTTCTTGAGGAAGGCCTGTATTGCTATATACTTCCTCCTTAGGACCACCTTTGCTGCATCCCAAAGGTTTTGAACTGTCATGTTTTCATTTTCATTTGTTTCCATGTATTTTTTAATTCTTCTTTAACTTCCTGGTTTACCAATTGATTCTTAAGTAGGACGCTTTTTAACCTCCATGTATTTGTGGCCATTCCAAATTTCTTCTTGTGGTTGACTTTAAATTTAATAGCATTGTGGTCTGAAAATATGCATGGTATGAACTCAGTCTTTTTGCAACAGAGATCTGATTTGTGACCCAGCATGTGATCTATTCTGGAGATCCTCCATGTGCACTCAAAGAGAATGTGTATTCTGCTGCTTTAGGATGAAATGTTCTGAATATGTCTGTTAAGTCCATCTGGTCCAGGGTATCATTCAAAGCCCTGTTTCCTTGTTGATCTTCTGCTTAAATGATCTGTCCATTGCTGTCAGTGGGGTGTTAAAGTCCCCTACTGTTATTGTATTATTATCAATGAGTTTCTTAATTTTGTTATTAATTGGTTTATATATTTGGCTGTTCCCAAGTTAGGGTCATAAATATTTACAATTGTTAGATCTTCTTGTTGGATAAACCCATTTATTATGATATATTGTTCTTCTTCAGCTCTCAATACAGTCTTTGGTTTAAAATATAGTTTGTCTAATATCAGTATGGCTACTCCAACTTTCTTTTGATGTTCATTAGCATGATAAATTGTTCTCCACCCCCTCACTTTCAATCTGGAGGTGTCTTTGGGTCTAAATGTGTCTCTTGTAAGCAGCATATCCAGCCTTGCTGGATAAAGTATTCTTGACTGCATATTTTTTGCATTTAGCACATTGAATATGTCATGCCAGTCCTTTCTGGACTGCCAGGTCTCTGTGGACAAGTCTGCTGCCAGCCTTATGTGTCTACCCTTGTAGGTTAAGGACCTCTTGTCCAAAGCTTCTTTCAGGATTTTCTCTTTATCTTTGTAATTTGCAAGCTTCACTACAATATGTCAAGGTGTTGATCTATTTTAGTTGATTTTGAGGGGGGTTGTCTGTGCCTCCTGGACTTGGATGTCTGTTTCCTTCCCCATATTAGGGAAGTTCTCAGCTATAATTTGTTCAAATAAACCTTTTGCCCCTTTCTCCTGCTCCTCATCTTCTGGGATTCCTATAATACAGATATTATTTTGCTTTATGGAGTCTTGAGTTCCCTCAGTCCATCTTCATGATCTAATAAGTTTCTTTCCCTCTTCTTTTCAGCTTCCTTATTTTCTGTCATTCTATCTTCTATACTACTGATTCACTCTTCTGATTTATTCATCCTCATTTTTATGGCCTCTATATCTCGGTTATAGCACTTTTAATTTTGGCCCAACTAGATTTTAGTTCTTTTATCTCTGCAGTAAGGGATTCTCTAGTGTCTCCTGTACTTTTCTCATGCCCAGCTAGTATCCTTATAATTGTTTAAATTCTAGTTCAGACCCTCTACTTATATCTGTATTGATTAAATATCTGGCCATCATTTCTTCCTGTTCTCTCTTTCGGGGTGAATTCCTCTGTCTTGTCATTTTGGAGGGAAAAAGAGAAAGGAAAAAGAAATAAGGATAAGAAAAAATAAAAAATTAAAATTAAAAAATTAAAAATAATGTAAGATAAAATAAAATACATATAGGAAGCTAGATCCTAACTGTGCTTTGGTCTGTTTGTTATGAGAAGCTTCCATGGGTTGTTTTTCTGGTTTATAGATGTGCAGCTTCATTCTATTCATTCTACAAGACTTCTGATCAGTTTCATGGTGTTCAGGATGATCCAGTCTTTATCTAACCGTGTGCCAGTGAGGAGGCAGGCTTAGAGTTGCCCTACTTCTCTGCCATCTTACTGTTCCCCCCCTTTTTAACTTTTTAATGACTTTCTTCTTCTTGCATTCCTGATTTCATGCTGCCTATGTACATTCACAAGATTTTTGTTTTCAGGAAATGGTGAATGGGATGTAAATTCTTCAGTATATGTACAGCTGAAAATTGCTTCATTTTGTTTATACTTAACTGATAAAAGCGCTAATAAAATTTTTCTAGATTCCAAATCATTTTTTTCCCACAACAATAACTGTATTTTTTCTTTGACTTTTAGCATCAGTACTGCTGATCAGATCCTAATCTTATTCATCTTCTTTGATAAGTAACTCTTGACAAGAATTTTGTCCTAAAAAGTTTTTAAATTTCAAGATGTGAACAGGTGTGAATCTTTTCCCTTCTTTTCATTCATTCTCTTTGACCCTCAATGGGGATTTTAAATAAGAGGATTAAAAAATATCTTTAATTCAGAAAAAACATTTTTTTATTAAGTCCTATCATTCATTGTTTCTGCCCCCACTCCCATGACCTTAGGAACTCTTACTGTAAGGATGTTGTAAGGAACAAGCAAGATGATTTCAAACCCCCCAATTAACCGGAAAGAAAACAAAACAAAACAAAATTTAAAAATCCACCTTGATCTAGATCTCTTGTGGAGATCTGAACTTATCTTAGAATCTGCTCTACCTCTTTTCCCAACTTCAAGATCAACATTTTGAGGTCTACCTGGGAAAATTTTTTGAAATTCTAACTGGAGGCAAAAGTTACAGCTAACTGCCAGGGTGGAGGGGAGAGAGGCCAACTCCACACTTTGCAGCGTTCTTCAATTAAACACTTTGATAATTGATTTAAAGTCCAAATAGAGCTTGCAGCCTACGGCTTGATTTTGGAGTAGTAGATGGCTTCAAAGTAGATGGCTCTTTAGTGCACTGTAGCATTTTAGCTTTCATGGCTCTTGCCTTTCCGTTAGGACAAGCCGTTTAAATTCTGTGTCCTGGAAATCTAACAAAATCCCTAATATGCACATGATACACTCACTCATTTTCAGTGTTAACATGGATTTATTATGTTCATCATACTTTTTTTAAAAAAAAAAGATTTTATTTATTTATTTGACAGAGAGAGAGACAGCGAGAACAGGAACACAAGCAGGGGAGAGGGTCAGAGGGAGAAGCAGGCTTCCCACCGAGCAGGGAGCCCGATGTGGGACTCGATCCCAGGACCCTGGGATCATGACCTGAGCCAAAGGCAGACGCTTAACGACTAAGCCACCCAGGTGCCCCATTATACTTTTTACTGAAGTTTTAGGATAATATGAAGAACAAGGAGAAGTAAAATATATGCTCAATCTGCTATATTGAAGCAGACATCAACACATGACAATTAGATACAGGGTTTTAAAATAGTATTTTTAATGTGTTGGGCTATTTTGATATAATCTACATCAAAATCATTACGTTTTCCATTATTTAAATTCATAAGTAATATGTTTAACACGTATCTTTTACCTGGTCCCTGAGCCTTTCCTCAAGCTTCACAGGAATAGAAATAGAGTAGTAATAATGTATCAAGACCTACTGCCTTGCTGATTAATAAGAGCATGCTCCCCTAGTCCTTGTAAGTGATCAACTTCTGGAAGACAGACTTTGGATGGAACCATAAAGAGAAAATCACACAATAATCTGGTTAGTGCTAAGATAAAGCCAGAGAATTGCTCTTTCCATATATTTTCTTTTCTTTATAGCCACAAATGCCAAATTTACTTTGCCTTTGAGGCATGTCCAGAACACTATTATTCTTCTGCCAATTAAATTATTTTTACTTCCTAGACTTTTATCTACCAAATCCTCTGGTTTCAGCATTTCAAGACTTGTCTCAAATCCCAAATTCTTCATAAAGTTTTCCTTAATTAATTAGAAAAATAGTTAACAAAATTTTCTTATAATGACAAGAATAATTTCTGTTTTACTCTTTTTAAAAACAGCTTGAGTGAGATATAATTCACAATTTACCCATTTAAGTGTATAATTCAGTGGTTTTTAGTATATTCACAGAGTTGTGTATCCACTGTCACAGTTAACTTTAGAACAGTTTTATCACTTGAGAAAGAAACTCCATACCCCTTAGCTGTCACTCCCCTGTTCCCCCATCTCTCCTGCCCCTAGACCTAAACAAGCACTAATTTACATGGTCTCTATAGAGTTCGCTGTTCTGAACTTTCATATGAATAGAATAACATAACATGTGATTTTTTGTGACTGGCTTTTTAAAATTTTTTTTATTTATTTGAGAGAGAGGGAGAGAGAGCACATCAAGGGGAGCAACAGGCAGAGGGAGAGGAAGAAGCAGACTCCCTGCTGAGCAGGGAGGCCTACGTAGGGCTCGATCTCAGGACCCCGGGATCATGACCTAAACCGAAGGTAGATGCTTAACTGACTGAGCCACCCAGGCTTCCCTGTGACTGGCTTCTTTCACTTAGATTAATGTTTTCAAGGTTCATCCAAGTTGTACCATGTATCAGTACTTCATTCCTTTTTATGGCCAAATAATAGTCTATTGTATGGATATAGTGCATTTTGATTATCCACTCATCTATTGATGGACATTGGGGTTGTTTCCACCTTTTGGTTTTTTGAATAATGCTGCTATTCATGTACAAGTGTTTGTATGGACATATGTTCTCATTTCTCTAGGAGTTGTAATTGCTGGGTCATATGATATCTCTATGTTTAATTGTTGGAGGAACCACCAGACTGTTTTCCAAAGCAGCTGTACCATTTTACATTCCCACTAGCAGTGTATGAGAATTCTGATTGTTCTACGTCCTCACCAACATTTGTTATCTGACTTGTTTTGATTCTAGCCATCCTATAGGGTATGAAGTGATATCTCACTATGGTTTTGATTTACATTTCCATCATGACTAATAATGTGAGCATCTTTTCATGTGCTTATTGGCCATTTATATATCTTCCTTGGAGATATATATATATACATATTCCTTGGAATATATAAATTCCTTTGAGAAATGTCTATTCAGATCTTTACCCATTTTTTTAAAGATTTTATTTATTTAATTGACAGAGAGAGAGAGAGAGACAGAGAGGGAACACAAGCAGTGGGAGTGGGAGAGGGAGAAGCAGGCTTCCCACCAAGCAGGGAGCCCAATGCGGGCTCGATCCCAGGACCCTGGGATCATGACCCAAGCCGAAGGCAGTCGCTTAACCAACTGAGCCACCCAGGCTCCCCTACCCATTTTTTAATAGAGTTGTATTTTTATAATTGAGTTGTAAGAGTTCTTTATATATTGTCAATACAAATCCCTTATCAGATATATGATTTGCAAATATTTTTCACCATTCTATGAGTTGTCTTTTTCACTTTTTGTAATGTTTCCTTTGAAACACAAAAGTTTTCAATTTTGATGAAGAAAAATTTGTCTAGTTTTTCTTTTGTTTGTCTTGCTTTTTGGGCATATATAGACTCTTTTTTCAAATCCAAGGTCATGAAGATATACCTCTACATTTTCTTCTAAGAATTTTATAGTTTTAGCTCTTATATTTAGTTATTGCTACATTTTGAGTTAATGCTTATATATGGTATGAGGTAAGGATTCAAATTCATTCTTTTACACGTGGTTATTCAGTTTTCCAAGCATTGTTTGTTGGAAAGACTATTCTTTCCTCATTGAATGTTCTTAATACCCTTAATTAAAATCTGTCAACCATAGAATCTATTGTATTCTTCTACTCTATAATATATGTTTATCTCTTTGCCTGCACATAAAAATAATACTTGGTTTATTTCTGGAGAATATTAAAATTGTCTATAACATTCAGCCAGGCAAAAAATCTGGAAAATGTCTGTTACTTAGCTACATGCATAAAACACAACCACAATATCTCAGTGGTGTAAGTATGTATTTAGCTTATGTAGCTTGAAGTTGGTTTGAGATTGTCTGATGTAGGCTGGATCTGATTGGGACAGCTTGGATGGGCAGCTCTTCTGCAACTATCTCTCATTTTCTGTCTAAGTATAGTGTGCCAAAGTGAGCATGCTTTACTTGTGGTAATGGCAGACCCTCAAGGGAACAAGTCTAACTCCATGACACATTGCAAGCTTCTGCTGTGTGAAATGCACATCTGCCCTGTTCAGTGTTTAGTCTTTCCACTCCCATCCCTAAGTTGTTCACCATATTGTGAAATGCCATAACGTGAAATGCCAACATTTCATTAACCCAAACAAGTCATGTGGTCAGGTCCACCATCAAAGCAGCAGGGAAGACTATTTCTCCTGTGAAATTGAAAGAGAGGTGTTGAATACAGAATAATACTTCAACCTATTATACAAATCTTGTTCTAGGAAAGAAATTAAAAACCCCAAAGCTCTTATACTAGTTCCCTCTTACTAAATTCACTTATTACTTCTAGGAATTTTCTTTTGTTTATTTCATAGAGTTTTCACCATCCCGTCATGTCATCTGTGAATAATTACAGCTTACCATATTCTTTTCCAATATTTATGTCTTCTCTTTTTCTTGCCTTATTACATGGGTTAAGAAATTCTAGTTCAATGTTGAATAGAAGCAGTAAGATAAGGCATCTATCTTTTCCTTAATATTTCACCATTAATTGTGATGTTGGCTGCAGGTTTTCTTTGATACATTTTATTATATTCAAGAACCTTCCAAGTTTGCTGAGAGCTTTTATCCTGAATGGTTGTTGGATTTTGTCAAATGCTCTTTCTCTAACTATTTTGGAATGATGATTTGCTTTTCTCTTAAGAGATGAATCACATTGGTTGACTTTCTTATAGCTTTATTGAGGCATAATTGACATAAAATAAACTTCACATATTTAAAATGTGCAATTTGATGTTACAGCATTTGTATATATATCTGTGAAATCATGACAGTAATCAAAATACTGCACTTCTTTATCACTTCCAAAAATTTCTTAATGGACCATTGTAATTCCTCCTTCTTGTCCTTACCTGTATCCTCTCCTGATCTCTAGACACCTATTGATCTACCTTCTATTACCATATGTTATTTTACATTTCCTAAAATCTTATACAGTTGGAAGCATATGGTATGCACTATATTTTGTCTTACATCTTTCGCTAAGCATACTTATTTTGCAATTTTTCAATTTTATAGTGTGTAACAATTTGTTTTCATGGATCACACTTTTGGTGTTGAATCTAAGAAATCTTTGCCTAACCAAGGGTCAGATATGTTATTCCCTATGTATTGTTTCAGATTTTTATAATTTTTAATTGAAGTATAATTGACATATAATATTACATTAGTTTCAGTTATACAACATAGTGATTTGACAGTTATATACATTACAATATGCTTACCATAAGTGTACTTACCATTGGTCACCAAACAAAGTTATTACAATATTATTGACTATAGTCCCTATGCTATACTTTTCATACCAATGACTTATTTATTTTATAACTGGAAGTTTGTACCTCTTGATCCCCTTCATCTATTTCATCTATGTTCTTAGGTTTTACATTTATGTCTATGATCAATTTTGAGTTATGGTGAACCTTTGCAATTATATTGGGCCACCTGGATAATCCAGAATAATCTCCCATCTCAGAATCCTTAACTTAGTTATATCTGAAAACTCCCTGTTGCTTTGTAAGGTAAACTATTCACCAGTTCAGGGGATTAGGACTTGGACATCTTTGGTGGGGGTGGGGGATGTTATTATTCTGCCTGCCACAGATAGATTCTTATAAGCAAATATCTCTGGATTTTCTGTATTATATGTTGCTCTAAAATAGCTTAACTGATGAACAACTTGGGGACAGAGTGGAAAGACTGAACACCAAACAAAGCTTTACCACCAAAAACTCACCCAATTTGTAGTGGAAAGAACATGAGCTTTAGAGTAAGTGGGATTTGGATTTGAATCTCCAGTTTTTTCTATTATTTGCTCTACAACCTTGAACAAGTTAATTTATTCTCTACCTTCATGTTTCTCATTTAATAATAAGGTAATAATGATTATCTTATAGGGTTATTTTAGGAACTAAAGAGATAATATAAGTTAAAATGCCTAGACAGAACCTGGCATGTGAAATGTATGATGAGTTAAGTTTCTCCCAGAAACCTTTGCTTCCATTAGGCTATATTTTTCTGACTGAAGAACATCCTGTATTTATTCCTGATGTTTATGTGCACTGAAATCATTCATCTTGATATTAATATCATTGCTAAGAGCATATTAGTGGAGAGGTTCAAAGTTGTAGAGCCTAGATCTAAACCTTGATATCAGTATGTGCAAGCTGTGTGAGAATCAGTATTCTTATATCCTGAATGAGAAGAGTAATAGGTCTTGCCTAACCTAGTGGTGTTGCTGTGAGGATAATGGATATGCCTGTGAAGTGCTTATCACAGGGCAAAGCACAGACATCCCTTTCCTGTGTTGGGTAAGCTTTGTTGTGCAGTAGTTGATTTGGCCCTTAGAGGGAGCTCCATGTGAGTGAGAATCCTGTGAAGCAGATGAGCTATGTAGAGCTTCTTTCCTTAGATTCTGTTTTTAGCAAAACTGATTAAGGGGCGATTTAAATTGCACAGATTCACAGCCATGTGATATTTATATGCATTTTTTAAAAATTTTGAAGCAGAAGATAAATTTAGGTTCATTCCGGGTTAACAATAATTTGAATTATTTCATAAAATGCTCTTAATGTCTTTGGCAAGATCAGAAAATTTGAATAATCTCAATACCAGAGTATCCTTCAGTGGCTGACCAAGATTGTAAATTCCATGATTTACAAAATGTATTTTTGGCACGCACACACACACACACACACACACACACACACGTATATATGAATGATTGCACTAAAATAGGCAAGGCAGCAATCATTTTGAATCTTTCAAACCATAACCTTTCAAAGAAATTAGTTCTTCCTGTGACAAAAATTGCTGAGGCAATAAACTATAAATGGCTTTTACGGAAGCAAATCCAAATAGAAGAGCATTACAAGTAACATCAACATTCTGGATAACCCAGAGCAGCCTTAGACTTATTTTCAGCCTTGACAAAATGAAAATATAAAATAATAAAGATGTCACACTCAACACTAAAACCAGAATTCAATATTAATAAGTTTAAAAGAAGATACATTAAAGGGGAGATGAATGTGAAGTTTACTCCTCATGTGGCAAGAAATAAGATAATGTGGTTTAAAACGTTCCTCCTAAAAAGTATTAAACTCAATTTTTACAGCAACTATATATGAATTATCCTAAAGTGAAGGAAGGAAATAATTTCTTATCTTAGACACTATGAAACTTTATTTCACTGTGAACTTACATTTGCAAAAGTTTAATTAACTTCCTTTAGCGTGATAAAGCATGGTTCTGAGCCTGAGCCCCACACTATGACTTGTTATTTCCCTAACACGCTTTGCACTTTCAAAGTCTCCATACTTTGCTTTGTGATTCCTTCTGTAGACTCCATTCTCTCCACCTATGTTTGCCTCAAAGATCCTATTTTCACAATAATCCTCCCCAATCTTTCCACCCCTCCCCCAGCCCATACAGAGTTATTTATTTCCTCATCATGTTTCCCAAAACATATGTTCTATGCCAGTTACTGGTTTAGTCTTCACTCCATGACTGAATTCTGAACTTTGTGTGAGCACAGACTGTACCTTATTTACTTGAATATCCTCAGAACTTTGCAGCGTGCTCAGAACATGTTATAAAATTAAGTTGGATTTTGGAGGGCTAGGTACACAGAGTGCCATGTATCCATGGGCAACTTAAAGTCTGTGAGATGCAGCCAGAGGTGGTATTGATGTTGATTTAAGTACATGGAGAATCTAATATACAAAATTAAGAGACCATTATATCCTTTCTTTTAAAAATAAGAAGTTACTCATTATTATGTTCATTATAAGAAAATCCATTTTTTTTCAAAATGAGTTTTTAATGTTTTAGACAAAAGCAGAACAAGTTAAAATTACTTAGACTCAAGCCTCTCATTAGGCATGCTCAGGGAAATCTTAGGTACAGAGGTGCACTGAATAGACTCCGCTTGCTCAGATTTCCTCTTATCTTGTTCTCTTTGCTCTCCAGTCTCCACACAGAAGCCAGAGCAATTTCTTTTCTTTCTTTCTTTTTCTTTTAAAAGATTTTATTTATTTATTTGACAGAGAGAGACACAGCCAGAGACGAAACACAAGCAGTGGGAGTGGGAGAGGGAGAAGCAGGCTTCCTGCAGAGCAGGGAGCCCGATGTAAGGCTTGATCCCAGGACCCTGGGATCACGACCTGAGCAGAAGGCAGACGCTTAACGACTGAGCCACCCAAGTGCCCCCAGAACAATTTCTTTTTTAAAAGAAGAAATCAGACCATATCATTTACCTGCTTATCATTTATGTCTCTGGTGGGTTCCCAGTTCACTCAGAATAAAACTCAACCCTTTCTTTTGGCCTCTATGCCCTACAGGTCTGGCCTCTGCTGACCACTCTTATCGTTTCTCGTGTGTTCTGCTTCACGCACAAGCTATAGTCACACTTTCCTTCCTTCTCTTATTTGAAGACACCAAGTGTAGTTCCACTTTTGGCCTTTGAAGAACTTTCTCTCCTAAAGAGCTTTTCCCTTAGCTCTTTTAAGAGACTTGCTATCTTGCCATTTAGATCCACATTAAAGACACTTCTTTAGTCTTCCCTGATTACCTAATCTAAACAGCTTCTCAGATCTTTCAAGTATATCATCTTATTTTATCTTCATTATAGCATTTAGCAATACTTGGCTGCTTCTTGCTATTTGTTTATTTTTCTTTTCCTCTTCACTAGATGATATAGTCCTTAAAAATAGATACGTTGTTCAGCTCTGTGTCCTAGACCTCTAAAAAAACCAAAAAAATGCTCAATAGCATTTCCATTTGTTTTAGTTTTTTTTAATAGAAGTATAGTTGACATATAATATTGCATTAGTTTCAGTTGTACAACAGTGATTTGACGGTTATATACATTACAAAATGTTCATCATAGTTATTACAGTTTCATTGATATACTGCCTATTCTGTACTCATCATCCCCATGACTTATTTATTTTTTAACTGGAAGTCTGTACCTTTTCATCCTCTTGACCTATCTCACCAAAATAGGAGTTAAATAGAATTAACAAAAGCATTTCTGGAACAAATGAATGTACTACAGTGAATCAAATTTGAAGCAATAACAAGTACTCATTCCCTTCATCTTTTCCCTTGATACTCTCTTAAAATATTGGGAGTTGGGGTTAAGAACACATTCAGCTAAGTTATCTCAAATGTTTAGAAAATGAATAGATTAATTGAAAAGATCAGCATCTTCAGAAGTAATTGCTGGTCCTGAGATATCCAAAGACAGGTATGTAGATTCTGCTAGAACCAAGCAGAGATATATAGAGTGCATAAAGAGCAACTCTTCCAAGGAGTTTTGCTAAAAATGAGATCAAAGAAAAAGTGAGAAGGAAGTAGGGCCAAGAGAAATTTTTTGTTTTTCTTTTTAAAATAGAAGAAATAATTACATGTCCTTAAAAAATGATATAGTGGCAAGATCATATTAATTAATCAGGATATATATTGTTATAGAAATCTGAGATTTTTTCATTTCTAAGCTGCTATAAATTACCCAGAGAAAAATAATATCTCCAGTAGGAGATGCTAATATGTAATTAGTGTCATAATTAGGGAGTATGTTAGATATATATGGAGGAAGGAATCAGAAAAGGATTTTGGTATACCACGTTCAATACCAATTGAACAAGTGAAAAATGCACTTGGGTAAGTTTGGAGTATAATACATAATACATTACTGTATTTATCCTGGACATATTGGGCCATATTGATTGGACCTGCTTCATGAGACTCAGTAGTGACAGCCTAGGAAAAAAATCCCTTTGCTGACTAGGTTTCTTCACTTTTAATATGACACGACTATATGTCTCTTCTTCACTTTTAATATGACACGACTCTAAGGTCTCTAACACGTCTGAAAACTCTGTAACTAATTGGAACGTTGCAGGTTTCAAAAGTAAAATAAGACTACAAATGAGATCAGTCAAAGCAAAATTCATCTGCTTCATATCTCTGACTGGATGGCCTTACATGCCACTTGGAAGCTATATTCCTCTTTCAACATATAGTAAACCAATTAACAAATAGCACTGAGAAGTCATGCCTAGCAATTTAAAATTGCAAAGCATTTCCTGATGGAATTACACATTTTGTAGATGAAGGGACCTAAAAAATGATTTGATTTAGCTTTTCTTAAGCCTGCAAAACGGGTGTTTTATGAGATATTAATAGGCATTATGTAACAAATTAGTTCTGTGGTTAAGTAAATGTGGACAACATGCACAGTATATTTGGGAGAGTCTCAAATCTTATCAGTATATTAAAGGTACTGAAAAATTCCTCATTAAACAAACCCAATTAACATACATTTCATTCATTAACTAATACTTATTATGTGCCTACTATGTGGCAGGCTCTGCCAGAGGTACTTGGGATATAGTAGTGCCCAAACAGACAATCTGGTCCTCCCAGGGCTTACACGCTGGAGGGCTGAGGTAAGGAATAAACAATAAACATAAGAATAAGTAATTTATAAACTATGGTAGAAAATGATAAATGCCGTGCAAAAAATTAGAGGAGTATAAGGGGAATTAAGAGGGCTTGTGCAGGGATGGGAACAGATCTCATTCAGCATTTCATAGAATGGTCAAAAAAGGACACATTGAGAAGATGACCTTTGAACAAAGACTTGACAGAGACAAGGGAATTATATAAGTAGATACTTGGGAGAAGAGCATTTCAGCCAGACAGAACAACCAAGGCTAAGGCAAGAACAGGTCTGATGTTCAGGCAAAAGCGAGCGGACCATTGTAGCTGAAGCCAAAGGAGCAAGAGCACAGTTATGGGAGAGGAGATGAGAGAAAATCTTATAAAGATACTTATGGGCCATTTAAGGCTTTTGGCTTTTTCTCTAAGTGGGAGCCACAGCAAGGTTTGGGCCAGAGAAGTAACTTGAATTTTTTAAGTTCTAAAAAGACAGTGCTGTGTTGAGAATAGATTATAGAGTTGCAAAGTCAGAGGCAAGGAAGCCCACTAGGGACTAGGAGTCCATTGCAGTAATCCACGTGAGCGATTATTGTAATTTTGACTAGGAGAATAGCAGTGAGGATGGAGCGAGGATGATATTTTTGCATGTAGAACCAAGAGAATGTGCGCATTACCTGTGGAGTATGAAAGGTGTCAAAGATATTTTCCAGGCTTTCAGCCTGAAGAACTCAAAGGATGAAGTTCCCATCAATTGAGATAGGAAGACTCTATATGTAGAGCTAGCTTTCAAGGGAAAGACTAGGAATTCAGTTTGGGATTTGTGATCATGCGTAGACATAACAACAGAGATACTGGGAAGGCAGTTAGATATATATGAATCAGAAGGTCGTGAAGGAGGTCTGAGCTAGAGATACACATTTGGAAGCAATCAACATGTTAATTATATTTAAAGACCTGAAACATGAAGAGGTCACCAAGGTGGTAATAAAAAATCAAAATGGACAAAAGAATAAACCTGGAATCTCCAGCATTATAAGATCCTGGGGAGAAGGGGGGTGGAAATCCAGCAAAGGAGACTGAAGAGTAGGCAAGGGGACAGGGAGTAAAGTAGGAGAATGTGGTGTCTTGGTAGACAGTGATGACTCTAGATAAAGGAGATGGGAGTAACAACTGTGTCATAGGCTTCTGACAGGTCAAGTAAGGTGAGGCCGGAGAATTAAACATGGGATTTAGCAACATGGATTCATTGGTAAACTTGACAAATACAATTTTAGAAGAATGGTGGAGTCAAAAACCTTATGAAGTAGGTTTAGGAGAAAATGAGAAGAGGGATAATTGAAGATGGGTAAGTCTAGAAACTTCTAAGAAGTTTTGTTGCAAATGGGCTCAAAGAAAAAGGTGGGAAGAAAGTAGGGTAAAGGGTAGTTTGTGCTTTTTTTTTCCTTTTAGGAAGGAAGAAATAATCGTATGTTTGTATGCTTATGACAGTGATCCATAAGAGAATGAAAACTGATGATGTAGGAGAAGGGAGACTTGCTAGAGCACTTTCTTACAGGCACAAGTATGATTCTGACTTTAGATATCAGCACAGAGTGCCTTTATGGTAACCGGTAGGAAGGTAAAGTTTGTGTGGGCAGATACTAGTAGGTAAGTGGGACAGGTGGTGGGAGTCTATAAAAGTCCTCTTCTGAGCATAGAACGCTTTCCCCTTCTTCCCCAGCTCCAACACAATACTTACCTACCATAGCCAGGTGTACCAGTATGCTGTAGAACACTGGGAAACACTGATTTATTGCCATGCCTTCACTTTAGCAAGGTATAAACAATATCCAGAGAGATAAAATGGCTAGTCCTAGCTTACACATATAGTTAATGTTGGTAACACCTCCCTTTTTCATAGACAAACTATCTGAGTACTATGTAATCTAATCGCTTCCAATTGTCCACGTAAAGTCATTGGTATAACCTGTGTTGATGTCATAATTCACAGACCATTCCTCATACCTGACATACAGACTCTCAAATATTTATTGAATGAATGAATGTACTGATAAATCATATATTGTTTAATAAAGCCGGAGGCCAAAATATGGCAATTCACTTATTTCACTAAGTATGTGAAATTAAGAGCAATTAAATTTTTAAGTCCCAAACTGTTTAGAAATGAGAATTATACGATTACTACATTATTTCAGTTTTCTATTTCTGTTATAACAAATTGCCAAAACTTAAACAGCTTAAAACAAGACCTATTCGTTATCTCGTAGTTTTCTGTGTCATGTGTCTGACACATCTCACTGGTCTAAAATCAAGTTCTCAGCAGGGCTGTGTCTCTTACTGAAGGCTCTATGGAAGAAACCACTCCTAAGCTCATTCAAGTTATTGGCTTAATTTGGTTCTTTATGTTTGTAGGGCTGAGATTCCTGGGTGGTTTTTTTTGTGACTGACAGATAGGGGCTGATTTCTGCTCCTAGGGGCTGCCTGCATTCCTTCACTATGTTTTCCATATGGCCCTCTTCAGCAATGGTCAGTCTAGTCCCTCTGACACTTGGAATCTCTCTGATTTCAGCCAAATAAAGTTCTTTGCTTTTAAGGGCTCATGTGACTAGATTCAGCCAAAAGAGATAATCTGTAACTTTATCATATGCCTGTAACTTTAATCACATCTGCAAAATCCTTTTGCCATGTAATTTATTCACAAATTCCAGGGATGAAGGCATGGACATCTTTGGGAGGCCATTCTGCCTACCAAATTTTTTTATCTAAAAGATTCTATGTGTTTTTCAAAAGATGCTCCTATGAAATTATGTTTTGTCTGTGAAATAGAGATGACAGATATTTCCCCAGGGGCTCCTGGGTGGCTCAGTCGGTTAAGCATCTGACTCTTGATTTCAGTTCAGGCTTTGATCTCAGGGTTGTGAGATGAGCCCCATGTCAGGGCTGCTTAATATTCTCCCTCTCCCTCTCCCCCTCTCCACCCCCCATGTGCACTCTCTCTCAAAATAAATAAATATATGTATATAATATATAAATAAAAATGAAATGTTAAAAAAGAGATGACAGATATTACCCCATTAAGAGAATCAAGAGGCAAAAAGTTAATGATAATTTTCTAAATTTGAATAATTTTCTGGATATCATTCCTTTCTCTCCCTTCCCTTTCATTTCCATTTCATCTCATTCCATTCCATTCCAGAAACTTTAGTTGAGCAACTTCTATATACCAGACACCAATCACTAGTTGCAATGGATATAAATATATATATATAAAATAAAAAAATATATATATTTTTTCTTAGCTCTTAAGGAGCTAACAGCTTAGTTGGGGAAACCTCACAAACATACAATTTACAGAAACAGGGTATGGCAAATGAACATTAGTGGACAAAGAAATTGAGAGAGCTGCTCACAGTTAGTTACCTGATACACCCTAGAGCCGTTAATGCTATATTGGACTACAGAAATTCTTCCAAAATAACTAGGTAGTAACTAATACTAGTTACTAGCTACAAGGTAGTAACTATTATTCCAAAGTATCTTCAACTTCCTGAATAAAATCTTTTTGGGAATTGCCTTGTGACCAAAAAGGAAAACATTTCAGGCTTGGCATGAGCCTGCTAGTCTTTCTATAACTTAACTTTATAAGGCCAAATAAAAGTCTATAAAAATCACGGCTCTCAGTCATGATCAATAGAGTGGGGTTGGGGAGTCAAGTTGGCGGGATGGGCTGGGGCCTGCATATATGTCTAAATCCCCCTGAGACGCTTTGTCTGACTATTTGGCAGTCACTCTAGCTGTGCATTGTAGAAGACAGCTGAAGCTCTCCTTGGCAGGGCTCTGGAGATCTAAACAGTAGCAATTTGTTATGCAGACCCCTGGCAATGTGCTTCACAGACAAAAAGGGTTCAGTCTTTTATCAACACAGTCAAGACAACTGTCTCCACCATTGTCTTGCTTTTTGTTGTACTTTTGGATACAAATATTCCAAGGAAATTGTGGTTTTCCCAGCTCAGAAAGTTTTTTCATATTGTTCATTAAATAATTCATTAATGTGTTCATTTATTCCTTCCTTTAGTTGTGTACCTCCAGAATGTAAAACTGTGTAACCTTTGGCTTTAAACGTATGGAGACTGCCTGATGTGGTTTTTTTTTTAATTTTTAAAAAATATTTTATTTATTTATTTGACAGAGAGAGAGTGAGCGAGAGAGAGAGCACAAGAGCAGAGGGAGAGGGAGAAGCATACTCCCCACTGAGCAGGGACAGTTGGTTAAGCGTCTGCCTTTGGCTCGGGTCATGATCCCAGGACCCTGGGATCAAGCTCCTCATGTTTTTTAAGGGATGAAAAATCCAGTTCGACTTACCATATACTGTTGAGTGTATGCTTGCAGCTTGCAAGGATAAGAGGAAAGCAAGGGTATCAGTCATATTTTGAGCATCCAAAGACACAGACCCGTCCAAATAAACATCAGCCAGAGGTCTTGGGCAGTGTCCAGGAGACCCGTTGCTATACTCAGTATGGCATTAACTTTTTAGTTTTTGGAAAGTGGGTAGGTTCAGAGGGTCGTAGATGTCAGGGGGAGGATATGTTATCAATTGGCAGGAAAATACTTAAAATATTTAAATATTTAAACAATTGGTATATGCATACTGGTCATTATCAACGTTGAGGGAGAGTGTGCTTATGAATTAGCAGTGAGTTTGCTAATTTTGACTCATTCACTCCTCTAAAACTGCATCTTAGAACAGTCTTTCTCAAGTCTCCCTCTTCTTCACAGTCACCTGGTGAACTTTATTTTTCATTTTACTGGGTTTTAAAAATTATTTTAAAATATATCATGTGCATGTTTATAAAAACCAAACTGTATAGAGGGCTAGAAATTGAAAAATTAAGTCACTTGTCCTACACTACTTTCACCTGTAGAATCATACACTAGAAGAATTCACTTTTGACTGTTTTCAGTATTTAGTTTTTCCAGTGGTTACCTCTATGACTAATGACAATAGTTTTACATCTATGATTCCTAACAACTTTAAATAGCATTCACTTAATTGGTGGACCTTTTAAAAATACACAGAGTACTAGGACCCTCCTTTCTAGACTGAATTTTTAAAAAGGTTCTGATGTGAGGGGCACCTGGGTGGCTCAGTCGGTTAAGCGTCTGACTCTTGATTTCCACTCAGGTCATGATGTCAGGGTCCTGAGATCAAGCCCCATGTCTGGCTCCGCACTCAGCGTTGTGCCTGCTTGAGATTCTCTCTCCTTCTCCCTCTGCCCTCCCCCCATTCGCATGCTCTCTCTCTAAAAATAAATAAATCTTTAAAAAAAAAGTTCTGATGTGATCCTTTTGTTCAGCCAGAGTCAGGACTAATTCAGCAGAGAAAGGAGAGTGTGGATTATAACATAACCATGTGCTTTATAAAGATCTTTGCTCAACCACCATAGCCATGCTTGATGGAATTTTATAATCTGCAAATTTCATTTCACTCAGAAAATATCTTACCTTGCTTTCCTCATCCTTTGGAATTTTCACATCTTTTTTTATTCCTCCTCTAAATCTATTTGCCTTATTATAAACCCTTTTTTGCGTGTCCTAGAGCTTATCTGTTAACCCTATATTCCCTGCTTTTTTTTTTTACCCATATTTAGAGAGTAGAATAAATTGCTGTCTTACATCACTGTCCAAAGAAAACAGACATGGTGAAAAGTCATTCAAACTGTAGAGAGCAGAGTTCTCAAAAAAGATAACAGAATTTTCTGGGAAAATGTATAATCTCATGATCAATTAATAGGACACATGTTCTCCATACTTGGAAACTCAGCATATTGATTTAACATAGCAATTTATATTTAGCAAAAATTACTCATCACACTCAGGAACATAAAATCTCTATGCTTATTTCTGCCTGCCAAAGCATTTAATGCGGCTCCAGTTGTTTATAATGAGGATGGTGCTTATTTTTCAAATAAAAATTTCTTCTGTAGGATGCACTAAATCACTGGGAGTATTAGGTGATAGAGAGCACAAATACACATTCAGAATAGGACATGGCATCTGTCAAAGTCAGCTTGCTAATAATTTTCTGTCCTTAGGCTAAGCCTCTGAGCATTACGAATACATTTAACGCAGGCAGCCAGCCTTACATTGTGCGTTTATGAAGCAAGCAAGTCAGTTTGGTCTGACATACAAAAACCATTCTTAGTTGAATCACGTCTGAATATTTTCTCAATTTTGAAACGTTGTTTTGTAGAATTTTTAAGTTCAATTATTATTTTCTACAGAAGGAATTGCTCCTCTCAATTATCATAAAAGGATCCAAAGCTATTGCTAAGAATCTATACCACACCAAAACAGATGAAGGAAGTAATTTTAAAAAGAAAAAAAAATTATCCTAAACCAAATTCTTTCAGAATTGAACAGCAGATTTTTATGATCCCCAGGATGTACAGGCTTATATTTGATCCTCTATTTCCAGTTGCCTCCCACTCTCAACTCCTGGACACAACAGTTCTCAGCCCCACCAACTCTTCCTTTCAAATATCTTAGACAATGAATAACTGGAAATTTAAAATATTTAAATACCATTTACAATAACATTGAAACCACAAAATATTAAAGGATTAATTTTATACAAGGTGCATAATATTGCCTCACTGAAAACTATAAAACAGTGCTGAGAGAAATGTTAAAAGACCCAAGTAAATAGAAATACTGTATTTATTAATTGGAAGACTCAATATTGTTAAGATGTTTATTCTCCCCTAAATTTATGGGTGTGTGTATGTGTGTATTCAGTATAATCACAAATTACCTAAATTCCCTGTGGGCTTTTAGAGAATACAGACAAGCTGATTTTAAAATGTATTTCTAAATAGAAATACAAAAGACCTAGAACAGCAAAAAAAAAAAAAATCTTTCAACAAAGTTAGAGGTACCTGACTTCAAGATATGTTATAAAGCTACAGTAGTAAAGATAGTATAGTATTAGTAAAATAATAGATGAATAGATTAAAATACAGAATCTAGAAATAGATTTACATATATATAATCAAATAATTTTCAACAAAGGCATCAAAGTGATTCAATGAGAAGTGGGAAATCTTTTCACAAATGGTGCTCAAAAAAAGGGATATCCAAATAAAAAAAGCACTTCAACTTCTACCTCACTCCATACTCAAAAGCTAATTTGAAATGGATCATAGATCTATAAATAAAAGCTAAAGTTATGCAGCTTCTAGAATAAAACACAGGAAAATATTTTCATGAACTTTGAGTAGGCTAAGATTTCTTAGTGTAAACAAACCATAAAGTGGACTTTATTATAATCAAAAAACACTGTTAAGAAAATAAATAGATAACAGGCTGGGAGAAAATATTTATAGCCAATACATTTGACAAAGGGCTTATGTATTAAGAATTCCTACAACTCAATAATGCATATAATTGTATAAACAATGGACAAAATACTTGAACCAAACACGTCACAAAAATGACACATGATTGACTAATAAGCACATTTAAAAGTGTTCAACATCATTAATTCTCAGAGAAATACAAATTAAAACACAAATTGAAATAAAATTGATGATACCAAATGTTTTAGAGGATGTGGAGCATTTGGAACACTCATACATAGCTGGTGGGATTCTAAAATGGTACAACCACTTTGGAAAAGAGTTTGGCATCAAAAAGTTAAACATGTATATGTACAGTAGGACTCAGCAACTGCACTCCTAGGTATTTATCTAAGACTGGAAACGTCTATCCACAAAAGCCTTGCTCTAGAGTATTAGAGCTACTTTATTTGTAGTAGCCCCTAGGTGGGAAAAACCCAGGTATCCATCCACAGGAGAACAATGATTAAATAAACTGTGATATATTCATTCAATGGAACAATAAAAAGAAATGAACTACTGGTACACATAAAAACATGGATAAATCTCAAAAATATTATGTTGAGTAAAAGATGCCAGAAACAAAGTAGTGTATAATTTATTATTTCATTTATAAGAAGTTTAGAATAAGCCAAAGTAATCTAAGGTAAGAGAAATCAGATGAGTGGGGTTGCTTCTGGGGAATGAGACAGGACTTACTGGAAAGAGGTGTGAGGGAATTTTCCAAGGTGATGGGAATATTCTGACTTGATAAGGGTGTGGATTCCATAAGTGTACTCATTTGTCAAACTGAACAAAGTACACACTTAAGATCTACGCATTTCATTGAATGTAAAGTAGAACTTATAAAAATTTTTTGAAAAGATCAAAAAAATTTTTTGAAAAGTACCAGATTTCTCCAGTACTGCTTATTATATTAATTCAGGCTGTGAATATTCCACATTTATTTTGTTGTGATAACCAAAGGATTATTTAAATACAGAACTGTGTTTTATTTATGTTCATGTCCCAGTGAATGGCCCAGTATATGGCACATTTTGTTCCCTAACCAGAAGTCTATCCAGGTTCAAGCCAGTTGCTGAAACGTAGCTCTGGCTCAGTAATTCTGCAGACATGAAGTGTTATCTAGTCTGTTCATTCCAAGCTATTGCAACTTCAAGGTATTGAAAAACCGGTGAATCTCTTCATTCCTCTCATCATGTCATCCTTTGGCACCATTAAAAATACAAGTTACTTACTGCAGTTTTTTGTTTTCTCTACTAAGTTCAGCGTTTTCTCTCCTTCTCCACTCCGAATCATCATTCCATTATTTTCCTCTGTGCTCAATTCTTTATAGCTATTGGAACTTTTGTTGTTGTTGTTCAAGAACAAAAGAAGGAGAGAAAAACATTAAGGCAATAAAAGGAAAAAATCCCCCCAAAACAGCATGAATATCTTCACAAAATGCCTTAGGTTTATCCTTGCGTTAATTGAACCAGGGGACATTTGAGACCTTGCAGCTCTCTCAAGTGGAGGCTGTTTGTTATCACACTCTCAGTCCTATGTAGGGCACTAGGCATTCTTATTTCTTTTATTGACCTATCCAAAACATATGCTTTTTAAAAAATTTTAACAAAGATATAAACAACAAGAACCACTTATAATTCAGTGAAATATAGTTAACCATCACCCTTTCTGCTTATCATTCATATCTGTTGATATCCTAGTGACTCACCTGCATTCACTAAGGACTTTGGGATCTGACTCCATATGTATCTCTATTTCTAATTCCATCATCATCCTCTGTCAATATCCATTTAGATGTCATTCAGTATTTTAGTTTTCAAGTCCCTTGATCTCCATTTTCATCCTACTTTAGAAGCCCACTTCCATGTCTTCATGATGGACCCATCCTTGAGATATAAATCACATAAACATAAAATTTACCCATTTAAAGTATACAAATCACTTTTGGTATATTCACAGGATATATAACCATCACCACAGTCAACTTTAGAACATTTTCATTATCTTAAGAAGTAGCCCCATGTTCTTTAGCTATCATACTATACATACCATTCCCCCACCCCACAACCCCCCAAAACCACAAACCTACCTTGTCTCTATAAATTTCCCTATTCTGGACTTTCCTATGAATGGTATCATTCTCTTAGCAGAATGTTTTCAAGGTTCATACATGCTGTAACATGTATCAATGCTTCACTCTTTTTATGGCCAAATATTATCCCATCATATAGATATACCACATTTTGTTTATTCACTTACCCACAGACAGACATTTGAGTTGTTTCCCCCTTTGGCTATTATTAATACTGCTGCTCTAAATATTTATGTATAGTTTCTATAGGTGCATATTTTCTTTTCTCTTGGATATCTAACTCAGAGTGCAATTGCTGGGTCATATGGTATCTTTATACATTGCCTACTTCTTAATATTCAATATCTGTCTCTGACCACAGATCAGGCTTTCTCATTTTTCTCTTCCCTATACAATTCCTCTTCAGCTGTATCCAATTTCATTTTTCCCCAAAATATGTGATCTCTTTTAGCTAAATAACTAAAAATAGCATTTATGAAGGTAGGGCAGGATTAAGGGAAATGTACAGGGGATGGTAAAGCACTCTGGGACTGGCAGCTGTAGGAAGTTGAGCATCAAAGGAAAAGCTACCAGAACTGGATGGTAGATCTAGCCACAGAAGAAGGCTGCCTAGTATAAGTTGTGTCCTTCAGGAATGCAGCCAGAACCTGGTCAAGTAAAAAGTGAGAAGGCAGAGTAAATATTCTGACTAAAACTTTCTTTTACTCTTTAATTGGATGAACCTATGGGAAAAAGTGGTAAGAGTTGACATCCTTGTCTTGTTCCTGACCTTACAGGAAAGGCTCTCAGTTTTTCCTCACTGAGGACGATATTAGCTGTGGGTTTTTCATATATGGCCTTTATTATGTTGAAGTATATTCCCTCTAAACCTACTTTGTTGAGGGTTTTATCATGAATAGATATCGTACATTGTCAGATGCTTTTTCTGTGTCTATTGAAATGATCATATAGTTCTTATCCTTTCTCTTATTGATGTGATGCATCATGTTGATTGATTTGTGAATATTGAACTATCCTTGCATCCCAGATATAAATCCCACTTGAGCATGGTGCATGATTTTTTTAATGTACTGTTGGATTTGAACTGCTAATATTTTGTTGAGGATTTTTACCTATGTTCATCAGAGATACTGGCCCATAGTTCTCTTTGTCATGTGTTGTTTTTATCTGGTCTCAGTATCAGGGAAATATTGGACTCATACCATGAATTTGGAAGTTTTCCTTTCTTTTCTATTTTTTGGAATAGTTTGAAAAGAATAGGTATTAACTCTTCATTAAAAGTTTGGTAGAATTTGACTGTGAAGCCATTTGGTCCTGGACTTTTGTTTGTTGGGAGTTTTTTGATTACTGACTCAATTTCTTTGCTGGTAATTAGTCTGTTCAAATTTTCTATTTCTTTCTTTTTTTCTCTCTCTCTCTTCTGTTCAGCTTGATTACTTTCCATGACTCTGTCTTCTAGGTCATTATCTGTTCATCCTGTCAAACATGTTTCTCATTTCATTTCTTGAGGCCTTTATCTGTGCTATCTTATTCCTTATGTTTGTTGTGTCAGTGGTGTCACTGATGTCCTCCACTCTTTCCAAGTCCAGTAAGTATCCATATGATCATTGCTTTAAATTCTCCATCAAGCATGTTACTTATATCTGTTTCTCTTTGTTCTCTGGTTGTGGCCTTGTCCTGTTCTTTCATTTGGGAAAATTTCCTCTGGCTTCTCATTTTGTCTAAGTCTCTGAACCTATTTCTCTGTGTTAGGAAAGTCAGCTACATCTCCTGTTTTTAAGGGTAATGGCTTTATGAAGAAGAGGTCATGTGGTGCCCTGCAGTGTAGTGCCCCTGTTCTCCAGGGCCTGGTGCTTCAGGGAGTGTCTCCAGTGTGTGCTGAGTGTGCTCTGCTGTTGTGTCCTCACTTTATTCTTCAGGTCAATTGTCTGCAGAGGCTCTCTTTGCCTGCTCTAGGCAGTGTTTGGTCCTCAGCCCGAATGTGACACTTTTTTTTTTTTTTTTGGTGACACTTTTTAACTAGGTGTGCTCTGGTCTGCTTGTGAAATGCAGCCTATTGCTGCAGCCACCAGAACTGAGGCCTCACAAAACTCCTGAGTCAGGATATGTTTTCTTTGGTGGGGGTTTGGGCAGGTCTTCTGGGAGATGGGCCTGCTGTGCTTGCTGGGACTGAAGCAAGTGTGACTGGGAATAGTGTCTTGGAGCATGGGTGGGGTGGGGGTGGGGGAGGAGGCTTGGTGTAAGCAAGTTAGGTAATGAGTGTCTGCACTGCACTGGTTCCTGCACGTGGCCCTGTATTTATGCTGAGGGGCAAGGGAGAGAAATGGTGTCTGCCAGTTCCTTTGTTCCTGGAGGGGTATGAACACTGCCTCTCTGGGACACACTCCAAGATGAGCAACTAACCTCCCCACTGTGTGTCCCAGATGCTCCTCGGATTGCTGTTTACTAACCAAATGTCCCGAGTCTCTTTGCCCTGCCTTTTCTCCAAGAGCAGCCCCAATGTCCTTTGGGCTTTCCCAGAACAAAGCACTCTGACTTTAAAACTCCAGGCTTTAAGCCTCACTGGTTTTAAGAACTCGTGAAATTTAGGCCTTCTCACTTTCCAAGCCAGTTGCTATGCAGATTCATTTTCCCTGTGTGCTAGTCTGTTTCTCACCCTTCTGCATGGCAGTGACTCCCTCTTCACCACTGCAGCCATGATCCATTTCTCACTGAAGCTGTTACCACACTCCTACCTTTTTCAATATGGTCTCCTCTCTACCTTTATTTGTAGATTTTGTTCTGCCAGTTTTCAGACCTATTTCTGGGTATTGAGAATGATTTGATAGTTATCTAGTTGTATTCATGGAACAAGACAGGCCTGGGGTTCTCCTATTCTGCCACCATCTTCCCCTCTCTCCTCTAGGTGTTACCTTTTAAATGGATAATAGTAGTTAGAAGTAGGCCTGGCCTTACTCTCAAGTTGTAGATACTTGTGCTGTGATTATGCTTTTGGGTATTGTTAGAGGTTCCATTCAGGATCTCTTGTACCATAGATACTTCTGATACCACTGGGTCTATTGCTCATAAGATCCAAGTGGAAGGGCAGTTTTATAACATATCCACAACCTGCTGGAAAGCCTTTTTTTTTTTTTAATCCAAGCCCCACCCAAAGTGGCAGTCTTATGGATCACCTAATAAACGGTTTGAAAAGAACATCCAAATGTGTTAAATGTGGCCTCCTATATCCAAAGAGTCCAAGCAGTGTGCCTCTTTCCTTGAGGTGGGATATGTGAGAAAGAACAACTTAAAACTTATCTCTCCCATTAGAGGGCATATCTGGATGTGCCCACAAACCACTAGAACTAGATATTTCACTAATGTATAGGCCATTGAACTCTTGCCCTTATTTCTCATATTCTGTTGGGCATATGTTTCATCAGGAATTTAGGAGTGCTTAATATTTTCTGCCCAACACGTCCAGGTAGCATAAAATTGTCAATATAATGGATGACCATGATATTCTGGGAGATTTAAGATGATGAAGGGACATCTGGATAATATATAATATTAAGCAGGCATAGTGACATAACCCTGAGATAAGATAATGAAGGTCTACTGCAATCCCTGCTACATGAAGAAATATTGTTATTATCATTGATCTTTGTGTTCAAAACACCTCGACTGCTACTCTACCCCTGAGGTTTATTATAATTTCATCCACCTTATCTGAACATTAAGTCATCACCACTTTGACTCTACCAGCTCAGGATCCCAATATTCCTCTTCAAATCCAAAAGCCTGATTTCTTTGAGGCATCCCCCAATACCATTTCTGGCTTACAATTAACACAGAGTTTTTCAAATATACTAGTATCCATACTTACAATTTCTTAATGTGTTGATGAGAGAAATATCCTGAGTCCATATCCTAGGGTATGTGTTTAAGGTGGCTCAACAGTTGACACATAATAGGTTAATTTTCATCTTTCTGAGTCTTTTAGACTCCCTTTATCCAAAATATGCCAGGGAAATTCCAGCATTGCTAACATTTCTCTATCACTTGCTGCAGGACACCATTGAGTTCTGGCTTCAATTAATCAATCTAGTAGAAGAAAGTACATGGCATTTCAAAATGCATGAGTCAACATACTAAATTCTGAATCCTGAGAATGTGCTCTTATGTTAGTAAATTAGCCTGATGTCATCTTATGACTTGACCACCTTGTTAAGACTTGACCATCTTGTTCTAAACTACTTAGAATCTAGTCCCATACATGCTTTCCAGAATTCTATTTACATAAATTGGGAAAATTCTGCCGCTCCTTTAGGCCTTGAATTTTTCCAAGTGTGCAATACTGACCCTGGAGGCAATGAGAGGTAGTGAGTGTGCATCCTAAAAAGAATCAACATACTCCTGTAGGCCACTCCCAGTTCTGGCCAATTAAAATTTCCCATGTGTGATCTTCCATGAGCTTTTCCCTTTCACCATCTAGATGTTGACACATAGGGTGGCGTTGGAACTATGCATTGAATAATAGTACTTCCATCAGCCTGGGTCTCTAAAAGACTGCATTGGAAAGAATCCTACACCACAATAATCAACCTTCCATCAGCAACCATTTTATATGAGATCTACTTGTTATAACAGTTTGCTTACCTTAAGTTATACAGGACTTTTTTTGCCTTCTTTTTTTCTTTTTACTTGAGGTGTGGTTTGTAAATTATTTTGAAAATGGGAAATTACATGATTCTTGGAATTAATGTCTTAGAGAGCCTGTTCTCTGTGATGGTATGCCTACATAAATTTGTAGATATGGCAACTCTAGTGATAATTAGATATAATTAGTCTGCATGCCATTCTTAGAATGTTATTTTTCTTATCCATTAGTATCATAGATAAAAGCTACAATTTCCAACTCCAGAGAATTGTAAACATATACGTGATACCTTTAAGCTAAGAAAAATATCAAGTTGATGAGCAAAATGATTTGAGTGGCTATCAGAAGAGATCTTGATGCATGGGAAATGTCTTCTTTGTTTTTGTTTGTGTAAAAAATATACCTTTAATGAAATGTCATCAACATATATCATACAAAAATGGCAAAGTATCATAATTATTTTTTTCTCCCTCTTATTTCAGAACCAGGATACAAGTAAGACACACACACACACACACACACACACACACACACACACAGCTACAGTGTTCCCAAACAAGCTCTTTTTTTCAGGTAGTTAAATATCCTTGAAATTTTTGACCTTGCAAATCTTTCACCAAACCTCTATTTACCATATATAGTTTGTTATTCAGGTAGGTGAGTAGAACCTCAAGTTTCTTTTCTAGAAGAAATGATAAATCTACTTTGATATCACACTTATAAACAAGGACCTAAATTTATAGATGACCTCATTATGGCATAGGCCAGTTTCTTTTTTAAAGAATTCAGTATTTTACTTCCTTACAGATGCCTTTTGGTCAGATTACTTCAGAGCTTTCCTCTAAAAATAAATTCTTAGTTTTTAAAAAGTAGAACAGGGGGCGCCTGGGTGGCTCAGATGGTTAAGCGTCTGCCTTCAGCTCAGGTCATGATCCCAGGGTCCTGGGATCGAGTCCCGCATCGGGCTCCCTGCTCCTTGGGAGCCTGCTTCTCCCTCTGCTTCTCTCCCTCTCTCTCTCTCTCTCCCTCTGTCTCTCATGAATAAATAAATAAAATATTAAAAAAAAGACTCAATCTTTAAAAAAAAAAGTAGAACAGGAACTTAAGTAATTTATCAAAAGCACCTTTGACATTCTGCTTATTTTCTTTGAAGTGTTCACTCTAAAAGGCAGAGTGGTATAATAGAAAATATGCTGATCTGAATGTCAGAAGCTGTGGGTTCATATCCTGGTTCTGCTACGTGGTATGTTTGGACTCCTGAGTAAACTACTACCACATTAATTTTTTTTTTCTCAATCACAAAATGAAAACCCTTGTAGGTTGCTGATGAAGAGCTAATAAGAATAAAATGCCTGGTATATAGTTCCTTCTTGTTTCTTTATTTCCTTTGTCGCTACCCTTATTCTTCTTGATTGAATTAACATGATTTCTCAATGACTTGCATATCAAATCAACTTGGCAGAATTATCATGTGCGCCAGAGACAGTACACACAGAACATTTGTCCTTTGGACCTGGTTCATGTATTATTTAAAGAGCAAGCATAATTTGTTGATGAATTTAAATGTGTGGAATCTAAATATTAAAATATATTCAAATTCACCATTTTATATCAAAGGCAGTCTGATTTTGAAATTGTCTTCTAGCATTGATACAGAGACACTAAGCCACACTTACCTCTTTGGGATCAATGGATACAGGCATCACCTGTCTAGGCTAAGGGTGTCCTTGAGTCTCTATAGTCACAAACCAATGAAACTTCAAAACATCCAGTACAATACAAATTCAATAGAGGAGAAATTTTCTGAATAGTTTACTTGAACCAAAACATTTATCTTCCATTATCCTTTTCTTTACTCCAAGTACTTAAAACTTTCGTTCTTTATATTTTAAGACCTGGATGTATACAGAAGCCAAGCTTCGATAGAGAAGGCTGGTGTAGTGTAGCCTACCGTACACCTCCACTTTCTTATTTTCCCTTCAGTCCTCAATTCCCTGTAAACTGATTTTAGTACTCTCTTATTGCAACTGTTCTTGAAAAGTAGCACATAGTCTTCAAATTAATAAATACTAGGAAGCACTTTTCAGTCCTTATGGTACCCACCAGCTGCATTTCAAACCATATGTGATACTTGAAATTTTCCATCATAATTTTCATAATTTTCTCTCTCTGGTTTTTATTATCACATTAACTGATATCTCTTGATATGTTTCAGAGTCTCTCACACCTATACTCAGCTTCTTTTTGTTACTTTTCCTCCAGGGTTTCATCTTTAGCCCACTATTCTAAATATATATGCTTTCTTAAGATGACTCTATCATGAACTGGGGCCTACAGTACTACCCTATTTATGTATGCAGACCTACCTCTCTACTGAAGCTTAATAAATGTCTGTAAATGTCTTAATCTTGCATCTCAACTTAGGATGTATGTTAGGGGCCTGTATTAGACACCTGTTGGGGTTTCTGCCCAATTTAGAACATGTTCTTTCTTTTTAAAATCATTTTATTTTATTTTATTTTTCATCATGATAAGTGTACTCTTTAAGTACATAAGTGTACCCTATCCCCTATTTCCCTCATCTCTCCTCTGGTAACCATCAATTTGTTCTCTATAGTTAAGAGCCTGTTTCTTGGTTTTTCTTTCTCTCTCTCTTTTATTTCCTTTCCTTATTTGTTTTGTTTTTGAATTCCACATATAAGTGAGATCATATGGTATTTGTCTTTCTCTGACTAACTTATTTCACTTAACATTATATTCTTTAGCTCTATCCATGTTGTTGCAAATGGCAAGACTTTGTTATTTTTTATGCCTGAATAATATTCCATTGTATATGTATCTCTCACATCTTCTTTATCCATTCATCTATAGATGGTCACTTGGCTACTTCCATTGTTTGGCTACTGTAAGTAATGCTGCAGTAAATATCAAGATGCATGTAGCAGAAGCTTTTTATTTTTTGATGAAGTCCCAGTAGTTTATTTTTGCTTTTATTTCCTTTGCCTCAGGAGACATTAGAAAAACATTGCTATCGCTGATGTCAGAGAGATCACTGCCTGTGCTCTCTTCAAGGATTTTTATAGTTTCAGGTCTCACATTTAGGTCTTTAATCCATTTTGAGTTTATTTTTTGTAGTAAAAGAAGGTGGTCCAGTTTCATCCTTTTACACGTGCTTGTCCAGTTTTCCTGACATTGTTTGTTGAAGAGACTATCTTTTTCCTGTTTCATATTCATTCCTCCTTTGTTGAGGATCAACGGACCATATAATTGTGGACTTATTTCTGGGTTTTCTGTTCTATTTCATTGATCTATGTGTCTTTTTTCATGTCAGTACCATACTGTTTTAATTATTACTGCTTTGTAATATAACTTGAAATCTGGAATTGTGATAACCCCCAGCTTTGATTTTCTCTTTCAAGATTGCTTTGTCTATTCAGGGTCTTTTGTGGTTCATGCAAATTTTAAGATTTCTTGTTCTAGTTCTGTGAAAAATGCTGTTGGTATTTTGATAGGGATTGCATTAAATGTGTAGATTGCTTTGGGTAATATAGATATTTTAACAATATTTGTTCTTCCAACTCATGAGCATGGAATGTCTTTCCATTTCTTTGTGTCATCTTGAATTTCTTTCATCAATGTTTTATAGTTTTCAGAGTACAGGTCTTTTGTCTCTTTTGGTTAGGCTTATTTCTAGATATTTTATTGTTTTGGTGCAGTTGTAAATGAGGCTGTTTTCTTAATTCCACTTCCTGCTGCTTCATTATTAGTCTATAGGATGCAACAGATTTCTGTACATTGATTTTGCATCCTGAGACCTTGCTAAATTCATTTATCAGTTCTAGCAGGGTTTTTTTGGTGGTATCTTTAGGATTTTTTCATTTGCCCTATTAGAATTCTGTGCCTTATTCATTGTATTACCTATTTGAGAAAGCAATTTAAAGCAATAAAATTTATTTCCAATATAAGGTGAGCCATGCCATGATAGCTACCACCATACTAGCTAGCTTCCATTTTTATTGGGTTTTTTCTTTGTGCGAGGCTCAGTTCTAAATGGTGTACGTACATTAGATTAATTCTCACATCAAACCTAAGAGGTAAGTAGCACTACTATCAGCTGTATGATTTGGAAGAGTTGCCTTGTTTTTTCTGTAAAACTATTTTTATTCTATCCTATTTATACTATTCTTATTTCTGCTCATTCTGTGATATCACATATGTTAAATGTTGAATGTTTGCTAAGTTAGTAGTATAGCAGAAAGTATTCTGGATTCGAAGTCCTGAGCTCTCTCTCTCTCTCTCTCTCTTTTTTTTTTTTGTCCAGCAACTTTCTACCTATGCAAACCTCAGCAAGCCATTTTTCCTCCCTGAGGGAGCCTTAGTTTTTCACTATAGAATGGAAACAAGGTGCCTTCTCATTTTACAGGCTTTCTATGAGGATCAAATGAAGGCATACAAGTGGAGGTAGGTTGGGAACCAGAATGCACCATACTGATATGAGTTACTATGATTATTAATGACATAATGTAACACTTCAGTTCGGAAAGCCGTAAGTCAATAGACATGTAACTGAAAACAATTGGAAGATCATTTCTTTCAGTTTCAGCACGTGGCATTTCCTCCTAGCTTGTTGCTTTATATAGTCGATAGTTTTATGCATAGCAACAGCCTTGAAACAGATCAGCAAGTACATAATGAACATACTTCAAGCAGGAAATGTTAAATGATTTATATCTGTTGTTATGGGCTAAGCCTTGATTAATTCAGGAGGTGGTTTTTCTCAGCTGAAAAGAAAGCAAGTGACCTCATGTTGTTTACTGTACATGAATAAATTTAACATTTGGTGATAAAATGGTAAGCTAAGTTAAATTTGTAGCTTTTGTCTTAAGAAAACCCTGGAAATATTATACAGTATTTATTTAGCTTCACTCTCTTTTCTTTTGTATAATTTGAGAGCAACCTCCCCCTCCTCCTTCTTCTTCTTCTTCTTCTTTTCTTTTTTTTTTTTTTCTTCTCCTTCTCCACCTTCTCCCTTCTTAGTCATCTTTTCAGGAACAGAACAACTATGTAAAATACTGCAAAATAACAACAAAAAAATCTACCAAAAATTAAACAAAAAGGTGAAAGAATTTGATTTTATTAAAAAAATAGCA
>NW_027397067.1:53638840-53666147 GCF_003265705.2 Callorhinus ursinus
ATATAGCTTTGTTATTTTTACAGCTTTATAAAGTTACCTGGCAGACTTGCCTATAGTTTAGTTTATTTTAGTTTTTCTTGGCTCTTATAATAGTTGAAACCCAGAAAAATCTTCTAGAGACCTTTATCTCATTGGTGATAAAAAAAATCATAATGCCAATAGTCTCAGACAGCTCAGTTTATTTTTGCACAGAAATTTTATTTTTTTCTCAATAATGTCCCATCCTCCCTGTCTCCTCCGTAGAGCCTTTCACCTCCCCGCAGTGGCACTCTGCTGAGCAGCTTTCCAAGGGGAGAAGGAATGTTTGAAAATGTGGGGGAAGATGTGAACTGCAACCCACATAAAAATCTTTATTTAGATAGTTTTTATCCAGAGATTAAAAAAATGTCAGCCAAGGTACTCAATCCTATTTTCTTAACAGAAGCAAGAGAATAAAGCAAGAAGGTGGGCAATGCTTAGTACACCTGCACCCTGGTTGGAATTCAACATTTTCTCTTATTTAGTGTTTATTATTTTCCTGTTACCTCTGTACAGAGCTTACAGCATCAACAGGCAATAGCTTGCTGGGCAGCAAATTCTGAGTGTGGGTTTCAGAGTCAAGCTGACCTCCCTTCAGATTCCTTGAGTACTTTTAAACCAGATTTTAACCTCCTCAGCAGAAGAAACCAGAAATTTTACCCTAACCAAACAAACAAAACAATACCAGACCCAATTTCAAACAATCATCATAGCAACAATTACAGCAAAATGGCCAAAATGTATGTTTACTTTAATGGAAAGAGATCCATTGGAAGTCAGGAAATCTGCATATAACTGTCTAGAACAAGTACTCACAAGCGATCTGATCTTAAGCTCTTCAGCCTTTTCTTCATCTGTTCCAAAGGAATGACCACTGGCCTAACTCCTTTATAGTTTGTGTGAAGATCGAACAATGGAGTATCTCAGAGGATCAGTAAGTTTTTTCCAGTATGGGCTGGAGAGTAACTATTTTAGGTTCTGTGGGTCATTATGGTTTCTACTGCAACAACTCAACTCCAGTGTTGTAGGGCAAAAGCAGCCATAGACGATGCATACACTAATGAGTATGTCTGTGTAAAAACACAGCAACAACAAACCTTTATGTATGAACACCAAAATCTGCATTTTATATAGATTTCATATTTCAAAGAATTCTATTCTTCTTTTGATTTTTTTTTCTCCAAACATTTAAAAATGTTAAAAATCACTCTTAGCTCCTGGACACACAAGTGCTGGGCTGGATTTGGCCCACAGGCTGTAATTTGCTAACCCTGGTGTATATTAAAGCACTTAATAAGCTTACATATGTGTAAATAGTTATTAAGATGTGTGTGTAAGATCACTGCGTAAGAATATCTGAGATACATTTTAATTCCAGATTGATTTCCCTCTGTCACCTCAAACTTGGTAAGATTCCTCCTTGCCATTTTGCAATATTTCAGTTTTATCTCAAGAAAAATCATTTAATTGGAGAGGTTCTTTTGACTGAAAAAGTTCCAGGATGCATTTCCCATCCAGAGAGAAATGGTTGTAGAGTTACTTAGCATTTGAAATTAGATGAACTCCTGAGTCATCTCTGAGTGAAGCATCCTAGATTTCCCTAGATGATATAGACACTCATTTTACACCTTGTGCATGCCCCAATATAGAACCACACACACACAATGTGTTATAATTATCTGCTTAGATGTTGGTCTCCCGATGAATTAGGAGCTTTGTAAGGGTAAGGACTGGGCCCCATTGCCTCCTAAAATGTGTGGCAATGTTATTCATTTATTTATGCCCCTGTGAAGCCATTAAAGAATCTAAAGAGCTTGCAAAAATACTTACAGGAAAAAAAACAAAAAACAAAAAACAGGTAAAATCAATGGGGGCATCAGGATAAAGGAGAAACATGGGAGTTAGATTTATAAAGGCAAGGTAAGAGTATCACAGGGAAGTATGTTCCACTTCATCCTGTACAGTTGCTACATGTGGCCAGCTCACTGCTGGGATTTCCAGCAGCAGAAGCAATTGACCTCATTGACCTCATCTGTAGAGAGACTTAGAGTTCCATTATTGGTATCCAAATGTTACTAAGGGAGAAGGTGGTCACAGCATTTGGGAGCTGGTGCCAGATTCATAACCGCATATCTATATTCTCTGGTCATCAAGATTATGTTATGGATTCAGAAGTGAGAATTGAGCAAAATTTGAAGAGCAGGCAAAGTTTATCTTTAGAGCCTCCCTGTTTCTCCTTCCATTACGTCCTCTTTTGTGCAGGTTGCCACCCTCTGCCACAACCCACAGACCTTTGATCTTTGCTGTTAGCTTATTACTGTTGATAACTGTTGACTCATGATCCCTTTCAGCAACACACTCAAAGTTCTAAAATGTTCTAAGGAAAATGAAAAGGCTCCGTGAAAAATTAAGTTTGAAAACTTTAAAAATCTAGCTCCTGCTCTGAGAATTGCAATAGATACCTGCACATTTATAAATCCTTTGAGAATTCCACAATAAATTGACAGTGTGTAAACATTGTTTTACCTGATGTTGCTCAAGTGGATTTGATTATGGACATTTTTTCAGATAATCCCAATAACATCTTATGGATTAGTTTTCTATGTATTTCAGTTCATTTCAATTGAACAAATACATTTGGAGAACATATTTGGTGCACTGAAGTCTACTTAAGTGAGAGCAGTGATTCTTCCCTTCATGAAGTTTATAGCTGAGCAAGGAATGACCCACCTTGAAGAAAGATACCTTACAATATTATTTCTTGTAGTATGTGAACTTCAACAAGATTGTTTTTGAGGGTTAAACTTCTTTCAAGGCCCATAGGAGTGATTATTTAGGGTTGAAACATTTTAGCACCCATGACAAGCAATAAGGAAAAGAAGATATTTTTAAAGATGGGCCCAGGTTCCCTGTCTCTTAGACCATACCAGGCAATAAGCAGCCTATTCCATATACTCATAAATGCAATTTGCAGCATGATAAAAATGGCATTGAACTTGGAATCAGGAGATGTAAATTTGAATCCCAGCTCTGTCACACATTCTATTTTGTCCTGGAGTAAAACAATGGCATGGTTATATATTTAGTATACTTAAAACTACTAGAAACCTAAAAGAACTCAGCATTGGTTACAAAACTTATATGTAAAAATCAATAGTTCTGCTATATATTGACAATAACTGGTTAGAAAATTTAATAGGAGAGAAAGTTCTCCTTTATTATAGCATCAAAAAACATAAAATAGGGGGTGCCTGGGTGGCTCAGTTGGTCAAGCATTTGCCTTTGGCTCAGGTCATGATCCCTGGATCCTGGGATCAAGCTCAGCCCTCAGGCTCCCTGCTTGGCGGGAAGTCTGTTTCTCCCTTCTCTCTGCCCCGCTCCTGTGCTTTCTTTCTCGCTCACTCTCTCGCTCTCAAATAAATAAATAAAATCTTTAAAAAAAAACATAAAATAGGGCTAAATGTAACAAGAAATGTTCAGAAACAAAATTCTTCTGTGGGAGAATAGATTTTAATTGAAAATTTCTTGTTCCAGAAATAGCTTGAACAAATTTGCTTCTGACGTCCAGTTATTGTGGTGTTAAATTAGAGTTCATTTATATCTTTGTTCTGCTTCATATAATGTGAGTCTCCCCCACCCCCCGCAGCTGATTTTAAGAATATCTCCTTATCTTTGCTTTTCAAGAATTTAACCACGATATTTCAAGGGGTTTATATTTTTCACCAGGTTTAGGAAATTTTTCTCCATCCTTGTTTGAAATATTTTTCTTCCATTTCACTGTCTCCTCTCTTACTGGACATGTATGTTAGGCCACTGTGAGGCTCCTGTTCCACAAATCTTTAAGTTTTTCATAATTTTTTTCCAGTCTTTTTTTTTCCGTCTCCTATATTCTGTTTGGATAATGGTGGTTGATCTTCCCTAACCTTTCATCATGAACCTTTCTTCTTTAGAGTCACATCAACTATTAAGTCCATCCAGTGATTTCTTTTTCATTTAAAATGATATACTTTGTTTGCAATTTCCATTTGGTTCTTTTTTATACTTCAATTTTTCTGCTGAGGTTTCCTATCTATTTTCTCACTATAACTTTTTTTTTAGTTTAAATCTGCATTTAAATAAATAGATTTATATTCTTTTTAAGCCGTTGGCTGCTAATTCCAGAATCTGGGCTAATTCCATAGCTGTTTCTATTGATTGTTCTCTAAATTATAGATCATGTTTTTCTGCTTCACCACATGTCCAGTAATTTTGGAGCATATGCCAGTCATAGTCAATGATATCTGGAAAGGGGTGCAGATTATGTTCTCCTACTTCAGAAGGGATGAAATTTTGTCGGGCTATGTAGCTAAATTAAATGGATCCTTTTGTTCACGTTAGGATTGTTTTATGCTTTGTCAGGTTAGAAATATTTCAGTTTTGTCCAATCTTATGACATGGTTCTTACTGTAGGACCTGGCCCTCGCTCCTAAATTCTGGTGTTTCAAGGGTTTCAACCAAATGCCTAAAGTCCTCAGTATAATCTCTCCACTTTGGGATTAAACCCCACTTTCTCCTAGCAGTTTGAAATCTCTAATTATATCCTCATTTAGCTCCATCTATCTCTCAGATCCACAACAACTGTCCTATTACTCTTCATAGAGTCTTACTCTGCATGTACTTATACCTCAGCTTTCAGCCAAGGTATCAAGGGGATCCCCATGTAGAATTCTGGTGACCCTTTCTACATCTTTCTCTCCACTCTGCTAGCCTCAAATTTAAACCACCTCACCAACCCTGAACTCCAATTTCTGCCATTTCAGATCAGTGAGACTGATGCTTTGCTTACATTCCATCTTGTGTTGAAGTCAGGAAAGTATCCCCAGGCCAACTGCTGGGCAAATGTGAGTCTAACCTTGTGTATTTGCCTTCTACCAAAGATCACATTTCTGCTGTATCTATTATTCAGGGTCTGAAAAATAGTTACCTCATATTTGTTTCTGTTTATAATTGTAAAGAGAGATGGTAAGTCCTATGCCAGTTACTCCATCATGGCCAGAAGTAGAATCAGCACTTTTAAATATTTTTAAGTCTACTTTATCTTAATGTGTGCCAGCTTTGGTCATGAAACATTCAAACTGCCTGCAGTTATTTTAAAGGTACTGTAAGACTTTCATAACCGTAGCTTTGTGAGATGAGGAGTAAGCATTATTATAAAACAATTGTTTAATAGAGTGTAAGAAAATAGGGTTGAAGTCCCACTTAAAACTGTAATGTCTTTTGAACTTTAAGTCTAAAGAGGACATTTTATGCTGTAATAAAATGGTTATTTGGCATAATTGATTTTATTTCTCAAAAAGGCACAAGCTTAACTAAGATGTTTATATTAAACTAAACAATTCAAAAACAATCTAACTTTTAAGTTCAGAACCTTCATGGATTGCTTTTTTACTGAAGTTTAAGAAAAGAAGTCATTGTGAATTCTGCTAATGATTGGCTTAATTAGTAAATAAATGCCAATTTTCCCTTAAAATAGGAGACTCACAAAAAAAATAAGTACTATATATTTATAAGTCATATTAGAAGATTAGATTGGAATTTGAATATTAATAACAACATACATTTATTACCAAATTATTACCAAAGATTTAGATGAGAGCGTGTGGGCAAACAAAAAGAGAAAAAAGGAAAAAAAGCATATTGAAAATTGGAGAATACAGTAATGAGAGGAGTATTTTTTTTCCTCTTTTTTTGGTATTTGTCACTCATTCAATACTTAAACGGGGTCCTGGATCAAGAGATTATAGTCTGATCCTTTGTTGAAAGCAACAACAAATACTGTGTAATAAGAAAGTAAAGTATAATTGAAAATTAGAGAGTTTGGAATGAATTTGTTTCTAAACTTTTGAAGTTATTGTTTTATTCTGTCATTAAATTTTCAAAATACTTGGTTTTCATCTACCTCCAACTAAATGGAAGGCAGCATTCCAGAATTTGTGAGTATAACTCTACCTGATGATACAGAAGTTAGGTTTTACTATGTTCATAAATCCAGGAACTCTTTTAACATATGATACAAAGTGTTTGATTCTACAGAATTCTTGGATTTCCCCTCACCTGTCTGTTTCAGTAAGTAGCACATGGGAAAATCACTTAATCTCTTTGTTTCCCTTTCTAACTTAGAAGTAGATGGAAGGGACTAAAAGTCTGAATGTTGCAGTATATTCTTGATATATTTAACATCAGTTTCTCTGTGGTACTCCTGAATCTTACCTCACCTTAGGCCAAATGAACAAGTTCATTCCCTGTGACCTAAGGTACATATCTATAAGGCACAGACTGAGATCACTGCATGAAATAAAATCAGTTTTCACCCATGAGAATAGACCGGCCATTTCCTAGTAGCTTTGTTCAAAATGTATGTACATGTTGCAGAACTCCAAGCATGATATATTTTTAAATGGGGGAAAGTTTCCTTTCACCTGATGATAGCATAAGTTCTGATCTTACGTTGCCAATACTGTTTATTATTCCCAGCAGACCTCTGCTTTGACCACAGACCTCAGTAATTACATTAATCATTTTGTTTCTTTCAAAGTTAGAAGGCTATACCCAAGGGAGCAATACTAGAAAGGGATAAGGTTATATACCATTCTTTCATTTCCTGATTTGGGGTCTACAGCTCAGCATTTAAGAGGTCAGCTATTTCTTCCCATTGGCAATAAGAGACAGTGATGCCTGGGTAGGAATATGCAGACTAAGTGATTAGAATCATCCTCTATGTCGATAATTTAAATAAGTATGTAGCCTTAATTTGGTGAAATCATTTTTAAAACAGTATACAACATTCTGTTACTATTACTATATTCTATCAGAATGTATACAATGTATCAATATTTATCTCAGCACAGACTATTTGTAGTAATAAAATAAAATGATCAATTTTCAAATATAATATTCTGAAGATTTATTCTTTTGCCGTCTTTTATAGGATATTCATATGCTTACATATAGGCTGAGTTAATTAAAGCACCTTAACGAAGTTGATTTAAGTGCTTGCTGCCACAAAGAGCTTCTCCCATTTTTTAAAATAATAAATTGCTTTTAATGCCTCCAAGCAGCAGCCATATATGTATCTTTTAAATATATGTAGTTGTTACAGAGAAAATGAGCCTGAATTATACCAGAAAATACCAGAATTAACAAACACATTTACATGCTAAGTTTTCCTACGATTCTTGGTAAAATCTTTTATTTTTCCCTTATCAAATAAGGAGCAATTTCCACCTTAGTAATTGCTTTGCAAACTTCTCTCATCATTACTTGATGAGCACTGAATCATTTATGTACTGAACTTGGCATATTTCATTTTTTTGTTGAATTGTACATTTTTTTTCTCGAGCTGTCAAGAGAGGAGTTCAACTATTCTGTTGGAGCATTTAAAAATGACGTTTTTAAAAGCAGAACATCTTTCAGTTATACAGCTGCTTTCTTTGAGATCTCGGTAACTAGGCTATATTAATTATATACCATTCTATAAGAATTTTTTTAATTCTTAATTCTTTAATTCTTAATAACCTAAAAGTAACTTTAACAGAAAATTTCCAGTTCCTGGAACAGCTTGGACAAATTACCATAAAAATCCCTTTATAAAGCAAACACACACGCAGAGGTGCCTGGGTGGCTCAGGCAGTTAAGTTTCTGACTCTTGATTTTGGCTCAGGTCATGATCTTAGGGTCATGAGATTGAGCCCCACTTGGGCTCCACCCTGGGCACGGAACCTGCTTAAGATTATCTTTCTCCCTCTCCCTCTGCCTCTCCCTTCCTCCTCCTCTCTCTCCCTCTCTAAAAACAAACAACACACACACACACACACACACACACACACACACACACACACACACACTGAAAGTAAGAATAGAATATACTTTCAAATGTAGTGTGGAAACAAAGGGAATGCTGAAAACCAGTAAGCAAGCTTGTGAACTGAGACTCCTGCGTATACCCAGGATCCCCAAAATTTATATCCTCCATGAAGGGAGGTATTAGAAAAACCCCACCCACCATGCTTAACTCTCTTGACCTGAGTAGGGGGAGGGACTGACACATGCCAAGAAAATTCACAAAACGGGAAACACAAATGCTCATTAAACATGAAAAGATGCACAATCACCCTAGTAACAGAAGAAAAACAAGTTAAGACATTAGGAAACACAATCCACCTCCATCAGATTAACAAAGTTTTAAAGTTGGACAATATTAAGAGCTGTGGAGGTTATCCGCCTTTCTCATGGCTGAAAAATATTCCACTGTGTGTATGTACCACGTCTTTTTTATCCATTGCATTTGCAACAACGTGGCTGGACCTTGGGCACATTATGCTAAACAAGATAAGTCAAACAGAAAGACAAGTACTGCAGGATATCACTTATATGTGGATTCCAAAAACGTTAAACCTACAAAAAATAGAGTAAAATGGTGCTTACCTGAGGATGGTAGAGGGGGTAAGAAGGATGGTGTTTAAGGGTACAAAGTTGTAAAAAATAGTAAATAAACCATGGAGATCTAACACACAGCATAATGAATATAGGCAATGCATTGTACTATAATTATGTAGTTTGATAAATATTGCTACATCAGCAGATTACAGTATATAAATGTATCAAAGTAACATACCATACACCTTAAAATTATACAATCTATTCAATTGAAACAAAAGAGCTGTGGAGGATGTTGAGTAATGAAGGTGCTAATACACTACTGGTAGGAGAGTAAATGAACTCAAAGTGGTATTATTTAGTAAATCTGAAAATGCTCACACCCTCTAACCTAAAATTCCATACATTTTTACAGAAATTCTCAGACAAAAAGAAAAAAGACACGGACAAGATGTTCATTGCAGTATTGTTTGTAACAACAAAAATATTAGAAATAATACCAATTCCTATTAAGAGTATAATGAAACAATAAATAGTGCTATATATTCATACAATGGGTGCTCAGTACTATATAACAGTAAAAAATATGAAATATATCAAAACCTTATAGAAAACGTGGATATATTGGGGCGCCTGGGTGGCTCAGTTGGTTAAGCATCTGCCTTTGGTTCAGGTCATGATCCTGGGGTCCTGGGATTGAGCCTCTCCTTGACAGCAAGCTCCCTGCTTAGTGGGGAGCTTACCTCTCCCTCTCCCTCTGACCCTCCCCCCCACTCATGCTCTCTCTTTTGCTATCTCTGTCTCTCTCTCTCAAATAAATAAATAAAATCTTAAAAAAATGGATATATCCCAAGAATAAAATGATTTCAAAAAGCCATCTGACAAATGACAATGTTACCATCTTACACCACTTATATAAGCTTGAAAACACGTGCGTAAACAATATATACAGTATTTATAGTAAGTATATAAATATTTGTAACATATTTCAAAACATGCATAAAATCCACGTATGAGAAGTATTTTAAAAAATTGTGGGAATGATAAACACCAAGTTTAAGATAGTTGTTGTCTCAATGGAATAAAATAGGTCTTGGAGAGGTAAAAGGGAGCTGCAATTCTTTTTTTTTTTTAAAGATTTTATTTATGTATTTCAGAGAGAGAGATTGCATGCACAAGCGGTGGGGAGAGGGCAGAGGGCAGGGGAGAAGCAGACTTCCCGCTGAGCAGGGAGCTTGCTGGGACCCTGACTTGGGGCTTGATCCCAGGACCCTGAGATCATGACCTGAGCCAAAGATAGATGCTTAACTGACTGAGCCACCCAGGCGCCCCAGGAGCTACAATTCTAATCTGTAGTATCTTGTTTATTAAAAAAAATTTGTATAAAAGTTGAGAGGGATGGATTAATTATCAGAAAAAGTAAATAGTTTCATACGCTATTGGTGGAAGTTTAAGTTGCAGTGTCTTTGGCGGGCACTTTGACAATATTATCAAAATTGAAAGTGCACATACCTATCATTTAGTAATTATATTTCGAGAGATTTATCCTCTGTATACATTTGACATATGTGAAAATTTGCATATGTAAAGATGTTTATTGCAGTAATGTTTGTAATAGCAAAAATTTTGAAACATCTGAAAGGTAACTGGTTAAATATATTTTTATATATCCATACTTAATATGTATGGATATGCTGTCTGTATGGATATGCCAGCATATCCATACAATGGAAAATATACAATCCCTGAAAGAGGTTAGCTCTCTAATTGCTGAAATGAAAAGATCCCTCATATAAGTTAAGTAGGAAAAGCAAGGCACAGGAGAGTAGAACCATAGACAGATGTAGGTTTTTTTTGTTGTTGTTGCTTTTTTGTTTTGGGTTTTTTTTTAAGATTTTATTTATTTATTTGAGAGAGAAAGAATGAGACAGAGAGAGCATGAGGGGGGCAGGGTCAGAGGGAGACGCAGACTCCCCGCCAAGCCGGGAATCTGATGCGGGACTCGATCCCGGGACTCCAGGATCATGATCTGAGCTGAAGGCAGTTGCTTAACCAACTGAGCCACCCAGGCACCCTAAGCAGATGTGTTTTAACTGATTTTAAAAAACATATATGCTAAGAAATACTATTATGTAGTATATACATAAAAACAGGCTGAAATTTATATAAATTTTTGAAAACATACTTCTTTGAAAGAGAATAGGGAGACTAAGTGAGATTTAATTTTCATTGTGCATGCTTTGAATTTTTCAACATGATATGTGTATTAAATGACTTCAACAGCTGGTTATATTTTTTAAGAGATAGGGGCACCTGTGTGGCTCAGTGAGTTAAGTGTCCAACTCTTGGTTTCAGCTCAAGTCATGATCTCAGTGTAGCCAGATTGAGCCCCGAGTAGGGCTCCTTGCTCAGCATGGAGTCTGCTTGAGAGTCTCTCCCTTTTCCTCTCCCTCCACCTCGCCCCTCTCCCTTCTCTACCGCCCCCAAATAAATAAATAAAATCTTTAAAAAAAAAAAAAAGAGGGAGAAATCTACTGGTCACAGGAAGTGCTAGATGTTTTGTTTTTTTGTTTGTTTGTTTTTCTTTTAAAAAATCATGGAGACTCTGGACCCTAATGCTATGGAAGTTATTTTGTTTTTGATTTTTTTAATTTAAATTCAATTAGCCAACATATAGTACGTCATTAGTTTCAGATGTAGAGTTCAATAATTCATCAGTTGCATATAACTCCCAGTGCTCATCACAGCACGTGCCCTTCTTAATGCCCATCATCCAATTGCTATGGAAGTTATTTTGATATTATCAACTATAATAATAAAAAGGCAAGGCAAGGATAATTTTCCCACTCTCATGAACTAAAGGATCAAATAAATAACTAGCGGTTCAAATCACCAGAACTGATTTGTTGTTGGCTCCCTAATCAGTATTATACTTGAGAATTATTAATTTCAGGGTCTTTTTATAATCTGTCTAGAAACATGAGAGGGTGCCTGGGTGGCTCAGTCATTAAGCGTCTGCCTTCGGCTCAGGTCATGGTCTCAGGGTCCTGGGATCGAGTCCCACATCGGGCTTCCTGCTCCACGGGAAGCCTGCCTCTCCCTCTCCCACTACCCCTGCTTGTGTTCCTGCTCTTGCTGTCTCTGTCTCTGTCAAATAAATAAATAAAATCTTTATTAAAAAAAGAAAGAAACATGAGAAAATAATTTGAAATATGCTTCTGAATGCTAATAGAATCTTTTGTTTCATATCTAATCCTTATTTGAATACAATTAAGTTCATATTTTCTACAAAGGTAGTGATGAATTTGCTGGTATTTATATGCTTAGTTTTAACAATTATTGTCAATTATTTTTACCAGTGTAATTTTGCTGATAGGGAAAAACACAACACTCTACTAAGTATCAAATGGAATATAAAGTTAGTCAATAATGTTAAGGTTGCTATGGATGTTTGATGTTATATTAAGAAATAATTAAGTAACTTTTCCTCCCACTCCTACCACAAAACATACACATTCTCCAAAAGGGGGGGTGGAATTCAGGACCTAGATGGTAAGAGGTATCTTAAGGTCACACAGATTATTAGTGGCAGATCTAAAGCTGGCACTCACGTTTCCTGACTCCTGGTTTAGTGTTCACTTTATCTACATCTAAATGCCTCAAATGGTAAATCCAAACCATGTATAACAGAAGAAGGAGGGAAACAGAGATCAGACGAGAGCGGGCGTGTTCAAGCTGGGATGGCCGTAGACAGGAGGGAGACAGAGAAAGAGAAGAGGAAAAGAGAGGGAGAAGTGAGGGAGTCAGGAAGGGAGGGGGAGGGAGAAGAAACTAACATTTATTGAAAACCACTATATAGCAGGTACTTTTATACAGTTAAAATTCTTTTTATCTTGTAAGTACTCTCTAAGGTGCTAGGTAGATTGCTATAGCTATTTTATATTTGTGGAAACCAAGGCTTGGTTGTCGTGCGGGTGGGCAAATGGCATTAAATAAATAGCTAAGGGATGAGCAAATACCCATTCCCATCTTACATTTACTTTGAGCTGTGCACTCAGTGGATAGAACTGTGAACAGACTGACAGATACTATTCCGAATATATACATATATTTATAAAGTCAAAACAAGGTAAGATAAATGTTAAGTTGAACCATTGTGCATTTTGACCTATAACAAGAGCAGTTTTATATGGCGTGAACATCCAATATGCATGATGCAAAGCGCAGCTTAAACGGACTTACATACAGACCCCATAGTGGATTCCAAGTGGAATCTCCAAGCATCTTAGATAAAGCAGAATAAGAGTCAAGCAAGTCTCTGGGGATTGGCAACCTAGGTTGAAAAGCCAAGTGCACCAAGGAAACAATACTGGGTCACAGATCCTATCTTAGGAGATGAGCTGCCAATAGAAGAGCTAGAGGATTATTAGCAAGCCCATTCTGAGTGCGGTTTTGACAGAATGCATCCGTTGGCAGGAGTGTGAGAGGCAGCAAATGCTTGTGGCTTGTACTTGCTCTAACTGCAACATTAACTTGTCTCAACCTTTACTTGGCTGTGTGCCTGAAGCTACCCTTAGAAGAGATGCAATTATCCTCTTGCCCTTTCTCAAAGTTCTCTCCCTGTCAGCTTGTAGTCTGGCTTCAACAATGTCATACCTGATGACTGGTGTCTGATGTGAGGCTTAGCCAAGGGTGTCATTACCTGGAGAGGGTATAGTGATGTAACTCTATACTATGATCTATAGCAAACTATCCTGTAAGTGCTACTACCCCAAAAGCTTCTACTGGCTCAACACTCAAGCCAAGCTGCAGAGCAGAAGGAAAAGGAGGTGGTTTGTTTGCTGAGGGATTGGGTCACAGCAGTCTGGACTATGTTAGTGAAAGGAGGCCCCTCTGGTTGTATTCTCTTCCTTGCAGCTCTGATACAACAGTTCAAGATTCCTGAATTAAAGTGAAAAGCCAGGGCTCGCTCTTCTCTCTCTTTTTCTCTCTCTCTTTCTTCCTCCCTCTGAATACTATGAGACCCTTCTTTGAGAAGAAATCCATCTACTTAGCAGCTTTCCTTAGAAGCTTTTTAACCACTGTTTACTTGTATAGGTCCTTTACGAGTGGCTTTGCTGTATGTGTGTGTTTAAAATTTACCACAACTGAAATCTTTGCCATTTTATTTTTTCCTTTGCAGGAGAATCTCACTGAATTCACTAAATTCTTATACCTTATTTTTGTTTCCATTCATCAACCTACTTCTCTAACAAACAATCCAATAAACATCTTCAGTATAGCTGATACAGTATTAGGCTCAGGATGCAAAGTGTCACTATTTGCAGGTGACATGATACCAAATATAGAAAACCCAAAAGACTCCACCAAACAACTGCTAGAACTGATAGGTGAATTCAGTAAAGTCATAAGATACAAAATCCATGTACAGAAATCTGTGGCGTTTCTATACAACAGTAATGAAAAAGCAGAAAGAGAAATTAAGAAAACAATCCCATTTACAAGTGCACCAAATAATAAGGTACCTGGGAATAAACCTAACCAAAGGGGTGAAAGACCTGTACTCCAAAAACTATAAAACACTGATGAAATAAATTCAAGATGACACAAAGAAATGGAAAGACATTCCATGCTCATGGATTGGAAAAACAAATATTACTAAAATGTCTATATTACCCAAGGCAATCTGTACATTTAACGCAATCCCTATCAAAATACCATCAGCATTTTTCACAGAACTAGAGTAAACAATCCTAAAACTTGTATGGAACCACAAAAGATCCTGAACAGCCAAAGCCATCTTGAAAGAGAAAATCAAAGCTGGATGCATCACAATCCCGCACTTCAAGTTGTATTATGAAGCTATAGTCACCAAAACAGTATGGTACTGGCACAAAAAATAGACGTATAGATCAATAGAACAGAATAGAAAATCCAGAAATAAACCCACAATTATATGGTCAATTAATCTTCAACAAGCAGGAAAGAATACCCAATAGGAAAAAGACAGTCTTTTCAACAAATGGTGTTGAAAAAACTGGACAGCAACATGCAAAAGAATAAAACTGGACCACTTTCTTACACTATACACAAAAATAAATTCCAAATGGATTAAAGACCTAAGTGTGAGACCTGAAACCATAAAAATCCTAGAAGAGAGCATAGGCAGTAACTTCTTTGACATCAGCCATAGCAACTTTTTCTAGATAGGTCCCCTGAGGCAAGGGAAACAAAAGCAAAAATAAACTATTGGAACTACATCAGAATAAAAATCTTTTGCACGGTGAAGGAAACAATCAATAAAACTAAAATGCAACCTACAGAATGGGGGAAGATATTTGCAAATGACATATCCAATAAAGGGTTCGTATCCAAAATATATAAAGAACTGATAGAACTCAACACCCAAACACCAAATAATCCAATTTAAAAACGGGCAGAAGAGATGAATGGACATTTCTCCAAAGAAGACATCCAAATGGCCAACAGACATATGAAAAGATGCTCATCATCACTTATCATCAAGGAAATGCAAATCAAAACTACAATGAGATATTACTTCACACATGTCAGAAGAGCTAAAATCAGTAACACAAGAAACAACAGGTGCTGGTGAGGATGTGGAGAAAGGGGAACACTCTTGCACTGTTGGTGGCAATGCAAACTAGTGCAGCCACTCTAAAAAACAGTACAGAGATTCCTCAAAATGTTAAAAATAGAACTATCCTATAACCCAGTAATTGCGCTACTGGGTATTTACCCAAAGAACACAAAAACACTGATTTACAGGGATACATGCTGTATTGTTGTTTATTGGTGTTTATTGCAGCATTATTTATGGCAGCCAAACCATGGAAGCAGCCCAAGTGTCCACTGCATCATATATGATATTACATCTTTATCCATATATATATATATATATATATATATATATATATATATACACATATGGATTCAGGCATAAAAAAGAATAAAACCTTGCTATTTGCAATGACATGGATGGAACAGGAGAGTATTATGCTAAGGGAAATAAGTCCGTCAGAGAAAGACAAATACCATATGATTTCGCTCATATGTGGAATTTAAGAAACAAAACAAATGAGGAAAAGGAAAAAAAGAGAGAGAAAGAAAGATAAACCAAGAAACAGACTCTTAACTCTAGAGAACAAACCGATGATTACCAGAAGGGAGGTGGGTGGGGAGACGGGTGAAACAGATGATGGGGATTAAGGAGTGCACTTGTCAGGATTAGCACCGGGTGATGTATGGAATTGTTGAATCACTAAATTGTACACCTGAAACTAATATAATACAGTATGTTAACTGGAATTAAAATAAAACTTTAAAAAATAAATAGGTTAAAAGATAATGAGCTATGAAAATTTTTATCTTACGCTTTTATTTCCAGATTTTATTTATTTATTTGACAGAGAGAGAGACAGTGAGAGAGGGAACCCAAGCAGGGGGAGTGGCAGAGGGAGAAGCCGGCTTCCCGCGGAGCAGGGAGCCCGATGCGGGGCTCGATCCCAGGACCCTGAGCCGAAGGCAGACGCTTAGTGACTGAGCCACCCAGGCGCCCCTATCTTATACTTTTAAATGAGAGCCATTGGAATAGTTCTATAGCTGGGCCATGCCTAAAATAAAGATGCCTTTTCCATCTTATTGGAGGATGTTTTAACAGCTTCTAAACTGACCCTCATATTCTTCTCCAGGAAAATCACCTGGACCTGGAAACTGATAGTCTCACATTCAGCAGAAGCCTTTGCTCACAGAAGCCACAGGCAAAAGAACTTTTCCTATTTTCCTGTCTATCCAAATGTTATGCACCCCTAAAGTTCTTCCAGGTGGTATAACTGAGTTGTCTTTTCTGTAGCTAGTCTTTATATGAGGATTTTCATAACATCAACCAAACCTTCCAAAAGTTAGGCAATTCTTTCATGAAATATATTTCAAGGATTAATTATAAAAACAATACAAACATTTGTTGCTTCCAAAGAAATTAGTCAACCACTACTTTGATCAAATCACAACACAAAATAAACATAGCCCAGAGGGCTTGGTGCCTTTCTGTACAGCTTTCTGGAAGAAAGGCCAATAAAGAATCCTTAGGCAATCCTTCCTGCACTTCTGAATGGATCAAAATTCAGTCCAGTAATGTTTGAAAATGATCTGTCAGTGTTTCATTCTTTTTGCTTTTGACACCAACGATGAAAGTTGATAGAATGGGCATCATCTTCAATAGGGTTTGAGTAAGGACCAGCTGTGCTTCGTGAAGAAAAGCCTCTTTGCACACAAATAAACCTGGCAGAGACTATCATCTTCAGCATCTCTCCAAGCACACCTGACTAAAATTTCAGAGACTCAAAGACTAAAAGTACATAATTTCACCATGACATGATGGGTTCCAGCCTCCATCATGCTGGATTTCCTCCAACATAAAGGAAAATATCCCAAATTTTTTAATACCTTTTTCTAAGGATGAATAGCCAATTTTCATGAATAGGCTGAAAACCCTTCAAAGCAAATTTAGTAATATGCAAGCTCAGAGCTTAATGTAGGCTCCTCATTTCCCTTTGTTTTACTTATCATCAGTTGTAATTATTATCATATATGATTGTTTGATTCATAGGAATCTCCTCCAAGAGGTTAAAACTCCTTGAGCATAGATAGCTTCTGGTTTGGTTCTCCTACATTTATATTCTATTTCCTAGCAAAATTTCTGGAATATAGTGGTCAATGAGTAGCAAAATTATAGAATGAATAAAAGAATCCATAATAATAAATTTCCTCCAAATTATTTGATTTTGCCTTACCACAGTCTTTCAGATACTTCCTCATCTTTACCTAATTCTTCACCTGTTTCTCATAGAATGAAACTGTTCCATGCATCTGGTTGAACACTAATTAAAACCTTCCTCTCCTGCCATTGATAAATCTAAGAAACCAAACCTTTCCCCCATTGTAACACTCCCATATGTTATGCCTGAAATCAGCCCAGATAAAGTAGGTGTTATGAGTCAGCCACAACAAAAACAAATCCCAAGCAGTTAAATGCAAAGAGCTGCACTTTAGATAATTCTGAAAAATGTTAACTGTGCTTCTAAAGTACTAAAAATCCTCTCCTGGAATTTAGCTATATAAACATGAATCTAGGCCTGAGTTGGTTTGTATAATATTAGAATGCTTTAAATAAAATAAACTCCAATGTTCATTGTTTTTGGAGATTTTAGTAATAATATAAAAGGAAGAATAAGCCATTGGCACTGGAATTTGGTATCTGTGACTGAGATTACTTGGGGATGACCAGAAAGGTCACCAGAAAGTATTCATTTATAACTTGGGCAAGAATGTCTACGCTTAGGGGTTTTGAGAAATAAATGAATATATACCAACACCTTTCACTCAAAGCAGATATGCAAGGCCCTTCTCTGGTAAAAGACCTAATTCTCTGACTAATATCTTTATTTCAATTAATGAAATATGTATCTGAATTCTTGAATTCTTGAATTAGGAAATTATAATGATCTCCAGAATTATCCTACAGGCGGGTATAGGTCTACTGATGATTTGCATAGTCTCAGAATTAAACAATAATTCTTCCACCTGGTAACATTACAGGGTTTCTGATTAATTAAATATTCTTTCATGAACACAGTTTAATATGACAGTATTTAGGAAAAGAAAGTGGAAGAGTTACTGAAAATGTGCTTAAAGGGAAAATAACTGGTAAGACATGATTTTTATCTAATTTTTTCCTTTCCTTTATGCATTACCTCTGGTAAGTTGAAAATGTGAGAATAAGTGACCTTTATTTTTTTTTAAAGATTTTATTTATTTGACAGAGAGAGAAGAGAGCACACACAAGCGGGGGGGGGGGCTGCCAGCAGAGGGAGAGGGAGAAGCAGACTCCCGGCTAAGCAGGGAGCCCGATGTAGGGCTTGATCCCAGGACCTCTGGGATCATGACCTGAGCCAAAGGCAGACGCTTAACCAACTGAGCCACCCAGCCATCCCTAAGTGAGCCTTTAGAAACTGCCATTTCTACACCTAAAGGGAAAACAAGATAGCATTGTATAGGATATCCCATGTCTCTCTTGTCCTCAGACACAACCAAGATAAACAAGATGTCTAAATGGCGAGTCTGAGTGACAACGTCATGGCAAACCTACTGCAATGAGCAGCTGACTGATGAGTGAGAGAATGGAGGTTGAATAAAAAAGTGAATTCCTAGATGCTGTGTACATTTTTTTCTGTTCTGAAGTAGGGACTGCTTTGAATTTAAGATGAAGAAAATTCCTTATCTCTTCTGTATGCATGATAAAGTTGTTTAAGACAAAAGGTCATGTGGCTACCTCATCCTGCTGGTGCCATTCAAAGAGAACATTTCTCTATGGGGTGCTTGCTCTTTAGGCTTCGCTGGTGGACATCATGTCTGAGTGGTGACAGAGGGAATATGAGCTTGAACTGCCACCAGAGGGCTAGTGCCTCTTCTTCCAGCTCATCTCACTCTGCTTTGATCTCTGCTTCCATTTTACTGGCTGCTAAAAATGCTTGTAGCTGACCTTTAAGGACATTCTGCACTCTCCTAGGCACCTGTAAGATTAGTCCCAGTTTTGCCAGAGTTAAACTCACTCCCTTATATTTCCAGTTAAAGAAAATCCTTAAGAACATGATCAAGCTGAGTTTATCACTCTTCATCCACCTGCTATAATTTTAGGGCTCCAGTGTTTGGGGCTTTTCATCCTCTTCCTATTCAGTTTTTACCATATCAAGTCAATATGATTACTATTTCCAGATACACAACCTCAACATATTCTTTGATGCTTGATTTTCCTGTGGTCGGGATTAGGTGCAGGAATGGAAGCTTGTGCAGTGTCCATTTGCTTTTCCTACACTAATGTTGGCTTTGACTACTCAGCACCAGGTTTGAACTGGAGATCAGAGCTTGGCTAATCCTGGGAAGAGAGATTCAGTTCTGACAAATCTGCCTTTCTCAGAGTGCTCTTTTCTCTAGCTACCACTGCAATTTTAAATCAGTCTTCTCAAGGGCCTTTATTATGCACGGCTTTAAGAGGTGGTTATGAACTTAATGGCCCCTAGACAACACAACCTAGTTAAGGTCTTAGCAGTTTGGAATTACTTATTCATTTACTGTTTAGCAGACTAAGGCATGAAATATAGAAATCTAGCAGAGGGAACAGAGATGATAAAAGGGAAAGAATGGACCTACCTTTAGAAAGTCAATTTCTTCATATGTGTTTTTATGGGATTCTTTCTTAGCTAGTTTTCCAGTAAAAAATTTTTATATCACGTAGGTGGGCCAGCCAGAAAAATTTCATTTCACATTTACATTAAACTTTTAACCTGATATGGTATATGTAAGAATATACTTCTTAGAAACCTTGTCCAGTTTTGGGTTAAGACCCAACTGGAAGCATTCTATTATTACAGGTATAGAATGCCTCAAGATGTTGCACTTCAGTTTGACAGCCTTCTGAGCATCACTAGAATCCATCTACAGTACATCTCAAACAGGATTTGAGTACCATGATTAGCAGTGGCTCTGTTATGGTTCCACTGTGAAACATCATTCATAGAAAACCTGAACTGGAAAATATAGTTTCCACGTAAGCCATTTCTTCATAGAAAATACCTTATCTTGCATCAAAACAGGAAATACCTTTTCAAACTCACTTATTCTTATAAATGATAATCTTTTATCACTAAGAGAAGCACATGATTTATTGAATACTTCATATCCCTAGAGGTAAAGCTTTTAAATATATTGACCTTCTATATTTCTGTCCCAAGTTTTGACATTTGACATAGAATAATCGGAATGGGGTATCTCTTCTAAAGCTCTCCTAACATTCTTACCAAATTTTCTTTTGGGGGAGGATTTTTCTCTATAGAGTTTATTTTGCAAGAGTTTGTAAGAACTAGCCTGTTTGTTCCATATTGTAAATGAACCCAAATTTGTATGCCCAACACTCAGCAAAGCCAATCATTGAGACATCAAGTATGCAGCAAGGAAAAGGTTTAATCGAGAGGCATCCAAACAAGGAGATAGCAGGCAGGCTTACATCTGTCTCACCCAGCTGAGATTAGAACAAATTTTTATAATCATGGGGATTGGGATTACATACATATTGATGAAAAGGGTGGGGAAACATGACTATTCATGAGGAAAGATGGAGCATGTGCACTGAGGAAACATATATGCAACATACATTCCATGTTTTCTATGGGGTGGAGTCTTAACATTAAAATGAGGCAAAATTCAACCCCTGATGTCAAAAGGTCATTAATAGGACAAGGAGAGGGTCTATCGACATGATCTGAGAGCCAGTATAAACTGGATGTGGTCTTGGGCTCATTATCTTGGATAAGGAATGTAGGGTTTTGCTTTGTTTGAAGTCTAGAACCGTATCAGTGACCTTCATCTGTGTCAGCCCAGGCCTCTGAGGAGACAGCTGGTGGATGTGTTAGTGGGGTCTGAAGAGAAACAATAGCTAATTAGGGAGAAGCAGGTCTCTGAAAAACAAACTTTAAGTATCCTGTTACTCTTAGCCTTATGGGGCAGTTTTCGTATCAGAACATTAGGAAAAGGAACAAGCACATTGGCGGAGTGTTTTCAGTAGAATTAACATAATCTAATATAATCTCATTAACAATGAAAATATTTGCATTTATTGGCATTCCCTAATATTTAAGTAGGCAACACTAAATGACCTTATCCAGCAGAATTTTATTTTTTTAAAAATTCTTAAAGTTTTTATTTAAATTCCAGTTAGTTAACATACAGTGTAATATTAGTTTCGAGTGTACAATATAATGATTCAATACTTCCGTACATCACCCGGGGCTCTGGCACTCCTTAGTCCGCATCACCTATTTCACCCGCCCCTCCCCCCACCCCCCCTCTGGTAGCCATCAGTTTGTTCTCTATAGTTGAGTTTCTTGGTTTGTCTCTCTCTCTCTTTTTTTTCCTTTTCCTCTTTTGTTTTGTTTCTTAAATTCTACATATGAATGAGATCATATGGTATTTGTCTTTCTCTGATTGACTTACTTCACTTGGCATAATGCTCTCTAGCTCCATCGATGTGATTGAACACGACAAAATTTCATCCTTTTTATGGCTGAATAATATTCCATTGTATATAAATACCGCATCTTCTTTATCAATTCATCAATCGATGGACACTTGAGCTGTTTCCATAATTTGACTATTGTAGATAATGCTGCTATAAACATCAGGGTGCATGTATCCCTTTGAATTCATATTTCTGTATTCTTATACAGCAGAATTTTAAAAGAGATAATATTTGAAGGTGCCCAGTTGTTGTTGTTGTTGTTGTTAGTATTATTTATCCAGTTATTTCATGTGGATCTTGTTAGACTCATCAGGATGTTGTCTATATAGGCAATGAAGAGCTTATTTTTTAGCCAAGATAATATATTATCAACATAAATCTTCAAAGTTTTCAAACCAAATTATATTCTCCACCGTTTATGGTATGAAAATTCTCTGATTGGACAAATTCAAAACAATTTTTCCGAGTTAGAGGGACTTTTGCAAGTTCTCTAGTGGCTCCCATTCATGGAGACAGGATAAGAACTTCCATATGGGCCAACATAAAAAGGACCCTCTGAAATTTTCACAACAGAATCTCAACTCCTCCCCTATAAGTCTGACACCTGAAGGATTTGAAATTTACTCTTATACACAAACAGAATCTCAACAATGTGGGCACTCATCAGAGAATTCAAGAACAAAAGACCAGAGATTGAGCAATTTTGTTAAAAGCTTTGCTAGAAAAATCCAATATTTGAAAGCCAGTCAGAGAAGCATGTTAACTATCCAGTCCTCAAGAGAATTCTGGCTCCATTCCTTAATTATCATCAGATGGGAAGCTGGGCTATATCGTCATAGTTTTCTGAAAAAGTATCTTCCCTTAGGACTTAATAATATGTCCTGGCTTTTAATATATTGGATGTAATATATATATTATTTATATAATTATATATGATATATTAATTACATTTATGTAACATATATTTATATAATATTAATATGACACAATAATATAATATATAATAATATATAACAATATGTGTAATATAATATAGTAATATACTAATAATATATTGGAAGCATCCATTTGAAGAACATTTCTGTAACTTCAGTAAAACCATTTTCCATTGTGTTACTCACTGTCCTTTATGTAAAGATCTACATGATATATTCCTCTCAGAATTTTGTGCCAGGGTGTGTTTCCTTCTATAAATTAATACCTAGACTTTCTTTTTATCAAGTACTTCATAATAATGATCCAAAATTCTTCACTCTCTTTTTATTTTGTTTAATAGAAACCTCAAGGTTAACAAACTTATTGTGGATTATTGACTAAATCACATATCTAGTTTATATTCTCTTTTCTTCCTTCTGACTGATTTTGAATTAATCTTTTTATTGTTAAGTTTTGGTTTAGCATCATTAATTGCATCAATCATCTTTGAAATAAATGAGCTACAATTATGCTTAACATGTATCCTAGATTTTCCAGGGACATTTTGATTTGAAGTGCCATTATTCTTTTACCTATAGATGATTAATTAAAATCTAATAATATACTTGCACATTCTTATGTTTGTAAAGTTTTTCATGAAAATAAATTCACTGACGATTAGAAATTGGAAAGACCCTGAGTCCCAATTTTGGGTTGACATAGCTTCATATCGTAAAATAAGCCCAGCCTCATTTCACTACTCCAGACCCATATTTCCACTGATCATTATCCATCTGCACTTGGATGTGCCCCACATACTCCAAACTCAACATACCTTTCCCACCAAACCTAGTACTTCTTCCTATGCTTTCCATACCTTGGTTATTGTCAAATTATCTAAGCAGTTTCTCTCGCTGCCTCCGCCCCATTCAAACTGATCATCAATTTTATCTGTTTGATCTTTGAAATGCCTAAGTTATTCCCTTCTCTCAGTTTCTTCATTTTTCTAGTTTCATCATTTCTCCTTGGCTCCTTCTTATTGCTTTCCACCTGTCCTCTACTCCATCACCTGAGTTTTCTTTCTAAAGCTGAATTCTGATAATGCCATTTTTGACAGAAAATGTCCATAGTTCCTCCATTATCTGTAGAATCTAGTTCAATTACATAACCATGACATTAGTTGTCTTCTACTCCAGTTTCCACTATTTATTTCTGTAACACAAGTGTTCACGGCTTTCAGCCTTCATCTACCCCCACTTCCTTCCCCTGCCCACATCACAACTCTTTCCAAGGACCACCTTCTTCGTATATTTGGGAGAAATTATAGGTGAGTCAGTACATAGCCTGTTTTTTTGCTACTCCCAGCAACTACCTGATGCCGTTAGGTCTGGTTCAAACTTTCATTTGCTTCCCTAAGATCATGGAATTCTGGAACAACCATCTGTCACAGCTACAGGTATCTCCAGTGTATGGGCTGCAGCAGAGGGGTAATGCCAAGGGGACTGCCCTTCTCTTCTGTGCCCCATCCTTAAATTCTACACAGCTCCACAAATATGAAGTTGTTATATATGGCTGTCTTGTATTAAAGGTTTGAAGACCTTGAAAGAGAGGTACAGAATAATTAGGAACAGGGAACATCTTAATATTAAATTTGTAACATCACTGATCTTCAAAATCCTTCAGCCATCTTTGCAATCAGGAATTTGTCAACAGGTAGACTTTTCACCCGTTGGAAGCCTCTGACTTTCTTGGGCCCTCTCCCTCAGGCCTTCTCTTTTCTCCCTAGATGGTTAGGCCCAACTTACAAGCTCCACATTATTTATTATATAGAGTAGTTTTACTTTCCACCCACTCTCCCCTTGGAGGAGGAAGTTCAATCTGTGAGTAAAAAGCTACAAAGTGGGCCCACTGTTATAAAAAGGAAAAATTCCTTTTTTAAAAACCAGTATGGCTTAACATAGTGAGAAAATAAATAACTTTTCTACTGAACTGTTTTCTTACTGTAATTGGACAGAAGTCAGTAATAAAACCAACTTCTTGACGTATATTCTGACATAAAACCTAAACTCATAAAAACCTCATAAAAGGAAGGAAAACTGATGAAGTACAGTTCAGCAGAAATAATGCCATCTAGCTACCAAATAAATTATTCATGGTCGCTATTTATATGGTGTAATTCCTATACTTACCTGATAATATGCTGACAAGTTCTTTCTACTACATTTTCGTCAGTCGACTTATTCAAGTCTGAGGAGAAAGATAAGAGAACAATTCGCTCTCTCTCTTCTTCAAAGGTGTGTAGATTATGTTTATTATTCTAAGCTGTAGACAAAAATATTAAATTATTATACTTACAGAAAGGAGAGTCTTGTCTATGTGGCTCCTTTGAGGGATGAGAAAATAAATGTAATTAGGGAACAAACTGGGTCACCCTGGTTAATTATTTCATGAATCACTTCATCACAGGCCTGGCAGGGACCTTGAGAGACACCTACCTCCTCTCAGCAAGATCTTACTGTACTGGGTGACCAGCAATCCCATTTTTACGGCCCGACGAAGAAGTTCTCACATTTTGTCTTATAAGTCATTCCAATGTAATAATCCTGGATATCAGAATAGTCTTTCTGATGGATAACTGATTTCTTCATGTTGCTTATATTAGCTCAGGGAAGTCAAGGTAATTAATTCATAATTTGTTATTTTCTCCAATTAAAAATTATTTTATTTTGTTTTCTGGTTTCAAAACTTTTTCATAATCATAGGTGCATGGACTCAAATCCTGTTTCCACAACTTACTGACTGTGTGGCCTTGGGGAAATTTTAAACCTCTCTGTGCCTCAACTTCATAATCAATAACTTGGAGGTAACAATGGTACCTACCTTACAGGGTCCTTTTGAGGATTAAATCAAGGGACTCAATAGTTGTAAATCTCTTGAATGAATATTGGCATATAGTAAGTATTATAAAAAAATGCTTGTTAAGAATTAAAAGCACATTTAGAAACAAAAAGGAAAAATTCAGAAAACACAACAAAAGAAACAAATTACTAGAAACCTTACTCGAGAGATAGCTATTTACATTTTAATGTTCCTTCTTGTCTTATGTACATATAAATCACATATATAGCGCATAATTGGGATGATGCTATATTTGAGAAAAAGCTCTGTATCATGAACTTCTTCACTTAATGTTACTTTTGAGCACTTCTCCATATCCTTAAAAATCTTCCAAAATTATGTCTAGTGGTTTTACAGCAATCCATCTTATGGGCTTACCTCATCTCAGCAATCCATCTATTGTTGAGCTATGAGATTGTTTTCAGTATTTCACTTTTTAGCTAATGCACTATGAATATCTTTGTAAATAAACTTTTTTTCTTATTTAATTTTTATTGTTATGTTAATCACCATGTATTACATCATTAGTTTTTGATGTAGTGTTCCATGATTCATTGTTTGTGCATAACACCCAGTGCTCCACGCAGAATGTGCCCTCTTTAATACCCATCACCAGGCTAACCAATCCCCCCAGCCCCCTCCCCTCTAGAACCCTCAGTTTGTTTTTCAGAGTCCATCATCTCTCATGGTTCGTCTCCCCCTCCGATTTCCCCCCTTCATTCTTCCCCTCCTGCTATCTTCTTTTTTTTTTTCTTAACATATATTGCATTATTTGTTTCAGAGGTACAGATCTGTGATTCAAAAGTCTTGCACAATTCACAGCGCTCACCATAGCACATACCCTACCCAATGTCTATCACCCAGTCACCCCATCCCTCCCACCCCCCACCATTCCAGCAACACTCAGTTTGTTTTCTGAGATTAAGAATTCCTCATATCAGTGAGGTCATATGATACATGTCTTTCTCTGAGGGACTTATTTCACTCAGCATAACACCCTCCAGTTCCATCCACATCGTTGCAAATGGCAAGATCTCATTCCTTTTGATGGCTGCATAATATTCCATTGTGTATATATACCACATCTTCTTTATCCATTCATCTGTCGATGGACATCTTGGCTCTTTCCACAGTTTGGCTATTGTGGACATAGCTGCTATAAACATTGGGGTGCACGTACCCCTTCGGATCCCTACATTTGTATCTTTGTGGAAAATACCCAGTACTGCAATTGCTGGATCATATGGTAGCTCTATTTTCAACTGTTTGAGGAACCTCCATACTGTTTTCCAGAGTGGTTGCACCAGCTTGCATTCCCACCAACAGTGTAGGAGGGTTCCCCTTTCTCCGCATCCCCGCCAACATCTGTCTTTTCCTGACTTGTTAATTTTAGCCATTCTGACTGCTGTGAGGTGGTATCTCATTGAGGTTTTGATTTGGATTTCCCTGATGCCGAGGGATGTTGAGCACTTTTTCATGCGTCTGTTGGCCATTTGGATGTCTTCTTTGGAAAAATGTCCATGTCTTCTGCCCATTTCTTGATTGGATTATTTGTTCTTTGGGTGTTGAGTTTGATAAGTTCTTTATAAATTTTGGATACTAGCCCTTTATCTGATATGTCATTTGCAAATATTTTCTCCCATTCTGTCGGTTGTCTTTTGGTTTTGTGGACTGTTTCTTTTGCTGTGCAAAAGCTTTTTATCTTGATGAAGTCCCAATAGTTCATTTTTGCCCTTGCTTCCCTTGCCTTTGGCGATGTATCTAGGAAGAAGGTGCTGCGGCTGAGGTCGAAGAGGTTGCTGCCTGTGTTCTCATTTAGGATTTTGATGGACTCCTGTCTCATGTTTAAGTCTTTCAACCATTTGGAGTCTATTTTTGTGGGTGGTGTAAGAAAATGGTCCAGTTTCATTCTTCTGCATGTGGCTGTCCAATTTTCCCAACACCATTTGTTGAAGAGACTGTCTTTTT
>NW_027397067.1:53671147-53749803 GCF_003265705.2 Callorhinus ursinus
CCCCCAGAAATGTAAATAAACTTTTATCCATCTTCTTGAATATTTCTTCTTTTTAAAAAGATTTTATTTATTTGAGAGAGTGAGTGCATGTGGGGGGGCTGGTGGGGGGAAGGGGACAGAAGAAGAGGGGGAAGCAGGCTCTCTGCTGAGCAGGGAACCAGACAGGGGGCTTGGTCCCAGGACCCCGAGATCATTACCTGAGCGGAAGGCAGACACTTAACCAACTGAGCCACCCAGGTGCCCCTCCTTAAATATTTCTATTCTAAGTTTTCTTGAAGTGGGATACTGGCAAAAAGGATATTTTAAGGTCTAGGTACATACTATTAATTTGTATTCCAGAAAGAAATGTACTGATGCCCCTGTGAAGCTATGTATGAGATAGCATATTTCAGGGCAACATTAAGCATTGCTTTTTAAAAAGGAAAAAATGTTCCCAATTTGATATAATAAAAATTATATCAGTTTAATATCTTAATTTAAATGTTTTGGTTCCTGGTGAATGTGAATGTTTCTGCATATCAACTATTAAAAACTAGTGAATTTTTACTGAGGCATGCCTTAGCCTTCGGTTCTGCAAGTAGAAGTCATTGTTCTCTTACATTTTCCCTTGTGTCGTGGTTTCTAACTTTAATCCACTTCGTGGCTCTCCTCTAAAGGGTTTTTCCTTTTTTGGGTTCTTCTCTTATCCTGGAAACCAGGATAAGAGGCTACTTTAGTATTGGGGCCAGACTGCTCGTTTTTGGCATAATGAGAGAATTCATCATGTTCCTATTTCAGCAAGTCATGAGCAATCAAGTGGTTGTTACGAGTTAGTATTGATCTAGGTACTACAGAGGTAAGAGAGGGTCCTTCCTTGCCCTCCCAGAGTTTAATGTCTAATTGGAAAGAGAAGACTAATGCATGAAACAATTAGTGATCAATACAAGGCATCCTACACTGAGCGAATTTTAGAATACAGATACTAAGTGCTATGGTCATTTAAAGAAGAGGGAGATCAATGATGATGTAAGTAATCATCAATGAGCTTGGCCTTGGCAGAGGGAAGGACAGGCAGTCAGGTGAATGACAGCCTATTATAGATAGGAAGAGCGTGGATTTTTGTACCAGACCTGGGTAGGAAGTCTTAGCTCCACCATTGACTAGCTTTAAACTTAAGCAGGGGTATTACCCAGTCAAACTCTGGGTTTGAGTCCCAACACTGTCACTTATGAACTCTGTGTCAAAGCTAATATTTTGGGCAAGCTAATAATTTCAATGGTAAATCTAACTTTGTTCATGAATGACATTACGGTAATCAGAGTACCAGCCTTATAGGATTGTTGTGGGAATTAAATGAGCAAATGTGAAAACTGGGGCCTGACACATAAGCACTCGGTAGTGTTAGTTTTCATCATTAACTGCTTTAGACATCAAGATAGTAAATTTAGTAAATCACTTGTTAATATGATATACTAATGATTCTCTACCATAACAAATAACTGTGGGTGTTTTGATTGAGAATTAAACAAATTTGTCATTGCAAAGGAGAGAAAGAGACTGGAACTGGAGGTTTTCCCCCAAATTATGAATGAACATCTTATATTTCAAAGTGAAGTGCTTGGCTCTTCCCTCAAGGTCAGTTTATTGTTCATTATATCTCATATGCACAGACCTTTATCTCCCTCCATTTGGGCTTAAAAAGGCTTTTTCTCTGTAAGGCCCAAAGTCAACTCTGAGGAAGGAAGTAAATAAAGATATGCAACTTTCTTAACTACTTCAGCCAGGAAGTGACACACATCACTTTGCTTACATTCCATTGGTGCAAATTAGTCACTTGGCCCCACCTAAGTCAAAAGGGAACGGGAAATTGTGTGGTCCCTGGTTGGGTCACTGCTCTCTAGCAATAACTGTACACAAAGGAAATAGGGCAGGCATAGTCATTGGTGGATCTGCCACAATCTTTCCCTTCTCCTTACACGCAGGACACTAAACTCCCAAGGCGGATGACTCAAAGACTCATCCCGATGTTGTCTCCAGCTCCACATCCGAGACCTCCAGGATGTGCATACTCTTTTTCATAAGGTATGGATGTCTCCCCTTGGGATCTGGAAAACTATAAACTAAAAAAACAAATTATACCTCATATACACTAAAGAATGATGGAACAGGGACATGATAACTGCAACACATCATTGATTCATAGAAATTATGAAACTCTGTCAGGCAGGCATTATGCAGTCCTCCATGCTGAGGTGGATTCCTTGAACAAGACCCTGTTCTGCTTTCTGGAAGACACTTGTCCACTGCTCCCCAAGACCCCTATTCAAGCCTCCAGAAGTTTCTTCTTTGTCTTTTATTCTCCATGGCCATATTCAAAATGGATCTTCAGAGTATGTCCTTCTTGAGGCTTGTACACATTTTTCAGGTGTCCTTCCTACTAGTATAATTTTGGGGGCCCAAGTGTTGTTTTTTAAGGATCAAATAGTCAAGGGTTTCTTTGGCAATGAAATTCCTTCAGAAACTTAGGCTTCTGTGTTTCTTCCATCAGTTTCATGTGCCAATAACACAGTAAAAATTTTCCAGCATCCACCCTGCATTGTTTCTTTGCTTCTTGACCTCTGGCTTCTCTTTCTCAACTCAGTGATAGATCTTTTGCGATTATCCAAAATACCTATGCCCTTAATATGATCTTTGGCAGCATAAAGCTGTGCCGTTAATGAAACTTTCTGTCTCAGGGTGTCTCTCAGCTTCATCTATTACTGTTTGGGATCTAGCATCAGTCTCTCCCAATCCTCTTTAATTTTGCTTGCAACTCGAGAATTCCTCCCTGAGCTTCACTTGTTTAAGGTCTGATTTAATGCAGGTGCTGGCTTTGCCCTCTTCCTTCTCTGGTGCCCCAGGTTTCCCTGCTACGGATCCACTCTGCAGCAGGGGGCAGTGCTGACTATGCCATTTAAGTATCAAGGCAAAAGTTCAATTTTTAGCAATTGTTCTTCATGTCATCTGTATTCCAGAGTAGTTAATTTTGCTACTTTGGCAGAATATGGACAGGAAGGAAGAATATGGAAGGAAGTAAATAAAGGTATGCAACTTGCACAGATAAAATTCAAAGATAAATTCAACATAAATAAAATTAAAATTCAAAGATAAATTCAACATAAGCACACAAACTCTCTGGTCTGGATAAATGGCAGTGAAGAACAGCCTTTTGCCAGACTGCTCACTGAATAGGATCTTTTAAGTTTTAACACTAAAAATATTTAAAAATTTTTTTCAAACAAATAAAAGGATTTTGTTGGACTTTTCTATGGCAAAACTTTTCTATTCAAAAGACAGAGTTTTCTGCCACATAACCTTGGAGCTAATGATTGGAGCTATGGCTATTCAAGGTCTGGAGGATTATGGTACAGGTTATTAGCACATCATACCTTATAATTAAGCAAGACAGTTTTCAGATTGATTTTCTGTCTCATGAAGGGAAATATAATTTCTTTCTTGCTGGTAGAAATAAGAGACCTCCAAACATACAGTTTCCACATAGATGCTTGATAATGATGAAGGAGGGGAGAAGAGAAAGGAGGAGGAGGTGGACGTGAAAAAGAAGATGAAGGAGAAGATTACTTTTTATCATGATGATGGCCCGATTCAGTTGTTTGTCAACCAGTACTTAACATGAACATAGCTCCCAAGTACTTCCAAAACCCCAGGTTCTGCTCTAACAAAGCAGCCCACTTCAGATAATGGTGGATCTAATTATGCAATTCACCAGATAGGATTCCCTCCCAGGCTTCATCTTATCTATCATATTTAAATTTCATTAGAGTCCTGCACAGCAAACAGTATTGTCCCTATGAAGAAACTATGTCTCAGATGACTTGACAAGAGGAGAGGAGCCGGCATTCAAACTTCAGGTCATTTGTTTCCCTGATTAGGAAGTCCTTTATCATACCATGTGTGGTGAAGATTAAGCAGGGCACTCAGTAGAATGCCTGACATCTAGTAAGCACTCAAATATAACTCTCTTTCCATCACTGAGTTCCTTACAGAAGAGTACAGAAATCCTATGAGAACTGCTATGCACATAGGAAGAATAACTACATTTTCTTTCCAGCTCCAAGGAAAGTGTCAGCATAAACTTATCTGAACCTCAGTGGGGGCAATGAGTAGGATGGCGGTGAGTTTTGATAGGTTTAATTTGGTTTTATATTTTGAGAAATGGCTATATTATCTAAAAGCAAAATATTGGTATCAATGCCTTATAAAGTTTCTTATTTTTCAAATTCCATGACTATTACTTTAGTTTATAAAATGATGAATACAGAATGAAATAGCTAGTATAAATAGATTTTTTTTTGCAAGAAGGGTAATATTCCCTCTAATCTGGAATAAATAATGACTTTTTAGTGAAGTCCTAGGTTTTGATCTTTTCTCTACTGATTATTAGTTGTGTAACTTCGGCTAGTCAAAAATTCTTGAGCTTCAGTTTTTTAATTTTTATTTATTTTAAAGATTTTATTTATTTATTAGAGAGAGAACGAGAGAGAGAGAGCACATGAGGGGGGAAGGGACGGAGGGAGAAGCAGACTCCCCGCTGAGCAGGGAGCCCAATGCAGGACTCAATCCCGGGACTCCAGGATCATGACCTGAGCCGAAGGCAGTCAGTTAACCAACTGAGCCACCCAGACCCCCAGTTTTTTTATTTTTAAAATGCAGATGATAATACTTGTCTTGCAGGAATGTTGTGAGAATTTAATGAGTAAAGTATAAATTCCATAACATATAGTAAGGACTTAAGATAAGTGCTTCCTCTTGCTCATGAGCTGAAAGCATTGGGATTGATATTTTAATCTCTTAATTTTTATGATAAAATAATACAACAAAATCATATGGGTAATCTTAAGGTAAATTGTGATCATTTTCCTCTTTAAAAAGCACTACTGGGGGCACCTGGGTGGCTCAGCTGTTGAGCGTCTGCCTTCAGCTCAGGTCGTGATCCCAGGGTCCTGGGATTGAGCCCCTGCATCAGGCTCCCTGCTCCGCAGGAAGCCTGTTTCTCCCTCTCCCACTCCCCCTGCTTGTGTTCCCTCTCTCGCTGTCTCTCTCTGTCAAATAAATAAATAAAATCTTTAAAAAATATATAAATAAAAAGCACTACTAAATTGTGTGTTTCTGGGAGTTTTTAGTATAATTATTTTTGCCCTCAGTATAAAAATATTAAAAATAAATGCATCAAGTGGTCATCAGAGAATGTAGGAATTTTTATATTCATTGATACAATGTACTTTAACAACACAAAGACGTTAGAAATTGTGGTGGTTATTAGTCTCATCTGTCAAACTTTCTAGACCTAACTCTCCCCATTTCCGGTCACATGATGGAACTGCATTTCCTGGCTTGAATGGAACTATGGAACTAGTCCTGGCTAGCAAGTTACCAGGAGGTGCAATGCCTGTTCCAGACCTTTCAGACTCTTTTTCCTTATTGCTTGACAATAAGCAACAATTGAAAAGGTAGCTACATCAGACTGGGTCTCTAACAGCCTCCCTGCTGACCTCTAAGAGTCATGTAGCAAGAGACTATGGAATTGTAGCAGCTTTATATAGTTCATTCTAAATGATCAGAGGTGGTTAACCAAAAAAAAAGGTCTTTGAACAAAAGCTATATTATATATATATATATATATATATATATATATATATATAAATATATATCAATATATGGGGCCTCACTTCAGATTGTCCCTTTCCAGTTCTCAACCATAATAAGGATAAAATTTCACTTAATATAAATTATTATGCATCCTTCAAATGAAAATAGAGATCAAAACTAGATTAAGAGAAGTTTAAGAGCAGGAACATAAGTTAATTTGATATTTTTTTCTCATATAAAATCTTTCTAGATATTTAGATAAGTGCTTTTTAAAATATCAATAAATACCAATTCATGTATTTTTTTTCCACATCATGCAATTCACACTCTAAGTTCAATACTGAGTAAATCTAAATAGCTTTGACTTTTTCATAGAAAGTAAAATAATAAGGTATGTTTTACATTGTTCAATGATATGGTAGCAAGAAGAATGTTATATTTGAATCAGGGTATATATTACTTTTAATTTTTGTGGACAAATAATTTCAAATATAATTTTAAAAGACCAAATCAACATCACAGATTCAGATTTAAATAAACAAAAACAAACACAATGAAACATCTAATAAATAGTTTTATTTTAAAATGATATGACATACTTGCTATTAACATATAAGACATCACATGCCCTAAGAAAAAGCCCATAACCTTAATAACTGCCCTTTTTTGCATATTAAAACACATAATCAACATCAAATTATTTTTCTTATTTGGCAAGAAAAATAAAAAGCACGATGAGGACCGCAAAATAGAAACTCTCAATATACTATATAGTAATAATCCATCTTTGCTTTCTTGTATAACATTTGTTCGGAGCCTGGCTAGGAAACATGAAGATGGCAGTGGGAAAATAAGGCTGTTTATTCCCAAAACACAGGAGAATTACTAAAACTTGGAGCAAAGGAAAATACTGTCTGCTGCCCATATTTCCTTGAAATAAAATAATAATTCATGGTAAAATAATTTCTAAATAGGCCACACTCTTATGTGCCTGAAATTGCATGGTTAAAAAAATAAATCAAACATCTGTGAGATGCTGAACAGCCAAAAGAGACCTATGTAATTATGGCATCTCATTCTGAGGTTGATTCTAAATTCTTCATTCATGACCTGTGAAAGACTTCTCTTGTCCTTAAAGTCAACATTAAGGCATGCCAAATTTCCTATAAGAAAAATTATTCTAACAATAGCTTTGGATAATACAGTTCTATAATTATAAAACATTCTCCTAATACATATACAGACCTGAGTGGACATAAAGTTACACACTAACAAATGTAAACCACAGGAATACTCTTAAGTATAAGCCACAGATTTTTGAAATCAATTTTACATATTTAAAATAACATCTTACTTTTTACAGTGTCAGTGCACAAATCAGGCAAATTATTTCCCAAGGCTTCTGCCATAAAAGTTGGAAGGAGAGAATATTCTAGAATACTATGAACCATAAATTGATATAGCTGAAAATCAGCTGAAAGATAACGACATGTTAATTTTCTTATGAACCCTTTATACTGGGAAAAGCCAGTGAGAGTTCATTATAATTCTTTTCATTGTAATCATTCTTTATGCCCAATTCTGGGAAAGGTCAAACCCCATTACAGAGAAGTATAAGGATCTGTCTTATTCCTTTGTCACAGTGGAACCTAGCTGGTGGTATTAAATCTTGCTGAATAGGTGAACCACTGGTGAAGGTTGTGAATCTCTTTTGTCAGACCACATTTTTGTGGTAGCAGTAATTGCTGCAATGGAATCTGACCTTCAGATTGAAAAACCTGCTCCTAATAAATATATAGAACATTTTTTTCTTTAACTTTAGATGATTAATCCAGGTAAGGTTTTTGCATATGCCTGTCATTGCACATATTAAAGATGAAGGCTGAAATGTTCAAATGCTCTAGCCTAGAATTTCTGCCAGTCACAAAGAAGTAACAAAAAGTAGAGCCACTTGGGTTCAGACCCTAATTCCTGATATTCAGCTGGCATAGAGCTCACTCGATCACTATCCTTACATTGGGGAGCAAAGGGAAGGCACAATTAGTAGGGCAGTCTCTTTGTCTACATTTGCACCCCAAAGGACATGTGCCAGCATTGGTCCAACTGGGTCCCCGAAACAAGTAAGTATCAGAGGGATGGACTCAGATATATTAAGCAGACAGCAAAGCATATGATTCTGATATCAGGCAAGTCTCTAGTAAGTATAGAACCAAGGGGCATAGTAGTCATATGGATAAAAGCACCATGGCCACCAAGAATTCCATGGTTCCAAGCAGTCCTGTACTCCTTTAAACTATAAATCAGTTATTAAATGGGGAGAGCCTAGAGAAAAGACATTCTTCCTACAAGGGGGTCAGTAGGTGGTCTGCTTCAGGGGCTCTAAATGGCTAGAAAGGACCCTCAGCTTTGCACAGCTCTATCACAGTTTAAGGTGCTCTAAGAAGGAACTGTTTATTAAAGTCATTAGGAGGATTAAACTGTCCAAAAGCAGCATGTAGATCCCAGTAGTAATGGAGAAAGTCAGCTTTCTTTCTGGTACTCACCCCTCTGGACCACACTGCTGAACAATGAGCTGCTTTCTTTTAAGACTAGGAAAGTGACTCAGTTTAGTTTTTTGAAACCTGATAAAAAGTTAATTAGCATGGACCTCTGAAAAAAGTTGTTGTTCCAGGTCTAGCAATAAAAACCCTCATAAACAACAACCAGCACCATGTTCAAGAAGATAGATGTAAGGTCATAATCTCCATGAAGGATCCAAGACCAACAACACCACAGCCTATCATCGGTTCAATGTCTACAACATTTATCACCTGATCTTGCCTAAGTACTTCTAAATAAAGACATTTAGAGACAAAAACCTCTTTATCAGGTTGGAAACAATAGAGTCTAAAGTTCAGGGTTTTTTTGTTGCCGTGACTTTAAATTCAAGTAATCCTCATCTTGAATTCAGGCACTGATAGGATGGACTAGAGCTACACACCTGAATACTGGAGGAAAGCTGATTAAGGCAGTTAGCTGAACTGGGGCAACACAGCACTAAAGGAGACACCCAGATGATTTTCTGAATTGGTTCTTCTTGGAGTAATGGTCTGCCACCACATAAGTAGAACCTTAAAAGAGATGTGTCCTATATATGAACAGATGTGCCCTATATATGAACAGATTTAAATAAGTAAGCATTAATTATGATATTTCAATTTTAAAATTTTAAGGAAGGAAAGGAAGAAATATATTCTGACTTGTTAGGTCTTTCCTCATGCATATCTTTTCCTAATTGGGATATATAGATAGATATAATAGATAGGAAATATATGTATCCCTATCTATATGTGTGTGTGTGTATATATACATAAGAGAGAGAGATCCTTTAGATCACATCAGAACTATATGTAATTTGGTAGTGCTGTAAGATTCATTAAATGTTTCCCAATGAAAAGCTTTGGTTTTTTTTTCTCCTTTATCCAGTTTTCCAGAATTGAAAAACTTCCTAACAGTTGATTCTCAAATTTGTCTTCCTTCATGAACCGAAAATCGGGCTGCACATTAATTTAGTTTAGTCTGCAATTTAGCTAATTAATCATGTTTCACCAATAAATAAAACAAAACTCAGCTGATCCCACTTAGCTTCTAAGAACAAGCATGAATTTTTTTTTTTAACGTATTTTTTAAAAAGACACACAACTCGGGCGCTTGGTTAGGCGACTGCCTTTGGCTCAGGTCATGATCCCGGGGTCCTGAGATTGAGTCCCACATCGGACTCCCTTGCTCTGCAGGGAGCCTGCTTCTCCCTCTTCCTCTGCCTGCTACTCCCTCTGCTTGTGCTCTCTCTCTCCCCCTCTGTCAAGTGAATAAAATCTTAAAAAAAAAAAGACACACAGCTCAGACCTACTCGCCCAGTCAAGGGTATCATTAACTTATTGCCTCAACTTCATGTAAAGTGGGTCCCTAAGGAGGCTAGAATCTGACAATTCATAAACCTTCAGAAAATGAAATTTATACTGCTGTTAAGTCAGCTTCAGCACAAACCATGACAGGAGAGTCACAGTAAAACTAAAACTTTATTCAAAAAGCAAAAAGAACTAGCAACAGATAACAAAAATCATCTTTATATTCTCCCAATTATTTCCAAATTGAGCTATATCTAGCTTCCTCTGATGTCCATATAATTTCTCATTTTTACCTAATAATTCTTTCATATGCCTGCCCTCTCTATTTTTACTATCCTCTGATCCTGCCTTTTTGCATTTCATCTTAACCCTTAGTAACATAGTGTACCTAACTCATCAGATGAATCTCTGACAGCCACAAGAACTCATCCACATAAATATCCTGACTCACACACTCTGCCAGCCAAAGTCATCCACGTTTTCCACAATCCTCAAAAACTACAAAAACTTTAGACATTGGAATTAGGCTTTAGAATCTATAAAGAAATTTGTTCTCACTTCCCATCTCTGCCCTTCCACCCCAAATTCTGAGTTCCAGTCCTCTTTAAGAATGACCCCACTGATGAAAGTTAAAACAACTCTTACCATGGGAGGACGGATTTACCTCAAAGATTACTTGCAAAATGCAAGCTATTTCTGAGGCTGCATTTCCTACCCCTTTCTGAACCATAACCGTATAGAGACAGGGTGTTAGTATGGACTCTAGGTTTGTGTTTTGCAAAGCTGTGACCACTTTGCTCATCATGCCTCTCATCAAGCAAGTTTAAATGTCATGAGGCAAGATTTCACGGTTACTGAGGGCATGGATGAGGAACTCAGAATGATACTTATGGGGCGCCTGGGTGGCTCAGTTGGTTAAGCATCTGCCTTCGGCTCAGGTCATCCATCTCAAGGTCCTGGGATGGAGCCCCCCCCATAAATAAATAAAACCTTTAAAAATTTTTAAGAATTTAAAAAAAAAAGAATGATACTTAGACCACTGTTAACCAACTGAGCCACCCAAGCGCCGAGTTGTATGTCTTTTTAAAAAATACATTAAAAAAAAATTCATGCTTGTTCTTAGAAGCTAAGTGGGATCAGCTGAGTTTTGTTTTATTTATTGGTGAAACATGGTGTTTTGGTGAGGACACAGTTCCCACTGAATCACTGCGTTTACTCTCTCTCTGTCACTCTTCTAATTTTTTGGCTATGGGCTTAAGGACTGCTGCCATCCTGGGGCAATGGCTTGTTGCTTGGCCTAGAGAAGTGAAACCAACTTCTAGGCACAGTCTCTAAGAGTCTAGCTGCAATTCTATTGCAATTGTATTTCTCCAAACAACAAAACATCACCTGGGTGTGTGAGCCAGTCATGACTCAGACCTGCCTAGAGGTTTATATGTCTGGAAACATATTAAAAATGTCTTATGCTTTGCCTCTCTGGTGTGAGAACCAGGAAAGACTTCTAGAGCCTAGGTAGCCAGTCTGATGGCTAAAGCACAAATGGAAAATGAAATTTATATAAGCAACTAATTTTACTTCATCTAGAGAATGGGCATGCAACACTGGCTAATATCTGGCACTACCATTCTGGGTTAAATTCAGATTGGTCTTATAATGATTTATATTATTTTTCTTTTACTAGAAAGTTTATTCTAATGACTTAGTTACCACTTCTGAGCACAGGAATAATTTTAAATATAACAGATGTGTTTTTGCATTTTTTTAAATAATCAACATCCTCAAGCTTCAAAATATTCAAATTCAAAACCCTATAATGTTGAGTCAAATCAGATGAAGAAAAAATTTAGCAAGAGAATGGATAAGCACCTTTGAGAATTAAAGGTAAGCCTTAATATGTGATTAGTGCTTAAGTTCCTTTTCACAAAATAGGTACCTAATTGATCCTACTGTGTGTAGGACCTACTAATGTCCACAGAATAATTCCCCATACCATGTAAAAGAAATCATTTGTACACTGGTTGTTAGAAATATTTTGCTATAGAAGTGAAGTAGAAGCTGATGGCCATTATAGATGAATTAATCTCAGTTCTTTAGAAGGACAGATGTAGCTGGTTGTAGTTTCTTAATGCATCTTACATAGCTTTTCTTCTAAATAAATAAAAAATACATCTAGAACAAAAACACTCACTGGCTGTTGGTTTGGGAAATAAGCCTTTCTTGCCAAGCAAATAAACTGTACTGTTAATTTTAAGAAATGTGGGTTGTTTGTTTGTTTTCATATAAAATGCTAATGCAGACTCTCAGTAGGCTCACAACCAGAATTAACTCTGTCCATCAAGAGCATCTTCCTCTACCAAGGACAGTTCCAGGGTATTTTCATTAGCGCAGGTCTTCATCCTAAAGTTGAAAGAACCATAGAGTTTTGCGGACTCTTTGGAAGAGGCAAACCTGTTGCGACGATATAGCTCCCCTTTCCACATAGACATCATTAGCAAACAGGACAAAACGACCCCCCCAAGTGTGAGCAGGCAGAGTCCTGCAATCACACAGCGGTCCAGGTGAGCCCCCAACTTTGCACTCTCCCTCTCCAAGCGTTCCATCTCCCGGGCCGCCACGGTGTTGGGATCCACAGTCACTTCCCGTGGGACAATGTAGGAGATGATCACCAGCAAGATGCCAGTGACCAAGAACAAGATGGCACTGATGAACCCATAGTCTACTGACTTCCCTGAAGACGTGGCTTCTGAACTTAGATCATCTTCATCTTCAGATATCAAGGATATGGCAGCCTCATGAGACCACTCATTTGGATTTCCCCAGCCAAGGTCTCCCAGATGATTGCTCCCTTTTGCTGAAGGGGAGCACTGGTTCCTTTGCTCTAAGTTGACATTCTCATCCACACAGGTGAAAGAAGTTTCTAATTCCTGGCTGCAGCAGTTGCAGACTTTCCGTCCTGCCAGTATTTGGTTGTTCCCTGAGTTGAGAGGCCCTGGTGGCAAGGAGTCTGTCTGAATAACAGTGTCTTGCAGAGAGGAGGAGGGGGATGCTGGAGAAGGGCTAAGATTAGACCCTTCCATCTCAGCTGCTCTTGGCGTCGACATACCGTGTCTCTGGCAGCAGAGAGCAGCTTTGACGGCTGCTGCATCTGCCTGGTCACCAGGAAGCCCTCCTGAATGCCAGTCCACAGCATCACACAGGACTGCCTGGCTGCTCCTCTTCTCAAGGTAGTGGAGCTCCATCGGAGTTAGTCAGACATCCCCCATCGGCTTCTGAAAATTCTGCCAAAAACCACACAGGTAAGAACCCAACAGGACCTAAGGCTGCACTACCAGGAGTATCGCTCCTGGGGTCCCCATCTCCTGTTCAGCCACAGTTGTTACACTTCCAGCCCCAGTTCCCCCTAAAAGGGGTACAAGAAACGAGAGGAGACCTAGTGGCAAGAAAGTGTGAAAAGGGCAAATCCTCTGACTTAGCAGAGGGACTGACACTGAGGAACTTAGGTCAAGGCAGAAAAGGAGCACAGAGGAAGTAGCAGTGTCTCTGAAGGAAGCATTGCCGTCACCAAGCCAAATTTATCCAAGGACTCGCACATTTCTGTGACAGGATCCCTCAAATAAGAAGGCAAGTTTCCTGTAGAGAGACACAAATGAGAAAGGCAGGGACCTTTATTAGCAGAGCTGAGATTTTCTGGAAAACCTGGGGAAGCACACACCTCTCAACAATTCAGTTAAATTATGTTTACACTATCTTTAGTTCAGAACTGATTCTAATACAGATTAGCTTTAGAGCATTACCAGGGATGAACAAATATGTCACCGTCAGCTGGACTCTACTGGCACTAGAGCTCAGCATTTTGACTGAGTAGCTCGGAAATGGGTAAAAGACAGCTGGCCACCTACATCCAATAACCTTAGTCACACAGCCCTGTATGTACAAGACCCCATGCTTGTTCATTGTACTTTCATTTTCAGCCCTTGCAGCTACATGATGCCGGCTTGTTCTGGACCCAGAAGTATGTAGACAATGCGCCTTACTCTGTGATCCCTGCCAAATACCATGGGCCAGCCCACTCCACTCCCCCTCCCCCAAACACACTTGGTCTAGGTGCAGACCTGCTGCTCTTGCTCATTGTGTCTGAATGGGTCTGAGTTCCTCTCCTTCTGTCCACTTGGCTAACAAACATGCATGGGAAATTGACCATCCAGGAGAACTGACAGGGTGGCTCAGTCGTTAAGCGTCTGCCTTCGGCTCAGGTCACGATCCCAAGGTCCTGGGATCGAGCCCCGCATCGGGCTCCCTGCTCAGCGGGAAGCCTGCTTCTCCCTCTCCCTCTCCCCCTGCTTGTGTTCCCTCTCTCGCCGTGTCTCTCTCTGTCAAATAAATAAATAAAATCTTAAAAAAAAATAAAAGACACAAACTGACAGTAAAAGACAAATTATAAACCCACAGAGTCACAGTTCTGTTGAGGTAAATGGGTGAGAAGCTATTAACAGAGTTCCAAAATTACCTTTGGAACTTTGCATCCAGACATGCCCTTACCCCCATGGCAGCATGGGACCTTTCTGTGATAGAACTTTGGGTTGAACAGAACACTGTCTGCCTGCCTCTCTCTGCCTCTGCCATCCTACCAAGGAATAACAACTCACTTTTCACTATCACCAAGTACAGCAGTTTCAAGCAAGGGCCCTTTTTATTTTGCTTCCAAATTCCCAGCAATAGTTGATTTAGCCCATGGTTCAGGGGTTTATTATGCTCAAAATCCACAGCTCCAGCAGCTGGTAACCCACACAGACCCATGAGTAAGGCTTACCTAAGGTCTACCTAGCAACTCAAAATATGGGAGAGGGAATCCACACGTTTTCTGCTCTACGTTAAAGTTGTTTTGTTATTTCTCTCCTGTTACCGAAGTTTGTAGCTAAAACAGAAAAAAACAAGTGCAAAGAACATACAACTAAACCAGAACTTTCCTTTAGCAAGTGGACACAGATCCCTACAGCCGGATCCCTCCATGAAGGAAGTGGTGATACGGATTTGATCAATTCCTGAAATGAAAAATCGTCTCGCAGTTTCCTCAGACATGAGGTGCTCTGATTAACTTTTGGCACAATTAACTCATCACGTTGGACTACTCTGGATAAAATCGGCAGGGTCCCTTATGGGACTTCCAATTTATAACAAAGGGGGAAATAAATCTCCACTTAATTCTCTTCGCCTGCTTCTCTCTCTCTCTTTAAAGACAGACTCCGCTCGTTCCATCGGCGATATACTCGCTACACAGTCGATTCCCTTTGCAGCTCCATAATCCGGGGCTTCCACCCTCAGTAGAGAATGAATAATCCCATGGGACCAGCTAAAGGCTCTTTCCTTCCGTCTCCTGCCTCTCATCTCTCTGGTTAAGAGGGAGGTTAATGAAATTGCACCTCAAAGCAAGGGGACAGCACTATACCTCCTCCCTCTGCCATTGACTAAGAGCCTTAATATCTGCACTGGAACTAACTAATACGGGCGAGGCTGGTCTGGGGGAGGCGACCTCGGGATCCGTCCAGCGCGCCCTGTGCAGGGAGGGCGCGCAGCAAGCGCCGGGCAGCGGTGCCTCCTGCGAGATCAATTCATCCATTCCGGGTGAACCTCAAGGCACCCGAAGTCGGGCTGCGTTCGTCAAATACCCCGAGGCAGGGCAAGCACCTGGGGCAGGGAGTGGGGACGCGCTCCGCCGCTCCGCCAGGCTCCCGGGGTCTCTCCCTCGCCCCAGCGCCTCCTCCCGGTCCCGCTCTCCGGCACTCACCCCTGCCTTGACCACCACGTGCGGCTCGAGCACCGCACTCGTTCCTGCGCCGCTCCTCGGGAAAGTCCCCCGATTCCCAGCCGTGGCACTTGTAGCCTCAGCGCGCCGCTGGGCACCACCGGGTGGGCAGCGCCTGCTGTGCCGGTTGGGAGGGGCCGGGTGGGGCGTGGCGCTCCTTCTTGCTGAGCATCCCGGGAGATGTAGTCCAGGGGCGGTCTCCCTGCCTCCCCCACCTTGTTTTTTCTCTCCTCCACGCTTTGCCCTTCCTGAAGACGTTGCGCTATATGTCCGTACTCCTGATTGGCACGTTAGAAGAAATCGCTGGATCCTAAACTCAGGGTTGGGTCTTCCAGTCTCAGGTATGGCCACAGGATTGTGGGGGAAGGAGTGTATATTTAGTTCCAACACTGTGCCAGGCAATATGCATATTTTGTCTTATTTAATAAAACAGATCTTCGAAGTAGATTTTATTAATCTTCATCCTACAGATAAGGAAAGAGGCTCAGAGGAATTAAGTGTTTCATCCAAGGTTACAAAGACAATAAGTGGTAGCTAATAAAGTTTATTCAGAAATATGCTCCCAAAGTCATTGCCTTGCCCGCAAAATCAGGAGAAATATGACCGTTGAGGGATTGTCCTGTTTGCCTATGCATCCCCTGTGCCTAGCCAAGTGTTTAGTATCTGTTGAATTATGAATAGTAATGACGCAAAATAACAACAGTTAACATAAATAACACATTATTGCCAGGTTCTCTTCTAATCACTTTAGATACATTAACTCATTTAATGTTCACAATTAATTTTTAAATCCTATAAAAATTCTCATTTTTATAGGTGAGGAAACTGAGATACAAAGAAGCTGAGTAATTTGTTCAAAGTTGTACACCTAGTACTCAGCAGAGGTGGGTCATGAACTCCACAATGTTCTAAGCATTATGTAAATTGAGTGAATGCAAGAAAGACCAGAAAGCAAGAAAATAAAGGGTTGGGAATAAAAGGAAGGCTGTAGGTGAAGCTACTGAGTTATGACTCCCAGGATAGAACAAAGTAACTTCTTTGGGTCACTGACCTTTCTAACCATAGTGGATTGCAGCAGCCAACAGCCAAAAGGAATGTGTGGTTTGTGTATCATCTCCAAGTTTTCAGCATCGCCTTTGGGACTATTGTGGGGTTATTGATTGTTTTCATCTAAGGGAAGCAAAAGAAGGGCTATAATATTTATAACTTTTTGCTACTTGTGAGTAGCTCACATAAATTCTGTGGTTGCTGGCTTTCAAGTGATAAATAAATCTCCTATAATGACGACTTTGTTGGTTTTCCTTTATATTGATAGAATCCATAGTATCGTAGTTCCAGGGACTTCACAATCCAACCCCTTTAAGATCTTTTTTCCCACGACTCCCTTTTAGCCAGTTAGGCCCACTTGTTGATAAGCATGCCATGTGTATTGTGCTTTCTTCTCCTTTGCTTATTACTCTGTTCTCCAGTGAGAATATCCTTCCTTCCATCCCCTATTCCTTCCACCCTTTGAGGACTGTCTCATCAGTCCATACCTGCAGGGGTGCATTCTGTTTTTAGTACTTTATGTTTAAAAGGGAACACAAAGACACCATAGGGTATCTAGAAGAGAGCAACTGAGAAGTTGAAGAAACTTAAACCCACGTTGGACAGGAAGACACTGAAGGAACTCGGGATATTTAGTCAGAGGAGACTTAGTGGAAACAAAAACTAGCTTTAAATAATTTAAGGTTTATAAAAAAGAAGAGGAATTATATATCATGGTTAAAAGTGGTAAAAGCAGAACCAGTGACAATAATAGCATTTATTATTCCTGATGCATTCTCATCTTTAATTCTTACATCAATTCTATAAGGGAGCATGTATTATTGTACCCATTTTGCAATGTAGAAATTGAAGATCAAAAAAGTGGAGTCTCTATCCCAAGGTATAAGAACTAATAACTGTCAGAGCCAAGATTCTAACTTGGGCTGTCTGATTCCAGAACCTGGATCTTTTCACCACCACGCTATACTGAGCAATGCTTCACAGCAGAGCCTACATAGGAGACGATAATATTTATTGCACTGGGATAAACATAAGAGGTTTCTCACGACCCTAGTTCTGGTGCTGTGACTACTTCAGGCCCTGCAGGATAGCTAGAAGGGTCAAGGGAATAAATAAGCCAGTACGTCATAATACAATGGAGCACCTGAGGATGATGGACACAGGGACTGGGAAGCTTTGGATAGCACTATCCCACTTAATAAGGAGATGGATTTGGGGCTGATTATAAGGAATAACATTCTAAGAACTTGAAATAGGATAATCTTATGAACGTGAATTTGGTATTACTAGAGAAGATAAAGAAAGAGCCATTTATTAGTGATGTCATGGAAAGGGTTCATCCAGTTGGATTAGAGGGCCTCTACAGTTTCCCTGCTGAAGTGATTCTAAGTTACATCTCTTCCATGGATCCCTTTTCCTCAAAACCAGACCCCTAAAGATTCTGCTTCCTATGAACTCTACTAAGACCTGTCAGCCCTCGTATTTTTTATATTCATCAGCCACTGCCTTGTGACATTTCTTGTATGTCTAGATAACTACTGCATATTATTCAACTCCTCACTTCGGTGCCTAAACCTCTAGCAGCAATTGTAAGCTCCTTCAGGTCAGTATTCATATATTAAATGTCTTATTACCTTCTGCAGAAAGTGCAATATTTCTGTTGGATAGAGTGAGGGAAAATGAACTGATTCTGGAGATGATTATCTGTCTACATGATTGTCTCTCATGTCCTATTTCTATACATAGTACATTTGACTGTCTACATATTAGTGACCATTAAAAAATATCAACTCTGTGCCACACACTACAAAATTTCATTCAAAATTCTACAGAAAAAGAATAAATGTAGACTGACTGAGCTCCTGTAAAGAAAAGCTCTGCAAAAACTATCAGTTGCAGGAATAACTTCATCTCTCTCTCCCCTAAGTCCATGTCTAAAACTTTCCTCAAAATCTGACCCAAGAATCTTTTTCAAGAGCCCTTCTTGTTCAGCATCACCAATTTCTTATTACCCTTCTAATTGGCATTCTAGTGGCATAATACATTTCCTTTTATATAGCCGTTTTACATATATAGAATTATTTAATTTATATTTTATACTGTTTTCTATGTGGTACCTCTTCCCAGATAAAATTTAAGTTCCTTTAGAACCAATATATTCTTTCTATAATTTTGAAGCAACACATGAGCATGAAACAGCAAAATATATAGGCAACAGAGGTTCCTCAATATGTGCTTATAAAACAGTTGACACTATGATATTAAAGTTTAAGTAATGATTCTGATCTTGCATAGTTTTTAAAATGTCACCTTTTTTTTTGTTTGCTTATACTCTGTGAGGTATGGGAGGAGCAATCATGATTACACTAAGTTGATCAATGAAAAAATAGATTCTGAGAAGTAATTTTACCAACTGAATCAAGTGAAGAGACTTGGAACAATCAGTCTCTTATAATGATGACTGCAGAGAGGATGCCTTCCAGTTTTCTCTCTTCAGCAATAACAGTAAGAACTGATTGTAAGTAAATATCCTTCATGCATTCAGAGTTATTAGAAGAGGGTAGGCTGTAAGAAGGTAAGAAAGACATTTTTAAAATTGGCTATGTAGAGACTCAGTCATTTAATAACAATAATACAAGGAATATGATTTACTTTGTGCTCCAAAGCTGGGACTTCTGAATGATGGAAGAGAAGAGTAAAAATGACCAAAATTTAGAGTAATGATCTCATTTACCAACAAAATTCTAGGAACAAAAAAAGTAATATTAAATTTGAAAGTTTCCTTTAAATAAGAATGCTTACAGTGGCCAGGCAGGCATGTTACTTAAATTAATAAAGCACTGGATACAGACAGTTGGGGTCAGGGAAGACTGCAGCCAAATTGAGAGCAAGTGCTTCTTCCTAAAGGGAGCAGTATCCCCTAACTGCGTTACCTGATTTTTGTCTTGAGTGAATTCCGGTATCAATAAAAGTCACGTATTCCAATTTGTATTCAAAAATTCAAAATATTTTAAATTTTAAATTTAAATTTAAAACAAATTTAAACCTGCATGGGTCAAAGAAAACATAACTACAGGAAACATTTGTTTCCAGTAATAGGAAACTAGGTGATTTAGATCCATCCTCAGCAGTCTAGAAAAGCTAGACAAAATGTATAAAAGTCATGTGCTTGAAGACATGCAAATTTAACAAGACAGAGAAAAATTACTGGGCCAGAATCTAGAGAAGGAGAGAGGCTCAGAGACGCAAGTCAGGAGCTTGGAGCTTCCTTTTACTTGGAGATGTTAGATAATTACAGAGGGCAGAGTTGAGAGGCTAAGGAGCTAAGGAGAGGGGGAGTTGAGGTCCTGGGCCTACCAAAGAAAAGAATTGTAGTGAATCTGTTCCATTCCTTAAACTCTGGATTGGAATCCTGAAAGGTTGCATGCTGGCTAGCAGTATGAGCCAGAAGTTAGATAGACCCTCACAGGGAGCACACATCAGTTTGTTAAGATGTCAATCCCTAAAATTTAACCAAAGTGATTTCAAAGTGTTAGGACACCAGTTACTTGGCAGAGGCAGCATTCTCTGAAACAAAAACAAAAACAAAACAAAACAAAAAAAACTAAGCATTATCTCAGACCAATTCTACAAATAATTATGCAAATATACAGACTCAGTAAAAAATAACCATGAAAAAAGGTCACATACTGTATAATTTTATATGTATATATAAAAAACATTTTCAAAATGACAAAATTATAGAGATGGAAAACAGATTAGTGGTTGCTGTGGGTTAAGGATGGTGGGGGGTGAGGGTGTGGGTGTGACCATAACTATAAGGGGTAGCATGAAGATCTTCATGGCGATGGAATAGTTCTGTATCTTGATCATGGTTCTGGTTACATGAACCTAGGCATGTGGTAAACTGACAATTTTTTGGTTTGATATTCCATATAGTTACATAAAATGTAACCATTTGGAGGAAACTGAAGTGTACACAGATCTTTCTGTAGTATCTTTGCAACTTTCCAAAAATCTATAATTTTAAGATAAAAAGCACAAGAAACAAAAAACCGAGCACATCAGAAGATTAGATCACATGCATGAAAGCAAACAGAAACATAAAGCAATAGAAATGACCAATGGGAAGCCTCAGATATTGGAGAATTATAAATAGCGATGCTTACTGTGGTCAGTGAAATAAGACAAAATTTAGAATTTTGCCAGGGATCTGGAAGTGAAAAATAAAAAACAACATAATCAAAATGAAGAACTCAAAAGATAAGAGATTAGACACAGTGAAGAGAAATGAGTGAATCGGAGACAGATCAAAGTAAAACATCTCAAACAAAGCACAAAGAGACAAAGGATGAAAAATAAAAAAGTGAAGGTAAAAGACATAGAAGCTTAGCAGTCAGGTTTCAAGCAGAAATTCTTGTGTCCAAGGAGTAAAGTTTTCTCTCTCTCCTTCTGGAGGGAGAGGAGAAGGAAGCTTTCTCTTGCTCCTGTAGATAAGCAGACAAAATCAATTTTTCTGATTCTCCCCTGTGATACAGATTTTGAAGTTCATATACATAGGACATTTGATTTTGCTGTCATGATATTGTCCCAGGAGTAAAAATTGCAGTGTTGGGAACCACATGGTCATTACTTTCTTTTTAAGTGAAAAATGATACTCTGTCTCTAATCCAAATACCATGTGCACATTCAGGATAAAATTAATAAATATGATTTAAAAAAATAGTAAGGATGGAGAAAAGAAGCTAGCCACTAAAAAATTCTAATTGTAACTGCATTATTCCATTGATATTGAGTTAGTAATGAGGCAAAACTGTACCAGAATATTTTGGGATATTGGCAAAACAATGAAGAAAAGCAAGAATGTGGTTATGATAAATGTCAAGATAGAGACTATTTTGCAAGGGATGGAGGAAATAGTGATTTGGAGAAGGCAAAAGAAGAGGCTTGTGAGGCATAGCACTGTTCTATTATTGACCCAGATGTGCTTACATGGGTATTCTCCTTGAGCTAAATTATTGGAGGTGACTCTTTATTTCATGCATTGTTCTGTGTGTAGCAGATCATAATAAAAAGATAAACGTGCCTTTGGAGAGGATTCAGGTTTCAAGTGCCTGCAATTCTTTGCATTAAGAATTTATATCAATCTAAGGATTTGTTCTATCTTAAGAAGAGCTTGAAGATGGTTTCTTCTAGCTTAGTTTCACCTGGCATATTGTTATGCTTGGAGGGTGGGCGAGTATGCAATCCTACAGTACCCGTGGTACTGTACTACCACGATCTTTTCCGTGGGGGAGGGGGAGGGGCAGATGGAGAGGGAGAGAGAGCCTTAGGCAGACTCCATGCTCAACAGAGAGCTCGGTGCAGGGCTGGATCTCATGACCCTGAAATCATGACCTGAGCCAAAATCAAGAGTCCACCGCTTAACTGACAGAGCCACCCAGGCGCCCCCTGCAATGGTCTTTATTGTTGTTTATTCAAGAAATGTTTCAAATTCCTTTCACTCTCTCCTTGTCCTTTATCATATTCCTTTCTAGAGACAGGATCCAGTTTATTAGCCTATCACTCCACTGAAATTCTTTGCTCAAGTCGTTAATAACATTCAATAATTCAGCCACTCGCTCAAGTATTAATTGAATGTCAAAAGTTCTATGCTAAGTGCCTGATGTAGAGTAGTGAACTGAATGGATACATCCCACCTTTCAAGGAGTTTACAATCTGGTGGGGGATGTGTCAATTTAACAGACAAGTATAATGCCATTTCATCAGTGTCCTGATTGAGGAATAGATAATACAATGGGGACATACCTAACTCAGAATTGGCAGGTCAGAGTGGACCCCTGTATGATACAATATCTAGGTGAGACACCTACAAAAAGAAATTAGCCCTTTGAAAAATGAGGTAGCATGTTGAAGAGTGGGTGACAATTGAGAAGTGAATTACTGCAACTGAAGAAAATTAAATATGTATACAATATGAAGTGTGAGGGGAAGAATGTCAAGTAATGATATTGGAAGTGTCAGTAGAGGAAAAATCACCTTTGGACTGTCAAGTAAGAATAAGGTGTGTACAGGACTTAATTCTAAAAACAGCAAAATGCCAATGGTGGCTTTTAAGTAGGAGAAAAATAAGATCATATGTGAATTTTAAAAAGTTCATTTTGGGGAATAGATTGAAGAGGAGTTAGCCTAGTGTAATCAAATAGTTTATAATAATCATCCAAGCAAGAGATAATGACAGTGAAATATAAATATAAAGATATAGATAAGTTACAAGAAAAAGATATATCATGCAGTCATTGATCAGAAGGAGGCTGAAGCAGCTATAGTAAAGTGGGCTCCAGAACAATGAATGTGACCAGGGATAAGAGAAATAATGATGAAAGTTCCAATTCATCAAGAAGACACAACAACCACAAGTGTGGATGTACTCCCTACATCTCTGTGGGGCCACAGTTGCAGTTGTGCTGAATGGAATGTATGTGGAAGTGATATGTATTAATCTCTGGGAGGAGGTAGTTAAGAATCTGCTGTTTCTGTCCATTTTACTCTTCATGCTATCTGCAATCTCTGTAATGCTAAAATGACCTTGAAGCCACAATGTGACAGCAGCCTGGACTGCTGAATCACAGCTTAGAGGAGAGCCACTTGATCCATATCAGACTCAGACGTGAGCACAACACAAACTTCTATCGTGGCAGTGAGGTTTTGAGCTCATTTGGCACAAGTTAGCCTTCTCTCCTTAATTTCTGTGGGCCAGAAAGGAGCTCAGAAAGTGGACAGAAAGAGTCTGGTTATCTACCTATGTAGATAGTGGTTTAAGCAATTATTGTGTTTTGCTTTTCTTTACTATCAAGGAGAATAAAAGTTTTATTTTAGATTTTTCATATCATCCTTATTATTATTGCTAATCTTTTGAGTGATATTATTTCAGTCCTTAAACTGAGTTACCTTTCTACCTGAGTTTCCTTCCCTCATTTTCACTTTTTTTCCTATAAAATAAACATGCTTGAAAAGCATAATAACATTCTATAACTGTATTTCATACTTTTGAATATATGTCAGAGGAATAACCAAGTTGGATTCCTGTAAATATATAAACATGGATCTAGAGTATTACTTACTTCAGTGTGTTTTATATATATAATATTAGTTTTTATATATTAATTTAAACATAATAAGTATATGTTGTATGTAATATTAATATTTATATTAGCATAACTAAATATCCCTGGAAGAAAGGAGATTCTACTTTTTAAAAATTCAACAAGTGTTACTATTTTAGTGCTTCTGAGACCCTTTAACTGGCTAATGTATGATTTGACTCTAAGGGTAAGATATGTTTTCAGTTTTCCTAACTTTATAGGATCATGAGTCTTATTTTTCACAAAGCACCTTTTAGGACTATTGTTTTATAAAATAAACTTTGAGATACACTGCTTTTATAATTTTTATAGTCCTATCAAATAAGAATATTTCCTATTTTGATTCACATTTTTCAAGGCCCTTTATGGTTCAACTCTGTTATGCTACTGTTGGAGACCCTACTTTAATAAGTGTCTTAGGTGGTGGTTGTGCTTCATTATTTTTTTCTTATGTTGTTAAACTTTATGGTATATGGTTTGATTTTTTGGTATTTTATTATTATTGTTGTTAGTATCAGTATCAATTTTCTGACTCTGTTTGGTTCTTCTTCTATATATCTCCTTAGCCCAGTCTCTCATCATCTCTTGCTTGGACTACTGCAATTATCTGATGCATAGTACCTGAAAGGAACATAATAGTACTGCTAATTTGACTATTGTGAGGAAGAATTAAATAAAATGTATGCAAAGTACTTAGTGTTTGACACGTAAATGATCCCGTAAATGTTAAAATATTATTATTTTTAGCTATTAATTTGCTTTTCAGCTGTTTCCATTATGTTGTTGAGTCCATCTCTTAATTTTTAAATTTCAACAATTATGTTTTTCACTTCCTCGACATTTAATTGTTTTCTTTTTTGTAACTATTTGTGCTATTTCTTATTTTATAAATCTAATGTCCTACCTTAAATCTTCAGGGATGTTAATTATATATGTTTTCACATTTATAGCCAATATCAATTTTGATTGCTCTTTTAAGTACTTTTTAGGTATAAGGTCTTCAATTTTGTCTGTCTTTCATGGGATGTCTTTCCTTGGATATTTATGGTCATTTGTGTTGTGTTTACCTTCACAGTAGAGATTGTATGCTGGATTTGCTGCTCTGTCTCTTTTGGTAGGTTCCTTGTAGTGGCTTCATGCTTCTTCAGTCATGTCTTACCTGCTTTTCATATTTTAGAAATTTCTCCTGATTTCTGCCCCACTGACAGTCCTACACATTTTTTAGGGACGCTTAGTTGTGAGAAAGTTCTTCATGACTTGGCCTTTGCTAACTCTTCTTCCTCACCTCCCAGCATACATTCCAGCTTCATAAACTATCTGTAATTCACTGAATATTTCCAGCTGTACTCATAGCATTCCTTTTCCAAAGCTGCCTTTTCTACTTAGACTTGCTGCTTCTGAATTTCACTCCCTCAACTTGTCAATAGAGGTCAACTCCGCTAGAGCATGGTTTTCTCTGTAAAATTCTTTAACAACGCTTCCCCACCCTGGGTAGAATTGACCACTATTTTCTTTGTATCTCATTCTAACTCAGCTCTTACACACCCACCAGAGCACCAGTAATAAATATCTTTATTTGTCTATATGTGTGACAAGGAAGAACATTAGTCATAACTTAACCCCATGGTCTCCAACTTTTGCTTCCTTTCTAACGAGGGCAAATGTCAAGGAATGTCTTTCAATTTGCTGAGCTGGGTGATATATGAAAGTGCAATCTGGGAAGCTGAGAAAGATTAAATAGTGCTATATAAGGAAAGAGGTGGGAGAGGCAAATCCCAGAGTGAGAAGGAGGCTGAAATCAAACACTGAGAGGCTGGAAGACAGGGACTTTTGAGGAGGAGGGATAAAAAAAAAAATCACACACAGTGAAAGGAGATTAGGGAAGATTTTTTTGTGAGTAGGATAGGAAGAGGAAAAAGAAAAAGGTTGGGTAAAAAGTTTTCTGTGCAAGTGGATTTTCAGGTCCTCAAATTCTTGAGCCCAATATATTTCAAGAGTTAGGTGTTTTATTTGTTTTGGTTTGATTTGGGTTTTCTTTTTTTTTTTTTTTTGTAGTTTAAAAAGCTAAAACTTTGCATATATAATATATTTTGTAACCCCAGTGGGATCTGGGGCAGCACCCTATGGTCAAACACATTAATATATTTTTCAGCAAAAAGTATAAATATTCACACTAGTTTGGATAAAGAAAGAATGTAAATAGCCTTTCATAAGTACACATTTGGTTTTGCTGCCACATGAATTGACTACAAATTAGTAAAAAAAAAATAAAAACAAAAAGAAAAAAAACACCCTTTTTGTTTTGAGTTTATTGGATTTCAGAATCATGACTAAGCAATTGTTGCCCTATATAAGCCTTGCCTTCACCTCCCTACCAGATCCTCCTGTTCTTACCTGGGCTCATCCATGTGTCCATGGTCAAATGCTGGGTCACGGATTGGGCTAGGATGACCTGAGCTGCGGTTGGCTTGTCTCTGTTCTGCCTGGTCTCCCATGATTCAGCCAACGAGACCAGGCTAATTCACAGGGTGGCAGCAGGGTTCCAAGAGAATGAGTAGAAGAACACAAAGCCTCTTGGAGGCTAAGCTCAACACTGTCATGTGGTCATTTCCAACGCATTTTTTTTTTAAATCAAATCATCAGCTTAGCTCAGATACAAGGGATAGGAAACCAGACTCTACCTCTTAAAGTGAGGATCTACAGAGTCACATTGCTAGAGTTGTAGAACAATTAGGATCATTTTTTTGCAATCAAGCTGCCATAACAATAAAATGCTGAGTCTGAACCTCAAGTGGGAATGGGTGAGAATTGATGTTATCTAGATCCAGTCACATAGTCACTGGTCGCCTTACCAATTTCAATTTCCCACCATTCTATTTAAAACAGTATTTGGTTTCCCTCTGAGTAGCCATCTTTCTCTTTTGTGTAGAAGCTTTGTGGTTTGGGGAAATTGACTCTACCCTCTGCTCAAGGGTACAAATCAATAAATTTATTCACATTCCCTCAGTTTACAGTGATTGGCTAGGGAATCAGTCCTAAGCAAACACGGGACTTCCTTAGCCACAACTGGCCAGCAATAGTCCAATCAAGGTAAAGTGCAGGATTTTGATCAATGATTGAGGATAGAGGGAGTATGTAGTCCCTATTTCTGCTTGGAATCACTGATAAGTTAGCCTATGGATAAAGCTGACACACAGGAAGAGGGAAGAAGCTAAAGAATCACAAAGATATGGAATGAAAGTCAAGGTTAAACTTCTAAATTTCTTTTAGCCTTTGATCTTCTTAGTAACTTGAGTCAACAAATCGCCACCTTGAGTTGGTTTTTCTAATACCTATGAAAGCATCCAAATGTGACATATTTTCATAACTTTTTCTATCTCATTAGACTTCTTGAGGTAGGTACCAGGTTGAATTTATCTCCTGTTTGAGCATAGCGCCTATCTCATGAGTGTTCTAAAATAAGTGTGTGGTTAAGAGCCCTATATTATCTAAAGTCTGTGGAAACATAGTTCTCCAGTATGAATAAAGTGGAAGCAATATCTATAAATAAAAGACAAAAGGCAGTAAGCAGAGCCCAACTCAGAGGGCTCAGTTCATATTTATAAATGAATGTATAAATCAATTGATAAATGAAAAACTTTAACCTGAAATCTAACATTTTGTATAGTTCTATTTTGCTACAACAATATATATAAAAAAAAGTTACAAATAAATGCCTTTGGTTAGAAAAAAAGAAACCTAAATACACACACACACACACACACACACACACACACACACACACACAAGCCTCCTCTAACCAAAAGAAAGGAAATGTTCCAGAAAGGGTAATCCAGTCATATTTTTATGGATAGTGGGTTTCAGGATAAGAATAAGAAAAGGAAAAATAAACAACAGAAGAATTAAAGAACCAAGTTCAAAGTGAAATATCATGAACATGTCAGTTCCACAAATAGTAGTCTAATTTTGTAAAATATATAAGCACGCTAAGCCTAATTCTTTAAGTCCTTATTAACATTTGATTTCAGTGCTCCTAGGAAAAGGGAATTTGGTTATTTGGCAAGGAGTGTTGTGAAAATTAACTAGCATGGATGCTTGACTAAAATGAAAACCAAATAGCAGTGCAAAATGTTAGTTCTGTGAGACAGAGCCAGAGATCTTACATGGTAAGAATTCTGTCTTCCTTTGATCTTAGTGAGAATTAGAACGTAATGTATGTCTCAGCCTGCAAGATAAAACCCATCCTTTATAAAATCAAGACAAAGTAACTTTAAGCAGCAATAGAAATGAAGGGTAAATATTGGGGGAAAAACACTATAATGAACTGTGAAATGTGTAACGACAGAGTCTGTCCCTGTGCAGAATCAGTGTCACATTCACATTTGTTAAGCTATGACATCCGTCTATCAAAAATACTTTACAAATAATTAAGTGGATCATTATAGTATTATTCTATCTTCCTCTCACTGTGGGAGCAGACTAACTCATTACCAAATTCTCTTAACTCAACAGAGTCCTCATTTCTATGTTTATGCATCTATTAAAGTCTTACACATTCCTCACAGTCATATCAAATAAGAGTATTGCATAAATTTCTTCAAGACTTATGATTAGGATAATAAAAACAGATGCTATCTTCAAATAATACCAAAGAAGATGAAATTACAAATTTCAAGTACAGGACTCTTTGCTCATCTATAATTGGTGACTTTTTTAAAATTATGTTATGATCTGTACATCACATTTATTGCTTGACACATTAATGAAGTTTATAGAGCACACACACTCCAGTTAAGTACTATGCTAGATTCTGGGAATTAAAAAATAGAGATTACATATGATCAATATCTTTACTTTCAAGTTTTTCCCATGTAGTACAGGCTAGCTTGTAGAAGGAACATTTCCTTATTTTTTTCAAAAAAAAAAAAAAAAGCCAGAGAAGCCCCAGTGTTTTAGTCTACAATTGTTCCTGTGCAGTAAAAGTCTTACAGCCCATTTGCCTACTCACAGGATGCCTTAAATATCTCTGGAACTTAACCCAGTTGCTCAACTGAATCACTTCAGGTACCTGGCATTCTCTTAAGTAGAAGGGGTTGGTGATCTCTCTTAAACTAAATTCCTCTCCCTCTGTCTTCTCTCAACAACAGTGAAAATCTAAGTTCTCTTTGGGGAAAGATGGGAAGAAACTACCTTAAAATAATCAGTAACTTAAGCATTCATTTTATTCTCAAGCTAAACCAAAAGGGAAATAATTGGTACATTTTGTCATAGAAATTATAATGAAGTAAAAGACTCCAAAGTAATTCTCCTTCCATCTAACCGTGAACTAATAGTGAAAGACATTGTTACAGGCTTTTTATCCTCATAAATATTTTAAACTTCATGACCGGATGTGCTTGCTGTTTCTCTTAATTGAGCTATGAGAATCCAATCACTGGAGTGGGTTAGCACTTCTGACAATCTCGAGGGGTTTTCCTGCTATCTCTGCTGCCCCTAAAGAAACTGACTTTCAGTGGTTTGACCATTTGGAGGAGGGGTATGTTGATTTCAAATTAATGCATATTTTCAGACATTTGTGTAAATGTGGATAATATTTTTTTAATCTTACTTTCAGGAGATAAAATGATTTATATTTGGAAATGCACGATCCATCCAGAAATGTGTGGGTGTCATAGCCGTGTATCTCAGACCATAAATCTGTTCTCTCTCACTCTTAAAAAATAAATTGAATATGAATTTTTACTGCTTTCTCTTGAGTAACTTAGATGTTGAGGAGCTTTAGTCTTACTTCAATGCTCTCATAATCCTCTGCACCTATCCCTGAAATCATATTTACTACACTATTTGTCAGTTCAGTTCCTAACTTCCCCACCAAAATGCAAGCCTCCTGTACAGCAGAGAATATAGCTTATTCATTTCAGTATCCTCCGTGCCTAGCAGAGTGTAAAACAAAAAAGTCAAAGCATATTAAGGAAAGAAGGAACAAAATATAGAGGAGGGGAATATGAAGATCATATTTTAGTTACATGGTAGGAGATGGTTAGAAATGTTTTAGTTAATGTGGTAGGAGATGGTTAAAAATTCTCTATTGTAACATCTACTTGGGAAAATCATGATATTTGTTAAAGCTTAACGTGGTAGATTTGTCCAGGAGAAAAAAAAAACACTCAGGAATAGAAAATAATTTCAAACATGTAACAGGGTGGGACTAATTTTAGTAAACTTTTTAAAAGCACAGGGTCTCAAAAAGGCTATTTATTATCATGTCTCTAAAATACTACAAAAATGACAATATGAGCTGGAGTTGTAACAATTTGACCTTAACATTTATACTTCTTGTGGCTGGTTAAGACAAACAGTCACAAATTTTTTGACTCAACCAAAAAGTGGGATCTATGACCCCTCTCCTTGAATCTGAATGGAGTTCTGTCATGTTACTATCCAATAGAATGCAGGAAAAATGACACTGAGTGACTCTCAAAGCTAGGTCAAAAATGGCTCTGCACCTACCATCTTGTTTACTGTAACACTTGGAGCTCTAAGCCTCCAGGTAAGAGATCTGACTACTCTGCAAACAATAAGCAGGAAGCCTATGGAAGTGCTCAGTGGGCATCCCAGCTGACTTAGCAAACCATTTTCATCATCTGCCTTCCCTGTGAGTGAGCCATCTGGGACATTCAGTCCCATTGAGCATTTATATACCTGTAGCCCAGCCATTATTTGACTGCATCTGCATAGAAGACCCCAAGAAATGTCCAGCTGAGCCCTTCCTGAATTTCTGACCACAAGATTGTGAGCAAAATAAAATAGTTGTTTTTATCTACTAACTTTTTATTTTTTATTTATTTTTTTAAAAGATTTTATTTATTTATTTGAGAGAGAGAATGAGATAGAGAGAGAGAGAGAGCATGAGAGGGGGGAGGGTCCGAGGGAGAAGCAGACTCACTGCTGAGCAGGGAGCCCGATCCCGGGACTCCAAGATCATAACCTGAGCCGAAGGCAGTCGCTTAACCAACTGAGCCACCCAGGCGCCCTATCTGCTAACTTTTTAGAGTAATTTGTTACATAACACTATTAGCCAGAACACTCTAATTATGGAACCTCTAATCAAGACCTACATAAAGCAGTTGGCAGGTCAGGTAAGACTATGTTTAATAACATTTTTCAGACATGAGCAAAATTAAAACGATTTTGCTTTAAAATTTTTGAAGGAACTGAATCTAAATAGTTTATATTAGTGAAGGAGAATAGCTAAGTAAATAAGAATATTGGTCACATATACATCATTTAATGAGTTAGAAATAGTTGAGTATTTGTCACAGTTTATTGATTAGAAAGCAAAGTTAGATAAACTTTTGGTTAGTCCATTGAAGAGCACACCTCATCTTTAAACATTTGTAAGGTTCATCATCGCAGTTACAGTTGAGATATATATGATGGACAACTAAGAAGAAAAACAGGGAAAACTGTCAGAAAAAAAACAGGTAATATTTTAGACAAAAGTCAGGGAAAAATGCTATTTCATCCATTAAGCAGAGATTATATAAGTAACATAAAACAAGGACTCCTGACAATGGTCCTTATGTCATAATTCTGGGACAGATATTCTAAAAGAGATCTCATATGGCCCAAAAGGAAGAAAAAAAAGAATTAATCCTCAAAAGGAGAATCCAATGAATTTTTTTAAAGCCCCAGAAAGTCTTTTAAACAGTTTTAAGAATGGCTGAGGCTTTTTCTTTTTATAAACGGCAGTTTAATGTAGAGTTTGTGGTAATCAACAGGTGTTGAAAAAACCTCCCCTTGGCAATCTTGGATCTTAAACGTCTTTTGAAGTTTGAGTAGCTCACAATATGGCAGTCTAGAAATGAATGTAGTGCGGATCTTTCCTTCTGGGGGGACATTAATTCTGGGAATGAAAGTTCAGGACATTTAGTTTATGTGAATTGGCAGAAAGCTAATGTTCTCTGGGGAAATTTTAGTATATTGGCAATAATTATAATTGTCATAGCTCAGGTTTTATTCATAGCATGTGAGAAGAAATGACATTGCAAAGATATTTAAAGCACTCTCAGGCTTTTGCCTTGCTTCAGTCTTTCTTACTATCTATTCTCACTATCTCTCTCTTCCTCTTAACTCTTTTCAGTTTCCTTCCCTGATTCTTTGAAAATAAAATTTTATTTTTATCAAAATATTTTATGCAAAGAAATATTGACAAAATTTAAATGCAAATAGTGTTGAAAGACATAAATACGACATTCACTTTTCCCCTTGTCCCGCTCCCTAGAGACAACTGCTTTCAACACAGTGAGCTTATTATCAAGATATTTATCACCATAATTTAAAAAATAAACATATACTGGGGCACCTGGGTGGGTCAGTCAGTTAAGCATCTGACTCTTGATTTCAGCTCAGGTCATGATCTCAGGGTTGTGAGATTAAGCCCCACGTCAGCCTCCACACTCAGTTTGGGATTCTGTCTCTTCCTCTGCCCCACCCCCCTTAAAATAAATAAAAAATAGCATATACAGCATTTTCTTCTTTATCAACAAAATGTTCTATTATGGTATATGAGCATTTAACTCACAATTCCTCTTCTCCCCCCCTAACCCCTCACATCATGTCAGTATATTTCAGTCTTTAGTTAAAAGAATATGCAGTGCTTTTTGCCATTATGACTACATAAATATTGTTCATGCTGAACCAGGTAGAATACTATAATATTTCTGATTTCTTAGACAATTTATTTTCCCCGTAGTTACTGAAGTCCTCATTTTGTTTGTTTTTCATTTAGTTTTCTTTGAACACCTGAGTTCTCTATAACTTTCCAATAGCTCTTTAAAATGCCTCTCAGTACAATTTACTTGGCCATCAAACATGTCAGATGAGCTTTAGTTCCAGGTATTTTTCCTGGAAACAGCTTTCAGGCTCTGATCTGAACAGGTTGCTCTCAAGGCCAGATAAACATGTTTTATTTCCTCCTGGAATGGTTGTTTACTTTCATCTTGGGAACTGCTTTTGCTTCTGCACTTTGTTTCTTCCCCTTCTCCCCCACTTCTCTGGTGTATAATTTTAGTTTAAATCCAGCTGTAAGTAAAACAAACAAACCCCCCCGAAAAACCAACTCCCCAAAAAGTTGCTTAAATATGGAAGTTTATTTGCTTTTATGTAAAAAGAATCTAGTGGTAGACAGTCTGGCCTGGTGATGTAGCTTTCCAAGTTATCAGATACTCAGGCTCCTTATTTTGCTCCTTGGCCATACTTCCTGTGTTGCCTCCTGGTCAGAGACAGTTGCTTAGTCTTAGCCATCATGTTTTCATTCCAACTACTATCAAGAAGGAAGGGTGATAAAAAGGTACATCTTCTCCCTTAAAAGCACTTTTCTTACATTTTCTGGGCCGAAACATAGTTCCTTGGCTATATCAACTTCAAGGGAGTTTGGGAAATAAATTCTTTTATCTGAGCTGCAATATTTCCATCTAATATTTGGAATTGTATTATTGAGTACAACGTGTATAATGGATGTTGGGAGGTAACTACTACAATCTGCCATAATCGGCCTCATTGGATGGGAGGGGGAGGAATCAGGAGTGGGCAGAGGGAGAAGTCACAGGGTGAGGTAGGCTGGGTGACATCCTCAGCACTGGAAGCTCAAGAGCTAGAGATGTCCCTTTGGGGTCATAATACCTGAATCTTTATATCCCTGCCTCTATCAATTATTAGATGAGGGTGCCTCTGAGAAGCATATGATTTTGGGTGAAGCAGCTCTTTTTAACTAAGGCAATCTCTGAAGAGACTAATAGCTCTGTTTGACAGCCCTACCTATCTACTTTTTTTTTACCTACCAGGGTAAAAAGTACTCCTCTGAAGAGAAATCTAGAGAGCTCAGTCCCATTGTTACCATCAACCACAAGAGACTAGTTTCTACAAAATATTTTTCAAAGTCTCCTTAGCTAAGGGCAGTATGGATAGGAATGCTTGAGTGCAAGTTGAAAACAGGATCATTGAGTGAATACAAATTACTACTACTGAGGTCTATCTCAGAGTATCACGAAGCTCTTTGATTATGGTAGAAAATGTAAAAGATCTTAGTCACTGTTTTGCAAATAAGTATATTTGAGAATCCATGCTTCCAATACCATTACTTAGAACCTATTTCCTGTTCTGAAAACTGGACGTTCCTCCCTGGGAATGAGGAGACAAATCTAATTCTAATTTTAGTGTCTCCCCTAACAATGTCCCATCCTAGGCAAATCCTTTCTTAATATGTTGCTCATGTGGTGCCCCTTTGACTCCTTTATACACCTGCATGTACACAGCCATGTACACAGTTTATATGAAGTGTCTTTGCCATGTGCTCTCATGAAACCTGCCCATATACACAAGCCCTTCACATAATCTGAAGATATTTCCAGGGGTCATCCTAATGTCATCATCACAGTAGCCTGGACATGTGGCCCTGGTTGCTACAGAAGAGATAAATAAATAAGCATAAGGATGAAGGACCCTTTTCTTTCAAAGTTCAAGCCTGCTCTGATGGATAGAGATGGTTTCACTAATGTTTTATGGCTGGAAAGGAAATTAAGGCCCTGAAAGGAAACTCATGAGGTAAGGAAAAGCCTGGACTGGTAACCCAAGTTCAAAATCTAGACATAGGTGTTGATAGCAAGGGCTGTTTTCAGTTCCACATTCTAGTGGTTGAACTGTCATTTTGGAACCCAGATCACAGGTACCACTGTGACCTGTTCAGAACTGGGCCAATTAAGGAATTACTGAAGCATGGGACTCTATGGGACCAGTGTTCAACTCCATCATTGTGGTAAAGACAGAAGCAATATAGGCAGAAACCTGGGTTCCACTGGCAAGCCAATCGGATTTTTCTGTTTTCTATGCCTAAGCAGAACAGACTCTTTTGTACGGATTAAGGCACAAGAGTTCTTAAATAATTTAGGAATGGAAATGGCCTCAAGAAGATTCTTAGCTTCCTGCTTATTTGACTATATGGAGACTGGATTAATTCATTTAAAAATAAAATAAAAGTGACTGTTTTAGACTGAATGTTTGTGGCCACCCCCCACAACATGTATATGTTGTAGCTTTAACTCCTGGTGTGACTGTATTAGGAGCATTTTAAAGGTAATTAAGGTTAAATGAGGTCATAAGTGTTGGGCCCTGATCTGATAGGGTTAGTGTTCTTAAAAGACACCAAAGGGTCTCTATTCCCACCCCAGTCTCTCTCTCTCTCTCTCTGTCTATCTCTCTGTATGTGTGTCTCTCTCTCCACCATGTGAGAACATAACAAGAATGTGGCTGTCTGCAAGTCAGGAAGGAGCTGTCAGGAAGGGAACTCTCATCAGGAAGCAGATTGGCCAGAATCTTGATCTTGGACTTCTAGCCTTCGTGATCGTGAAACAATAAATTTCTGTTACTTAAGCCACCCACTCAGTGATATTTGTTACAGCAGCCTGAGCCAACTAATACAGTGACCACTTTTGTACTCCAAGCTAATGAAATAGGTCATAATAGTCACATCAAAATAATGAAGAACTTTTTTCCTGGTTAGAGGTATAGGGTCAAGTTGAGAGGGAGCAAATGTATACAATATCACAAGCATAAAAATGGAAAGTTACTTCTAATGCTCTCAAACACTCACATGGAAGCCACACAGAAGTAAGAATTTAAAGAAAAATTCTGAGTCCTGGTGACCTTGTTACTCAGAGTCACTTGTATTCAGTTGGCCATCTGTTACCCCAGGCTAACTAATATGGCTTTTTTTTATTTTAAAGATTTTATTTATTTATTTGACAGAGAGAGTGGGAGAGCACAAGCAGGGGGAGCAGTAGAAGGAGAGGGAGAAGCAGGCTCCCTTCCAAGCAGCCGTGCTTGGAAGGGAGCCCAATGCAGGGCTTGATCCCAGGATCCTGGGATCATGACCCAAGCCAAAGGCAGATGCTTAACCAACTGAGCCACCCCAGCACCCCTTAATATGGCATTTTAAAAGACCAAGCAAAGAAGGGATTTTCTCTGTGGTCTGAATATTGCCAATACAAAGTCCTGGAGTGATTTTTAAGAATCTTCATCTCTCTGTGATGATGTTCATACATGATAACTTTTGTAAATGTCTTTTTTTCTTTATTCTTAAAGGAATAGAAAGTGGAATAAAAAAATCTATTAAAATCATTGATCTTTGGGCGCCTGGGTGGCTCAGTTGGTTAAGCGACTGCCTTCGGCTCAGGTCATGATCCTGGAGTCCCGGGATCGAGTCCCGCATCGGGCTCCCTGCTCAGCGGGGAGTCTGCTTCTCCCTCTGACCCTACCCCCTCTCATGTGCTCTCTCTCTCTCTCATTCTCGCTCTCTCAAATAAATAAATAAAATCTTTAAAAAAAATTAAAAAAAAATAAAATCAATGATCTTTAATTCAATTCTGGGATGATTAAGTAACTAAAGCACATTACCTATGACCATTTAATGTGATATAATACTTCTGCTGTGGGAAGTCATAAATAAAATTCTGTTACATTTCAATGTTTCTTTTTTTCTTTATAAACTAAGATGGACTCTGTCTTTATTTATTAGTTAAAAAGGACACTGATGGTGATGAGGTGGCTACATAAAGTGACATGGGAATAACCTTTCCAGGATCAATACAGTGATTCTGATGTCTGAGCAATATTACTAATTCTCTCTTACCTGAGTGACAGACTGAAAGCATAGAAACATCATGAAAAAATTTACTGAGCTTAAGACCCAAGCAATTTATTATTAATTTCCAGTTAGCATTGAAAGAAGGCAACTGTGACTCAAGCCTGAGTTCTTGGTCATCTGGAAATTTAAGCACTGGAATGTATCTTTTGAGGGAGATTTTGAAAATCAGGCTTTTTTAAGAAAAAGAAAAGCACCAAAGAAAAATTCATTTCTATGGATAAGTTGTAACCTGCTCAGTTCTCTCTCCCATGTCAGTCATGGATTTTTAAGTCAACCAGGTATGGGCTTGATCCCGGGTTCCACTATATGACTTTGAATATTCTTCTTTTTCTTTTTCTGTAAAGTATGATAGGATGATAGTGAGGATTATAGGAGAACATACATAGGATACATTTAGTATAGGACCTGGCACACAGCAGCCACTCAATATATCATAGCTACTGCTATTTTGAAGATCCTGCTGATGCTGCTAATGGTGATAAGTATGCTAAGGCAAGAGTAGAAAGAGCTTCCTTCCTATGTTTGTTATATTCACTCAACACTGATTCTGTAGATATTCATGAAGCATCTACCATGAGTCCGACTCTGGGTTAGACATATGGTATAAAGAAAAAAACAAAATAGATATGACTCCTGTGTTTATTTGCTTATATGCTGGTCATGAGGCAGATATTAAACTGAGAATCATAAATGTAAATTTGGAATTCAAATAAAGATAAACATTCTAAAGAAAAACTCACTATGGGCTATGGGAGAATACAAAAGGGGATGGGAGACGGAGGGGTGAAGAAGGGCCTCTTTGGGGAAGGATTGCTAAGACCTGGAGAAGTAGAATGTGATAATAGGCAAATAGTTTAATGAAGAGCACTCCAAGTAGAGGGATAGTCTGTGCAAAGGCCCTTGGGTGGGGAAAAAATACACGTACCTGAAGAACTGCAAGAAGACTAAGGGGGCTGAAAGTCAGTTGAATGGGAATGAAGGGAAGTGGTAGGACATGGAGAGGGAGAAGTAGACAGGGGCCAGACTGGAGTTGTCAGAGACGAGAGTTTTTCCTAAGTGCAATGAAAAGTCATTTTGAATACAAGAGTGACATAATCCAGTCTACATGTTTTAAAAAACCCTTTGACATCTCTGTAGCTAATGGAGTAGAAAGATGCAGGTGCAGAACAGGATGATGACTAGTTAAAAGCTGTGGTCTTATTCCAGGGAGGGTATAGTAGCAGCTTAAGGAAGTGTCATGGCAGTAGAGAAGGAGATGGATGAATATTTTATATGTGTATTGCCTGACATATTATCTTGTTATCATAATTATTGAGTAGATGGTATGCATATATATATATACATCTTCAGCTGCACCCCATCTTTACAATAATTATGATGACAGTAATAAAATAAGCAAAAAAAGCACTTGACAAAATACAGCATCCTCTCCTGATTAAAACTCTTCAGAGTATAGGGATAGAGGGAATATTCCTCAAGTTCATAAAATCCATCTATGAAAAACCCACAGCGAATATCATCCTCAATGGGGAAAAGCTGAGAGCCTTTCCCTTAAGATCAGGAACATGGCAAGGATGCCCACTCTCACCACTATTGTTCAACATAGTACTAGAAGTCCTAGCAACAACAATCAGACAACAAAAAGAAATAAAAGGTATTCAAATTGGCAAAGAAGAAGTCAAACTCTCTCTCTTCGCAGATGACATGATACTTTATGTGGAAAATCCAAAAGACTCCACCACCAAATTACTAGAACTCATACAATAATTCAGTAAAATGTGGCAGGATACAAAATCAATGCACAGAAATCGGTTGCTTTCTTATACACTAACAATGCAACTGCAGAAAGAGAAATTAGAGAAATGATTCCATTTACAATAGCACCAAAAACCATATGATACCTGGGAATAAACATAACCAAGAGGTAAAGGATCTATACTATAGGAACACTCATGAAAGAAACTGAAGAAGACACAAAAAGATGGAAAAGCATTCCATGCTCATGGATCGGAAGAATAAATATTGTTAAAATGTTAAAATGTCTATGCTACCCAGAGCAATCTATACCTTCAGTGCCATCCCAATCAAAACTCCAATGACATTTTTCAAAGTACTGGAACAAACAATCCTAAAATTTGTATGGAATCAGAAAAGACCCCGAATCACCAAGGAAATGTTGAAAAAGAAAAACAAAGCTGGGGGCAATCATGTTGCCTGATTTCAAGCTATATTACAAAGCAGTGATCACCAAGACAGCATGGTACTGGCACAAAAACAGACATATAGACCAATGGAACAGAATAGAGAGCCCAGATATGGACCCTCAACTCTATAGTCAAAGAATCTTTGACAAAGCAGGAAAAAATATGCAATGGAAAAAAGACAGTCTCTTCAATAAATGGTGCTGGGAAAATTGGACAGCTATATACAGAAGAATGAAACTCGACCATTCTGTAACACCATACACAAAGATAAACTCAAAATGGATGAAAGACCTCCATGTGAGACAGGAATCCATCAAAATCCTAGAGAACATAGGCAGTAACCTCTTTGACATCGGCCACAGCAACTTCTTTCAAGATTCATCTCCAAAGGCTAGTGAAACAAAACCAAAAATGAACATTTGGGACTTCATCAAGATAAAAAGCTTCTGCACAGCAAAGGAAACAGTCAACAAAACAAAGAGGCAACCCACAGAATGGGAGAAGATATATGCAAATATCAAACTCAACACCCAAAAAAATAAATAATCAAGTCCAAAAATGGCAGACATTTCTCCAAAGAAGACATACAAATGGTTTAACAAACACATGAAAAAATGTTCATCATCATTAGCCATCAGGGAAATTCAAAACAAAACCACATTTGATACCACCTTACACCAGTTAGAATGGCAAAAATGGACAAGGCAAGAAACAACAAATGTTGGAGAGGTTGTGGAGAAAGGGGAACCCTCTTACACTGTTGGTGGGAATGCAAGTTGCTACAGCCACTTTGGAAAACAGTGTGGAGGTGCCTCAAAAAATTAAAAATAGAGCTACCCTATGACCCAGCAATTGTACTACTGGGTATTTACCCCAAAGACACAGATGTAGTGAAAAGAAGGGCCACATGCACCCCAATGTTCATAACAGCAATGTCTGCAATAGCCAAACTGTGGAAAGAGCCGAGATGCCCTTCAACAGACGAATGGATAAAGAAGATGTGGTCCATATATACAATGGAATATTACTCAGCCATCAGAAAGGATGAATACCCAACTTTTACATCCACATGGATGGGACTGGAGGAGATTATGCTAAGTGAAATAAGTCAAGCAGAGAAAGTCAATTATATGGTTTCACTTATTTGTGGAACATAAGGAATAGCAGGGAGGACATTAGGAGAAGGAAGGGAAAATTGAAGCGGGGGCGGAAATCAGAGGGAGAGATGAACCGTGAGAGACTATGGACTCTGAGAAGCAAACAGGGCTTTAGACGGGAGGGGGTGGGGGGATGGGTTAGCCTGGTGATGGGTATTAGGGAGGGCACGTACTGCATGGAGCCCTGGGTGTTATAAAAAAACAAGCGTGGATCACTACATCAAAAACTAATGATGTATTGTATGGTGACTAACATAACATAATAAAATAAAATTTAAAAAATAATAATATGCCAGGCAATTTAAAAGTAGGGTTGCTGGGATCTTATCTTCTATCTGTCTTGATTCTAAAACTCATATCCTTAAGCGTTCCCCTATGGTGCACTTGCCACCTGATCTGGAGAATATGTGTAGATTCTATCCTTCTGCACTGGTATCAGAGATTTTCTTCAGCTTCTGAAGCCTCAGGTTCTGGAGTGACCTCAGGGACAGGGGCTCTGCCAGGAGCATCTGTCTGAGGCAGTTGCGGTCAGTTCTAAATCTGCTGCAATACCAGTATCATGGGTGGCTCTAGGCGCTCTCCTCCAGAGTGCTCTAGTGTTTCAGAAAAGTGGCCTTTATAGAAAGTGAGAGGAATTATTGAAGCTTTCCCCTTGTACATTGGGAAGAATGGAATGGTAATTGCTTTATATTGTGTGGTGCTGCAGATAATCAAGCAGAAGAATTGGAATAAGCGTTTTGAAAGGAATGTGGAAGATCACCAAGCCAGAAGTGTTTTAATAAGAGGAGCAGGGTACAAAACCTGAGCAGTAGCAGGTGGAAAATAAAGTATTCAGAGTAGATCACTAAGACGATATGCTTTGGTGGGGGAAGGGAAGAGGAGAATAGACTGATAAAATCTAAAGATCTTGACATAGTTGCAGAGAGGAAACGTGGAAGAGCATGTCAGGTGTTAGAGGAAAATGCAGCAATAATTAATACCATTATTGAAAGGTTACTGTATGCAATTAAATACATCACCTCATTTAATTCATTCCCACAGCTGCTCTTATTTAGCAAGGCTTAAAGATATCAAGAAAATTGCCTTGTATTACACAGCTAATACACGGCAGAGTCAGTATATTACAACTGTCTGCCTCCCGTTTTGAACTCAAATACTATATTCTTCTGACATGAAGGGGAGGACAGGGGCATGGATTTTGAATGAATCCTCTCTATAATTCTTGTCTCTAATCACAAAGGGAAAGGGAGCCCATAAAGAGAGTACAAAAGAAGAGAAGAAAATACATTACCTGTCTAGGCTTTAGAATGACCTCTCTTTAGAAGACAACCATTCTGAGAGATTAAAGTGAAGGCTGCAAAGCTTGACAAACAGCACAGGCAAATCCTAAAATGCTGTATCTCTAGTGACAGAATGAGGTTTCTTGGGAGTTACTGCAGATACCAGACAAACAGCGAACATTTTGAATCATGCATGGGAAATAATAAGAGGAAATTTCTGTTCTGACTGTCCCCTTCTTTAGTTTGACATATTGTGTGTGTGGTAGCGGGGGGTGCGGGGGGCGGATCTGCACTAGAATTTAGAAATGTTAAAATGTATGTGATGTCACCAGGCAGAATTTAACTGATTGCCATTTGGTCAAGGGAGCCTATTTCTAGTGAGAGAATATATTATCCAAGACAGAAGGGACTTCTAGATCAAAGGCCGATGCTGGTAGGGAGGAAGACAGTATGCTCCTGAGATCTGTGACTTAAAATAGTCACATAGCTAATTGCTGGTTACAATGATGGCTGCCATTTATCAAGCACTTCTTAAGCTAGGCATTGTTCTAAGAGCTTCCCATGCTTTAATATCATAGCATTGAATTCTCATAAAACCCTGTATATTAGATGCTATAATTATAATAATTCTCATTTTACAGATAAAACAAATATAAAGAAATGTTAACAAATTTGTCTAAGTCACACCCTTAGTACAGGTATCACAGGTGGGATCTGAGCCTAGGAGATGTGACTCTACAGCCCATATGGTTAACCACTGTATGGTACAGTCTCTCTTTATTTTAAGTTCCATGTTTGCTTTTCTATTTTTCTGAATTCTATTTGGGTTTTGGGTATATACATCTCATCACTTCCTTTAACATTCTAGAATTCCAAAAGTGACTATGCAGATTAGATCTTGAGACACTCTTCACTCTGCCTATATTAAAAATAATGAAAAATCATTCGTAAGCAGCACTGGAAATTAACTGACTGCAGAAAAAGTTCTTTACTATGAGGCACTCTACAAAAAGTCTTGTTCTCTTATATATGTAAAAAGAGAACCCTAGCTAGAAACTTGGGGATGGAAGTACTTATTACAGAACTTAATACACAAGAGCATAGTAAATATTGTTTGAAGAGAGGAGCTCTGAATTGACATACTTAAATAGTCTAATTCTATAGAAGTTTTTAACTTTTTTTTTCTTTTCAGGCCTAATTATCCCTCTCTGAATGGGTGTACTGGGGATTGGCTTAGTTGGAAGTGTGCGAGTGGATCAAGACTTAGAAGAGAGTGTCTTCCCTCCAGGCTGTCGCCAATGATGACATGAGATGAGACACTGTCAAAGGTTAAGAGCTAAGCCAGTGAAGGACGACCAAGTGGGCCACCAGACTAGAGACCAAAAACTAATATGGAAAGCTAGAGTCCAGTGTCACCATGATTAGCAAGAGGCAACAGTCAAGATTAAGAAAGAGTATCTGGACCAGGTGGTATTGTCATCAATGCTTTTATGAGGAGGATGCAATGATGGTTCAGGTTGAATGTCTCTGGCTTGATTTTGAAAATATGTGCAAGTAGAAGGAGAACATGGAGTGAAATGACAATACACTCTCCCTTAGTCAACTATAGACAGTTTTTCCTTCAAATATTCACTTCTCTCACTATAGATTTTCCTGCTTTCTTGTCTCCAATCATAGTCACTCTCAATAAAGTGATCTAAATCTTCCTCCTCTATATTTCAAACGGAAGAAATGAAATTTCTGTCTTTCTGCTCTTAGAGGCATCTAGCACCCTGCAGAGCCAAGGGGGAGACATGAGCTTTTCTAATTTCAGCCAGAAACATATTAGATCAAATGGGAGTCAAAAGAGAGTTGTTGCTCTATTGGTTAAGAGCAAAGGTTCTGGCACCAGACAACCCAGGCTCCAACCAAGGCTCTACTACTTATCCACCATGTACTCTACTGCTCTGCTTGCATGGCCATGAGCAAGGTTGCCATGTTGTTTCCTTCCAACTTCATAAAATTGCTTGGGCAATTGAGTTAGAGAATGTAAATGAGGCTTAAGCATAGTAGGCACCCAATAGATGATGGCTATTATTTTTATTGATATTACTATTAAATAAATAAATAAAATCTTAAAAAAATGGGGCAATAGGGATAAAAACGATGAGTTTATGAAGAGTAGTTTGGGAAATATTAAAATTATTTTAGTATAAAAATAGAACCAAGGCATTTGTTAATCTAAATTTAAAAAATTCCAAATAGATGATTCAACCAAATTTCCCATTCATTCATTCATTAGTTCCTTCAGCAGATATTTATTTAGTGCTTACTATGTCCTAGGTGTTTGCAATTTATATCATCTTCATCTCCAACACGATCATAGAATTGGACTGAACAACAACAGCAAAAGGCTAATGAAGTAACATAGAATTTTACAATGGCCTCGGGTTATACTCCATTAGTGTGATTTCTTTATTTAACAAGCTTATTTCTCCTCACTTTGTACCCCAGTCCCTCTCTTTTTGCCCCATCGAACCTCTGCCTAAAGCTGGAAAGAGGTTGGAGGGCAGGAGTGGAGAGGCCAAGGAATTTCTGCTCCCATCTTGCTTACCCTCTTCATGTCCCTTTCTTCTCTCAGCCGGCTCCAGTAGTACTATTTCTTCTCCTTGCTCCTTCAGACTTAGAGATGGTAATGCCTTTCATTTTTCAGCAGTACCTGAGTGCCTCTGCACCCTTCCTGGCTTCCTTATCTCTGCCCACCCCTTTGTAGACTGTCCTTTCATTATATTTTCTTCAAAATCCCATCTCTATGAGCCTTTTCTTTCCTGCCTGGACTTCAACTAATAGATAAATAACTGCACCTGTCTTACTGAAGTAAGAATTTATTTGTCACTAACAATAAACAAAAATGAATCCCTAAAACAGTTTAATATTTCAAAATAGACATCTTTACCACCAAACATCATGAAGTGAAACTATCCATCATTATAATTCACTTTTACATACACATATCTAGGGATGTATGTAAAAGGCATTGGCCATCAGTGGACTTCTAGACAACAATTCGCCTGCTAGCTTTTATTGTCCTGAGATTTTTAATTAATATACACATCGTTTTGTACAGGTGAGCCCTACATGCCCAGATATGTCTGGGCAGGTACATCAAGACATTTCCATCAGAGATTGAGTTACTCCTCCTCTTTCCTTGCAATGCGCTTGATTGTAGAGAATAGTGACAAGAAACCAGAAAGGAAACACCATGTTTTACAATTTAGCAGGAGAATCAAAAGAAATAGGCAATCTGCTGCTCCTTTGCCATGTGGGTAACAACAATGCAATTGGAAGAATAAGTACTAATTAGCTAAATGAAAAGCTCAAACTGTGACTGTTGAAGAATTTAATTTTAGGGCAAACTGAGGTGCTTTCCCAATCCTAGAGATGTAGAAACAGACAGAAACTCAGAATCACTTACCTGTAAAATCTGGTCAATAAAATCCTTTGTCTCAGAAGGAACATCAATTTAAGTTATTTAGTGGAAATGTTAAGACAGTTCTAGTTGAGAAGTAAATAATTTGATTATTCATATCTTACTCTGAAAATCAAGGTAAAAATAATGTTACGAATAATTCTTTAGTTATATTCATGAAGAGTAGGTAATCAAAGTATATGTTAGAATTGGGTTTGCTAAGTAAAATATTTATTGGAAACTCTATAAAACCTACTGTATAAATACATTGCTATGGATTGAACAATAAGAGCTTATTTCTGCCTGGGTCAAATGGCTATATTAAAAATCAGGTGAAGAGTTTCTACACTATATTTATTGAAACATTTCAAATAGTTCTTCCCTTTCTGCCAGATTAGTGAACATATCTAGAGGAAAAACAATTATGTTTGCCTTAGGATCATCATTTACTAATCTAATAATTTGTAGCACATTCCTCTTCTGGAATTAGATAGGTAAATCTCACACTTGGTTCCTAGAATAATTCTTTTAAGACATTCACATTATCCTCGGTCCCCTGATTTCACTTTCATTCCTTGTTGTTACTCAGAGACTACTGAGAATAAATAAACTAATTTGCAGTTTTTCTTGATATCCTAGGTTATAATTTGCCTATGTCAGGAGATGAACTCATTTTGAGATTATATACTATTGCAAACAACTCACTTATCTTGACATTTAATTCTCTTTTCACCAACATTAGATCCAGCTTTTTGTGATCTGAGGCTCTTTCTTACAGGCACAGGGCTTCAAAAATACAATCAAGACAAAGAAAACAAAAAGAAATAAGAGTTGAATAATTGAACATTCCCTTTATCCTGGTGATTTGTATTTCCTCTGACTGTCTGCCTTGGGCTTCAATTAACTCTTATAAATACAAAAGACCTGACTTTTAGGGAATGGGATCTCAGGCTTTTTTCTTACTCTGCCTTTAAACAAAGTAATTTTGATAGAAACAAGATGGGGCCAACCACATTTATCTTGGTAATTCCCAAATATAAGCTTTTGAGATAGTTCATTCTTGTAACAAAAATATATTCCACTTGATATCAAGCTTCTTTTTCTTTTTAAAGATTTTATTTATTTATTTATTTTAGAGATTGGGCAGGGGGAGAGGCCAAGGGGGAGGGGGAGGGAGAGGAAGAGAGAGCGAGCATTCCCAGCGGATTCCACTTTGAGTGCAGAGCCCAATGCCAGGCTGGATCCCTTGACCCTGAGATCATGAGCTGAGCTGAAACCAAGAGTCGGTCGCTTAACTGACTGAGCTACCCAGGTGCCCCTTGATATCAAGCTTCTGACAAGCTGGCCTGGTATATTTTAACACAGAGAACTACTGATGCTAATGTGTGCACAGATTTTCTGAACCAAATACAGTCTCTTAGTTCACATCATGATATTAGGAGATCAGCAAGATAGAACTGGCAATAATTCTGGAAAGGAGCTTTACTGAAAATCTCATTTGGAAAAACTGCTTCCTACTGGCTATTATAATGGAGTAACTATATTAATGAAAGATGGAAATTCTTGGTTACACTTTATATGATTATAATCTTCAATTACTAAATAGGCTTCTGGTTAAGCCCAAGGGAAATTTGACTTACATTTCTGATTAGGGGAGAAGTAGACTTAATTATGTGATGATCAACACTTTTTTCCCCTCCTTCCTTAAAGAAGACATTTTGGATTCGGGTGAGAATCATCATTTCCCCCTTAACTTTACTCTGACCTTCAACAGTGCACCTGATCTGATAAAGCATGTAACTGGAATAGTGAAAGCAAAATGAGGCTCTTTAGAATTTCATGGGTGACCTTGGGAAGTTAATAAAATGCCCAGTATTCTGCTCATAATTCTTCTAAGAGAGATTTTTTCCTTCTAAATACATATCAATATATACAGCCTACAGAATAGCACAACATAGGCAACTAAGGGCTCAACGTAAGAAAAAGAACAGAAAAAAATACTGATGAATTTGTGAAATTAGACCTAAGAAATAATCTCAGATACAATTAAAATTAATATCTTGTTTAATAAATGACTTCACTAGAAGTCAAAAAGAAAACTGGCTTTAATATAAATGTCAATATATAATTAAGATTAGGCTACCCATGTGTGACTTCTGTGAAAATACTGTAAAATCACAAATCCTTTTTTTAAAAGATTTTATTTATTTATTTGAGAGAGAGAGAATGAGAGATAGAGAGCATGAGAGGGAAGAGGGTCAGAGGGAGAAGCAGACTCCCTGCTGAGCAGGGAGCCCAAAGCGGGACTCGATCCCGGGACTCCAGGATCATGACCTGAGCCGAAGGCAGTCGCTTAACCAACTGAGCCACCCAGGCGCCCACAAATCCTTTTTGATGACCACATAAGATATTTACCCTATTTATTTGTCAATTCCTAGTTGGTAATGTTTTATATATTAGGCATTGGGTAACAATTTATTTTTCAAGATAGCATCAGTTATCTAAAAGTTTAAAAGACTCACAAGTAGATTTATTACATTAGGAATAGTTTGAAATTTATCCTTAGTGGTAAATTCAAAGCCTTACTATTTTATCTTAATGCACTGAGTATAGTTCTATCCAGATTGGCATAAAGTCTACTCCATCTTCAAAACATCTACTCCTTTATATACTCAAATGACAGACCTATTAATCTACTCACCTTCACTGTAAAATTTAGTACCAACTCCCAATATAATCTATGTTTGATTCTAGCAAAAACAAAATGAGTTGGTTTTATATTGCCCCATTAAAAAAAAAAATCTAGGACATGAGGCCTGATGGGGTTAATTAATATTCTCAATGTCTTAATAAATTTTAAGACTTTCTTTTCATTGTAATGTTTCACAGAGACTAGGTTCTTAGACTGTAAGCTTCATACAGCCAGAGCTGCATGTCTGGTTCAATGTTATATACACAATACCTAACTCTGTGCCTATAATATAGTAGGCATTTGTTGACTGCTCATGTTAAAGTCATAGCCACCATGGAATGATCTCTGTTTCATTTTCGCCAAGGAAAGGGTATCGGATAACAAAAATTTTTTTTCACACTATTCAATAACTTTTTCCATCTCTTTGATTTCATAAAATAATAGAATTTTATACCTTGGGGAAACTTCAGGATTATATGCTCAGTTCCCTCATAACTGAATGTCTCTGTTTCCCAAGCAAAATAATTTTACTGTAAGTCCCAAGTTAGTCTTGCTTTTCAAAAAGTTAGTATTATTACCAGAAAGGGTTGTTGAAAATCACTTTTTGATGTATTAGATATCAATTCTAAACAGTTTGGAATAGGGCTGTGTCCTAATTTCCATTCTTATTTCCTAAAATTTTTTGGTATAGCTAATGGTTTTAGAGTTACATATCCTCCAGCTAGCAGGAGTAAAACCAAGGAAACTACCTGCATTGATGCCAATGACATAAACTAGACATTTTTGACTAGGTATTGTCCCAAACTAGTTTACATTAATTTACTAGCCACCAAGCAAGCACTTTCAATTGGTCAGTTTCCTGCAAACACAGTCAACCTTTCAAATACACAATTTCTCATTTTCTACTGCCTGCCTAGAACCTAAACTATTTGTTTAAGGCTTTCACTAAATAGTTTTATTTTACTATTTACATGGAAACTTGTATTATAGGTCATAAATACAAAGGAGTCATAAAACCAAATGTTTTGGAAACCAAACATTGTTATTAGATTTTAGTTATATTCTTACCCTGGGCACTCTGGTTAGGAATCCAGAGTCAAGTGCTAACTAGCTGAGTGGTGTAAGACAAGTTTCTTAACTGATCCTTTCATCAGTTATCTCAGTGATAAAATGTAGTTAACAATAATTCCTATCTCAAAGAATTTTAGTGAAAATTAAGTGAGATAACAATGTCAATTCTCCATAAACTGATCCATAGATTTTATTTTTTCCTAATCAAAATCTCTTCAGATTTTTTATTTTGAAAAAAACTGACAGTCTGACTTTAAAGTTTATATGGAAATACAAGGCAGTTTATTTGAAAACTAGCCAATGCAATTTTGAAGAAGCAGAACAAATTTGGAAGCTTTTCACTGACTATTCTAAAGTTATGTTAATCAAAGTATTGGTATAGTGGGGCAAGGATAGAGACACTGATCAGTGGGATAAAATAGAGTATCAAAACCAGATCCACATATATTCAGTCACCTGAAATACAATAAGGATGACAGTGCAGTGCAGTGGGAAAAGGATGACCATCTTATTAAATAGAGCTGCATCAACTGGATATCTATGTGGAAAAATTATGTATCTTGACCCCTACCTCACACTATACAAAACAGTCAATTCTGAGTGAGTTGAAGATGTAAATGCGAAAGCGAAAACAAAACTTATAGAAGACCATCTCCATGGCCCTGGCAAAGGTAAAGATTTCCTGGGCAGAAAACAAAAATCCACTAACTGCATTTTAATTTAGTGGAATTGTATTAAAATTAAGAATTCTGGGGGCGCCTGGGTGGCTCAGTCATTAGGCGTCTGCCTTCGGCTCAGGTCATGGTCCCAGGGTCCTGGGATGGAGCCCCGCATCGGGCTCGCTGCTCCACGGGAAGCCTGCTTCTCCCTCTCCCACTCCCCCTGCTTATGTTCCCTCTCTCACTGTGTCTCTCTCTGTCAAAAAAATAAATAAAATCTCTTAAAAAAAATTAAGAATTCTGTTCATCAGAACATTGATAATAGGGCCTAAAAGCAACCAATGGACAGGAAATATATTTATAATATATTTATATGACAAAAAATATCCATAATATATTTTTAAAACTCCTACAAATCAATATTCTTTTGCAAATTAGACAACCCGGTAGAAAACTGTACAAAAAGACTTAAACCCTCCTCAAAGGAGAATATCCAAATGTCCAATAAACATGAAAAGATGCTGAACTTCATGAACCATCAGGGAAATGAAAATTAAAAAACTCAACAGTAGAAGATGACATATCTGTAATATAAATGCATGACAAAAGACGAGTATCTGGAATATGTAACGTGTTCCTGAAAATCAAATCAATAAGACAAACTTCCCTATAGAAAAATAGGCAAAAGACTTGAACAGGCCTTTCACAAAGGAGGAAATTCAAAGAGCCAATAAATATGCAAAGGTGTTCAACTTCTTTAATCATCAGGGAAATAAATTAAGAGCCACAATAAGATATCACAACATTATGACCAGGTTGCATAAAGTCTGACTTTAGCAACTGTGGGTGAGAATTTGGAACAGCATCTACTCTTGTGAATGGTGGAAGTTTAAATTAGTGCAACCACTTCTGAAACCATTTAGGCGTTATCTATTAAAGGTGAAGATACATGACTGTATAACTATCCAGTACCCCTAGGGTGTGTACCATAAACCCATTTGCATGTACAAAAAAACATATGAATTCTCAGGCGCCTGCGTGGCTCAGTTGGTTAAGTGACTGCCTTCGGCTCAGGTCATGATCCTGGAGTCCCGGGATCAAATCCCACATCGGGCTCACCTCTGACCCTCTTCCCTCTCATGCTCTCTATCTCTCATTCTCTCTCTCTCAAATAAATAAATAAAAATCTTTAAAAAAAAACATATGAATTCTCATAATAACATTGTTTTAGATGGCTAACAACAGGCACAACCCAAATGTCCTTTAATGGATAAATGGGTATATAATTTTTAGTATATTCATAGAAAGGAGTACCTTAAAGTGATGAAAATGAAAGGACTATGCTACATACAACATGTAAGAATCTCAGAATCATGAAAAAATAGATCAGCATAATTTTCTTCAAAAACAAAAAAGAAAATTAACATGTCCACAGATATGTAGTGGATGCATTAAGAAAAAATAAGGAAATTGTTACATAACTATTATCACAAAAGTCAGGATGGTGATTATCCATAAAAGGTAGAAATTTGGATAAGAAGGGACAGACAGGGTCTTCTGGGACCTGGAGGTAATGTTCTCTTTCTTTACTCGGATATTGCTGAATAATGTTCATTTTGTAGTTATTTATTTAAACTGTATACTTTTTCTACATATATGTTATGCTCTATTTCACAATTTTTAAAAGTTGAAATAAGAAAAAATAAATAGGGAAAGAATATCCATTTTGCTGGTATGGATCACAGCAAAGACACGGGCAGTCCAGTTCTTCAGCATGACTACATGCCTAGAAGCACAGTCTAGAGTGTGTTGTATCTTTCTTCAGCTCTTCTGTAATGACTAAAATGAAAAAGCTGAAGAATACCAACTATTAAGGAGGCTGTGGAGTAACTGTGGTGCTCATAAACAGTAAAAATGTAAATTGATAGAACCACTTTGAAAAACTCTTCTACTAAAGCTGATTATATACATACCCACGATTCAACAATTCCACTCCTAAGCATTCACAATAGAAATGTATTTATTGAAGCACCTGGGTGGCTCAGTCTATTGAGCAACCAACTGTTGATTTAGGCTCAGGTCATTCTCAGAGTTGTGTAAGGTTCCATGCTCAGTGGGGATTCTGCTTGAGATTCTCTCCCCCTCTCCCTCTGCCCCTCTCCCCTCACTCCTGAGCGCTCTCTCTGTCTCTCTCTCAAATAAAATAAATATTAAAAAAGAAATGTATTTATCAAAAGACATGTACTAGAATATTCATAGCAGCACTATTCCTAATAGCTCCAAATTGAAAAATATACAAATGGACAGTAATGGAATGAATGATAATGGAATGAATAAATAAATGGTGATATTGTTATAAAATGGAATATTATTCAGCAATGAAAATGAATGATCTATAATTACACACAATAATATGGATGAGTCTTGCTCAATATAATGTTGAGCAAAAAGCACATATAGATATGTCTCTATAAGTCCATTAACAGGCAAAATTAATCTGTGCTTTTAGAAATCAGGATACAATTATCCTTGAGCAGGTAGAAATTGGAAGGAGTCACAGAGGGGTTCTTACAATATTGTTTCTTGCTATGGGTACTGATTAAAAGCTGGCTTCAATTTTTTTAAATTATCACTAAAAATATGATTTATGTGCCTTTCTGTATGATACATTAAACTTCTCTGAAAAGTTTTAAAAATGGATTACATATGTGAGGTTGTTAGAAGTACACATGGTATGTATTAAGCTCTAAAATTCATTATCCATTATTAATTGTGTTGTTATTGATGTTCTTGCCTACAAAAAGCAATAAGCCTAAGTTCTGATCCTCATGTATTAAAAAAGAAAATTAGTAAATGTTAGAAAGACAAGACTATTAGCACCAAACTGAGGCTATCTCACTAACATAATCAGAATAATTGAAAAACGCATAGCTTTGTTCTTAAATGAGCCAATGTGTTTTCATGCTGAGTCTATGGGCTACCTGTGACACACATCCCTCAGTGTGAGAAACACTTCAATTGATCAAATAATGTAGCTACTTTGAAGAGACTGTTAACATCTTACTTACCCTGATAGACTCATCACAATGAGGCTCCCCCGCAACCAGCAATGTTCTTTTTTTTCTCTAAGATTCATTTATGTCCACTTGATCTTAAAACTGGCAGAATAATGTTGACTTCTGGAGTCTTCAATTCAATGTTTACCTGAGTACTTGAGGAGTTCTAAAGTTTAATTCTAGCTCACCCTACAGCTTAATTTCATGCAGAAAGAGAATGACTCTTTATCTGGAGAATATAAGGCATTTTCCCACATTTTCAGAGAAGATTGTTGTTCTATCTACATGCTTGGTAGTTAGTCAATAACTACTAAAAGGAACCCCTTTAAATCAATAATAGAAAATATCAGAATCAATATCTTATCAAAGAATATGATAAAGACATAGAATAATATCAGTTTCCATTGCTCCATAACATTTATGACGATATGGCTCCTCACTTACAGATCAGAGAATCAGCTAGATTGAAAAAAGAGCTAGCTAAAAAATGCAACATTAAAATAAGCAAAAATTGTACTAGTTTAGGACCCCATCTTCAGCAAATGAGTGACTTTCCATTTGTTTATCAACGTTTCTCAAACACTGATAGTTGTATAGTTGACCTCATTGAGTCTGGTTTCAATACTAAACAATCTTTTTAAATAGATTTTTAAGCTAAAAGTGGCATATTTTTATGGACTCAGAGACAAAGGTTATCAAACAAATCATTGTGTATCAATTCTAAGGTGGATGAAGTAGAAATGTCTGGTCAATGAGTATTGACTTAATGGCTTTTAATTATAGAGATTAATGTAATATCTTTCCTCTTCTTGGTTTCTAAACCCTGTTTGGTAAATCATTTCTCCTGTGCTCTTAGAGAGATCAGATGTTTGATTTGCTTTGACCAGTGTGTGTGGGAGTATCTGTTTTGTACTGTCCTTGCTAGAACAACATCTCCATTCCACTTTGGCAGCTCCTATAATTTTAAAGTCTATTACAAACTATAATCCCTATTTACTCTAACCCCATAGATGTTTGATAGATGTAAAGTTGGAGAAAGAATAATCTCCACCACCTTAGAAATTTCAGACAACCACTGAGAGAATCCCAAGTCTTCTTGTCCTTGAGATGAGAGGTACATTCTTCTGGACTTCTTAATTGTATCTTTATTATCTACCATTAAATCAAGTCCTACCAAAAAAAAGGCTTGCCCAATAAATAAAAATGATTTGGCCTTGGTCTCTCCCCACTAAGGAACAGGTGCAGTACTGTGCTGTCCTAGTGTGGATTGTAACAGGCAGAGGGTTCATGTCTTGATGAGAAGGAAAACTCAGGTCATGCCTTAGGGGGTGTCCTACCAGGTTGAAACTTATATAGGACATCTCTTGTACCCTGCCTTATATCCTGTTGGCTCACTTTTTTTTAGGCACTGCTGCAGCAATAAATTTTCATATGTATAACTTGACAGCATAATAAATCTGTTGTTTTGGCTTGGGGATTCTTGGATGCAGCAGCATGGATGGATGTGAGCACTTACTGACACTCTATGAGGCACATTTTGACTGATGGTAGATGGAATCTGGTCCTTTCTCTCAGTGAAGGAGTCAGTCTGAGACATATTCTCTCTGACTACCTCAGAAGGTCTTAGCTGGATCAAGCTTCAGTTGTCCACTTACAGAAATCAATGTGGCATTTACCAAGGGATTGGCGCTCCTTCTTTTTCTGTTTCACTCTCTAGTTTGTCATTCACTTCCCTAATAGACTATCTGCATGAAAACGCTTGTCTCAGTTTCTGCTTTCAAGGGAATCTCAGGCTAACAGAAAGTCATAACTAGAAAAAATGAAAAGTTGGAGAAAAGATAGGGTATGAATAAGATAAACAAGGGATAGATATTTACCCTATCTGAAAATGTATCCAAAATAGGATTTGAGGCAGTTATGTTAATTGAATAGATGTAATAAACCACAACACATTAACACAATCAAAATGGCAAAAGTGCATTGTAAATGAGAAGATATTACCTCAAGTCTGGATAAAATTGCAACAATTGAATGGGATATTTGTATCTAGGTCCCCTAGCAATCAGGGCAAAAATGGAAACAGGCAGCTCTTAGTGTTTAGCAGTTGGGAGTAAACCAATTAGTCAGTAGACATAAATTCATTCCACATGCCGGACTCAGAAGTTGTTCATCTATAGGGACTCTACCCTATAGATGGAATATTGAAAATATAATGAAGGGTATTCTTAATAGCAGAGTTTATAATAAAAATTATAGAATAATTCCATGAAGCTGCTTCATGTGCTCTATGTAGTAGAACCAGAATATAATACCAAGAATGGTAAATTGTGAGCAAAACTGCCTCCTGATGAACTTTGAGCAAGATAGTGCACTCTCAGATAACTAAATAAACACTTGAAACATTTTTTAATCATGCAAATATAACATACTTATTGCAAATATTATCACTTACCCCTATACCTACGTCAGACATTCTTAATGATTATGTCATTCTTTCCTCTTGATCTTGGATGCAGCCTTTCAATTTCTTTTTCTTCCTTTTTTTTAAGTTTCTAACTGGTTGCTTTATTTTTTTAATTTAAATTCAATTAATTAACATATAGTGTATTATTAGTTTCAGAGGTAGAGGTCAGTGATTCATCAGTCTTATATAATACCCAGTGCTCATTACATCATGTGCCCTCCTTAATATCCATCACCATCCCTCCAACCCCCTCCCCTCCAGCAACCCTCAGTTTGTTTCCTATAGTTAAGAGTCTCCTATAGTTTGTCTCCCTCTCTAATTTCATCTTGTTTTATTTTTCCCTCTCTACCCCTATGATCCTCTGTTTTATTTGTTAAATTCCACATATCAGTGAGATTATATGGTAATTGTCTTTCTCTGACTGACTTACTTCACTTAGCATAGTACCCTCTAGTTCCATCCACGTCGTTGCAAATGGCAAGATTTCAGTTTTTGATGACTGAATAATATTCCAGTGTGTGTGTATATATATATATATATATATACCACATCTTCTTTATCCATTCATCTGTCGATGGACATCTGGGCTCTTTCCATAGTTTGGCTATTGTGGACATTACTACTATAAACATTGGGGTGCAGGTGCCCCTTTGGATCACTACATTTGTATCTTGGGGGTAAATACATAGTAGTGCAATTGCTGGGTCATAGGGTAACTCTCTTTTCAACTTTTTGTAGAACCTCCATACTGTTTTCCAGAGTGGCTGCACCAGCTTGCATCCCCACCAACAAGTGTAGAAGGGGTCCCCTTTCTCTGCATCTTTGCCAACATCTCGTTTCCTGACTTGTTAATTTTAGCCATTCTGATTGGTGTGAGATGGTATCTCATTGTGGTTTTGATTTGTATTTCCCTGATGCCGAGTGATGTTGAACATTTTTTCATGTGTCTTTTGGCCATTTGTATGTCTTCTTTGGAGAAATGTCTGTTCATGTCTTCTGCCCATTTCTTGACTGGATCCTTTGTTCTTTGGGTGTTGAGTTTGGTAAGTTCTTTATAGATTTTGGATACTAGGCCTTTATCTGACATGTCATTTGTGAATATCTTCTCCCATTCTTTCGGTTGTCTTTGGTTTTTGTTGACTGTTTCCTTTGCTGTGCAAAAGCTTCTTATCTTGATGAAGTCCCAATAGTTCATTTTTGCCCTTGCTTCCCTTGCCTTTGGCGATGTGTCTAGGAAGAAGAAGCAGTTGCTGTGACTGAGGTCAAAGAGGTTGCTGCCTGTGATCTCCTCAAGGGTTTTGATGGATTCCTATCTCACATTTAGGTCTTTCATCCATTTTGAGTCTATTTTTGTGTGTGGTATAAGGAAATGGTCCAGTTTCATTCTTCTGCATGCGGCTGTCCGATTTTCCCAACATCATTTGTTGAAGAGACTGTCTTTTTTCCATTGGACATTCTTTCCTGCTTTGTCGAAGATTAGTTGACCAGAGTTGAGGGTCCATTTCTGGGCTCTCTGTTCTGTTCCATTGATCTATGTGTCTGTTTTTGTGCCAATACCATACTATCTTGATGATTACAGCTTTGTAATAGAGCTTGAAGTCCAGAATTGTGATACCACCAGCTTTGATTTTCCTTTTCAACATTCCTTTGGCTATTTGGGGTCTTTTCTGGTTTCATACAAATTTTAGGATTATTTGTTCCATTTCTTTGAAAAAAGTTGATGGTGTTTTGATAAGGATTGCATTGAATGTATAGATTGCTCTAGGTAGCATAGACATTTTCACAATATTTGTTCTTCCAATCCTTGATCATGGAATGTCTTTCCGTTTCTTTGTGTCTTCCTCAATTTCTTTCATGAATATTCTATAGTTTTCTGAGTACAGATCCTTTGCCTCTTTGGCTAGGTTTATTACTTTATTCTTATGATTTTTGGTGCTATTGTAAATGGGATCGACTCCTTAATTTCTCTTTCTTCTGTCCTATAGTTAGTGTATAGAAATGCAACTGATTTCTGTGCATTGATTTTATATCCTGTCACTTTGCTGAACTCCTGTATGAGTTCTAGCAATTTTGGGGTGGAGCAGCCTCTCAGTTTCTTAATACGATACTCCAAACACTAAAAAAAATTAGAAACTACAGATCAGTTTAATATTATTAGTTATCATTTGTGCATGTACATCTTGGATGAGAAAAACATACCTGCCAACACATCACCTGGATGAGAAAACGTTCCTGCCAAAAAATGATTTTTGATCGAGAATAATAACTATTAAGCTCTTCTCACTCATAGTAAATGAACCACAGATTTCACAGCTTCTTGAGGGCTACTTATGGGACACATGATAGAATTTGTCCACTATGTCCAATACTGAGAACAAAGAATGTGTGAAAATGGAGTGAGATTTCCAACATGACTAAGACACCTAAGAATCACAAAGAGGTAAGGTTTATCTCATGGTACAAAAAGTGTTGACATATGAAAATGTGAAATAATTTACAATTAAAGGAAGATTCTTTACCCTAAGGAATCATTTTGCCAGAAAGATAAGACCCACAACAATAGATATAAACGTCCACCAAGCATTATAATAACTATCATTTCTTTAATAAAAAGAAGGCAGGCATGACACAGTGTAACTTCCATTCTGGAGAACATTTCCAAAATTCTCCCCATCTCCCCCACTCTCAACCTTTTCCACCACCTCAACTGCAGGTTGGTGGAAATACTAACTGTTAAAACAACAACAACAACAAAAACTCCATCTGCAATTGTAACAAAAGTAACAACAGGATGAAACCCTTCCTAGATCAACTGCTTAAAAATGGGTTATAATTCTTTTATTTTTAAATTCTATGTACCCTCACCTATGTGTGTGATGGCATTTAATAAATGGAATGACAAGTTGTTCTAAAAGAAAAAAATATGAAAAGCTACTTTAAACGCAAAAGGACTATCCGAGGTTGGGCATTCTTGACAGAATATACCTAGAGCAAAAGTAGAATAAAGAAAGTTGAAATAAAATTATCCGAGAATTTCAAGGACTGTTATGTATTTATGAATTAAGCCTTCCAGTTCCTGGGGTGCCTGGCTGGCTGGCTTAGGCAGAAGAGCATGCAACTACTGATCTGGTGATTGTGAGTTCAAGCCCTATGTTGGGCATAGAGCCTACTAAAAAAGAAAAAAAAATAGGAGGGAGAGGCTGAACTTGCATTGCAAGTCAAACAGACTAATTGGTGCTTATTATAATTCCTTTTATAGTACACTGATGTCATTTCTTCACTTGTTTGTCTCTCCTCTGAGGCTGCAATTTCCTTAAGGATCTTGCTCCTTATTCATCTATTTTTTTTACACCTCATAAGTCTCATAGATACATGGTAGATATGCTGTTAATATTTATTTAGCAAATGAATGCATGAATGAATAAATATGAATGATGCTATGCACTGTGCTTCTGGTTTACTTGCACTTTGTGGTTTCTCTCTGAAAGTCTGTGCTTTTCAGAATATTCTCACTTCAAAGTAACCTGGTGGCAAAAGTAGAATTATAAACCCAGAGTTCTTCCTCACTGCTCTCCATACCATTTTAGTGATTTCCAAACACTCTTGAAAACCAAGTTCACATTTAGTCTGCGTCATGTCTAATGGCACAGAGGGGTAGAATTCTAGCTCAAACAACTATACTGGTGATTTTGCTTACCTCTACACCTTCGAGTGAAAACACAAAACATACAGATAGAAGCACACAAGTGTGCATACTTATACATGAGAATAAGGCCAGTACTTATCTTTTTAATTTCTTGACAGATTATTCACTTTTAGAGAAAAATAATAGATATTATTTAATAAGCATGTTCTATGCCGAACACTGTGTAAAGTGTTTATATGCATTGCTTGATCCTCACAATATTCTTGTGAAATAAGTTCCAAAGTTATTCCCATTACATAGTTGAGGAAATTGTTTAGAAAGGTTAAGAAGTTACATATTACTGTTACACTGAAAGGCTTGGTTTCGAACTCAATTATATCTGATGCCATATACCATAACCTAGTCTTGCTCATTTTTATGTATCATCCAGCAGGTGTCAAAGGGTCTGGTCCAGAGTAGCAAAGAAGGAATGAATCAAACTAAAATGACCAAAACTGAAAATATTTCACTTCAAACAGAGCTACAAGCCCCGAAGTCTTTGCCTTTGCTTTCTCCTAACTCCTAGATTTCTGTGATTTTCTAACATCATAGAAAATAATATTCATGTGTATTTTATTTTTAATTATTATTTTTATTAAATCTCAGCTATCGAATACATTTTTTAAAGAGTAATTAATATGCGGTATTATATAAGTTTAAGGTGTGCACTATAATGTTTCAACCATTGTATACATTACTCAGTGCCCATCACTATAAGGGTACTCTTAATCCCCTTCACCTAGTTCACCCTCTCCTTACCCACTTCCCCTCTGGTAGCCACCATTTGTTATCTGTATTTAAAAGTCTGTTTTTTTGTTTGTCCCTTTTTTTCATTGATTTGGTCATTTGTTTTCTTAAATTCCACATAGGAGTGAAATCATTATGGTATTTGTCTTTCTCTGACTTACTTCACTTAGCATTATACCCTCTAGGTCCATCCATGTTGTTGCAAATGACAAGATTTCATTCTTATTCATCTGCGTTTTAAAAGTTCCCATATGGGGAATCCTGAGTGGCTCAATTGGTTAAGCGTCCAGCTCCTGATTTCAGCTCAGGCCATGATCTCAGAGTCATGGGATTGAGCCCCTGGAGCCCCTCATCAGGCTCTGGGCTTAGCGTGGAGCCTGCTTAAGATTCTCTCTCTCCATCTCCTTCTGCCCCTCCCCACTCTGCTAGCATGTGCTCGCTCTCATTCTCTCTCTCTCTCTCTCTCTCTCTCTCCAAAAAAAAAAAAAAAAAAGTCCCCAGTTGGCATTTAACTGAAGTGTGGATACATTGGTGGTCTTCTTCCCACATATGCACCCTTTTGATAGCAGTCTTCTTTTAGTAGGTAATTCAGTTTAGGTTCATTTGAAACAGAGGCATCTTTTTTGATTCTTTACAAATTTAAAAGATCAGTGAAGTGTGAGAGCTAAATGGATATAAAAATACTAGAACATATGCAGAGGGTGTAGAAAAGAGTCAGACGATACAGCGTTTCTCAGCATGAGGGCTGCTGTCACATTACTACTTGGGACATCTGTGCCTGCACCAAGCTGTCTCAGAGAAAGGCTTCGAGCCAAACCATCATGCAGACCTCATCCTCCGCGCATAGTGGTGGCAGTGCTGCTCTTCAGAAGCGCCCGCCCGCGAATACAATTCGCTCACTGGGGCTGCAAGGAGCAGAATTATGCACTGTCTGCATCTAATAACACCTTTGCAGTCACTCCACAGCAGGGGCTCCACATGGCTCTTTTAATCTTCTCGCCTTCTGTAGGAAATAAGAACTATGACTTGTCCCCTCACAAATTAAATTGTATTACCAGGTAGCAACGGGGCAGTGCCCACTGAATCAAATTGATGACAAAAGCAGGCAGGAGAATTCCAATGTCCTCAGCTGTGTTTGAGGGAGAGAGATTTTATTTCAAAAGCAGTAACTGAGCAAGGCGTGAGCCCCAGTGTCGTGTAAGCGCCGTGGTGTCACTCGCTAAATCTGAAGCCAGGAGAGGCACAGACCAGGTATATCTTACTCACAGCCAACTGAACGTATGGCAACTCCATCAGCAAGCGAGCCGTGCCCTCTTTTGCCCCCTTGCAAATCTATACAGTTTCTATCCTGCATCTTTGGATTTGCACCTATGTTTTGAGAAACACCTGCTTTACAATAGGGTGTTGCATCCACCTATTTAAAGATTCCTCACTCTAGCCAGTGGGGTTGGTTTTCAGAGTACTAAATTCAAACTCCTCGGGCAGGTACATAAATGACCTATAAATGATGCATGTTGTGAAAAACATGTTCAAATTGTAGAAATCCTGCTGCTTGTTTCTGACAAGAAGATATAATAAAACGTTGAATAATACCTTCGGGATTCATAAATCATGAATGCAGTCTTGTGTTGACACCATGGTATGTATGTTGCTCACAGTCTGTCCACGGCCCATGACTATTGCCTGTATTGCCGGTGTCATCACTACCCTCATCATTTACAACAGACATTAAGATAGCTCTTTCCAAAGTACATTCCTTAGAAGACTAATACTGCATAATAGGGTTCTATGGAAACACCCTACTGGGAAATGTTTCTGTGAATCCGTAGGAACAAAATATGCTGTTGCATTTTTCAAAGTTATTTGATAGAAATCTCTCCCTTTCAAAATATCTTGAAGGCTAAATATCCCAATAGAATTGCCATTTGAGGGAAGAATAAAAACAAGTAACAGCATAGATTATCACCATCCAAATGTTCATGATGAGTATGGGGGAGAAATAAGCACCACCTTTCCCCTCAGATTAAGACCCTGTACCTTGATCTCCATTGTAGATTCATTATCTCACATATGAGGCATATAGCAAAAATAGCAAAGACTGCCTAGGTTGTCCAGTCTTCCATTTCCAGTGTTGGGCACATAGGAGGTGCTCAGTAGGTAAATGCTTGTTGAATCAATGAATGAATGGATGGATGAAAGAATGAATGAGTCTGCATATGCCTCTTTCTGAATGTGGGTACCTATGATAATGCACTATATTTCAAAAGTAGGTAGGCTGGAGGCACCTGGGTGGCTGACTTCGGCTCAGGTCATGATATCGTGGTCCTGGGATGGAGCCACATGTTGGGCTCCCTGCTTAATGGGGAGTCTGCTTGTCTCTCTCCCTCTGCCCTTCCCCCCCCACCCTCTCTGTGTTCTCTCTCAAATAAATAAATAAATTTAAAAAAAAAAGTAAGTAGGCTGTATTAGAACAGATGTTTCTAAGCCACCACAGTGGTCCTGCTCTCCTCTCTATAACTTGTAAATAATGAAATCACATGCGTGTTTCAAAATGTCAGCCTCTGTTGCTGGCTATGTTGTTGCCTTGGCAACACAGACTATGACATTATAAGCTATGGTCTCTGCCATGGCAGCTATTGGAGAATTACCCTGCAGAATTCCACAAAGAGTGGAGTGAATCCCACAATCAGATGTTGTTATGGATCGCTATCCACCCCCGGGTCTGAACCTTGATGTGCATGTACCTGTGAAAATGAGGTTTACTTTACATTGCTTTCTTTTATTATTCAGGACCTAATATTCCAGTTGCTAAATAATTATTTTATCTTCCTCCTTCATTTGCTTCAATTATGCTCACAGTACAGAAAGTTAGAAAATACCCTCAAGAGCACTGATGCTCAGACTTCGGGTTTTTACAGCCTAGAAGAACTCAATAGACATTAGAGGAATAAATATATCCTTTTCCCCTTTTATTATTGCTAAAAAAAATTAAAAAATAATCACCCATTTTCCTAGTTTTATAAATAATGGACATTTTGGGAACACCTGGGTGGCTCAGTCGGTTAAGCATCTGCCTTAGGCTCAGGTCATGATCCCAGGGTCCTGGGGGTCGGGATCCCTGCTCAGTGGCTTCTCTCTCCCTCTGCTCCCCCCCCGACTTGTGCTCTCTCTCACACATTAAAAAAAAATGGACATTTTTGTCCCCTCAAAGCAGTAAGGACAATTTTAAAATAAGGGACATTTTTTAATGTAAAGAAGCCTATAATATATGAGTCACATTGCCTTTATTCATTTTATTAGACTGTTGAACCTTTTATCATGGACATACACTGATTGTTCCATAAACACATATTTGAAAACCTCTTCTCAAGGGGACAGTAGGAAAACAAAGGTGAGTATAAAATTTGTGAAGCTTTATTCTAGATGAGGCCAATGGTCTATACAGCCTAAAATTCTATCCTGTCAGTGGCTCCAAGGAACATGGAACAAGGCTTAGCTTGCCACGCCAATCTCCAGAGTGCATGTGTTGAACCTCACAGAGCATTAACCTTCTCCAGCCTCCTCCGGCTGCCGCCTACCTCTGCACTCTCCCTCCCAGCATACAGCCTCACTTCCTGTGTCTCGAGAAAATTGAAGTAAGTTTCTTGATTTCATATATACAATTTATCTAGATCCCTATGCATCTTTTTTTAGGAGTTTAGGCCTTCTATTATTTCCACTTGTTTGAAATTTTCAAACTCTCCTGCTTCACTGACATCTTTGCTCCAGTGTTCACCTTCTCCTTACTCACTTCTCCCTAGTAAAGTATTCAATCGGATCTATCTTGATCCATATTAATTGTGCATATAATTACAGTAGTCCCCCAAAAAGCAATCAACTCCCTTGCATTTCTCACTGTAGTTCTCATGTATTTTTAAGAAGGCCTGAGACTCTTCTCAGTCCCTCTCTCAAAGTGTGAGCAGATCAGGCATGATCTAGTTGGCCCAGCCAGGTCTGTGCCCTTACTGTCCTAGCTCCTCCACTCACTATGGATGAGGTAAGTCAGGTCAGACTAGTGCTTGTGGTCTTGGTTGTGTGTGGTCAGAGACCCACTATTTCCAGTCGATCTCCAGACATTTCCAGTGAGGCCTGAATAAAGCTGGGATCTCCATCTTGCTGCCTGTTCTTTATGTGTATATACAGCATTGGCCAGAATCTTGGAGAGTCAGTAGAATTTGGACCCAGCCTCACTCCAAACTCCTGATAGTTTATACGCCTCAACCCCATCTCCTTTTATGTCCACCCCCTGCAATCTGGTTTCTCCACCCACAGAACACTCAACCACTCTGGCAAAATCTCACCAGTGTCTTTCTAATTGTCAAATTCAAAAACGTGTGTCAATCTTGTAATGTTTTTACATATCTTGAAAATCTTGAATTTTTAAAAAGTAAAATACAAACTTTTTTACATCTTAAAATTTTGAATTATTTTAGCTCTTTATTCTTCCCTGTCCTGATACTTCTGACCACTTTTTCTTTGAAATTTCCAAGTCTTCTTCCATAAAAAAACACTAAGTTTTCTTTTACTTCTCTAACTACTTCTTCCCAGATTCCTTCACTAAATCCCTTAAATGTTAACATTCTTTTAGGTTCTGATCTTGACCTTCTTCTAATTCTGTTACTCTTCTGCCATTACTTCTACCACTAGGTTGACTTTCAAGCCTGCATAGCCAGTAGAGGTCTGTTCCTGGACTACCAGTTCTATATATCTTTCTGCCTCTTCCAACTCTCCACCTAGATAAATGATAACATCCAAACTCTGCTTATTCAAAATTAAATCAGTCATTCCATCATGACAGCATGAGGAGTTCCACTGATCTGCTCCCCAGTGAAATTGGTAAAAATTATTTTTAAAAGACAGCCATTTAAAGCCTCTGTACTCCTAGGTATATACTCAAGAGAAATGAAAACATATATCCACACAGAAACTTGTGCACAAATGTTTACAGTCATTCATAGTATTATTCATAATAACCAAAAGTTGGGAAAAGCCTCAATGTCCACTAATGGATAAATGGATAAACAAAATTTTGTATAACCACACAATGGACTCTTATTCAGCCATAAAAAGTAGTGCAATACTGATATATGGATGAATTTTAAAAACACTATGCTAAGTGAAAGAAGCTACTCACAAAATACCACACATTATATGATTCCATTCATTCCATTCGTATGAAAGTCTAGAATCTATAGAGATAGAAAGTAAATTAGTTGTTCCTTAGGGCCATAGACTAGGTATATAGGGGGGTGATAGCTAAAGGGCACAGGGCTTATTTTTTCTTTTTGACAAAAATATTCTTAAAATTGACTCCTGTCGTGGTTGCATCTATCTTTGAATATACTAAATACCACTGAATTGCACACTTTAAATGGATGAATTGTATGGTATGTGAATTATATCTCAATAAATCTGTTTTAAAAAATCAATCATTTCCACTCAGGTCTTTTCCTTCTTGTCTTTCTGCGAGGCATTCTCTTAATCACTCAAGGCAGTAATTATCCTGGAAGTTATTCTAGACTTCTCTCTTTACCTTTAACCCAGTTCTTTGCTGATTCCCACCTAGTCTGCTTCCTAAAATCATTCTGACCTGTTCTATTCTCTCCATCCCACTTATCATGCTCTCAGTTCATGATCTCACAAGTATGATTTCTCTTGATATGCATCCCTGTCCAAAGAGTTGAGTATGAAGGGAATGGTATTAGAACTGGTGGTGAGGGTTGGGGGGGATTAATTGAGAGATGCATTTGCTTGTACTCCAGTAATTTTTTTCTTTTGCTGTTTTACTTGAAATGTTTAAGACAGTGATAATATTGGCAGGGTTCCATTCACATGTCTATACCTCTTCTCTGCTTTTGATTTCTTTCTTCCTTTCTTTCTCCCTTCCTCTCTTTTCTTCTTTCTCTCTGTTTTTATGCTGTTCTTTTTTTTATACTGATGCATTTTAAGCCAAATGGAGGAGTGAGTATTTTGTCCCTCTCATTCCTCACTCCTAGGCAAAAAAAAAAAAAAAAAAAAAAAATCCCTGTTTATTTTACTTCTTGAAGTGCAAAACCAGAAAAACATATTTCTCTGCACGCCTGGGTGGCTCAGATGGTTGAGCGTCTGCCTTCGGCTCAGGTCATGATCCCAGGGCCCTGGGATCAAGTTCCACATCGGGTTCCCTGATCAGTACAGAGCCTGCTTCTCCCTCTCCCTCTGCCATTCCCTCTGCTTTTGCTCTTATGTCTATCTCTCTGTCAAATAAATAAAATAAAATCTTTAAAAAAACATATTTCTCTACACACATAAATGTATAATTGTTTTGAGTGACTATATATTAGTTTAAACAACTTGTGGAAATTAAAAATCATAACAGGGGGACTGTTGGGAATAAATAATTTGGGAGATTTGACTTATAACTAATTTTTGATAAAGAGGATTATTGTGAGGGTGAAGAATTTTACTACTATAGGGTAGTGTAGTCTATGGAAGAAGAATTGTTTTGGATGATGTCAGAAGGTGGAGGAGGGACAGTGAAATATCCCCCAGACTGAGAAAGCACTTTGGAACCATAACTTGAAGCAAACTACTCCATACCCATTACACAGTTACCCATACTCCATACCATTACACAGTTATATTCAGGGTAACTTACTAACAACCACCAGGTGCTACACATCTATTCTCTACAAAGTCCAGACCTTAATTCACAGCTCTTATAGAGCAAGGAGATGTGCAGAGGTCATTGTGGTAAGGTCAAAGGGTTTAACATTTAACAAATCTCATGGTACCATCTGTGCACCAGAGTGGAGGGAGAGGAAGAAACTACGTTATCTCTACTAGTCATCGAAACAACTTTAGGGGGTACTGGAACAAACCTTCCTGCATGGTCAGGGCATACATTAATCTCCAAAGGGCCTGGAACATGTAACCCTGAGGGAGGTCATTGCACAGACATGAACAAGATGGAGGACCAAAAATGGAGTCACTATTGTCAACACTCCTACAGATGATCAGACTTAATGACAATGATTAATACATTAACTGTTTAAAAATAGCTATTTTATAATAAAAATCATTGTTATCTACTTGTTTGGGAGGTGAAATGTACAATGGTCAGTAGGTTGGAAGACATAATTTGGCAAAACACATGGTAACTCCATAAAGTTCAAACTCCAATTGTTTTAGGAACAATACTAAATTGGATTCACAACATCTGAGGAACAGGGGACCTCAGATTTGTAAATGTAGGAACTAGATTTTTTTTTTCCTTTCCCAAGGATGATTTGCCGCAGGAAAGCTCTTTCTAAATGGATAGGAATGTTTGTGTCTGTATATATGTGCACTGTCACTGTGGGTAAGCCATGTGGGTAGCCAGTATAAAAATCAAAGTTTTACCTTGTCAATATAGACAAAAAACAAAGGGATTTAGCTGATATTAAAAAGTATCTCCGAGCTAATATCGAGTACTCCTTCCCACTATTGCAGCCCCTGACCTGCATTCTTGACACATTATTTGCTCTTCATGAAACAAAGAAAACCAGTTTGTTTACTTAAATAACTATAGTTAGGGGCGCCTGGGTGGTTCAGTCGGTTAAGCCTCTGACTCCTGGTTTTGGCTCAGGTCATGATCTCAGGGTCATGGAATCAAGCCCCACCTGGGGCTCCACACTGACGCGGGGGTGGGGGGGTGGGCGTGGAGGTCTGCTTGAGGTTCTCTCCCTCTCCCTCTGCCCCTCCCCCTCCTCATGCTCGCATGCTCTCTCTCTCTCTAAAATAAATAAATAAAATATTTTAAATGAATAAATAACTATACTTATATGTTTGCAAAGAAAGTTTATATTTAAAGCTATATTTTTAAATTAATAGCCATCTCCATTTTTAAAAAAAGACATTTTGTTAAGGGCTTACCCAAGCATCTAATATCTGTGTGTGATTTTTAATCATCTGTTCATCTTTACCCATAAGAGAACATTCTCAGTCTAAGGAAGCTTGGCACCAATTATCAGAAAACATCAATCAGTTATTTCCTGGATGAACAATTCATACAATGAAGAGCAATTGGCCAATCATTGCATGCTTGAGATGGGTGATTATTCCAAGAAAAAATATTCTGTAGTCCCTACCCCCTCAAAAAATTGTCTAGACTAATATTACAGGAGACAAGAAAGCTAGACAAAAGAAATCAATGTTTTGCCAAGATGTGGCTGAATGTAACAAAAGGCAACAAATGAGCAAGATTGAGAGCATAAAATATATTCAATCCAGTTAGAATTGATTTATCTTCAAAATAGAATAGCTAAAAGATAGATGTACCACCCTTGTTATTCCTCCAGCACTTAGGCAAGCCTATATAACTCAGGATGTTCAATTCACCAATACAAATGGAAAAAATTTGCTATTTTGTAATGAAAGATTTGTGGCTATGATCAGTACTATTAGAAAGGAAAAAGTATAAACTGGTTTACCGTGTGTGTGTGTGTGTGTGTGTGTGTGTGTGTGTGTGTGTGTGTTTACATCAGGCTATTGGCCCCAGATCTCTATGTGGGATCCCTGGCTCTGGCATGTGTCTTGAGGTCTCCTGTTGCCCTTTCACTCTAACATCTAGACCAGAGTTTCCCAAACTTAGTGTCCCATGGAACACTATTTAGCAAGAAAAACATAAATAATAATGTTCTGTGCTCAAATAAGATTGGGAAACTATTAAATAAAGGTAGGGAGTCTTCCTTAAGATTTTCCAAAAGCAGTAAGATACTATTGTAAGTATTTACAACTAATATATTATGCTGTCTTTCATTTTAGACACATTCAATTCTGGAATTCTCATTAATATCTATGTAAAGCATTCCTTGGAACACAGTTGGGAACTTTTGACATAAACTCTGGGCTTTTAGGGCCTTTTACCCAAATCTTACTCCCTATCTTAGCCCTTGAGATTGTGCCACTCAGGAGGCAAGAGGCATAGCATAACCAAACTCAGTTGCCCACCTGAAGGCTTTTCAGACCCACCAGTAAGAGGCAGTCCCTGACCTATGTTACTATATGAAACATGGTAGACAACCCTTCATTAATGGAGTCAAGAGACCATGATTTCCAACCAAAAAAATGGGGGGATCCTCCTATTGAATCACTACCCCACAAGTGTTGTGATCCTTGACCTTGACACATAGCACAAGCACCCCCTCAATCCTCTGTTCCTCTGCCAGAAGAGTCTGGTGGGATAGGAAGATTTTCATGTCTTCTGTTGGTCCTTAGACCATTACTACAAACGTACTCATTCATAGATACCGGATTGCCGCTATCTGTATGGTACTATTCTAACCACAGAACAGTGTAAACTTTGCAAGAGAGCTTCTAATGATACTTACTTAATTAATATCTCCTTTTTAAAAGATGCCCTTAAACTAAGGCATGGGGAGGAGTTCTGTGAAAAAATCAGTATGGTCTAGCTAAAATACAGAAGAATGTCCCACTGACATCAGGAATCATCTAATGCCTCACAAAGAGTGCCTGCTGGCTTGCAATGTTCCAACTTCCTCTAGATTGGCAGAAAAAATAATTATTGTGACTCTGCTGTGCCAGATGTGCATGGGAGCAAGGATCCTGGTCACACAGGACTTCATTTTCAATAAAATCCCCTGAGGAGATAAAAGAGGGCAGCAACTGAACACTAAATTTTATTCTTTATTCAGTTTGGCGGGTCACAAGAAATGCTTCTTTCTGTATTATTTTTTCTCATAAAATAGTAAGACTGATAATGTCAAGCAGATTGGAAGAGTAGAAAGTACACTCATCATAGAATCAAAAAGACCAGGGATTGGATACTAGGTCTGTCACTTCCTAGCTAATTATTACCTTGAATAAGTTTATCACTCTTTCTCAGCTCCAGTTTGCTTGTCTATAACATGAGGATAAAAATATCTAATTCAAATAATCAATATGTAAATATCATCATGTAATGTTTCTAGCTCACAATAGATGTTCCATAAATTAGGTATCTCTAGGCTAAAATGAAAACAAAACAAATAAGCAAATACCAAAAGCAAAATAGCACTAACAAGAACCATCAATCTTGTGTCTAGGATGGTTGTTAATCCACAGTAAAATTCTTTTGTCTAATTTGATCATAGGTCATATCTGACAAAGTGTAGCATCTTTATGGTTTGAAATGCGCTATGTCTCTGAGAGTCAGATCTAACACTGACAAGAGGAGGACTAATGGCTCCAGTTGGTGGACAGGAGCCTCATTCAGTCTACCTATAGGGAGTTTTTTGTAAGACAAAAAAATTAACATCTGAGAACTAAGGTTTGAGTTTATTTTAGGGTTTATTTTAAAGCCAGTCTTGAAAACAAAGCCCTGTACTATTTGGCAAATAAACTGATGGATGATATTGTAAAATATGATTAAAATCAAACATGCAGTAGCTAGTTTAAATGCTAGTATTAATTGTTCTTTGAACACTTCCACTTACAATTTTAGATGTCCTAGACTTGTTCTAGCCTAGACTGCACTTTGGGGTGGCCCAGAAGTTATTAACCTGGTATACCCAACCCTCAACTTCTCTGAAACATAGTAGTGGAGACCTGCATATCAAAGATGAAAAACAACCAAGCTGCTCTAAGGCAGAAATATTTCCCTGGGGGTACTTTAAGAGAATCAGAATGTGGGTTGGGGGGTAACCCATATCAAATAAGTATTTGTTAGGAAACATATTAGCCAGGAAGTATAACATCAGTAAGTGCCAGGGTACTCTGGTATACAAGTCGGGGTTTGAGTAGAAAAATAGAACCACTGTAAGTGTCACCGGAATCAGGAAATTAATAGAGGAACTAAGGTTTACACACATGTGGAAGGCGCTAGAAAAGTGAAGGGCTGGCAGGCTGGAGGATTGGGAAACAGTCCATGATTGCTTCAGCCTGAGGTATTGGAGTGGGTGGAAAAGTTGGAGTCTGAGAAACCACTGATTCTGGCCACCAGGACCCAGAAGAGGGCAGCCACAAAGACATCTATAAAAAGTCACCATGCCTTGTTGCCATGCTTTCTGAGAATATGGTTTCCTCCTCACCTTTGCCTTCCAGGTCTCACAGTTCCTCTCATGAGCAGCCTCTGAAGCCAGAACCATGCAGGCAGGGGATCTGGGGAAATGTAGTTCCCAGCCTTGCAAGGGAGTGGTGGTGGCCCTGAGTTGGTAAGAGACACCCTGGTTACATTTTGTGCTGAGATGTCCTGGCTCTCCCTAGGGACTGCTGCACAGAATGTTTGGAAAGATGTCTGTCCCTCAGTATCACTTTTAGCATTCTTCATATAAGAAATTCTTATGAGAGGGCGCCTGGGTGGCTCAGTTGGTTAAACAACTGCCTTCGGCTCAGGTCATGATCCTGGAGTCCCGGGATCAAGTCCCGCATCGGGCTCCCTGCTCAGCAGGGAGTCTGCTTCTCCCTCTGACCTTCTTCCCTCTCATGCTCTCTCTCTACCATTCTCTCTCTTGCTCAATAAATAAATAAAAATCTTCAAAAATAAAAAAAACAAAACAAGAAATTCTTATGAGAACTATGATAAAAAAAAGAAGCAGCAAAATGATTTAGTCAAAGCACTAAATCAAGAAAAAAGAGAAGTCAAGCATGTATTGAGTACCTTTTGTGTGACAGGCATTAGGTGATGTACAGCTTTTATTTCATCTACTCTCACAACATAGATTGTTGCTTTATTTTTTCACTTTGCAGATAAAGCAACTTCATTTTAAAGGTGAAATAAATGTCTCCTGAATCATTTAACTGGTAGATGATGAAGTAGATGGAAAAACCTAGGTTGGGTCTAAACAGTGCTATTTCTACCACACCATAACACAGCCTATGGAGGGGATAAAAATTTTGACGTTGCTTTTAGCAAAACATAACTATTTTTATATTAATTAATAAAAGCCTACACTGGCGTTTATTTAACCCTCGGTGTGTATTCTGTGGCCTACCTGCATCAGAATAACTAGGAGAATTTGCATTTAAACTAGTTCTCTAAGTGATTCTTCTTTACTCCATGGGTTAAGAATCACTGATTTAGATATTTCCTCAGTTATCAGGGTGAGTACTGAATCAGGAGAAAGAGCCAGTTTTACTGCAACTAGGATATATTAACTAGCAGGACATATTAAAATACAGAATTATGCAAAGTTTCTGTAAAATACAGAATTAGAGGCAGTTCAAATTCCTACCCTTTTTGTCAATATTGTTGCCTTACATAATAGTCTTCCTGGAATTAAATAACATGTTATATGATTATTTCCAAATAGAAAGGAATCTGGAACAAAAAAGCACAAATGTTTACTTCTTTCCGGGAAAAATCAGTACAGTTATCTAAGGGCATAACATTTTCAAATATATATTAAAGTTGTCCACGATTATTTTCATGGCCAGCTAATTGTCACATGTTTACTAAACAGCCACATCCTGCAGTCAAGTAGCAAGGCTCTTGAATCCATTTTGTTTTCCTACACAAGAACCTAGTACATTCAGCCCTCCGGTGACCCAGCAGACATTACCGTACTTCATAGTACTTACACTCACTCAGGAGCTTTTAGTAACCCTGTGTCTCCAGTTCCATTTCTCAGTAGAATATAATGACCTTAATTGGAGAGATATCTCTTTTTGATGGAGAGATCTTTTCTGGATTGGAGCTTATGTTCTAAATGCATGCAAGTACACAAGGTTATATTAGGAGAATAACCATCAAATTTCAAATGCATCACCTAGAGGATTCAACCAAAGAGGAATTCCTCCTCATGCTGTTTTCTGTGCAGCAAAGCAATTGTGCTACTGATTTTCTTATTTGGTAACTGATACATATATGTATGTGTGTATATATATATACATATATATATATATTTTTTTTTAAGATTCCACCTATTTATTTGACAGCGAGAGAGGGAACAGAAGCAGGGGGAGTGAGAGAGGAAGAAGCAGGCTTCCCGCTGAGCAGGGAGCCCGACGTGGGGCTCGATCCCGGTACTCCAGGATCATGACCTGGGCTGAAGGCAGACGCTTAACGACTGAGCCACCCATAAAAACCAGTCCTTAGGCCCAGGATGTCTACACAAAATGAAACATAAAATATTCAGACAGAATAACCTAAGAAGAACATTAGTTAAGCTTAACCTGACTAAGCAGTATAATTGAGAAACATAATGAAAATTATTTCAAGGCTTCATGAAGAATATATAGACTAAAAGAAATTCTTATAGTTACAGATATTTCAAGTAGGAAAAAAAATGGTTCATCAAAGTTCCATGCCTGGCTCATCTGCTCCCATTTGCCTCACTCATTCCTGTAGGATGGGTTTGTTTCTACCACCTAGGAACCATGAAAAACCAGAACTGTGTTCCAGAACTACCTTACTATTAAAGTCTCCTTGGTGGTGATTTACTTTATGCTCACTGTGACCCTGTTTCTTCAGTTCCTACAGGATCTGTCTTTTTGTCTGTTGCTTTTTTGTCTTTTGGTTTTCTGTACCCATCTCATCGGCCTTTTGATATTCCTGATCTCTCTTGTCACTTTTTTTCTTTTTTGGGCGGGTGTTGCAGCAGAGGCAGAGGGAGAGAGAGCATCCCAAGCCAACTTCACATTGAGCAGAGCCCAAAGCGGGGCTTGATCTCACAACCCTGAGATCACTATCTGAGCCAAAATCAAGAGTCAGACACTTAACCCACTGAGCCACCCAGGTACCCCTTTCTTGTCACTCTTATACATGCTTCAGACTCAAGACACCTGACAATCTGTTCTACCTGGGGTTTTTGTGCTTTCTCTAGCCCACTCGATTCCCTTACCTATTGTGGTCATGTGGAAGTTTATACCTGATGCTAATAGACATTAATTAGACTATTAGACAATTCATTGACTGAAGAATCAACTATTGAGAAAGATTAGTTAGCCAGTCTTACCCCAAACCTCTATTTCCTCATGTTTAATGTAGGGCTTTTCCTATCTTTCTCCTAAGGTAGCTTTAAGAATTAAATGAGATTACTCAGGAAAAGCACCCGGGGCCTATACATGTGCAGCACCTCTCCCTTCCTAAGAACTTAAGCACTGACGCTAATATATTTTTTTCATTTTATTACTTCTATATTGCTTTGACATTTAGGTAAATTTAAGAAATTTTTCTGTTTCATGGAGTATTTCATCTGCTCTTCTTAAAATAAATACAACATTAAAGAAATTTTTTAAATCTCCAGGGAAAGAATTTTATGCTCTCTTCCCTTGAAAGACTCACTGCCTAGCACCAGGCTGGGCATGATAGTAGGTGTACAATAAATAATTACTGAAGTGAATTAAAGTGAATGGGGAGCTGGAAGGGTTTTGATGGCAGTTGCCAGGCTGCCTGTTATGTGTTATTCCTGACAGAATGTCTTCCATGAATTAATGATTCAGAACGCCAGGTGGTCAGCCACAAGCTTCCTAAAAAGGCAAAGGAGCAGGAGGAGAGGAGGATTTTCGCATGAAAGCTTTAAGTCTCACCACAGTGAATTCAACACTCTCCTTTCTCGCTTCCAAAACCAGGCAGCTGGTGTCACAGCTTCACTCCCACTGTTCGGAGCCGGGGCAGTGAAGTCTGGGTTGCGAGGCACGATGTGACTGGACTCCATCTCACTCCCACACCGCTTCCAGGTTCTGATGATGCCAAAGATTCAGTCGCACTTAGATTAACCTTGATAAGTGAAATACTTGGACGTCTCCAGTTCTTAAAAAATCAAAGTGAATGAAAAACTATTGAAGATTTTAAAACTCCCTAAGAAGCAAACTTGGCAAGAATACAGCAACTTGGAGGAAAAAATTGTACTGGTGTCAAGACTCTTCTCTATTTTATAGTCATACCCTTTTAGAATCCTGAGGTTCCTATAAGGGCAAAGAGACCAGTTTGGCTTAAGAACTTTGGAATACTTTGAGTTCATGCCTGCCCAGGTAATAAGAACAAAGTCCTAGTTCTCTCAAGCCTAGCTCCAAAGGATACATATTTTGACCAAGGTTTATTTAAACATGCCCATGTACACACACACACATTAAATATTTCATTGAAATATTGAATAATATTCTTCTATGTAAGCATCCCCCCTGTCATTATCATAGTGACCCATGGCCCAAGAAAATGAGCTTAAAGAGACTGCCAGTGCAACATTTATCCCCTATTTAAATAATTTGACTTTGCAGATCTCATCTTAGCTTTTGGAGAGCTCTTGGTGTCTTAGGATGTATAGCATCTGTCCATGAACAGAAACATATTTTCAGATTGATTGCACTCTGCCTGACACCCCAGCTTACATTTTCTATGTCTAGCGGAAGTAAGTCAGACACAGATATGATCACACATATCCTACACATTCACTTGATATAGGGAGAAGGTAAGATGCTATCATGTCAAGAAATCAGACAACATAATGCAGATTATCACTAGTTGGTCCTGTTTAATTAAGAAATTATAGGAGAGAAGGGGGGCGGAGCAAGATGGCGGAGGAATAGGAGACATGGATTTCGTCTGGTCTCAGGAATTCAGCTGAATAGGGATCAAAGCATTCTGAACACCTACGAACTCAACAGGAGATCGAAGAAGAGAGTAGCAACAACTCTCTGAACAGAGCAGCGACCACTTACTGGAAGGTAGGACGTGCGGAGAAGTGAATCCGAGGCGATATTCGGGAGGATAGACGGCGGGGGAGGGGGCCTCCGTCGGCCGCTTCTGGCAAGTGCTAGAGCCGCGGAGCACAAAATCGGAACTTTTAGAAATCGGCTCCGCTGAGAGACTTCACTCCAGTGGCTAAGATGGGGGTGGAACCCCCGCGGGACAGTGTGGTCTCAGGACCCTCAGGGTCACAGAAAGACCAGGGGTGCCTGAGTGCGGCAGAACTCCCAGGTATCGGAGCGGGGAAGCCGGCTGCAGAGACGGAGCCGAGGCGCGAGCTCTCCGCTCGGGGTTGCCATAAACTGTGATCCGCGGCCCAGTCGGGCCACTGCTCCTCCAGCAGGGACCTAACAAGCGGCAGATACGGGGAGACTCCCCTTCCTCCCTGGGGAGGAGCGGCGCCGGAGCGCACCGTAGGAATCTGCTGGGTTTGGAGACTCCACACGGGGTCGGGTGCCAGAGATAGAAACGCTCGATCATAGGCGGGGTGAGCACGGAGTGCGGCCGGAGACCGGGGAGACGGGAGTGACTGCTTTTCTCTGGGGGCGCACTGAGGAGCGGGGCCCCAAGTTCTTGGCTCCTCCAGGTGGAGATTGGGAGGCCACCATTTTCACCCTGGTCCTCCAAAGCTGTACTGAGAGCTTGCAGGGAACAAAAGCTCCGCCTCCAACAAAGACATTTGGGAACCACGGCAACAGGCCCCTCCCCCAGAAGATCAGCACGAACAGCCAGCAAGCCAAGACCAAGATTACTGATCAAGGAGAATGGGAGAACTCCAGCGCTAGGGGAATACTGCGCATAGAATTCATGGCTTTTTTACCATGATTCATTAGTTTTCCAAAGTTAATTTTTTTAACTTTTTTTCTTTGAATTTTTCCTTTTCCCTTTTTCAACCAACATCTTATCAATCCCTTTTTTTAAAAAACATTTTTATTTTTCATTTTTAGAGTCATATTTTATCTCTTCATAGTAGTTACCCTTATTTTTGGCATATATATATAAGTTGTTTTCTCTTTAAAATTTTGAGATACAGTTTCTTCTAACAGATCAAAATACACCCTAAATCACTAGTGTATGCCTTTGTTCTAGTCTCCTGCCTGATCACATTCTCTCCCTTTTTTCTTTTTCTTAAATCTTCTTTCTTTTTTCAAACAACTTCTTATCTTATCAATTCCTTTTATAAAATCTTTTATAATTTTCATCTTTACAGTCATCTTCCATCCCTTCATTGTATCAACCCTTATTTTGTACATATATAAGTCTTTCTTCCTTTAAAATTTTAGGAGGCACTTTTATCTAACAGACCAAAATACACCCAAAATCTAGTGTGTGCCACTGATCTATGCACTAGCCTGATCATATTTGATTATATTCTGTTTTTTTTTTTTGTATTGCTCTGTTTTTGTTTTTTTTTTTTTTTTTTTTTTTTTTTTTTTTTCTTTCGTTTTTCTTTCTTTCCCTTTCTTTTCCCCTGGTTTCAGGTCTTTTCTGATTTGTATAGAGTATATTTGCTGGGGATATTGTTAACCTGTTGGCATTTTATTCTCTCATTCATCTATTCTCCTCTGGACAAAATGACAAGATGAAAAAAATCACCTCAGCAAAAAGAACAAGAGGTAGTACCGTCAGCCAGGGACCTACTCAATACGGACATTAGTACGATGTCGGACCTAGAGTTCAGAATCATGACTTTAAAGATACTAGCTGACTTGAAAAAAGTGTGGAAGTTATTAGAGAAACCCTTTCTGGAGAAATAAAAGAACTAAAATCTAACCAAGTCAAAATCAAAAAGGCTATTCATGAGGTGCAATCAAAAATGGGGGCACTAGGATAAATGAGGCAGAAGAGAGAATCAGCGATACAGAAGACCAAATGTTGGAAAATAAAGAGGCTGAGAAAAAGAGAGAGAAACAACTACAGGATCACGAGGGCAGAATTCGAGAGATAAGCGATACGATAAGAGGAAACAACCTTAGAATAATTGGGATCCCAGAAGAAGAAGAAAGAGAGAGAGGGGCAGAAGGTATATTGGAGCAAATTATAGCAGAGAACTGCCCTAATGTGAGGAAGGAAACAGGCATCAAAATCCAGGAGGCACAGAGAACCCCTCTCAAAATCAATAAAAATAGGTCAACACCCTGACATCTAATAGGAAAACTTACGAGTCTCAGAGACAAAGAGAAAATCCTGAAAGCAGCTCGGGAGAAGAGATATGTAACCTACAATGGTAGAAATATTAGACTGGCAACAGACCTACCCACAGAGACCTGACAGGCCAGAAAGGACTGGCATGATATCTTCAGAGCACTAACGAGAAAAATATGCAGCCAAGAATACTATATCCAGCTAGACTGTCATGGAAAATTGAAGGAGAGATAAAAAGCTTCCAGGACAAACAAAAACGAAAGGAATTTGCAAACACGAAACCAGCCCTCCAAGAAATCTTGAAAGGGGTTCTCTAAGCAAAGAGAGAGCCTAAAAGCAGCATAGATCAGAAAGGAACACAGACAATATACAGTCACAGTCACCTTACAGGCAATACAATGGCACTAAATTCATACCTTTCAATAGTTACCCTGAATGTAAATGGGCTAAATGCCCCAATCAAAAGACACAGGCTATCAGATTGGATTAAAAAACAAGACCCATCGATATGCTGTCTGCAAGAGACTCATTTTAGACCCAAAGACACCCGCAGATTGAAAGTGAGGGGGTGGAAAACCATTTACCATGCTAATGGACACCAAAAGAAAGCGGGGGTGGCAATCCTTCTATCAGACAAATTAGATTTTAAAACAAAGACTGTAATAAGAGGTGAGGAAGGACACTATATCCTACTTAAAGGGTCTATCCAACAAGAAGATCTAACAATTGTAAATATCTATGCCCCTAACATGCGAGCAGCCAATTATATAAGGCAATTAATAACAAAAGCGAAGAAACACATTGACAACAGTAAAAAATAGTGGGGAACTTTAACACCCCCCTGACTGAAATGGACAGATCATCTAAGCAAAAGATCAACAAGGAAATAAAGACTTTAAATGACACAGTGGACCAAATGGACTTCACAGACATATTCAGAACATTCCATCCCAAAGCAACGGAATACACATTCTTCTCTAGTGCCCATGGAACATTCTCCAGAATTGATCACATCCTAGGTCGCAAATCAGGTCTCAACTGGTACCAAAGATTGGGATCATTCCCTGCCTATTTTCAGACCACCATGCTTTGAAACTAGAACTCAATCACAAGAGGAAAGTCGGAAAGAACTCAAATACATGGAGGCAAAGAGCATCCTACTAAAGAATGAATGGGTCCACCAGGAAATTAAAGAAGAATTAAAAAAATTCATGGAAACCAATGAAAATGAAAACACAACTGTTCAAAATCTTTGGGATACAGCAAAGGCAGTCCTGAGAGGAAAGTATATAGCAATACAAGCCTTTCTCAAGAAACAAGAAAGGTCTCAAATACACAACCTAACCCTACACCTAAAGGAGCTGGAGAAAGAACAGCAAATAAAGCCTAAAGCCAGCGGGAGAAGAGAAGATCAGAGCAGAAATCAATGAAATAGAAACCAAAGAACAGTAGAACAGATCAACGAAACTAGGAGCTGGTTCTTTGAAAGAATTAACAAGATTGGTAAACCCCTGGCCAGACTTATCCAAAAGAAAAGAGAAATGACCCAAATCAACAAAATCATGAATGAAAGAGGAGAGATCACAACCAACACCAAAGACATACAAACAATTATAAGAACATATTATGAGCAACTCTATGCCAGCAAATTAGATAACCTGGAAGAAATGGGTGCATTCCTAGAGATGTATCAACTACCAAAATTGAACCAGGAATAAATAGAAAACCTGAACAGACCTATAACCACTAAGGAAATTGAAGCAGTCAACAAAAGTCTCCCAACAAACAAAAGCCCAGGGCCAGATGGCTTCCCAGCGGAATTCTATCAGACATTTAAAGAAGAATTAATACCTATTCTCCTGAAACTGTTCCAAAAAATAGAAATGGAAGGAAAACTTCCAAACTCATTTTATGAGGCCACCATTACCTTGATCCCAAAACCAGACAAAGAACCCATCAAAAAGGAGAATTACAGACCAATATCCTTGATGAACATGGATGCAAAAATGCTCACCAAAATACTAGCCAATAGGGTCCAACAGTACTTTAAAAGGATTATTCACCACGACCAAGTGGGATTTATCCCTGGGCTGCAAGGTTGGTTCAACATCCGCAAATCAATCAACGTGATACAATACATTAACAAAAGA
>NW_027397067.1:53754803-53775324 GCF_003265705.2 Callorhinus ursinus
CTTACACCACACACAAAAATAGACTCCAAATGGTTGAAAGACCTAAACGTGAGACAGGAGTCCATCAAAATCCTAAAGGAGAACACAGGCAGCAACCTCTTCGACCTCAGCCGCAGCAACTTCTTCCTAGAAACATCGCCAAAGGCAAGGGAAGCAAGGGCAAAAATGAACTATTGGGATTTCATCAAGATAAAAAGCTTTTGCACAGCGAAAGAAACAGTCCACAAAACCGAAAGACAACCGACAGAATGGGAGAAAATATTTGCAAATGACATATCAGATAAAGGGCTAGTATCCAAAATCTATAAAGAACTTATCAAACTCAACACCCAAAGAACAAATAATCCAATCAAGAAATGGGCAGAAGACATGAACAGACATTTTTCCAAAGAAGACATCCAAATGGCCAACAGACACATGAAAAAGTGCTCCACATCGCTCGGCATCAGGGAAATCCAAATCAAAACCTCAATGAGATACCACCTCACACCAGTCAGAATGGCTAAAATTAACAAGTCAGGAAATGACAGATGTTGGCGGGGATGCGAAGAAAGGGGAACCCTCCTACTCTGTTGGTGGGAATGCAAGCTGGTGTAACCCCTCTGGAAAACCGTACAGGGGTTCCTCAAAAAGTTGAAATTAGAGCTACCATACGATCCAGCAATTGCACTACTGGGTATTTACCACAAAGATACAAATTTGGGGATCCAAAGGGGTATGTGCACCCCAATGTTTATAGCAGCTATGTCCACAACAGTCAAACTGTGGAAAGAGCCAAGATGTCCATCGACAGATGAATGGCTAAAGAAGAGGTGGTATATATACACAATGGAATATTATGCAGCCATCAAAAGGAATGAGATCTTGCCATTTGCAATGACGTGGATGGAACTGGAGGGTGTTATGCTGAGTGAAATAAGTCAATCAGAGAAAGACATATATCCTATGACCTCACTGATATGAGGAATTCTTAATCCAGGAAACAAACTGAGTGTTGCTGGAGTGGTGGGGGGTGGGAGGGATGGGGTGGTTGGGTGATAGACATTAGGCAGGGTATGTGCTATGGTGAGTGCTGTGAATTGCGCAAGACTGTTGAATCATAGATCTGTACTTCTGAAACAAATAATGCAACATATGTTTAAAAAGAAAAGGAAGAAGATAGCAGGAGGGGAAGAATGAAGGGGAGTACGTCGGAGGGGGAGACGAACCATGAGAGACGATGGACTCTGAAAAACAAACTGAGGGTTCTAGAGGGGAGGAGGGAGGGGGGATGGGTTAACTTGGTGATGGGTATTAAAGAGGGCACATTCTGCGTGGAGCACTGGGTATTATGCACAAACAATGAATAATGGAACACTACATCAAAAACTAATGATGTAATGTATGGTGATTAACATAACAATAAAAAAATTTTTAAAAAAGAAAGTATAGGACGGAGAAAAATGCACTGACATATTTGAACCCAGACCCCCACATCTAAGTGGACAATCCAAATAGGTCCCCAATTCTAATCACCCATTTAGTGGGCATTACTCCTGCAGTTACATCACAACTTCTGCAAGTTCCTCTGAGAACTCTGTTCTGTACTGATACTGCGGCGGCATAGTTTGGGGAATGATCTTAATATGAATGTAAGGGAATAAGGTGGCTCCGGTCTAAAACTTTGGTGCTTGTATTTCTTGAGTAGTATTGTTACTGCAAGTCTGTTTGAAATACTGATACTTAATTTTAATTTAAAAGTGAGGACACCAGGGCACCTGGGTGGCTCAGTTGGTTAGGCAACTGCCTTCCACTCAGGTCATGATCCTGGAGTCCCGGGATCGAGTCCTTCATTGGGCTCCCTGCTCAGCTGGGAGTCTGCTTCTCCCTCTGACCCTTCCCCCTCTCATGTTCTCTCTCTCTGTCTCATTATCTCAAATAAATAAATAAAATCTTTAAAACAAAAACAAAAACAACAAAAAATAAAAGTGAGGACACCAGGTAACAGCAAGGTACGGTCAAGTTAGTCTTTCTGAGCAGAGACCTCTGTTGGTGAGGATGGAGAGCCAGCAGAACTCTCAGACTTCGACAGTAGAAATACAAGGTGGGATAGCCACTGAGGAAAACAGCTTTGTATATTTTTATGCAACTAAATATACCCTTGCCACACAATGAGAAATTACACTACTATGTATTTATGCAGGAGAAATAAAAACATACTGTATTTAGATACAAATACTTATAGTCCAATGATCATAGCAACATAATTCATAACAAAAAACTGGAAACATGGATGAGTGAATGAACCAAAATGTTTATAATTGGGTGGTGAAAATATGAATGGCTTTTGTTTCTTTTTGAAATTCTTCATATTAAATTTTCTACAGAAAACTTGTATTACTATTCTGCTAAGGAAAGAATAGATGCTTTAGATGGCCCAGCGATTACTAATGTGGAGATGGCTAAGACTTCCCAGACTATTCCAAGACTTTAGGCTGTGCTGAGTCTAGGAACAGGCTCAAAATTCAAGGTCTTGAAAAGGGGCAGGCTCTGGTGCAGAGTGCTGTGTCAGCTGCCAGTGCCAACATGGATGATGAGGCTGAGATGGGAGAGTCCAAGGGGTGAGGGGTACTGGGGTTTTAGCGGAAAACCTAAGGCAAAACCAGGGCAGGCCATCCAACTGAGTCATCTTCCCACAGGGACTGGGCAGATAAACTACCTCTAGTTATCAAGCAACCAGACAGATTCCTAGAAATCTGTAGAAAGGAATGTGAGATGAAGGTACCAGTAAGTGGGAGAAGAAACCTAGAACACATTTCTGAAGCAAAGAAAAGATCACAGCAATTCCCTTTTGGGGGGAATTTACGCCTTCAGCATGGGTGGAGAGGAAACTGCAAAACCAGGAGGATTATTTTATGGCTAAAAGACCACTGGAGTGGGGCGCCTGGGTGGTTCAGTCAGTTAAGCAGCTCAGTTTGGCTCAGGTCCTGATCTCAGGATCCTGGGATCGAGCCCTGCCCAGTCAGGTTCCCAGCTCAGCGGGGAGTCTGCTTCTCCCTCTGCCCCTCCCCCTCCGCCTGCTCATGCTGTTTCTCTCTTTCTCTCAAATAAATAAATAAAATCTTTAAAAAATAAAAAACTATATATATATGTGTGTGTATATATATATATATATATATATAAATGACCGCTGGAGTAGTTGCCATGAGACCAGTATTTAGGCAACCTGCTTTTTGTGTGACCTCAAGAGAAACATTTATCTTCTGGGGCTTGGTTTCCTCCTTTGGAAAATTAAAGATTAGCTTAGCTGATCTCATTAGTTTTTTATTTTCTTTTCTTCTCTCTTTTTTTTTTTTTCCTTTTCAATTAAGACATTCTGTGTTCTCTCATTCAGGGCTGAATGCCTAAGATGTTCAATGAAATAAATTTGTTTTGAAGAGATACAGGAGGTGGGCGCCTGAGTAGCACAGTCCATTAAGCATCAGACTCTTGGTTTTGGCTGGGGCCCTGGTCTTAGGGTCGTGAGATCAAGCCCTGTATTGGGCTCTGCACTCAGCAGAGTCTGCTTAAGACTCCCTCTCCCTCTGCCCCTCCCCTCCCCCTGTGTACACACTCTCTCTCTCTAAAAAATAAATAAAATCTTTTTAAAAAAAGAGATACAGGAGGGAAGTGGTTCACCTGTCTTTTTCTTTTCTTTCTTTTCTTTTTTTTTTCTTTTCTTTTCTTTTCCTTTCCTTTTCCTTTCTTTTCCTTTTCTTCCTTCCTTCCTTCCTTCCTTCCTTCCTTCCTTCCTTCCTTCCTTCCTTCCTTCCTTCCTTCCTTCCTTTCTTTCTTTCTTTCTTTCTTTCTTTCTTTCTTTCTTTCTTTCTTTTCCTTCCTTCCTTCCTTCCTTCCTTCCTTCCTTCCTTCCTTCCTTCCTTCCTTCCTTCCTTCCTTCCTTCTTTCTCTTTCCAAGTAGGCTCCACACCCAACATGGAGCTTGAATGCACAACCCTGAGATCAAGAGTCACATGCTCTCCTGACTGAGCCAGCCAGGCACCCCTCCCTCACCTGTATTTATTTCTGCAGCGGAGTGGATTTTCTGACTTTCAGATGACACCTTGACACATGCTTGATAGTTTCCAAGTAAACTTGCTTCATATGTGATGAAACATACTAAATTTAAATTGATTCTAGTTAATCTAAAAGCCATAGGCATCTGACACATTCCCACTCATTGAAGATAGTAGAAGGCTTTCACTTACTGCTAACGCTTGGTGCTAGAAATACTTGAAAGTCAAACACAAGTCATTTCTTTCATGACTCATTTCTAACTACTCAGGAAAACATTCATCTAGTAACTCTGTATCTCAGTGCTATGAAAAAAGGCAAAGTATTGTATAAAATATTGAAATTCCCTCTATAGAACATTAGAGAAAACCACATCTAAAATAAGATTCTGGACATATTCTACATTTGCTTTTTATTCCCAGAGTCCATTTGTCCGTGAAATAATCCCATTATGGGGCTTCCCTAGCCCTGTCTTCGTTGGAGGCAGCTGGGAGAGGTCAGGTCTTTGGTTCTACCTCAAGACCATCTTGCTGCAAGACTTGCTCTGACATTGCTGACCTAGCAACAGCTGCTCCCACACCTGGCATTTTAAAATCTGCTTTAACCTGGGTTTACACTATTCAAGCCCCGCTCCCTGGAACTTGCCTGACTGATATCCCTGTCCTGGATAGTCTTTTTTTACTCCAATTTTCAGGATCCTTAGGGTCACAAAGAGAAATTAGCGCACAGATTACCTTCACTGCTGATGGTTTTATGGTGGGAATTCTCCATGCGCGGTAGCGGGAACAGCAGTGTTACATCTACCCAGGGCAAGTAAGACTTAGATGTACAACAGACACACAGCTACCAGATCGATAACTAAGCATCGTTCAGAAAAACGACTATTCTGTTTCCACTAAATTTACACTAACAAGAAGAGATGACATGATTGTACCAGTCTTTACCACCGAACTTGAGTCCCAGAGGTAACCGACCTCTCTCGTGTTCAGATATGAAGATACTTCAGATAAGGTACCGAAACCCAGCCAGATCAGTTCAAGCCTGGGTAGCAATATTGGTTTCACTTAACCTACAGGCACAGTCATATCCAGTGAGCCAGAAGGGAAATGGGATCTCTTATTTCAAAAAATGGGGCCATGTAAATGAGCAGGTACTTTGGGGCTTTATGAGCTTACTAACTGATTAGATTGCAGATGAATAGGAAGTACAGTTTGTAAACAAAGGTACTACAAAGCCAGTAAGGATCTCTGCACGCTCTTCCATCTGCTACCAGAGCACATGTAGCAGATGTAGATCCTGAGGGGACATGAAGAGTCTTGCCTGCTGCCTCCATTCTGGTATATTTAGAAAGACTCTCTGTAGGATCAGGTCAGTTATACCTGTTCTGCAGAGAGTTTTCACTAAGGATAAGCAATTGTGAACTTATGCCCATATGTTTTAGAGCATGATTTCCTCTATAGGAAATTGATATAATCCCACTTAAATCTAAACTCTAAGCAAAAAATTACATTTCCCTCTTTGCCCATGAATTACGAAAGCCCCTTAACCAGAGGCATATCTAAGGCTTCCTAAATTCATTCTCTAGAAAAGGAAATGCAAGCTCCACAAAGTTGAGCCTGGGTTCCCATTAAAACCACCAATTCGAATGCTAAATTATCATGTGAGTTTAGGTGGAAGGAGAAATAGTGACAGAAGATGTTTGATGATGTGTGTATCATCTTCCATTTATATATTTTGTGATTATATATTTAAATTTATTTCATATCTTGTGCTGCCTATATACTAAGGTTGGGTTGTTTTTTTTTTTTTTTGTCTTCTTTTGTACTTTTTGTTGGATTTGTTAAGGTTTGTTTTTCCTCCCTTTGCTTTAAAACCATTTGGGAAATTATCCATGTTATTTCTGCTGTTTTCGTGGTGATCCTTTAATTTATAACACATAAACTTCACTTACCCATGTCTTAACTTTGTCTAGTTATATTGTCCTCCTTTATAAAAAGGACCTTAAAGTGCTGTAAATATGATCACCCCTCTCGGTCTTAAAAATGTGTATTATCTTGTTTTATAAAATGAAAAATATTACTTTTTAGGCTATTTAGGTTTACTCGGACCTGACTCTATTTCTTTATTTGTTGTTGCTTTTAGCATCCAACTCTACTCCTGCCTCATTCTTTCTCCCTGTAATATATGCTGTTTAGTATTTCTTTGAGTAAGTGCATGTGAGTAGGAAAATTTCTCATCATTGTATATCTGGAAATATCGTTAGTTTACACACATTCGTGAATAATAGCTCAACATCTTATAGAACTCTACATTAATAATTATTTTGGTTCAGCAATTTAAAAATATCCCACTATCTTCACACTTCTGTGTTGCTGATGAGAAATCTGTTGTGAGGTCTAATCATCATCCTTTATGGATACACTACTGTTTTCCTGTAGTTCCTTTCATTATATCCTCACTAGACTCTATACCATAGTGTATCTACCCATATACAGCTTTATTTTATATCTAGGGAGACAGGAGGTCTGTCTGAATAAAATATAATATTGGGCATTAATTTCCCTTAATTCGCAGGGATTATATCAATGTCCTCAATGTTTTTACTAGGTCTATGTTTAACCTCTTCCATTCATTTCTTTATAGCGCAGGGTCTACACTATAACTGTGGTAATCATTTATAATGTAAATCTTATTATGTCACCTTCCTAGTTAAAATATTAAGGACTTTTCTGTGTCCCTAGAATAAAGACCAGAATCCTGGGGCGCCTGGGTGGCTCAGTCAGTTAAGTGTCTGCCTTCAGCTCAGGTCATGCTCCGGAGGTCCTGGGATCAAGCCCTCATCAGACTCCCTGCTCAGCGGGAAGTCTGCTTCTCCCTCTCCCTCTGGCCCTCCCGTGGCTGGTGCTCTCTCTCACTCTCTCTCTTTTTCAAATAAATAAATAAATAAAATATTTTTTAAAAGACCAGAATCCTAAACAAGGTCTAAAGGGCCTTAATGATCTCTCCAGTCTTATCTTAGATCTTTCTCCTCTTTGCCCTCTGACATTCAGACACATTGACCTCCTTTCAGTTCTTCCTCACTTTTGCCCAGTTAACTTCCAGTCATTCTGGAGATCTCATTTCATTATTACTCCTAAAATGAAGCCTTCTCTGACCCCTTGCAATATATCAGTTCTTTCCAAGACATGCTCTCATAACTGCCTGCACTTTGTTTCAAAGGGTAATAGGACTATAAATATAGGATCATATGATTGTCTATCTTGTCCATTTGAGGCCAGGAACCTCTGTTTTGCTCAATATGGTTATCCTAGCACACAGCATAATTCCTGCCATTTAATGATTATTTTTTAAAAAGCTAATAATAAGGCAATACTTTTAAAACTACCAATATGTTATTTATTTCTCCTACATGCATGGAAGGTATCGATTGCCTATTAACCTAAGAAAATTGCATATTAAGGCTTAGCAGACCTGATATATCATTTCCATCAACCTTTAAGCTCTGCTAAGTTTGCAAATTGTATTATATGGGACTATGTTTCTAATGTAGCTAATCATCACTTATCATCCTACAAACAGGTGAAGATCATCAACATGATATTTTCCTTCCAAAATGCTTCTCAGAGGAGATCACTGATGCCTTTTTCACTTTTTTTATATATAATTTATTGGCGTTTGACTTTGTTTTTGCCAAGTCATATAATTAAAAAATTAATTATACACATGTACAGGAAAGTAAATGGGCTTCAGAAAGAAAAAAAAAAAAAGCCTTACTGCTGGGGATCATAAGCTCAGCTAAGCAGGAAGCTGCCATCTGGAGAAACAATTTTCACACTCTCCCAAGTGAAGTGGCTGCATATCACCAAGAGTGACATAACTCCTTCACTTCTTTCCTAATTAGATGCAATTTTCTTTGAAGGAGGTTTTTATTAAAGATATAATTGTACTGATACAATCCAAGTAAAATGTAGCCTGACAGATGGAAGAAGGATGGAAGGTAGTTTTAATATGACCCTTACAAAATAAAGTGTTACCAGCCAAAGATTTGGTTCAACATTAGTCCTTATTTAAATGCTGATTTTTCCCCCCTTAGTTTACACTTCTATCAAAGTTTAATATGAAATTTCTAGCTCACTTATTCAAAAGAGAAAAGAATCAAAAATCTTCAGTTTTCCGCTGAACAAATGTGAGTGCTTCCCTACCCTGCCAACATCCACCCCCTCAAGGCCGCACACATGGAAAATAAAATCACTTTCCTTGTCTCTTCTCCACCTCCCCCGCCTTCCTTCTTCTTCTGTGAGTATTGCTGATGGCATGACCAACAACTTGGGCTGGCTCTCGTCAAATCAGCACAGCGAATATCCCATAGCAATTATAATAGAGTAACTATGTCAAGTTTGTCCAAGGTAACAACCTCAAGGGCGATATAGAATTGGATATGCCTCTGTGTGTGTGCACATGAGATATATGTGGGGCAATACATATACGACATGTACATCTACACACACATATGTGTACACATATGTGCATACATGTATGTGTGTGCACGTGTGTGCATGTGAGACACATACTGTATCTATACAAATATATATGACATTCGTCTCAAAGTATCTTTTTTAAATTTGTGTCAGGATATTCAGCTGCTATAGCAGAAACTCAGAATGACAGTGCCATGCACATTCTAGAAGTCCAGAGCTAGGCGGTCTGGGGCTCACATGGCAGCTCCACTGTCACGGGGCCCCCCGTATTTCATCTCTCTTTCTGCTCTGGAGACCCTAGTGTGTGTTTCCGCCTGTGGTCCAGCCACCCCATAAGAGCTCCAGACTAGAAGTAGGAGAAAGCAGGAAGGCACAGTGAGCTGCCCACAAGCCCCACCCAATTACTTTCATTTCATTCTCCTGTCTGCAAGCAGGTTGGAAATGAGGTTGGTCAGCAGGACCCTTGCACCAAGGCTCTGGAAGGAAGGAGAGGATGACCGCTGAGCAGGCATTCGCCAGCCTGTCACAATGTGCCTGTATTCAGCTCTTCTCGAGAACCGGGGTAGACATGCATTTAAGGTGCTAGCGGAATTAGTCCTTGAACCAAATTGATTCCATCATTGGTCTAAGAGGCAGCTTTCTAGGGAATGTTGGTCCAGGCCCGTTACATGATTTTTTTCCCCGTGAACCAGGGTACTATTTATTTTATTCAGTAAGCATGGTCTCTGTGTCTAAATACATTCTTTTTGGTTAAACGAATCATATGTTAAATATGTGAGAAAAACTACAAAATTAAATCTCATGAGAGATTCTTTTGAAAAATCCAATTCATATGCTACATTTATTTTTAATATAAATCTTTTTTACTTCATTTTTTTCTTCATTTCAGTAAAAGTAAGGACCATTAGCTCAGCTATACCAAATCAATGGGTAATATCAATTAAATTATTTAAAATTCACTTTCTACAGTTGTAAAATGTGGAGAGCGATACTTAAATTATGGGATTAGTGTGAGGATTTTGAGCTCAGGTATACAACAGGTCCAGCCCAGTAAGTGGCTAATGCCAAAAACTTAGCAAATATCTATTTCACATTTCCCATATATGTCTGAATAAATAAAATAAAATAGGAAAAATATTAATAATATTAAAATACTGACCCACTGTTTAGAATTTATCAAACTGAAAAAAGGGGACTTTCCACATCTTTGCTGTGATAAAAAGCTATTTTCACATTTCTCTTCTTTACACCGATGAATACCTATCTCTATAGATAAATGGAGAGAGCCGTGATAGACCACTACTACGACTAAGATAGTCACTTAGATAACTAAGTAAGATATAAAGTACTATATAAAATATGGGATATAATATCAAAATTAAAGTCAATAGTTCTTCCATCACCATCATAATGTATTAGATATCTCCTAAAACTATAAAAACCTAGTAATCAATTGATCCAGAAATTTGCAAGAACTCCATGGGAAAAACTATTAAGACTATACTGAATGTCAATCAAGAAGTACTAATAGAAATGATATCTGTTCCCAGATAGGTAGAATCCACCAGGGTTTTTAATGGACCATGGCAACTTAATTCTAAAATTAATATGGAAGTGTAAATATACAATAACAACTATACCAAATTAGAAAAAGATCCAAGAGATTAAATTGCCCCACCTGATCAGAAAACATACTCTAAAGCTGTGGTAATTAAAGGCACAGTATAATGTGGGAATAGGTGAATAATTTGACAGAACGGATTAGAAAGCCCAGAAACAGAACCTGGCATATATACCTCCTCTTGTGTTTTTGGCTAATTCCCAAGGAAACAGTAATCCTCTTTGTGCCTTACTTGATTTTATAGGAAACTAAAAGTGGGAGTAGTCCACTCTTTCACGCGGAGGTGACTCTGCCATCTTTCTACTCTCAAGTCACCACCTTCCCCTGAAAGAAGAAATGAGCTTTTATCACATACTTCCCAAACTTTCTACTCTTTCTCTATCCTGAAGCTACTTTCACGTCCTGTTGTAAGAGTAAAAAAGCAATTCCATTGTGTGGGTTGACTTGGGTAAGCTACTTAACCTCTCTATGCGTCTGAGTCCTCTGCTGTTAAGTGAGGATAATAATGGGACCTCTCCTACAAGATTGTTTTTAGGATTAACTGGGTTTAAATCATTACATTGTATAGCATCACTTGTGGGACGTGGTCATACAGCTATACTGTTCCTCCTGCTCTACTATCATACCTCCTTGGTGGGTCTAGATTTCCTCTGTCCCTGGATGTAAATCATGATCTTTCTGGTAACTTATAGGTAACACAAACAGTTCTTTAATCATAAAATACAATCTCAGGTTAATATGCAACATGTTCAGTCCACATGAGAGTTAAAACTTCAGTCTTGCTTTAAAGCCAAAATATGCCCCCTCTCCCCTCTCTCAGTTCATTTCTATGACAGGAAGGAAGCCCATGGTTGAGGAAGTAACTTGGTCAGTTTTTTATTACTTTCCTCACTTAACCTTCTACTTGAATCCTTTCTTGCTCAAAGCAATGAGGAAGGGAGAAGACGTATGAGGAGCAGAGAAGTTCCTCCTAGGACAGTCCTGTCATGGCCGTCTAGTATCAGTGCAGGCTGGGCTTGGGAGATGTTCAAAGCTGAATATTTCTCTTGTTGGTACTTACGCATGTTCTCTGGAAAACACCCTTGGCAGAGATCTCCTGAGAGAATTCCCCTGATGAGGACAAAAGCATCCCTATTCTTGCTGGTGGCTTACTCTTTCTTCAGCCCAAATGAGGTCTGTTTCTCCTGATAGGAATTACAGTAGTGACTTTAAAAGAGTTCTCTCTTACAAGTAGCGTATACTGGGTCCTTGAGAAACACATTTCTTACCCAGGCAAGTTCTGGAAGTCCCGTGTCATCCCACAGCAGCCACCTCTTTTCTATAAATTGTCACAGCAGCTAGTCAGCCACTGCCATTGGATTTCTCAGGTGTGACTCAGATCTCCATCCACACTGGTCTTTGCCTTACATGTGACACATACTGAGTTTCTCAAATTCCTTTTCTTGGGCTTCAGGGGACAGTGTCCTCCAGCCCTCTTCCTTAGGACTCAATAAGCAGCATTCTCCAAATAAACCTCCCCATCCTAATTTCTAACTCTTAATACTTTTGTTCCGTTGATATGAGTAGAAGGATAAGAATCAGGTAGCTTGTTCTTGATTTTGTTTATAAATTCTGCATATGGTCCAGCACCTCCTTCGACATGTAGTACCTTTTGTCTCATGGTGCCCCTGCCAAATTTCCATATCAAACTAAACAAATGTTAGCTAGTATTACTGTCCAAGGAAAGGAAACATAAATGCTGGCCCTGGGGATAGTGGTCAAAAGAAATTTTAGTGTTATATGTTCTATTTTTAAAAGGAATAATTCAGTCATACATTTTGTGTAAAATTTAAAATATTTCTAAGGCAATGTTTTTCATGGAATATAAGTTTTTCCAGTATTCTATATTAAGTAGGTCCTCCTTTCCTCAGAGTCTGCAGTGCTACCTCTGCGTCTGTCGTTTCCACAGATGTTGGTCTGTTTCTAAGTTCCCTGTTCTACTGCTTTGGTCAACTTGCTTATTTCTGTACCCATATCCCACTCTCCTAGTTATTACATCTTTATAGAAACTCAATATCTAATAGAGAAAATTTCCCTTTATGACAGCCCTTTCCCTCAAGAGATCCTTGGCTTTTCTTGGACTTTTGTTGTCCTTCATAAAAATTTTAGGATCAGTATCTCAAAACCATAATCAATGATTTGAGGATCATCCCTTACTCCCAGCTCCCAAAGTCTAGGCTACAAGAAAGAGGTTTCTATAATTAAACATGGATCCAACGTTTTCGCTCTCTGTTGAGATGACTCTCTTCCCTTTACTCCCAAATAATTGATGGTGATGTTAGCCAATCGCAAACTTTCTCATGGGAGACACTGAGCAATAGGTTTCCCTCTAATCTGTAATAGAGATTAGTATTAAGTAGCATGCGTGTAAGAATTAAGTAGCATGCGTGCATGCATCATGACTTAATGCAAGACAGATATAAAGGCTAGAGAAGTTCCCATGTTCTGTTCATTCCCCTTGTTATATGATACATAAATTACCATGTGGGAGTAGAATGGCCTCTACTATATCATGCTCTTTCAGTAACAGTTTAGCAAGCCAGTATCTTCACAGATGAGGAAAACATTGTAATGTGGAAAATGCCCAGCAAAGCCCCTAATCCATTTTTTAAAGAATTTAGTAATGGTTGTGACATACTCTATCCCTTGCTTTTCTCATTTAAAACTGTGGTCATATTTCCAGGTCAACACATAAAGATTCAACTCATATATTTGCATAATATTCACTACTGGGAATACTGCAATGAACAAAATAGAGAAGGTCTGTGGATAAAATTTTAATGATCTTATTCTCTGGGTAGTATTACCAGAGTCTCTTCTGTTTTCCCCAGGTGAAGTTGCCACTTTTTTTTTTGCCATCATCTTTTCTCTGAATTTACCTCCACTCTGGCACATTTGTCTTAACACACTTATTTATTGCCATCCTTGATAATCATTTCATTCATTACCTCTCTAAAGCTGCCTCCTTTCTTCTTTTTTAATTGAGCTTTGAATATTAATTTCTTCACTGTGCCATAATTTTTTCTACCACTAGTTGGGTTGATAGGGGATTTCCTCGGGAGAGTATAAATGTAATCATTCTCTGTATCCCCAGTTTCTGGCCTAATGCAAGGAACACTGGAATCCACAAATAAGGAATGAATTTTCTCAAGTTTCCATCAATCCCTTCCATGGAGAGGACTCCATAATATTTTAAGTAATATTTAGATATTTCGATCTGGATGTCATTCCATCTCCAAATATCCAATAGTTTGAAAACTGAAATCATCATCTTTTCTCACTCCTGCCTTTCCCTCAACCAGACCCCTTTCTTGACTTTTTATAATGCTTAGCCATCATTATTTTGAGTCAATCCTAACTCATTGACTCTCACCTTCTATTTTGTCAGTCATCAAGTTCTTTGAGATTGTGTCCTAATATTTCCTACAACAATCCTTTCCTTTCTTTTCCCCAATTAACAGCCACATTGAAGGTATGCATCTTCTCATACCTGGCCTATTGTTTAGACACCTAACATGGTGACTCATAGACACTGAAAGGATGCCTAGGTAATGTGTGACCAGGTGTCCAGGTGTGAACAGTAAACTATATCTTCACCATACTTTTTGAAAGGATGGAAAGTTGTCATGAAGGTGTACATGAAGAGATCCATGGTCCACATGCTTCACTTGTTACATCTGCCAAGAGCTGGAGAACTAAAGCAAGCTTGATTCACTGGTGGTGTTTCTGCTACCAGGCTGGTCTCAGAGGAACTTACGAAAGGTCATTGACAGGGACACCATTAGTAAATCTGGATTTTCTAGTCGTCCTTCTAACCTCACTTATTCATCCATTGATTTCTTTAAGAGCCCCCCTCATCTTTTCCACACTCCCTGAGCCACTGCTCTTCTAACATACCTCTCTTTAGTTCTCGCTGTCCCAGAGTATTCTTCAAAGCTCAAGACTTCCACTTTTCCACTGAATCCCATCCTCTTACCTTACTGATCTTGTAAGGCAATAGCTAATCAGATTCACTCACCCATTAATCCTATAAATATTTAATGAGCACCTGCTGTTTCCAGGATTGTTTGAGGCACTGGAAAGAAAAATTGGCCCTCGCAAAGACACAGCTGGCTACTTTGCTAACTACTCGTCCTGAGCCCATCAAGATGTCAGGTTCATCGAAAGGCAGTATATCATGGTCAAAACCATGATCAGAAGACATCATGGGTTCAGATCTTAACCTACACCCTTCTCAGTAAGTGAGGTAGTGGATTTACTTAAACTCTTTATGTTCGGTTGTATTATCTATAATAATAATAGTATTTTCCTCAGATTTTGTAGTAAGTCTTATATGGGAAAATACCTCAAATTGTTAAAATAATCCTGGTACATATTAAGCATTCAAAAATATTAGCCATTAAGAGGGGGACCTAAATGTTCTGGGCATTTTGGGTCTTGAGACTTGTTAAGATAGAAATATCGAAGTTACAGGTGTGCTGTGCCAGTCACAACTTCATTTCTGCCTGTGTATTTTGTGAGATTGATTGATATTGATTATGTGATTGGTTGATGGCCTAGGATAGTGAGTAGGTTTTAGTCATTAACTGATAAAGAAGTTAAGCACAGCTGATTTCTGAAGTCAGACAGAACTGGGTTCAAATCTTTCTTTGCCACTTAGGTGCCATATGATCTTATAAGAAATGGAGTTAATGATTCTATGACCATTCTTCATTTAACCAATGTTTACTGGGCATTACTGCATGTCAGACACTATAGTAGGCCCTACGGATATATCACTGAACCAGAAAAATGTGATACTGGCACTACAGGGGCCTGCAGTTTGGTGAGGAGAGGAGAAGTAAACATGCAAACAAATAATAAAAGAGAATTTTAGCAACCCCCCACAGTGATTGTGAGGATTTATAAATTCTCCAGGAATGGACGTTGCCAAGATGAGAGGAGCTCAGTGTCTAACATGGGAACTAACCACACGATGGATATGAGTCATACTATATAAGCAATGAGAACAGGAAGTGGCATTACAGTGGAGCCTGGGAGAATGTGAGAGCCCAGCATGGTAGCTTCTGAGCCATAGCTGGAGGAGTAGAGCAGTTAGTGGCTAAATGGAGGACCAGCAGCAAGCCTTCCAAGACCAGCTTTGCCATCTAAGGCCATTCCGTCTTCCATTTAGTCCAAACGCCGCTGCCTGACGTATTTTCCAAGTCGGGTTGTTTCATCACATTAGACCACCCCTAAATATCTTATTTTCCTAGATCTCTCTTCACCTAATGCTCAAGGCAATATTATTCTAGCCGCTCTTTTCAACCTTTCAGAAAATGTTACTAGATTTGAGAGTTCAACCCAAAGGAATTGGCAAGTACTAATCTACTGCAGATTCTCCTTTTAGTTATTACTCTTCAGGATAAATCTTTTTTTCTTTAATTTTTTTAGGTATGGTACCTCCTCTTCCACATCTTTTTCTGTACCGTTTCCATGTCCTGATATCAAATTCTCCTTCAGAAGATTCTACCTGGTGGGAAACTACAGTAATTCCCAACCTAAAGACTTTTGGTGAAAGTCCAGTTTCCTAGCAATCGACTGATCACTCTGGCCCCCAAGCTGGACAATGCAGAGCCACCTCAAAGAGCTCTTATAGGAAAGCTGGTAGATGTAAACGAAATGAGATCATTGAAAGGAATGAAATGCAAACACCAAAACCTGTATCTGGACTTTTAAAAATGCACCATTAAGTTTTGCTCAAAGCCTCCAGGCCCCTATAAAAATCTAAAATGATTTATAGGAAAATCTTTTTTAAAAGCCTAGGAAACCTATGTGGACAGACACTTGTGACTTTAAGGATCTTCTTTCTTCTTTAGGATTGGAACACAAGAGTGTATATTACATAGAATTATAACAACTTATAACTTGACAACTACCAGACAATAAAAACAAAAACAAAAAAAAGTAGGATTTCTTCCAGATAAAGATACCAGAAAAACTTCTCTCATTTTGGCCCTTTCATGTTGACCCTAAGACCCGCATGAATCTGTGGACAGTTTTTTTGCCTTTTAACCCCACCTGCACCATCAGATGTCAAATGGAATGCTACAGGCCAAGAATGAGAGAATATTTGGACTGGAATATCTGTAGCTTGCTTAACAAATTAGTTATCTATAGATGGCTTAAATTTTCCACGTGTCTATAGGTATCACTATTGTGCAGAATTTCCTTGAAGTTGAAAGTATTACAGACGTCTAGGCTGGAAAAACGACGTCAGCAAACTCATTTGGTTGAGTTTCATGACTGTGCTCATGACACTGATGAGAGAAACAGATAAATTGAGAGGGATTCTCTCCTCTGTCTTCTCTTCTCTCTATCCTCACTTGCCCTGGGAGACCCACTTTAGTTCTGCTGATAACTCCCAAATCTCTGTTGTCTATGTCACCTGACAGCTCTGTCCCTTGAGCTCCAGGCCACAACTGTAACTGCTGCCATACGTCCCTGAAACACATCATGTCTGAAACTTAAATTCATTTTTTTCCTACCAAATCGTATCTGCCTGCCCTCGTGTCTTGGATTAAGGCTCTACAATTCAGACAGTTGCACAACTACAATTTCTTATCACTTCCCAGGAATTCTTGAATATCTGACAATGTCCATATTCCAACACTCACATAAATGGACAGTGGCAGAGGAGTAGGATTGCAGTAGAGAAGATCTAAATACCTATTTTGAGAAATTTCTTTGGTTTAAGCAACATTGTCATCGTTCTCTGCAGGATTTTGATAGTTTGCTAAAGACATAATATAGTATAACCTATTGCAACTGAAAAACTTACTTCGAGCATATCCCTTTTTGTGGCTCAGGGATTTTTTTTCTTTTTTTTTTTACTATTAACTAAATTCCATATTTATTTGACTTTCACTGGCTTTCCCATTAATGTTCTCTTTCTGTTCCAAGATCCAATGCAGGAACAACACTGCATTTAGTTGTGGTGTCTCCATAGTCTCTTCTAGTCTATGACAGCTTCTCAACCTTTTCTTATCTTTCAGAGTCTTGCCAGTTTTGAAGAACACTGGTCAGGCATTTGGGAGCACCTGGGCAGCCCAGTCAGTTAAGCCTCCAACTACTGATCTCAGTTCAGACCGTGATCTCAGGGTCATGAGATCAAGCCGTGGGTCAGGCTCTGCTCTGAGCGCGGAGCCTACTTGCGGTTGTCTCTCTCCTTTCTGCCCCTTCTTCCCCACCTCCACCCCCCCTCCCCCCGCTCCCCCTCTCTCTCTTTAAAAAAAAAAAAAAAAAAAAACACTGGTCAGGCATTTATACAATGTCCTTTCATTTGTGTTTGTCTGCTATTTTTCTAAGGATTACACCGGAGCTTTTGGTTTTGGGAAAGAATGCCACAGACGTGAAGTAAATGCCCTTCGCATGTAACATCAAGGGATACATGATATCCATATGACATTACTGTTGCTGTTAACTTCATCATTTGGTTAAGGTGGTGTCTGCCAGGATTTTCCATTGGAAAGTGACTATTTTCCCCTCTCTATACTCTATCTTGAATGCATTTTTATCGGTAAAAGACTCAGGTTTTGTAACAAACTTTTATTTACCTTTCCTTTTATAATTCTCTAACATGTAGCATCTTCTTCCAAGAAAAAAAAAAGAGAAAAGCAAACTTATTTTGATTTTTTTTCCTGGAAACTACCACAATCCAAAGTCATCTTTTCAACAAATATTTTTTAAAATAATAAAATATAACTCAACCCAGTGCTGACTATTTCATATAAAACATTTACATCAATATCATGATTCATAGTTGTAATGCATTTGAGCTACTCTTGTCATTGATTGACTGGGCTTCCTAGAACTTATAAAAGCTCAATAGTTTTTATGACATTAATCAATCAAGAAAGCACTCAGAAGTAGCCCCCCTTTTTTACAGAAAAGCATGTGTAATATATTTATATGAAGTTTTTGAAAAGTTTAGCAAAAAACAGATCTGAAATATATGATGAATTCTGATTTACTTCAGAGGAAAAAAATCTAAAAGCATAATTCCATTTAAAACTATGTATAACCCTAAAACTTCCTCTTGTCGGTGGAAAAAAAAATATATGCAGTAACACATTATCTGTGACATATTTTTTAGTTAAAATATTTATTCTTTCTCTCTAATGGTTGTCTAGCTCAAGGCTCATCAGCCATGTCCATGAGTTATATGTGTGCACTTTCTGAACCTCTAAAGCTGAATAGAATGTTTAAAAACATGACTCACACCTGTCAGAGACAAGGTCAAATAATTTGGAACAGCAATTTATGCTCATAATATTCGACTCATCATAATATTGAAAGAAGCTTTACCTTACATTTTGATACGCTCCTCAGGAAAACATAGAGTCATGTCTTCTTCTAACGTTAGAGTATTTGTGTGATTGCCACAACAGCCAGTGATTAAATTTTTGAAACCTAGAGCACACTTTAAGAAGGTAAGAGGGGGGCGCCTGGATGGCTCAGTTGGTGGAGCACGTGACTCTTGATCTCAGGGTCATGAGTTCAAGCCCTATGTTGGGCATAGAGCTTAAATAAACAAATAAATACCATATATCCCTCATTTGAAAAAAGAATATAGAAGAGCCACCAGCTTAGGACTAAGTGTATTTACTACTGGGATTCAGGTATGGCTGGTGACAGATTCAGGTATGCTGGTGACAGACTTCCAAAACCCCATTCCATTCAAAGCTCTGCTGGACATTAGGGTGCATGGCAGCACATTGGTGTTCAGGAGACAGAGTGCTGCATAAAAAGGAGGACATCCTTCTAGCTTTTGTGGATAATAAAGCATAACTTTCACTGAATCTGTAGTTCAAGAACAGGGTGTCCATGGGCACCAAGCAGGTTTCAAGGCCTTAATTGTGGTTGTGGAGGCATTGACAAGACACAGCTGTGGGAGCTTCAGCCAGTGGCCGAGTTGGCACCAACGATGTCCTGCACATGCTGCTGGGGGTAAGCTAACCTGTGGCTAGAAGAGGTCTCAGCAGTGCAGTTGGTGGAACTCAAAGAAGGTAGACACACCCTAATTCTTCTGGTCCTAAAGCCAATTTTCCTTAATCGCCATGCTTTGATGTTCGTTATCTTGCTCAAAAGGGGTCGTAAGAATCTGACACGCATGCCAGTACCAGCAACAAAACTGGAAATAAATGTTTGAAGTACAGATATGAAGAATTTGATGCTCACGCACTGGTATCTCTAACCAAACTCTTCAATTCTTAAGTAGTTAAATGGCAACAAATGAAATCATGCATCTCAATATGCATTCATGTTATTGGGTTGTTTTTTCCCCTTGATAGGGCAATCAGTCTTTAAAAATATTCAGAGCAGTACCTACAGTGGCCACTTGGTGTCAGGAGCTGTTAACTGTTCTTATAAAGGAACCATTTCTCCGTCTGGAAAGGAAACAGGAAGAATATTTTTAAATGAGTTGCCTACCTAATTTTCTCCAGTTCTAATGCAATTCCCAATAATTTGGCTTAAGATATTCATAATTAGAACTGTTCTGAGTTTACTAATGTTAAGATGATTAATAAATCTCAGCTGCATATTAATTTAATATTTGTGTTGATCTGTTTGTCAAATCTAGTTATATAATAAGTAACAACTCTGGGGATGCTTGGGTATATGTCCTCCTCAACACCATGACAGAGATAGTCTAAAAAGCACAGGGTAAAGAAGAAAGAGAAAGAGCTTTGGTGTCAAGCAACCCTAGCTTTAGTAGCCCAGCCAACTTTTTTAGCTGTATGATCTTATATAACTAACTTGAGTTTCTCTTTCCTCACTTGAAAAATAAGGATAATAATACCCACCTTAACAGAATTACTGTATTGATTAACTGATATAATCAATATTTGTTAAGTGTCTGGCACAGCATGGGCGCTTACCAAATTACATCTCGCATTATTTTATGATGAGTTAATATCATGTGGACGTGACTATTTGAACGTTCTATGATTCAGGTATCCAGAATTGTCTGAGATTTTCTTCAGTCTTTGTTAAATCCTATTCAATGAGGAATCAAAATGGATCAATATCTGATGTTCATTTTATTACATTATTTTAGTTTTCAAAATTATTTTGAAATATTAGGAATGAATTGATTGAATCATCTTTTATGCCCTTTCATCAATACATCATTTCATAAACATAATACATTAATATTAGCAATTATTTAGAGATTTTTTTACCCATTTTTCTCTTGTATGTTGTATCTTCCAACTTATTTATCTCAGTCTTTTTTAAACTTTACTTTGTCCTCAAATTTATACCATTTTATTTTTTCATGACCCAAGAAACTAAGAAATTTTTCATTTATTTT
>NW_027397067.1:53775334-53778390 GCF_003265705.2 Callorhinus ursinus
TTTATTTTTTCATGACCCAAGAAACTAAGAAATTTTTCATTTATTTTTTCATGACCCAAGAAACTAAGAAATTTTCCCAAAATGGAAAAAAAGGAAATAGAGGTCATAGTGGAAATTCTGAGGATAGGGAAATAAGAGAGTGTATGGAAGTTAGGTTTTCACTCCTGACCCTCCAATTCTAATAGGCAAGAAGGTATCGGAGTCAAGACAAGGATGAAACAATATATTCCCAAGTAGACAAGGTTAAGTTTTGGCACCATATCTTTATTTAGACTTTTCTTTTACTTTTTCCCTTTAACTATCCCCATTATAGTGGGGATACATTGTAATCATTAGAGGTGGACTTACAGTCAGACACTTAGGTTCAAATCCCTGCTTTGCCACTTTCTTGCTATGATACTCAGCTTAAGGTACTAATTTTCTCTGAGCCTTAGTACATAATAGAAGTGCATACAGTGATGTAATGAGTAAATAAGAAAATATGTCAATCTCTCAGCAAGGTGCCTGGAGTATATTTAGAAATCAAGCAAGCAAGCAAGCAATTAATCATACATACCTTTGCTCCAGTTCATGGCCAAAGTTCCATTTGTGAGAGTTGTTTTTAACCCTGGCTCCATAAATCTGCCTACTTTTATTAAAAATATGGGTTCTTTCTAGAAGAGGAAAAAAAAAACATTGTTGGGGGACAGAGAATATTTTGACACTAGTTACAAACTTTAGTTCTACTGGTCAAGACCAAATCCAATATATATTTCATTCTTTCTTAGGGCTGACAATAGAACTTATACCTACTAGCACCCAAAATTGGGAAAATGTAGAGGGAGATCTCTTCCAGAGATAGGGGGGAAGAATTTTGAATGGTTCCTGGAGACCAACACAAGTATAGAAGTCTCAGAAAGCAAAATTCTGCACCTATGAGAGAACTCACGTGGACTTGCGGGAAGAATTCTGGATGTGGACTCAAAGCCAATTAAATTGGTATTTCTATGAAGGTCTGCTAATGTCTTAGAATATGGATATGGAAGGATTTGCAGTGACTGAACTATATATAATGACTCATGTAACAGCTCCTTAGGATGGATTATGCCAAAGCATGTCCTTTGATTTCTGACTAGGAGAATCACCTCAATGTACTCTCCACCAGGTAATTGTATAAAGAGGCTTGCAGGCAAAGAACATCTAAGTAAATTTCTTGAGGAATTATATGGTTCATGGGAACAACCCAAATTCTTGTTGTTTGTAAATATAATTAGGACTAAGGAAAAGAGGAAGCAGTGGCTGAAAAGAGAAAAAGTTTATGTATGGGAGGAATACCTAATGAAACTTACGATCTTGAGAGGTAAGGATTAACTCCACAAGACGACATTTCCTTGGCATGAAAAATAGGCTCTACTGTCTTGATTTGGTCACATTCTGAGGCCAGCACAGGGTTTGGGTAGGAGACCTCAGTGGAAAGAGGAAATGTGATATGGTCATAATAATGGCTGGGTCTTTCACAGGCCCCAGGGTAAGTGATATAAATCCCAATATAGTGGAAATTGGAGATCATCTCAGTAATTTTTTGGTTTTGATGATAATGACTACCTAGTGGCTCTAGGTCCCCAGAGTTTCTTTTTTTCCTGCATCCCAGAGAATACAGATTTAGGGGAAAAAGAGCTTAAACTAGAGATGTCATATTTAATTAATGCCCAGTTAAAATTGAATCTCAGATCAGCAATGATTTTTTTAGTTTAAGTATGTCCCAATGTTTCATGGGACATACTTATAATAAAACATTTTTTGTTTAACTGGAAGTCATTTATCTAGGTATATAGTATTTTTACCTGGCAATCATATTTAAGTACTTACATAAATGTGTTTGTTAATAAGAAATTACTATAGTGAGTTCTGTCTGGCTCTACCTAGCATTTTCTCTAGAGTATCTAAGAGGAGGTATACTAATTCCCAACAAAAAAAGTTAGGGGAGATGTTTTCTATCAATACACAAAGGCTATGAGCAAAACATACTATTAAATATTAAAAAACCTCTTTTATGACATTTGACAACACTGGAAGCATCTAAGACAAAAATGAAAATTTAGAAGACTTCCTCTCTACTTGTGACTAATAGAATGTCAAAACTACTAAAGAAGTATAGCAATAGAATTAATAGGATTGGCTGTTGTCACTAATTTAATGAGGAGTGGGGAGATAGAAGAAAAGTTTGGAATGATTTATGGGTTTCTGGTTCAGTTGGACAAATGGCATCATGAGCCAAGAAGAAAAAGGGGAATATTGAATACTTGAGGAAATACTGAATCCAGTTTTGAAAAGTTGATTGAGATGCCCTGTGAGATGTCTGCCATACAGTTGAATACATGCATTTGGAACCTAAAAGAGGATCTGCGTTAGAGATATGATCGGTAGTTGAAGACATAGAAATGGGAATAATCGTGGACATATAACGTATAGATAATGAACAGCAAAGGGCCAATGATGGAACTTTGGGGCACATGTATATTTAAGGGAGAGTTAAAGGAAAGAGAACACACAAAATAGACTAAGAAGAAAATATAGAAAGCTGGGAAAAAATGGTGTCATAGAGGGAAAGAGATGAGAGCTTCACAAAGGAAGTGCTCACAAGTGCCAAATGCTGATGAGGTCAAGTAAGATGTAATATAAAAAAAGGTCACTGAATTTGACAAGTGGAATGCCACTGGGGATATGTGCCAAAGTATATTTATATTGAAGCAGTGGGAAGCCAAAGCCAGATTGCTGTGAATTGGCAAGTCACAGAATTAAGGAGGTGGAGAATAGTGAATGCAATCAGACAAGGAGGCTGACTGTGGATAGAGGAGGCAGAGGTGTATTTAAAGAGGACATGGGATTGAAAGAGAGCTCCCTGCTATTTTTTAAAGAGAATATGGGACTGAGACTTTTTCTTTCTTTCTTTCTTTTTCTTTTTCTTTTTCTTTTTCTTTTTCTTTTTCTTTTTCTTTTTCTTTTTCTTTTTCTTTTTCTTTTTCTTTTTCTTTTTCTTTTTCTTTTTCTTTCTTTCTTTCTTTCTTTCTTTCTTT
>NW_027397067.1:53778490-53781021 GCF_003265705.2 Callorhinus ursinus
TTTCTTTCTTTCTTTCTTCCTTTCTTTCTTTCTTTCTTTTCTTTCTTTCTTTCTTTCTTTCTTTCTTTCTTTCTTCCCTTCTTTCTTTCTTTCTTTCCTTCTTTCTTTCTCTTTCTTTCCTCTCTCTCTCTTTCAATAGAAACTCGATCCTGTTATGAGTTAGTGAGGTTGAGAGTGAGACTGCAGAAGAAAGGACCACAAAAAATGGTCAGGGTCCTGAAAATAAAGGGGTGGGAACAAAGGGACAGTGGGGGTTTTAGTCTCGGAAGGAGAGATGGCATGTTTTGTATACCATTTCCTGTACTGTGACTAAATAGAAGCAGATGAAAGTCAGTGAATTGTGTGGGTAAAAGGGAAGTAGGAAGAGAAAAATAACGTGGGAAACACATCATCTTGCCCTCTCGTACTTAACCATAGATGAACGTGTCTGCTACATAGAAATACTCAGTCGTGTTTGCAAGTCTTGACTGAAGTCTAAAGAATGACGGACTCAAAACAGACAGAGTCAAAAAACCAGAAAGACTCAACCAAAAGGATTCAACTCAGACAGCACAGCAACTAAGAAAAAGGGTGGGAGGTGCAGAAACTGGCCGTGCACATTTCATAGATTCAGGGAGCATGTGCTCGGTCAGGTCTACCTGGCAGGTATACCATACTGAAAGGTAACATGGACGGTCCTAGTGACATTCAGCTTTCAAAGATTTTACTTAACTTCCTTTGTTCTTATTTTATTCTAAGAACCTTTTAGAAATACCATTTGCCTGGTGTGGATGGTTATCCCATCTTCAATTAACTTGCTCCTTTCAAACGAGTCATTTTGCATTCTGATTTTGACAATTTAGTCTTTTATGAACTAGTGAGTCGACTTCTGTGAGCTAAATGAACAGCAACATGATTAGAGATAACATTTCAACTTGCATATCCGACAGCTGGATGCTGGATTCTGGCATACATAGTTGTCTTGTGAGGCTTCCTAATAACAGTTGGTCCAGCTTTCCCAGGGACACCTCAATCCAGATAAATAATTTTCCTTATTCCAATCCTGCTTGGAATATGACTTTCAAGTCTTTTGTGTACATATCTCAAGCTTCTGCATCCCACCTTAGCCAAGGGAGCTAGCTTAGAACAGTGTCTCTATATGAGCTCTGAAACCAGACCAACAGAATCAGAATCCATCTCTTCTATTTAAGCTGTGAACTCAGGCAAGTTAATTAACTTCTTGTTACTTTGATTTCCTCATCTTAAAAAAATGGATATAATACTAGTATTTACCTAATATTGTTTTGTTTTGTTTTGTTTTTGAAGATTAAGTCAGTTAATACCATGTAAAACTCTTAGTATAGTGTTCAGCACATAGTAAGTACTTAAATAACATATTAAATAACTAACACTTAAATAACTATTAGTATTAGCTCCAAACTTGCCATTTCCCTAGACATCATAAACCATGTCCAAACTTACTTATTATCTTCTCTCCATTTCTTTCTTTCTTTAATAAATCTTTATGGAGCATCATTTTTATGCTTAACCTCACAGTGCTGGATGCAAAAGAAACAAGGGGAATAACACAGAAAAAGATCCCTCCCCAAAGAACTTACTATCTGGTGGAGAAAGAGGATGGTCAGATAATAGTTCAGCAAAACACAGTAAGATATCACGCCTGTCCTTTAATGCCATAGCATGCAACTCAGTACCCTAAACAAGAAAACCGTATTTTCTGTGACCTCTGTCTTTTCCTACATCCCCTGTACCCAAGTCACCAAGTTGTTTTAACTGTGAATGTTGAGGAATGTGACTTAGCATTTTATTTAGATTTTAATCTCTTAGAGGCATTCTTTATTTACCTTCGTGTCAGCAGGCCCCCAAGATCTTCTCACCTTTCTGATCTATAATCCTATGTGTAGGTCCTTCACCCTTATACTTATTGCCTCATGGTCACAAGATGGGTGTTGCACGTCCAGGCCATTCTGTCCACAGCGCAGGTAAAAAGAAAGGGAAATGGGAAAAAGGATGGCCTTTTCCAAGTGGGCTTTATCCTTGTGAACATGAAAGGGAGCCCTTCCTAGGGACCCAATCTACATCTTTTTAGCCAGAATAACATCATATGGCTGCCCATAGTTGAGAGGAGGCTGTTATATCAGCCACGTAATTAAGTTATACTGCTGCCTTAAACAAGCAGGGGTTCTATTAGGAAGAAAAAAGTGTGGAAAGGAAACAAGGGCAAAAATGAACTATCAGGACTTCATCAAGATAAAAAGCTTTTGCACAGCAAAGGAAACAGTCCACAAAACCAAAAGACAACCGGCAGAATGGGAGAAGATATTTGCAAATGACATATCAGATAAAGGGCTAGTATCCAAAATCTATAAAGAACTTATCAAACTCAACACCCAAAGAACAAATGATCCAATCAAGAAATGGGCAGACAACATGAACAGACATTTTTCCAAAGAAGACATCCAAGGGGCCAAGAGACACACGAAAAAGTGCTCAACATCGCTCGGCATCAGGGAAATCCAAATCAAAACCTC
>NW_027397067.1:53781421-53926639 GCF_003265705.2 Callorhinus ursinus
CTCACTGATATGAGGAATTCTTAATCTCAGGAAACAAACTGAGGGTTGCTGGAGTGGTGAGGGTGGGAGGGATGGGGTGGCTGGGTGATAGACACTGGGGAGGGTATGTGCTATGGTGAGCACTGTGAATTGTGTAAGACTGATGAATCACAGACCTGTACCTCTGAAACAAATAATACATTATATGTTTAAAAAAAAAAAAAAGAAGATAGCAGGAAGGGAAAAATGAAGGGAGGGAGATTGGAGGGGGGGACGAACCATGAGAGACTATGGACTCTGAGAAACAAACTGAGGGTTCTAGAGGGGAGGGGGGTGGGGGATGCGTTAGCCTGGTGATGGGTATTAAAGAGGGCACATTCTGCACGAAGCCCTGGGTGTTATACGCAAACAATGAATCATGGAACACTACATCAAAAACTAGTGATGTAATGTATGGTGATTAACATAACATAATAAAAAAAAAAGAACTTCTTATCCAAAAAAAAGAAAGAAAGAAAGAAAAATGTCATGGAGTTGCTAGCAGTACTTGCCATGAAAAAAAATAAAAAATAAAAAAATAAAGGAGTACATGTGGTTTAATACTAAAGGAACTTTTCTCAATCTGGTATTGTTTTTAAGATTTTATTTATGTGAGAGAGAGCACAAGCAGGGGGGAAGGTGGTAGGGAGAGGGGAAAGGGGGTTAGGACAGAGACAGAGGGAGAAGCAGACTCCCTGCAGAGCAGGGAGCCTGACATGGGGCTGGATCCCAGGACCCCGGGGATTATGACCTGAGCCAAAGGCAAACGCTTAACCAAATGAGCAACCCAGGCACCCCTCTTAATCTTTTATTTAATAATAATAATACTTCCATGTTCACTGTAATGCAAATACCTACTCTGTAATTTTTCTTTGTTCATCATTACTGACAATATAGTATTTAGGACAATATTTTTGTTCCTTAGTAAATACAGTTGCAACTCACATTTTGTAACAAAGGTCAATTTAACAAATAAAAGCCCAATATATTTTTTATTTCCACTTTCACATTATACTTTTCCTGGTACCACTTTGCTTAACCTGAGTGCATTGTAAATCTTTCTATATTTCTTGGTGGTATAGATTAAGTTGATTTTTAAAACTATTAGAAGGCCATTATTTTAAGTATTACTTTGATACTTCGAACAATTAAAATTGTTGGGGTTTGTTTACCTGTAGTATTTTCAGCACTATTTATCTGAGTATTTTCAGCATTGTTTATCTATTTATCTATGACCTTCGTTGGCTAGAAAACAAAAATTATGTGAATTTGTAAAACCATCATTCTAAAAAAGTCACCATTTCTATTAGAATATGACCTAAGATGTTGGCTATATTTTTAAGCCAAATTGTATAGGCATAGTCATTTAAAAAAAAAAAAAAAAAGTTTGGTTAATACCTTTCTCCATAAAGGGTGTTATATATCCAGAGTTTCCAACTGTCACACGTGCCATCCCATGTAAAAGGGCTTAAGGGGCTGCCTCTTTGAAAATAAATTTAAGGACAGATCCAGCATGTAGGGACCTTTGAATCACCAGCACAATGGTGAGCCATTAGGATAATAACAGGAACAAGAGAAAAGACCTTTATATTGAAAATGCCCAACCGTATTCATCTGTTATAGACATCCATTTGTTGTGAATTCCTAAAGTTCTTTATCTCAGAAATTAAAGCCAATTATTATCCCAAATATTCCAAAGGAATACTGAAGTAATGGTGAGGACAACCAAGGTGATTTTGACTAACAGCATGATTTCAGTAACTGCATTAAGAGCTTCTTTTTGAACTGAAAAGCCATTATTCTTCTCTTAAGTTGTTTGTTTTGGTAGAGGAGAGGTTACTACTGCATTCAGTCTGACTTCTAAAGCTACAATTTCCTAACAGAGTAAACATCAATGAGCACTCTGGAGAGCTAATTATAGGGCTGTGGAAAACACTCACAAGCAAGAATGCCCAGAGCAGTATTATTCATCATAGTTCAAACGGGAAATAACCCTAATGCCCATCAATGACAAAAAGGATAAGTAAATTGCAGATTATTTCTAAAATACATACTATACAGCAATAAAAAGAAATTATAGCTACATGCAAAAACATGGATGAATCTTACAAACGTAATGTTGAAGCGAAGTCCAGAAAGGGATGTTACAAGTTATAATGGTGGAGACTTTGAAGATGTTGGAAATGTTTTGTTTTTGTTTTGTTTTGTTTTCTATTATCTTAACTGGATACTGATTACATGGGTGTTTCCACTTTGTGAAAATTCATAGAGTTGTACATTAATTTGTATTCTTTTCTATATATATGCTATATTTCAATATCCTTTAACAAAACTGATCCATCTATGGCAAGTGGGGTTTTGGAGAAGCTGATGATAATCTACTTTTTGACCTGGGATATGTTTAATGTGTTCACTCTGTGAATACTTTGTGTACATTCATGATTTGCACACTTGTCTATATGTAAGTTACACTGAAGCTAAAAAACTAAAAAAACAAAAACACTCAAATTGCTGGCCATTATATTGTTATGCTGTCTGGCTAAATGTCTTCTTGCAATGAGATATATGAATCCAGGCTTAGAATTTGACATGGCAAGGGTGCTTGGGTGGTTCAGTCGGTTGAGTGACCAACTCTTGATTTTGGCTGGAGCTGTGATCTCAGACCTTGAGACTGAGCCCAAGTTGGGCTCCACAGTGGGCGGGGACTCTGTTTGGGACGCACATGCCTGTGTGTGCACGCTCTCTCGCTCGCGCTCTCTCTCTCTCATAAAGAAAATGAATAAAATCTTAAAAAAGAAAAAGAATTTGACACTTCAGTGATAGTGAGGAGTAGTTATCATCCCTTCTGTTGTCCTTTCCTTAAAATCAAAGGGACATCTTTCTCCAGTGAATCTTATTGAGGACTCAGTATTCTGGCTACAGATCATGGCATAGCTTACTTTGTTAGGCTGCTGGGAACCTTTCATGTGTGCATAGAATGTCTTTACTTCCTTAATGTTTTGTCAAAATTTATCAGGTTAATTTCTAATACATCTTTCACTGACAAGTAATAAACACTGAATTTTAGCAGAAAGTCTCATGGATATTTTTAGAATAAGAGTCCCATATTTCTTTGGATGTTTTTTCTCCTACTTAGGACAATTACGGCAAAATATCTAGTCACTGAGTCTAGTTTGTTTTTTGCTTTTCATTTGTCAGAAATATTAAGCAGTTTAATATTTTTAAAATCCTATTTTGATGTTCTACTACCCTCTGCTAATTCTCAATGATATGGACAGTCAAATTCTATAGAATTTGTAAAGTTTCATAGACTTAGTTACAAAGGGCATGCCTACCCCTGTCATTTTGATACGGATATTTCAAATTCGGGGAAGAACTTCTTTAAAATCTTTATTAATAGTGGCTTACTATGTCAGCATTGACAAGCTTCCATCCATCAGGAAAATAAACACACAAATAAATATATTCTTTTTTCATCTGAATAAACTCAAGCCAAAGATGATACTATTTGAAGAGAACAAAAATTCTGATTTTTTCTTTTTTTTTTTTTGAGTATCATGATTGATTCATGTCTTCCACAGCCTTGCCTTGCTTTAAGTAACTATAATATTTATTCTTTTTCTGGTAATCCAGTTATCACAACTTGGCAAGTAAGAATCCACAGAGTCCCAGAAATTTAGACATCTTTGTTTTCCTGGCAACCAAATATTCCAAACCATCTTGAATTTTTTATGTCCCCAAATAATGTATCATCTACTTTCTGTACAATCCTAGTTCCTTTTACTAGAAAATAGTATTAGGGACCAAAGCCTAATTATCAGGGATGCAAAGCAGACTAATGAGTATTTATTATAGTAAAATAGTTTTTAGGACATGCTAATAAAAGAGCTAGAAAAATTATATTTGAAAATCATCTATTTAAGGCACTTTCATGTACTGCCAGTTGGATTGCCCATGAAGGAGAACTGATACCATTAAAATTACAAATATAGTTATAGTAATTTATAGTTTGGGACTAGCAATCCCACTTTGGGGAATTATCATATAAATATATTTGCATCAGTAAAAAAATGACATGTTGTTTGTAATGACAAAAAGATTTGAAAACACCCAAGGTTCTTATCAAAAGATGATCAGTATATTCATAGAATAGACTACTAAAAAAAAAAAAGAGGTTATGTCATTGGCATGGCTGCAAGAGAGGCCACTGCAGGGAAAATGGTGGAAGGGTAGTCAGGAAAGAACTGGAGCCACCAGAGTAATGAGGGGAAAATTCCAGTTGTCATGCCTAGAAGCTGTGAGCTCCAGAAGCAGCTGTGGACTTCCCAACAAAGCTTACAATGATCTGCAAGTCTGGATTTACCAGAGTCAGACTGAACAAAGATTCCATCAAACTTGGATCAAGTAAGCCTAAGGAAATTGTTCCAACTCTTGCTCCAAAAGCCCTCTTTGTAGCAGCAGCTGTTAATGGAGCTGAAGATAGTGAAGCACAGGAAATACCTCCAGAAGCGAAGATGAGCATGAATAATGTTGGATGGGATACACCACCCCCAGCAGCCCGATCGCCTTCCATAAAGGAACACATGGGTTTTCTGATAACCAGAAACTATGGGAGCAAAATATAAAATTTCATCTTGGAAATGTCCGTGACCAGTACAATCAAATGATGAGTTTTGAAATTGGGGTATGAGGACAGTATGAAGTTAAAAGAAATAGTTTCCTTTTTATTTTTTTTTAAGATTTTACTTATTTATCTATTTGACAGACAGAGATAGCGAGAGGGAACACAAGCAGGGGGAGTGGGAGAGGGAGAAGCAGGCTTCCCCGCTGATGCGGGGCTCCATCCCAGGACCCCAGGGATCATGACCTAAGCCAAAGGCGGACGCTTAACGACTGAGCCACCCAGGTGCCCCAATAGCTTCCTTCTTAAAAGACCAGTAGAAAACTCTTTGGAGTCAGAACCAAGTGTTTTGTTTGTTTGTTTTATTTTTTAAGACTGAGTTGTACACTAATAAATGAGAGGTGCTTTGTTTTATGGATAGATTTCAAGACATTTGTTAATTTTGTAGTTTTATGGGATTAGTTTCCAAAAGTTATACAGGTAATAAAGAAACCAGAAATGCTATCTTTTTTAAGATTTGCATACTTCTTAGACCCAACTATTAGCCATAGTAAGAGAGAAGCAAAAGTTATTGTCTATTTAAACTGCAAGCAGTTTCTCTCTAACTTGCACTCTCATTCTCTAAACTGTCTGGCTCCCAGAAATAGCCACATAGAGAGGGAATATTGTATTAGGAGGAAAATATTACTGGACTATTGCCAGAATTAAGTAGTTCCTATAAGAATTTAAAAAAAAAATAGGAAGTTCTCTTTGCACTGATACAGAAAAATCTCCAAGATATATTGTTCAATGAAAGCAAACAAGGTACAGAATAGAATGGTTTTTATACAAAATCACATGTAAGAAAAAGGTGAAAACAACCATATTTGCAAAGGGAATCTCTGAAAAGACTGATAAGAAACTGTTCATGTGTTACGGTTAGGGTTTGGAACTGAGTGATTAGCAGACAGGATATTATCAAGACATTTTACTGTATACTATTTTCTTTTAATTTTTTTAAAAGCATGTGTTTTGAACTATGTGTATTACCTATTCAAAAATTTAAAAACATTAAATAAAACATGTAGACACACTAAAAAATAAGTAACTAAAAATGTAAAGCTTAAAAGATATGCTTATGCATCTGTATTGATCTCATTAACATTTCTCTGCAACATAATCACATAATTTTTTAACCACTCAAGTGAGGTATAATTGTACTCTCTTTTCTTTTATAATTTAATAAGCCATATAGTTTTCCATCTAAGTGAAAAGCTGATGCAAACTAATGTAATTACTTATTTATTTTCTATACTAACACAAAATACAAATCCAATATAACAATACTTAAACTATGGAATGAATAATATTAATATTATAGTTTCTTTTGGCAGCCATCCTTTGAATATATCCACAACCATTGTGCAATCAAATTACTTTGCTCGAGTCAACAGTAGTAATTCCTCATTCTGTTGTGATTATGTCAAATTTCCTATTAGATACTGTGTTGCAATATTTTAGGTTCATTTTATATTTAAAACTGCTGTTGTTCTGATAACAGAAAGTGTTTACTTGATAGCAGCTTTTAACTACTAGCTCTTACATACAGAGCAGTGGAAACTATTCCTACCCTTGCAAATATTTAAAGTATCTTTTAGCCATTGGGGCAAACAATATCAGTGATCACCATTGTTGTGTTTTGTTTTTGTTTTTTTCTTTTCCTCTTCTTCCTAACAACCTTTTTCTTTTCAATGTTTCTTATCATTAAACAGTATGATCGTTTGACTGAATTTTGGCCAATACAGTGAGAGGTCAATGATGTTGTTACTTTTAGGTCTGGTTCATAAAAACCTCCCACTTACAATTTTCTTTTTCTTTTTCTTTTTTTTTTCAATCCATGGACTAAGTGAAGAGGAGTTTCTGGAGAGAAGAAGGGCATGAACAAAATGGAAAAGAGACTGGATCTCTGAATGACTGCATGGAGCAGAAACGGCCCACATCCCCTTCAACAACATTCGTTGGGCTCAATAAGTATTCAGTATTGATGGTGTTAAGTCTTTGACAATTTGTTGTTATTATAGCAGTTTGTCTACCTGACTGATCGAGACAAACCATCTGATATATTTGAGATATGATTATAATTAGCAAAATTTTATAGACTAGAGAGAGTATAACAGTATGTTTGACTAAGCACTCAGGTTTGCATGTCCCATTCAAGTTGAACCTCATTAAAAATCTTGTCCTGTGGGCATAGGTTTTAATTTACCTTTGGTCTTTTCTGAGTTATTACCATTTTTCTCTATATCATATTTATTTTCTCACTAACTTTACTATATGATATGTTGATATAACAAAGTCTTTAAATATCACTATTTCCAAATCTTACAATTTTAACATGATTTAATCTTACTCTGTTTATTAATAATCTTATTTAAGTTTTGGCTTTAGGATGAGAATACAGATAAGGATACAAAAATGGAGCTCATATGGAGATTATAACAAATTTTGCTTTTTGGCTTTTATTCTCCTTGTTAATATTATCTAGTATTTAGCAAATTATTAGGTATCTAAAAAGAAAAAGTACCATTTGAGAGTTATAAAGGAAGAGAGACATCAGTGAAAATTAGAATATTATAATATTTTTAGAAAAGTTTAAATTTAATAATTTAAAATATATACATACATATTTTAGTGGTTTTATGTGAAATTCTCTTAACCCTTTATCTTTATGAACTAAGCCTGTGTGCATGTGCACACACGTGTGTGTGTGTGCTTGTGAACACTGTGCATGTGCACACACGTGTGTAAACCTTGTGTGTGTGTGCGTGCTCGTGAACCCTGTGTGCGTGTGCACACACGTGTGTGTGTGCTTGTGTATTTACTACTGCCATGGATGGCTTAGCATTATAAATTTAAAATGTTACCAAACTGAGAAATAATTTTATCAATCAAAACCTAACCTGAAGGCACTAGAAAAGGAAGCACAAACTAAATTCAAATCTAGCAGAAGGAAAATAATAAAGATAAAAGTAGAGATACACAAAATAGAGAATACAAAAACAAAGAATAATAGAGATTTGAGATTAGGTGAAAAGTATGATGTAGTGTAATTGGAATACCAAAAAGGGAGGAGAGAGAGAGAATATTAAGAGATCATTGCTAAGAATTGTCCAGACTCCTTAACCTGCCTTTTCAGGCCTTTCACAGTCGAGATCCCACAGCTTCCTAGTTTTGTCTTCTGCCTCCTCCCAGAGAAAGAAAAATGGCTCTTCCTGATCTTTGCTCAGGATGTCTTCTGCCTGACAATGTCCCTCTTCACTTATCTGCATGTTGAAGTCCTACTTCTCTCTCTTTGGGCAATTGAAATGTTTTCTGGTGTCTTCCTAATTCCCTAACTGTTTTCATCATTGGAATTTCACAAGCTCTTTGCTTCTTTTCAAATATAGAACTTTCTGTAGTCTGACTCCTATAATTCTTTCAGTCACCTTTCTTCTCCGTTACACTGTTCAAAGAAAGTTTTGTGATATTTTTATCTTTCACCAGAAAAGCAGTGGCCAAAAGAAATTTAATGCTCAAGGAAACTTGTTAAGTCAATCACAGAAGTATGAAAGAGAGACAACCTACTAAGATTCTAGCACTCTCATAGGCATATCCCAAATAAATAAGGAAATAAGAAGACATCATAAGGGAGGGAGGAGTCTAATAGCATTAAGATTATAAATTTCAGGTTCCTGGTGGCTCAGTAGGTTAAGTGTCTGCTTTTGGCTCAGGTCATGATCCCAGGGTCCTGGGATCGAGTCCCACATTGGGCTCCCTGCTCAGCAGGGAGTCTGCTTCTCCCTCTACCCCTTCCTCCTTGTGACCTCTCTCTCTCTCACTCTCTCTCTCAAATAAATAAATAAATAAAATCTTTAATAAAATTTAAAAAATTGTTTACAAAAAGATTATAAATTTCCAGGGGAACTGTGTAGGTTTAGACTATATCTAATAGAATATTGGTAACCTCAGTGTTTGATTTCCTGCATTGTATAGAAGGACATTAGCCATCAACTCTGCTTGTGTCTGCAGAGACAGATTATATTATTCTGTCTGTCCCCAAGTGTTCATCACATCACATACTGAGTATGACATTAATAAGGGAAGAAAAAAGCTTAGAAATGAGATACAGGGGGTGCCTGGGTGGCTCAGTCAGTTGAGCATACAACTCTTGATTTTAGCTCAGGTCATGATCCTGGGGTGGTGAAATCAAGCCCCATGACATACTCAGCCTGTTTGGGATTCTCTCTCCCCCTCTCCCCTACTCCTCCCTAAACCTGCTTACACTCTCGCACTCTCTCTCTTTTTCTAAAAGAAAGAAAGGAAGGAAGGAAGAAAGAAAGGAGATACTATTGTAAGATTTTTCTCAAGAAGTGGTCAAGTTAAAAAAAGAAAAGTGTTACAAGAGTGATCAAAAGCTTCCTCAAAATGTGTATCACCAATAAAAAAATTGTATTAAGTGCCTACTTGTGAGTCATTAAGTGGCGACTCTTCTGTAGGCACATAATAACCAAGAAACAGATTTAATTTGGAACCACAGCATTCACTGAATTTTTATATCTTATTAACAATTCCTTCAGAGATCCCAGTAGAATTCTGAGGATATACAATACAATTTATTATTTGAATAGTAAGTACACTTTGTTAACGTAGCTATGGCAATTCATTTCCTGAAATTCAATTGCGTTAACCTTGTGAAAATAGCAAAAGGTAAATGTAACAACATGAGATTCTTTCTTAGAACTTAATTCAATTTTTTGGTAAGACAAATTGCAAAATAGGAGGAATAGAATCCTAAGGAAATAAAAGCGTTTAAAGGTTCAATTACAAAGGTTTCCTCCTCTCAACTTACCTGGAAACAGGTAAGCAAGAAAAATACACATGCCTTTTCCTCATGCAATATTCTTTGACTTAACTCTTTGTAATGTGTTCCCTTTAACAGACAGACGGGGATCTGATATTAAGCTGTACTTTAGGAGGATAAAAATTCACTCTAACACCATTTCTCACATTCAGTGGGGAGAGTGGAGAGTTGAATGGGGAAGAGGGGAAGAAGTCAAACTCCGAATGAGACAATTACTGCTTAACTGCTCAACAAGAGATTTGTTGTCTACTTTGGGCCTTGAAAGAATAGAGTTGAATGTCTGCAGATGCAGGTGGGATTTGTATGGATTTGAACTTCCTTCTCTATACAGTGCAAGAAATTAAACAGGTTACTAATGTTCTCAGTAACTCAGGTTACTAATGTTCTCTCTGATACAATCTAAACCTTCACAGGTCTCCTGATAGTTTGTAATCTGGAGGTTATTAGACTCAAGCTTCTTCATGTCAAACTCGATTTATATTAGAAGCCAGGGAATCTGGACAGAAGTAGAAAATCTCTGAAGATGTATTTGGGGAAGAAAGCATATGGAAGGTGAAATTCCCACTAAAGTACTGATCCATTTCCAAGACAAGTAGTAAAAAACATCAGTGTTTTAGATTCTTTGGCAAGATGTTTGGCCCAATGTTTCCTCTCAGTGAGATGTACCTAGGTCTTTAGATTTTTTAGCATAGGTTTTTAATATTTACAAATATTTTGTAGCTGATCTCAACAGAAGTAAACTGATCTCAATATAACTCCTTTTAAAATTGTCATAGCTTCATGGTGAAGAAATGCCGGGAATGGCCAGCAATCCCTTTACCGACGGATGAAAGATGACTCCAAATTTTACTGTGAAAGAGAGGAGAAGGCAAGGGGGGTCAACGCCCAGAGACGAAGACCCTCTGCTTTCTTTGCTCTCACCTTTATTAGTGCTTCAGGGTAATCATAAATCTTTATTACTCTGTTTCTCAAGCACGTGATGTGTGGCAAGTGTTCTTACAGAAAATAGAAGAGTCTGATTACGGGAAAGATACAATGTGCCGATCAGCTGTTCTACGAGTTCTGCTAAACATAGCTTTAGGGGACAATGCAAACATTTCTTAGATCGCAGGGCAGCTGTTTGGGCTAAGGAAGCTTCCGGGAAGGCAGCACCCTGCATTCCTACTGCAGAATGGTCCCCCGGGTCCCGGGCCTCGGCATTCCAAACACCCATGCCCTTCTCAGAAACGTTCCCTCGCCCCCGGCAGCCTCTGTGTTACATTTTAGCAAGTCAGGTATTAGGGCTGATTTCATGCTCTACATTAACCCCAACAAAGAAACAATGAATCAGAATCACACAGACGTCCAATGAAGTCCTGTTTCTCTGGAGAATGAAGTGCAAAGACTGCTTTTCAGGAAACAGACCACTTAATCAACCAGCTCTCTGATGCACTATTATGCTTTACAGTTAATGCCAAGACTGCATATGATCCGTCAAGATGTCCTGTATGATGTTACTTCAGAAACTAGTCGCTTCTCATCACCTTTACTCCTACCAAGCCACCATCCTCTCTTACCTGGATTACTGTGATAGTCTTTTCTTCTTCTATTCTCTGTTCCTACGCCTTTTCTCCCTGAGTCTCTTCCAACACAAGTGTGAGAAGAGCGATTCTAATTATAAGCCAGATAATGTCACTTCCCAAACCCTGTAGTAGCTCCCATTTCACTCACAGACTAAAAGCCAAAGTCCTTAAAACAACTGACTTAATTTGGGTTCTTTAAAAGCAAAGCCCGAGATGAGGATTCTTGTAAAAGAGCTATGGTGAAGGTGTACTCCCAAGTGCACCTGTAAGGGAGACGAAGCAGGATAACGCAGGGGAAAGAACTGAGCAAGGATGTAATCTCAGCTAAAGTCTCCCTTGGCTTGATGCACAGCAATAGGGCTCTGGTACACAAATGGATCATAGAGGAGACCAGCTTTCTAAACACTCATATCTGTCAACACATTGCACACTGGCTGTATGCACAGGGGCAACTTCCAGGTCATGTGGTTCCTGTCAGCTGGGCAGCAGTGCATATGCAGTACATATATTTTTTTAAGATTTATTTATGTATTTGAGAGAGAGCACACATGAGCAGGGGGAGGGGCTGTGGGAAAGAATCTCAAGCCGACTCCCCGACAACAGCGGAGTCCCTTGTGAGGTTCAACCCCATGACCCAGAGATCATGACCTGAGCCGAAATCAAGAGTCAAATGCTCAACCCTGTGAATCACCCAGGTACCCCAATATTCAGTACATATTTTTTAAAGGTAGCATTTATTTAACACAACTGATTTATAAAAGTGTTTCATGAGCTTTTTGGTTCCAAAATGAGTTTCATTCTTCCTTTGATAACATATTCTGACTTATCAGTAGATTCAATGTCTGCACCTAAAAAACACCTCCTTTTTACAATCAGATATGCTTGCCAGGAAAATAGCAAAAACTCACCTCATCAGTTTAAAAGTGTACTTCAGGGGCATCTACATGGCTCAGTCAGTTAAACGGTTAAGCATCTGCTTTCAGCTCAGGTCATGATCCTGGGATCCGGGATGGAGCCCCACATCAGGCTCCCTGCTCAGTGGGGAGCCTGTTTCTCTCTCTCCCTCTGCTGCTCCCTCTGCCTCTCTCTCTCTCTTTCTCAAATAAATAAATAAAATCTTTTAAAAAGTATACTTCATATAGCGAGTAAGAGACCTTGATGGGTATTAAGGAGGGCCCGTACTGCATGGAGCACTGGGTGTTATACGAAAACAATGGATCGTGGATCACCACATCAAAAACTAATGATGTATTGTATGGTGACTAATATAACATAATAAAATTTAAAAATTTTTTAAAAATGTTGATTTGAAAACACAGACCATAATACAAAAGGAGAAAACAATAGTCATTACCAAGAGCTAAAAAAAAAAAAACCAAAAAACTATTTTTCTTGAAAGAAGAATTCCAAAACCCACTTTAATTCTATCTGGTTTATCTTGCTCTACAACTCTAGGAGATAACCATGGCTTACTGTCTGTACTCTGCTCTAAGTATGCACACCTTAGAGACAGATGTAAAAAGAAAGGAGAAGGACTCCTGAATAGGTAGTGGTATCCTGAACTTCTCATGTACACTCGCTTCACCGAAATGCACACGCACGTGCACACACATACATACATACCCCACACTCGAACACGATTTTCCCAGCTTGGAAAAATTCAGTATGCCATCCTTCCCCTTTCTGACCTTTATTCCATCTCTTTCCACTTCCCACATTTCCCTCTTATTCCCTTATTTATTACCGTATTGTCATCTTCAAGCACCCCCTCTCTGATGGCCCGCGAGAAGGTGCCTTGTGGGAAAGCATCCTCAAGTCTCTCCCTCTCCATGAAGACCCGAGGACTCCTCTTGCTTTATTCATTCATTGATTTGGCAGCTACGGGTGCATTCTAAGTGACAGGTACTGGAGAGGCGAAGATGAACAGGTTGGCCTCACCTGGATCTAGCCAAACTAGTTATGTACCCACATCGATCATGTTCTATATATACTCTTGTCCCATTTACTTCTCGCAAAAACAAAAGTATTCTCCTCTGCTCTGAGAGATAAGAAAATTATTTCACTAAAGTTCAACAATTTTCCAATGTCACCCAGCTAGTAAGTAGAAGAGCTGAATTAACCCGTTTCTGACCCCAAAGCCAAAGGTCTTTCTGCTGCACTTCTGATTGCCCTGACCAACTAATCTAGCCCAGTGAGCCCTCATAGCACAGTGTGGCTGCTTGTGTGATCTGAGTCCTAACGTGCTCCCCTTTATCCATAGGGTATGGGGGTTGTTGAGATTCTTGCTTCCATCAGAGCCAGAAAGTAATTTCCTCAATGACCAAATCTTACCTGCAAGATCTTCTCCCTGTATCCCTGCTTCCTCCTTCTGTTCCTCCAGTGTTATATCCACTTGACTTTTTGTAATCCCCACCCTACCTCACCTGCCCCGTATAAAGTGAAGATGATCCTCATGCACTTTGCATAAGGTGGGACGTTCAATAGTGATTCCTTATAAATGTAAAACAATTTCGACTCCTAATTCTAGGTTTAGGAGCTCTCGTTTTTGGGTTCTCAAATTTTTAGGTTCTCAAATTTTTGTGTTATCGCTGAGATAAATGGTATAAATGAGGTATAAACTTTGTAAACAGAGATAATACAGGTTTGGTCTCCAGTGATTTTTGAGGAGCCATCCTTTATCGTTATTAAACTTAGGCTTTTCCTATGCTTATTAGGGGTAATGGGTAGAAATCTAGACCTTCTTTATGAATACTCCCCATCTGACACCCTACAGAAACCTCTGTAAGTCTACAAACTCACTCTTGAAACTTCTAGTTCTCTGACTGTATGAGTCACTCCTCCAGGTCCCTAGCATCTGCCCTCAAAATGAATTGTTTGCTATCACTTTTGTATTATTTTAGAAACCTGTTTTCAAGAAAGTGTGGTTTGGTTTGGTTTTAATCAGAAACAACTATAGTGCTTTCTGATAAGTGCTTTGGCTGAAGTCCATTTTTATCTCTTATTTGTTACCTCGATCTTAATAGGTATGCAACTTGGCAAAGTTTTGGAAAGAGAAAAGGCAGCTCAACCAAAAAAATCTCATGATCTATTCTTTATTTTTAACTTGATATTTATGATTAGAAATATATAAACTCTTGTAAAAATAAGTAAAAAAGAAACTGAGACTACAGACACATTTAAGATAAAAGAAAAGACCCTTTATATCATATTACCAGGACAAATTACTTCAAAACTTGGGTAAATGTCTTTTTAGACCTCTATGCATTTCACTGAAATGGGAAAAATGAACAGAAATGATCAAAGTATTTAAAACATGTTGTCTAGTGGTATGCATCTTCCATGGCAAGGTAAGGCTATATCAGAAACTCTGTTTTTTAAGCTTTTGTTTATTTATTTGAGAGAGAGAGCAGGAGCAGGGGGAGGGACAGAAGGAGAGAAGCAGATTCCCTGCTGAGTGTGGAGCCAATGCGGGGCTTGATCCCAGGACCCTGAGATCATGATGTGAACCAAAGTCAGACACTGAACCAACTGAGTCACCCAGGCACCCCTATGTTAGAAATTCTTGTCCTCGCATCTATTTAGACAGAAATTAAAAGTCTGATTTAATTAAACTTATGGGAACACTAGGGTAATATCAAGTTTGCCTAGATTTGGAGATGCTAGTGGAAGACAGTTATTCCACACTTAAGAATGCTTGACTCCTAATTCTTCACCTAATCCTCAAATGTTCTAACTCAAGATGCTAACTGGGATCCTTTTGTTTTCCAAACCCTTAGTATGAGTGCTCTTATCTATCTCCATGGCTTCCCATATGTAAGATAACCCTCAAAGAAACTTAAAAACTAGTAGAAGAGAATGAAAAATATGAAATAAACACACTACAAGGCAAAAGTCAGCCAGGACTATAAGAGGGATAAAACAAAGTTAATTGTGTGTTCCAAGGAGGGCGAGAACACATTCAGTGTTTTCTAGAAGAAAAGAGGAAGAGTATAGGAATGGTCCATATGAGAAGTACCTTTGGTGCTGGACCCTGACGCATGGGCAGGATTGAGCCAGGTGGTGAAGGAGGAAGATAATTCTACGTAAAGAAGCAAGCAAGAGTGACATAAGGGGGGAAACCCACAAAGAGAGTTCGGAGTTCTTTTTCTTTGTTTTCCTGGAATACAGGTCACATATAAGAAACTACTCAGAAATAAGAATAGAGGTATAAAGATTATATTGTAAAGCACCCTGAATTCCAAACTAAAACATCTCTAATTTTATTTGGTAGGAAATACGGAGCCTTAGAATATTTCTGAAGAATGTGTAACAAGAGGGGCGCCTGGGTGGCTCAGTCGGTTAAGTGTCTGCCCTCAGCTCAGGTCATGATCTCAGGGTCCTGGGATCAAGCCCCGTGTTGGGCTTCCCTGCTCAGAGGGGAGTCGCTTCTCCCTCTACACCTCCCCCTGCTTGTGCTCTCTTTCCCTCTCTCTCAAATAAATAAATAAAATCTTAAAAAAAAAAAAGAATGTGTAACAAGATAATGACTACACGTTAGGTAAATTAAACAGCAACATCCTCAAGGGGCCTGAAATAGGAATGCAAGGAGCATTGTACTCTAGGAATGTAGGCATAAGATTTGGAAACAATTGGTTGAATATGAAGAGGTAGGTGATAGAAAGGGAAAATCAAAACTTTTAAGCCCTCGTGACTGGACAGCTGATAGTAGGCCAATACTAGAAATGATAAAGTGAGGGGGAAGCCACTTTCTTTGATACTATGAAAGACTTTGCGTTATATTTTTATAGTGCCCATAAACATCCTACATAGAGATATAGTATTTGGAATCATCAGTATAGCTAATTCCTTTGGAATAATGAGATCTCTGAGGTAGGGAATGTATAAACAGATAAAGATAATAAGGGCAGAATAGGAACAAAACAGATGACAGAGAGAGCTCCATCAGGGCTGTAGAACTACAGGATCCAATTCAGTAGCCACTGGTCAATATGTATTTGGAACACCTGTGATATGACTAGTCCAAATGAAGGTGTATCGTAAAATATGTACTAGGTTTCCAAGAGTTAGTATGAAAAAGGCAGCTTTCAGGGGAAGAAGCTCGTGTTCCCTCCAGTGTTACAAAGCATATAAAAAAAAATTATCCATAGCTGAGCAGAATGCAAACAAAACAAAACAAAACAAAACGAAACAAAACCAGTCGCGCGCTCTTTTCTCGGGACGGTAGAGGCCGTGTAGCGTCGCCGTTACTCTGAGGAGAGAACAGTCGGTAGAGGAAACATGATTTCCCTTTTTTTTAGAGGAAAAAATGCTGCACCATGGTACTGAGCTAGTGTTTTCACATATTTATGAATCCTCATAGCCATCTTGAGAGGGTGCAAAAATGCAGAGCAATAAAACCTTTAACTTGGAGAAGCAAAACCATACTCCAAGGAAGCATCATCAGCATCACCACCAGCAGCACCACCAGCAGCAACAGCAGCAGCCACCACCGCCACCAATACCTGCAAATGGGCAACAAGCCAGCAGCCAAAATGAAGGCTTGACTATTGACCTGAAGAATTTTAGGAAACCAGGAGAGAAGACCTTCACCCAACGTAGCCGGCTCTTTGTGGGCAATCTTCCTCCTGACATCACTGAGGAGGAGATGAGGAAACTATTTGAGAAATATGGGAAGGCAGGCGAAGTCTTCATTCATAAGGATAAGGGCTTTGGCTTTATCCGCTTGGAAACACGAACCCTAGCGGAGGTTGCCAAAGTAGAACTGGACAACATGCCACTCCGTGGAAAGCAGCTGCGTGTGCGCTTTGCCTGCCATAGTGCATCCCTTACAGTCCGAAACCTTCCTCAGTATGTTTCCAATGAACTGCTGGAGGAAGCCTTTTCGGTGTTTGGCCAGGTGGAAAGGGCTGTAGTCATCGTGGATGATCGAGGAAGGCCCTCAGGAAAAGGCATTGTTGAATTCTCAGGGAAGCCAGCTGCTCGGAAAGCTCTGGACAGGTGCAGTGAAGGCTCCTTCCTGCTAACCACATTTCCTCGGCCTGTGACTGTGGAGCCCATGGACCAGTTGGATGATGAAGAGGGACTTCCAGAGAAGCTGGTTATAAAGAACCAGCAATTTCACAGGGAGCGAGAGCAGCCACCCAGATTTGCACAGCCTGGCTCCTTTGAGTATGAGTATGCCATGCGCTGGAAGGCACTCACTGAGATGGAGAAGCAGCAGCAGGACCAAGTGGACCGCAACATCAAGGAAGCTCGTGAGAAGCTGGAGATGGAGATGGAGGCCGCTCGCCATGAGCACCAGGTCATGCTAATGAGACAGGATTTGATGAGGCGTCAAGAAGAACTTCGGAGGATGGAAGAGCTGCACAACCAAGAAGTGCAAAAACGAAAGCAACTGGAGCTCAGGCAGGAGGAGGAACGCAGGCGCCGTGAGGAAGAGATGCGGCGGCAACAGGAAGAAATGATGCGGCGACAGCAGGAAGGATTCAAGGGAACATTCTCTGATGTGAGAGAACAGGAGATACGGATGGGCCAGATGGCTATGGGAGGTGCTATGGGCATCAACAACAGAGGCGCCATGCCCCCTGCTCCAGTGCCAGCAGGTACCCCAGCTCCTCCAGGACCTGCCACTATGATGCCAGATGGAACCTTGGGATTGACCCCACCAACAACTGAACGCTTTGGCCAAGCTGCTACAATGGAAGGAATTGGGGCAATTGGTGGAACCCCTCCTGCATTCAACCGTGCAGCTCCTGGAGCTGAATTTGCTCCAAACAAAGGTCGCCGATACTAATAAAAATTTCAATGTCTAGTTTCCCAAAAACCCTTAAAAGAAGGACCCTTTTTGGACTAGCCAGAATTCTGCCCTGGAAAAGTGTTAGGGATTCCTCCCAATAGTTAGGTCTTCCTTGCCTGTACTACTCTGAGGGAGTTTGCTGGAGGCTGAGGGCAAGGGAGGGGCGATATTTAACAAATCAGTTCTGTGTGGTATATCGTTTAACTAATTGATTTTGTGTGGTGCATTCCTGAAGTCTCATGTGATTGTTGAGGGCCTATGGGGGGGGGACCATGGCAAAATGGATCCAGTTAGAGCCCCCATTAATCTTCATCATTCCATTCTTTGTCCATCCTGTTCTATTTGGTTTCTCATTATACCCTCCAACCCCCAGAGACACTGCCACATACACCACAAAAACAAGCATCCTCCAATGACCTTAGCCCCATTGTTCCATTCACTCGCAGGTTTGAATTCAGGCAAATGTCCACAGAGGTCACAGACAACATACATACGGTTCTGTTATATCCCATATATTACCCCTTCATGTCCTAAGGAAGACATTTTCTCTTAGAGATTTTCATTTTAGTGTATCTTTAAAAAAAAATCTTGTCTTAAGTTGCCTCCCATCTTTTTTCTTGGGTTAGGACAACCCAGGAACGGCCCTTTTGTGTCTATGATGTTGCTGTTCACAGCTTTTCTTGATAGGCCTAGTACAATCTTGGGAACAGGGTTGCTGTGTGCTGAAGGTCGGACAGTAGCTCTTAGCCTTGCCTATCGTAGGTAGTTAGGCTGTGCATTTTTTTTATTGGTGTACCATGTTTGATTTGTCCCTGATACCTTTGGAGTTTTTCTGAGAAATGGAGCAGTAATACAGCATCAACTTATTAAAATACGTTTTAAGCCTTTAAAAAAAAAAAAAACCCAATAACACGCACGCGCACGCGCGTGCACACACACACACACACACACAAAATGAAGATGAAGAAAAAACTTTAACCACGCATATTTGTTTACCTGGATGATGCAATGTTGGTAAAGGGGAAACAATATTATCTAAATAGAATGGATCGATCAGGTTTCTGAGAGCCACTACTCTCCCCCAAAAAACACGTATAGCAGGCATATAATTGGAATTTAATAAATATTTGTCAAGTGGATGAATGAACATTACTGGATAATTCAGGTTCCTGGCATAAAATGGATGCCACACTCATGTAGGGAATTGAAGAGAATTTGATAAAAGAACTATTTATAAATAAGTGGGCAGGGTAAAAAATAAAAACAGGGAGTGACAACATTGTGAAGCTATTTCCACCACCAGGTCTGAAGAGACATGGAGAGGAAGCAGTTATTGAAATTTGGGACATCCATAGTGGATTGCCTTGTAGAAGCTTGACCCAAGTTGGAAAGATTCAGCCAAGTGAAGATGACCTCAAAGGAGGAAGCCCGTGGAATAATTACTCTGCCCTCCTTCCACCAGCTTGTTGATCCTTCACCAGTGCTGACCACTGGCTGAAACCAGCCCAAAACCCTATGGCAAGGGAGCCTCCTGGATGTAATCCTTCAAGCCAATTTCTAAGAGCCATGTGGATGTGGAGAGGCAATCATAAATTACCCAGCACAAATTCTTATAAGCTTTCATTATTATTATTTTCAATTCAACTAGAGACACTTTGATTTTTCCTGAGGAATACTCATGATTTTGTCCTCATCATTGATCAAGTGGTGAGAAAAAATTTAAGCACCTAGACAATGTTCTAGACACTGGGAATATGACGATAACCAAAAAAGACTAGGTCCCCCACCCTGAGTGAGCAGATAGTCTGGTGGGGGAAGAAAAAACATCCTAGAGCTCCATAGATCCCCTTTGTAGAGAGAAAATCATAGACTTTAGAATCAAACGGAAACATTATTTGGCAGCTAACCTACTTACACTGAGTCTCCGCTTCATATGTTAAAAGGAAATTGTGACACCTCTTTCTTAAGAGTTACTGTGTAATTTAAAGGCTATGTATGCAGCATGCTTAATATAGGTACAGGCAAAGAATACCTAATTATGATTTTAAAAATGGCAAGAGATATACCTCTACATTATAAAGATCTCACCAATAGGTTTATATTTTCTCACATTGCCTCTTCTTAGGCAGCCCCTGCCCATGTCCTCCCCACTTTAGTTCTCTGCTTGCAAAGGACTGTGTATTAGTCAGGATTCTTCAGAGAAGAAGAACCAATAGGAGATATACAGAAAGAAATGTATTATAGAAATCAGCTCCCATGACTATGGAAGCTGAGAATTCTCATGATCTGCTGTCTGCAAGCTAGAGGCCCAAGGAAGCTGATAAGGTAGTTCCAGTCCAAACCCAAAGGCCGAGAACCAGGGGAGCCAACGGTGTAAGTACCCATCTGAGACCAAAGGTCTGAGAACTGGGAGCAGCAATGTGGGAAGACAGAAGATGGATGTCCTTCCTAGCTTAAACAGAGACCAAATTTGCCTTTCTTCCACCTTTTTGTTCTATTTAGGCCCTCAATAGATTGCATGGTGCCCACCCACACTGATGAGGGTGATCTTCTTTACTCTGTCTACCAATTCAAATGCTAACCTCTTCTGACAGACATACCTGGAAATTATGTTTTTTTCAACTCTCTGGGCATCCCCGTAGCCCAGTGAATCTGACATGTAAAATGAGCCACAGCCTGCAGAGCACTGAACACAAACATGGCTGGCCATTAACTGACCATAACTGCAGCACTGTCTTCCCTCCACAGCACATCATTTCTCTTCCATTTTACCAAACGTGGGAACGATGGTTGGCGGTGAGTGTAGCTTCATGCGTCCAGGGGACCCAGGAAGTGGAGAATTCCTGTTGCGACGTTTTGGGTTGTCCCAGGCCGTCATCTGCCCAGGGAGGGCCTGCACTGGGAGCATGTGGAGCATGGCCATGGGGGCAGCGAGCTCTTTCTCTGTTCACAGGACACAGCCCTGATCTCCCCTGAACCTGTCTACTATTGGAATGCTTACTAAACGAACTGCGTGCAGAACAACAGCCTAAGGTCTTCTGAGTAATAAGCAAATAATCTTCTTTATTTTTTATAAATGTTGCATGACCTTGTTTAAGAGACTTTATGCTAGATGCTAAAAGAAAAATTCAGGTGAATAATCAGTATAACTATGAAAGAGAAAATGGAACACTTCAAATTGTGAGGGAGAAAAAGAAAAAAAGAAGAAACCATCTTAGCAACAATGCATAATAAAAGTTATTTTAATGACCCAAACAGCAGGTTGTTTTTTTAACACATTGGAGAACAAGCCAATGCTTTATTATAACAACTATAAAATAGAAATTTTTCGACATCAATACGTCCAAAAGGAACTGAAAGCTGTTTTACAAATCTTTTTAAAAATACTTTCTTAGGTGTGAAGGCCACATATAAGATGCCAGGTCTGTAATCCTCTTGGTTTTCTTTAGTTTCCCAGCTAGACAGAGGGCTCCTCTCCACTAAATTTAACCTTAATACAATTTGATTCTTGCAGATCTCAAAAAACAAACTAACAGAAAATTATTCAGGCCTCCTTCTGCTTCAAGTTTTATATTTTTACTTCCTCTAGGCCTCTATGTAACAGATTGTTAAGTATAGCAGATGTTTACATTTGTTGTGAACTGATGGCAAATGAGGCTCAGGCTACATTTGCTGAATATGTAGAAGTAGGCCAGCGCACCTAAAGAAAAAATTGCAGCTTCAGTCATTTGGCAGGATTCTTTATTCATTTCTTAATTCACCATGCATTCATTCAACACTAATTTTCTTCACTTACACGTGCAAAGTATTAAGTTAGAAGCCGTGAAAGGAGGACTTATATGGCATGGTATCTGCTTTTTTAAATATATATATATATATTAAAAATTTTATTTATTTATTTGAGAGAGAGAGAGAGAAAGCATGCATACAAGCTGGGGAGAGGCAGAGGGAGAAAGAATCCCAAGCAGGCTCTACACCCAGTGCAGAGCCCAATGCAGGGTTCGATCCCACAACCCTGTGAATCATGACCTGAGCCAAAATCAAGAGTCAGATGCTTAACTGATTGAGCCACCCAGGCACCCCAGGCATGGTATCTGCCTTGAAGAAGTTCATGTTTCTGCTAAAATAACTGTGCATGACCAAACCTTCCATTAGGTGAGGGTTCAAGAGTTATTACAGAGATCCCAATGTTTTTCATTTTTTAAAAAAGGTTTGTCTACGTGGTAATGTCACTTGTATGCAATCAAATCAAGAGACTGAGAACGTGAAGTTCAAAATGGTCAAGTTTGTTGAGTGTCCCTGTATATCAGCACACTCATCTTTCCTTGCAACTTTCCTCTAAAATGGTTTGCATTACATATGCAGAAATGAATTATCAGGAAACTATATATAATCATAATTGTTTTCTTATTCATATATATCGTGTAGTGTGACCCTACCATGTGTTATTACATTATATTGTCAATATTTTATTTTTCTCTGAGGCTATGGACATGCAAATGACATATTTCTTGTTTCCTCCATATCTACTATTCAGTATCTTTTGCATGAATAGCACTGTATAACCTTTGCCTTGTCAGGAATGTGTGAGAACAGTTTGCTTTGTTCTCTCATGGTACAGTGTGGACTGTTAAACAGCAATGCCCCTGTAACCGAAGGCAGCAAACATGGAGGTGATTTAGCAAGGGTATTTTCCTCCTGTGGATCTCACGGGAGATCAGCCATGGTCTCTGTCTATACCGTATCCAGACTGACATGCGTAAAAGACAAAGTTCTCTTTGCCCCTTCCCTGCTGGGTGTCTGTCAACAATGCTTAATTACTAGAAGGATGGAAAGCAAATTCTTCAATATGGCCACAGGCCCAACAGGGTCTGCTCGCAGCCTACCTCTCCAATTTCAAGTTCCTCTCTCTGCCTTCTTTCCCAAGGTCCAGCTACTCCAGCCTTCTTCCAATCTTTATGCTCCCAGGTTCTGGAGCTGGACTGCCTAGGTTTCAGTCCTCACTTGGCCACTTCCTAGCTCTGTGATCTTAGACAAGTTATGTGATATATATCTGTGCCTCAGTTTCCTCATCTGTAAAATGGGTGCAATGATGGTACTCACTTGACAGTTTTGTTATTATGGAGATCAAATGTGACATGTGAAAGTGTCTATTTGTGTCTGGCACACAGAAAGGGCTATGAGAAGATTTTTATTATGTGCTATTCTTGCCTAAGAGACTTAATACATGCTTTTGTCTCTGTTTGCAATGCTGCTTCTGGATCTTTTTCTTTAGCTAAAGAACATTTATTCTGTATATATCAGCCTAAATGTTCTGTCTGGAGAACATTTCCTTCCTGTCATACCAGATCAGAACTCCCTGTTATATACTCTCCTAGCATCCGGTATGTCCTTGGTAGCACTTACTGCAATAATGAAATTAACTCTTCATTCTTTTCATTGTTTTGCTTGCGTCCGTCTTTGCTGCTCCCTGAGGGCAGAAAGCCCGTCCATCCTGCTTACCACTTTGTGGCCTTTCTACTCTCTCACCCCCAACATACGAGCAACTCTCAGTAGCTTAACTGATTAATTTCACTTGTTTTCTCTCTCTCTTCCTGTCCTTTCAGGTGGATAGTAGCAAGGAACGATCTGGCTATCGGGGAGGCATCGGGAACACCAGGACACATCTGTGCTCTGAAATGCACTCTGCACCGCATCATCATGAAGGGAAAATGGAACCATTTGGAGACATGGAGAACAATAAATGAAGGAAAAGTTAGGTCAGAAAGGATGTCAACAGCACATTTGCTCATAAAGGAATGGAGAGTTATCCCGGTGGTGTTCCTGATGTTGGGGCAAGGCATGGCAATCATAAATGGTCCAGAAGGTACAAATGGGAACTCCTACCCAGACCTCTCGAATCTAACCTTAACTCTGCCTCTGGACCACAGCAAAAACAATAGTCTGATTGTCAAAGTATCCAATAACCTCTTTCCCACATCTCTTGTAAGAACTCCGGAGCATTAATCTTTCATCAAGAACATTTACGATCAATGTACTTCCTCGTGCTCATTTCCTGGATGGTCTCTTCATTTATGTTTTATCTTGCCCACTTTCTTCAAGGCCAGAATCAATTCCGGTAAACTCCACCAAATATCTGTTAGGCTATATGCTCACTCTCTCTTTATAAAAAGAATGAATCTGTCCATCTGTGAATAGCTCTCTGTTATTTCCATATATTTCTTTTTTCTTTTTGTTACCAGTGTTCAACAGTTAAACCCACAAGGACCATTCATTTCTTTCTGATGCTTCAACCTTTCTGCACTACTCAGAGTTAGCCAGAAGATGTCAGTCTTATAACTCAAACCGATTTTGGTCCCTCTCCTAAATAACCTAAAAACAAGTCAACTTAAGATAGAAGGGCAAAAAGACTTTAAATCCCCTAAAACTCCACAATGAGCATACAATTCAATACGCTAAGAATTTCTTTATACTTACATACATCTTGTCTGTTTTGGGTTTACAGAGATGTAATCCATAGGCGGGTAACTTATTCACACACCTTTTCTAAATAACTGAAGCCAAACCAGTATTGAGACTAAATAACCACAGAACCGTGGAGTTCGGAGGGCCTTAGAGTTCCTTAGCTTTACCCTCTACCCTCTCTGCATGAGTTTCTTTTATCCAAGAATGAAAAGTGACTTCTTAGTACAAACTCATTCCCTTATTCATACATTTATTCATTCATCAGTTTTTTGTTGAGCATGTTCTATGTGTTTGGCAGTGGATAATTGCTAAGGCATCCAAAGGTAAAAGTTGAAATAGACACAATCCTTGCCCACTGGTATGGGTTGAATGGTGCCGGCCCCCCAAAGAAAGAGCAGATACATTGAAATCCCAGCATCTCAGAATGCAAACTTATTTAGAAATAGAATCATTGCAGGTGTAAATAGTTAAGATACTGGCGTAGGGCGGGCCCTTAATGCAACATGACCAGTGTCCTTATAGGAGGAGGAAGAGACGGTCACGTGATGACAGAGGAAGAGACTGAAGCGGTGCACCTCCAAGCCAAGGAATGAGGAGGATTTCTGGCAAACACCAGAAGCTAGAGGTGACAAGGAAAGAATCTCCCCTGTAGGTTTCAGAGAGGGCATGGCCCTGTTGACACCATGATTTTAGACTTCCAGCCTCCAGAGCTGTGAGATAATAAATTTCTGTTGTCTTAAGCCACCCAATTTGTTACAACAGCCCTAGGAAACTAATACACCCACAAAAAGACCCAATACAAACAGCTGAGTCTACTACAATGTGATAAGTGCTATTATAATTGAAGTATGGGATGTGATGGGAAAATATGAGAAATGTCCATTAGTGGAGACAAGAGGATTTCTGGAGGAATTGGCCCCCATTCTAAAAACCAAAATAAAAAAGATGTCACAGTAAATTATTGTGACACACTTGAGCCATTTTATAAATGGAGAATAGCACTCAATTCTCTCACCTACCTACAGTCCTTCTTTGCCCAGCTCACAACTTTGGTCAAGAATCAAAATATTGGGGCGCCTGGGCGGCTCAGTCATTAAGCGTCTGCCTTCGGCTCAGGTCATGATCCCAGGGTCCTGGGATAGAGCCCCGCATCGGGCTCCCTGCTCCGCGGGAAGCCTGCTTCTCCCTCTCCCACTCCCCCTGCTTGTGTTCCCTCTCTTGCTATCTCTCTTTCTCTCTCTCTCTGTCAAATAAATAAATAAAATCTTAAAAAAAAAAAAAAGAACCAAATGTTACTAGACGTGACTTTCAACTCACATGTTCTGGGACTCTGTACCAGATTTTATTTGTAGTCAGCTTTATTCTCCTATATTATGTCACTAAAGAAAACACAAAGAAAACAACTCTTTTGTACCTCTAGTGACTAGAGCAACCAATTTGTACTAGAACCCTTGTAATTTCACTGAGCCTTTATTTTAACCCCTTTCCTCTTCCTTCTGAACCTGCCCTTTGCCCTTAACCTCTGCCCCATCGGTGCTCTGGGCTCCTTCTTTCTCTCTGTTTTAGCTCTGCATCTGATTTGACTGAATTTCTGCTGTTTGGTCTTCAGTATTTCCTCATTGCACGTGCATCTTCTAGAACCTCTCATGGGCCCAGCAGAGTTTTTGTTTACCACCACCCCGTTCTTGCTCCAAGATCACCGTCTTCCCTCTAAACCTCTGTAGTAGCCAGGGTTCTCCAGAGAAACAGAACCAATAGGAGATATCTCTACCTATAACTACACTTACCCTATGTCAATACCTAGAGCCATCCATATCTCTATCTCCATCTCTACACCAAGCCTGTCGATGTAGATCTAAATGTAGATATCGGTATAGATCTAGATGAAGAGAGAGATTTATTATGAGAAATGACTCACAGGATGATGGAGGAGACTAAGTCTCAAGATCGCCATCTGCCACCTGGAAGCCCAGGAAAGGTGGTTATGAAATTCAGTCTGAATCCAAAGGCCTGAGAAGCAGGAGGGTCAACGGTGTAAAGTTCAGTCACAGCACAGGAAAAGATGAGATGTCCCAGCTCAAGGAGCGAAGAAGGGAAAAGGGGTGAAATCTCCCTTCCTCCCTCCTATTCATACCCTCAGAGCTCTGGGTATTTTCCCTGCACTTTGGGGAGGGCAATTGGCTTCATTGAGTTCCCGATTCAAATGCTAATCTCTTGAAGAAACACCCCCACAGACACACCCAGAACAATGTTCAGTCCAGGCTTCCGCCAGTCAGGAGGACGTAGAAAATTCACGATCCTGGCCTCTAAGTCTTTGGGGGCTTCCCGTCATCCATGTCCCTCCAGCTATGCTAGTTACACTCCTGGGGAGGCCAAGCTGAGGAAATCGCCCGGAGCAGAGCTGCCCAGTGCATCGCTCGGAGCCCTTCTCTTCCGCACTCTCTGAGGCACAGAGCGAGGAAACGCCCACCAGCTCTGCAGTGTCCCTTGATTCTTTAGGTCATTGATTTCAATGGTTATTGTGATGTCTACTGTTATCCCCAGCTGGAGAAATCTCCACCCAAATATCATTTGGGTTGAGAAGATGACTCAGGTACATAATATCTTCCTTGCAGAGCTTTTCATAGCACTTGGTAGCTTTACAGGAAATCTGGAGGATGCAAACTAGACAAGGCTTCCTGCAGACTGTAAATGCAACCCACACCAAACTACACACATACTGCTTCTCCTTTCCCCACGCTTAGAATGGAAAGATACTGATAATGGTGTTTACTATGAGCTCATTGTATTACTAAAAAAGCAAGATTAATGGTTAGGTAAGTGATGAGGGAATTCTGATATTATACATCCATTTATGAAATAATTATGAAGACTTTGTGGCAACCTAGAAAACATTTTTGATATACAAACTGAGAAAAAAGTAGAATACAAAATTCTTAAACACCTAAGGTTAAAAAAAATAAGCAAAATATTTTGCTGCTACAAATGATGTAAACCATAGCTTTCATTTAAAATAACCCACAGGAAAATTACTTATAATCCCATCATTCTAAAAAATCAAATACTTTCATTTTCTTTGTCATTTTTGGCTCATCATGCACTTACCAGATTCTCTCTTTGCTTCTTTGCTTTTGGACATGCTTCTCCATCACCTTGGAATACCTTTTATCATATTCTCTAACTAGAAAATTAATTTACTTAATCATTTGGCATATATTTATTACAGTCCCTGTAATACAAACTAGGAAGATAGTAATGAAATATCTAGAGAAGCATTCACTCTTCTTATTAAGTCAAACTTCAAGGGGAATTCCCTTTGTGATGCCTTCTTGATCATGTCTTTGAATCAATTGGGTGTTTCCTCCTCTGTATATAGCATTATCTGAGCATTTATTAAATTCAATTGTAATGATTGTTTACCGTATTTCTCTTTAGCTAGACTCTGAGCATATTGAAAACAAAGACTGTCTTATTTCTTGTTGTAAGTTCTAGGTCTAAAAATGTACCCAGTTTCTAAAGAGAATAAGTGATAGATGAAAGAAAGAAAAATATAGAAAAAGCAGGGGGAAGAGAAGGGCGAGGTGAGAAATTTAGTGCTGGGAGGAAATAAATGAGTTTGGTACATGCAGGTATGGTTTGATGATAGCTCAGGGAATAGCAGCTTCAAAACATCAAAAAAGCAATTCTAATGGTCTTGCAAAGGGGTGACATCCATGCCCTTTTTCATTCACCTGCTGCTTGTTACACTCGATGGTCAACCCTATTATCCTACAATGTAAATTGTATTTGTTTTATGATCCGTCTTTAGCTAGAACGATATAAATAGTGGAGTATCATTATGGGAATTTAATTACCTCTAATGATTAATAAGAGAGATGTTTTGAAGATACTGTTTACCTTTTAGAATAATAAAACTGCAGATGTTTTTTCTTATTACTTTGGAACAAATACAAAGTATGGTTTGTTTTGTTTAAGATTATCCACAAACTTGGATTTTAGTAACAATTTATCAAGATTATATGCACAAGAAGAAAATACATATGCATAGTCTCTCTGTCTCTCTCCTCTTTCACCCACCTCTCCCTCACCCCTCCCTCACACACAACACCTTACCTCAGTGTCAGAGGGAAAAAGCTTTCCTTTCTTTTGTTAGGCTTCCCAAGAAATCCATAATAAGGATTAAAAAGTCCTTTCCATAGCATATATATATATATATAAAATTTATAGATCCCTAAATGCCTTCTCACAAATTTAGTTTAGAGGGAGGTTTAAATTGTTTATCCTTTTGTTAAAAGCAATATTGTTTGGTCCTAGCCTATGATGATGACATGATTTTGGTAATAAATAGTCTTTTGAGACTCTTCTTACTAGATATTAGACATTTAAAGGTCCCCATCATTTTTCAGTCTGAACTTGTGTGTAGTCAGTTTTTCATTAATTTATTCATCCATTCATTCAATTCCTTATGAAACCAACACTTGTTGAATGCTTGTGTGCATGACTGGGACTGGGATATGTCACAGAGATATAATTTTTTTAAAGATTTATTTACTTATTTTAGGGAGAGAGAGAGAGCATGAGGGGGGCAGGGGTAGATGGAGAGAGGAAGAGAGAATCTTCAAGCAGACTCTCCGCTGAGCGCAGAGCCCAGTATGGGGCTTGATCTCACGACCCTGAGATCATGACCCGAGCCCAAATCAAGAGTCAGACACTTAACTGACTGAGCCACCCAGGTCCCCTGAGATACAAATATTAAGAAGATAAGATCACTTGCTCTTAAATATCTCTCAACTTAGAAGGGAAAGAAAAATTAGTAAATTCAATAAAAGAAAAGTCTATACAAGATGGTACAGAAGAGAGAAGAATAGAGGATCTGCTTCTGTCTCTTAAGGATCGGGGAGCACTGGTGAAGATTTTCTGTTAAATCCAGACCCTAAATTTATAATGAATTCATTGTGAGGTTCAGCAGGTGATCGCAAATCACCTACCTTAAAGAGTTAGAAGAACAAAGTTCCTTTCATGTGTGTGATTAGTGTAATGACAAATGTGGAAAGTAGGCTTAGGTTGCCAGAAAAGGCCCCAGAGATGAAAAAAATAAGACTTAAACTCATCTAAATGGTACAGACCGAAATCAGGGCAATAAGGAAGTGTAAAAGCAAGAACCAGTAAAAGAATATGCTTGTAGACCCTAGATATAGAATAGTTGTCGACAATAATATATGATAAGAGTAAGAGTTAATCAGACTCTGAACTAGTTTTCTGCAAGCCAATCCTTATATATATTTAGCTGGAGTGACCCAGGAAGTAGCCTGACCTGGAAAAATGCTCAAGACCACTGTTCCAGGACCTGATGCAGTTACTGAAGCATAAGGTAACACCAGGAACATAATGAGTGCCAGTGTCCCATACACAGAACACTGAAGCTGGAACAAGCCTCATCCATCACTCTCCACCTCCTCATGCAATACAGCTTCTGACAGGTGCATTCATGAATTCATTACTGTAGAGCCAGAATCAGATCAGTTACCCAGATGTCTTGGAGAGTCATGATAGAAAGTACTTAGACATTCTTGGAGACTATCCTGCAGTGTATTAATTAGATTCTTTGGCAAGTGGGGAAGAGCTAGCAAAAGAAACACTCCAGAACTGGCCAGAGGTACTACAGGAGGGCAGAGAAATCTAACAGAATGCAAAGGCAGAGATGCTGCTGAGCCTCATGAAAAGACTGGGAGCACTAGACACCATCATCTCTTTGCGGCTCTCCCACGGGCTTCTCACTCTTTATTCTCAGTCCAGAAGCCAACTTTTTCTTCCTCCCACTCCACTTGACATAGCTTGTTTTCAAGAGATTTGCCAGATTAAAGCTATAATCTCTCATGCACCTTTAAAAATTCCTAAGGCCAGATTAATTTGCCATAGCTAAATTCAGATATTCAAACCTGGTACTATGTGGATTGAGATGTACAGTTTTGAAAAAAGGAGATTGGAAATCATTATTCCCAAATTTTCTGTATTTTCTTAAGTAATACACAGAATAAATATGAAAAAAGAAATTCCAACAATGAGAGCTCTATTTTTCATCAAAAAGAAAATTTCTGTTTGTTCAATCACAGAAATGAAATGATCTGGAAAGCAACCACAGTTGAACAAATTTAGTGTCAATTTTATTACAGAACTTGGGAACAAATCAAACTTGACACTGAAAATTTCAAAGATATATATTTACAACCAAAATCATGTGAGAATATATGCCTTAAAAAAGATGATTCTGACTTCTATGATATTGCATATTGCTGCACATTTCTACAAACCCTGGCACCTCTGATCATGCATTCATTCTTTTTTTTCACTAATGACCGGGTGATTTAAAAAGAAAAAAATGAAAACCAAAATTGGTGAACTAGAAGATTTATGAAGAAGTTTGACTTGACAAGGTTAAGAGCTTGTCTAAAAATGAACATTTTAATGACATGTGTCAAATCTCTCTCTTATCACCAAGGTTTATGTCATTTCCAGTAGAGACCCCAAATTATGAGAGGCTACATGAGGACAATGCAACAATGTACGGTTTAGTCATTTCAATTTTTACTTTAAATCAAAAGGAAAATACGTTTTGCTGGGCTGTCTGAACATCCTCAGCTGCAGGAACATTTCCGGGGATGCTGTCTGAACCTGGTAGAGAAAATCTTGTTTAGTTCCTCTTTGGATTCCTATCTTGGACATAGAAAATTTCTCACTCTGTACTGGGAAGGAATTGAGCACCCCCTCTGCTGAAGTTGATTCATAGGTAGTCAAGAAACTGGGTGGCTTGATAACAAAGGGCTCTTTTTCTCTTTTCCCTTTTTTTCCTTTTTTCTTTATTATTTTCATGAAAGGGCTTTATTTTGTGTTTCTCTTTGGCAGAAATCTCTGACTCACAGGTCATCTGTTCTTTGTAACAGCTATAGTTTCCACACCACAGCATGACTCAGGATACTAAGGATACTAGAGACAGACTCTCAATGTGTATAAATCATACCGACTAAATGTCAAGTCGTGGAGAGAATGTGCACGGTAAAGGGAGACTATGGGAGGCTGGGAGAAGACAGGAAAATGCAAAAATGATATATAATTGGATACCTGAAGTGAGTACTGAAAATTCCGTTACAATTTTAGGACTAATTTTCCTAACTAATCTTCCTAACTAATCGTCAGGGTAACTCAAGCCTAAATTGAAGGAACCCTTTTCCAAGTCAATCAGCGTTCTGTGCAGTGAATCGAAGGCTTGCTGTCTAGGCACTGGTTCCCTGCAGCACAGCCTTGCTCATTGCCTCCTTCTCCAAGCCCTACAAAGACTCTAGGCCTTAGGCATCCAGGAGAAAGTATTTCAGACATTTGTATGTCCCAGGATTATGCTATTTGAATCTTCTTTTTTTAATTTTATTTATTTATTTGATAGAGAGAGAGAGAGACAACGAGAAAGGGAACCCAAGCAGGGGGAGTGGGAGAGGGAGAAGCAGGCCTCCCACCGAGCAGGGAGCCCGATGCGGGGCTCGATCCCAGGTCGCGGGGATCATGACCTGAGCCGAAGGCAGACGCTTAACCAACTGAGCCACCCAGGCGCCCCGCATTATGCTATTTGAAAGATCACTTCCCGAGGTACCTGGCTGGCCCAGTCTGAAGAACATGCAACTCTTGATCTTGGGGTCATGAGTTCGAGGCCTGCCTTAGGGGTAGAGATTACTTACATAAATAAAGCTTTAAAAAAAGAAAGAAAGAAAGAAATATCACTGTCCACAGAAAAGCCTTAGGAAGCAATCTGATTTACCAGATAGTTACTGGATTAGTAACATTACCTCTAGTCACTCCTCTATCGAAGGAATGGCTTAGGTGTTAATAATCTACATCTAGAGCCAAACCTCCCACGTTTATATTCTGGCTCTGCCACTCACCAGCTTTTAGGAGACTGTACTTACTTAGTAACATATGTATATAATAAAATGTACAAAGTACGGTGACAAATTAACATCTCTATAGAAAATGTTTGTTGGAGGCTATTACATGCTTTCACTACACAAAATACATGTTACTATATAACAGCCTCCAGTGAATATTTCTCATCTGAAAGCTCTCCAGTTTTTGGCTCAGAATCATAGACCATTAGTCTAGCTGGATAATTTCCAGAGCTTTAAAAAAAAAATGAACAAAATATCAAGGCAAGATAGGATATTTTGTAAATAAATAGGCATCTTACATCCCTCCACTTTGCTGTTTTATTTCTCTTGATCAATGAGATTGATATTTGTTTGCCAGGACATAACCTTAAATTGTTCCTATTTTCTCCTTTGCAGGAAGATTTCATTTAGCAGACTTCCCTGCAGAATTTCACGTTTTGACCTTTTTCTTGAACTTTTCTCCGCCTCAATATCCTTGACTTCCTTAATATCCTTAAGTCCTTGTTCTTCTCCTAAAATTCACGTCATTCTAAGTCTTCATCATTTCTCTTGTTCCCTCTTCTCATTAAAAATATCACCTTTCCTCAGGATTTACCCTCAGCTGTTTTCCATTCTGAATTTATCTCAGCCTTTCTGAGTTAAAAACCTCTTTAAAAATCTGTTGAAGGCCAGGAACTCTTTCAGAGGAGATGAGGATTGGAGAAGACAGGTTCCCAAATTTTGCATTTAGTTCCCCCCTCCGCTTACAACCCCTGCTGGGAAAACTCACCTACCCTCAAGCTTCAATATCCCGTCTGTGTTGATTGACCCAAATCTGCATTTTTATTCCCAATCTCTTTCCAGTACTCCAGACCTGTATGTACTCAACTAGTGAATGTGTCCATTCGGAAATGGCAGAAGCACCTCAAACTCAACCTGCCTAAACTAAATACATCTTCTCATCTAAATCCACTATTCTCTGTCTTATTGTTTGACACAGTGGATGATACCACCACTCACCCAGGCATCCAGGCTTGAAATGTTGGTCACCCTAGACTTTTCCTTCTCCCTCATTTCCTACAACTAATTATTCACCAAGTTCTGTCATTTTTACTTCCTAAGATCTCAAGGATGCTGTTTTCTCCCAGTCATTGTTGTATTTCAGATCCTCATAACTTCTTGCCCATTTTAGTAACTGAGATTCCTTATTTTTAATTCATAATTAATAAGCATTTTCTCATTGAAAAAGATCCAACAGAAGTACAAAGGGTAAATGGTCTCTTTCCATACTGCCTTATTCCACTCAATCTCTCTCCTCCCACAGGTATATCCACTATGAAGCATTTGGTGTGTGTCCCATTAGTTCTTGTTCCTTCCAATTGCATGCATATGCATGTACAGATGCAAAGATATAGGGTTTGTTTTACCCAAATGGGAACATGCTTTATATGAAAGATTTGGAGAAATTTCCATTTCAGTACATATGGATGCTACAGAGGCTGCTTTCAGGCAAACAGGCTTGAGCGATGTAATGCGGAAAGGGCCACGGTGACCACCTGGCTGAATAGCAACAGGCGCACAGGGCGACCCACGCCTAAATGTCCATAGGCCCTAATTCACCAATGGGTTCCTTACAACTAGGCACGGTTGCCAGAAGAAAGAATATTCCGTGTGTTGCCATACCTCATCTTTCCCCTTTAAAAACAGCCCCCTCCCACTGTCTCCTTGCAGCCAGCCTCCCCAACGCTGTTCTGCCCGGGCTCCCTTGCGGTGTACTCCATAAACCTCTATCTCCTGCGTTCTGCCTCAGGCGAATCCCTTCACCACCCAGGCCACCAGCCTCCACCGGATCGTTGCCCCACATTTGGGGGCCCCCCATCTGATGGAGAGACACCCCATTTAGGCAGCACGTTTGGTGGCCCGAAAGGGAAGACTTTGTGGCCCCCCGCACGAGGAGCCCTCCTTGCCCGTCCAGGGCTCTCCCGGATTCCTTGGGAACTTGAACTTTCCCTCAGCGGACCCACTTGGGGAACTGACCACCTCTGCGGAGGTTACAGCTTGGTGAGGATCCGAAGCCCCGGGGGGAACCAGCCAGCCGCCCTTGCCGGAAGAGGTGAGGGATTTCCCCTTTTGCTCTTCAGAGGGACCCTTCCCTCCTCTCTCTTTTCGGCCCGTTGGGGGTCTAACCCTAGAACTCCTCAGACAACTGAAGGCCCTTGGCCAGGGCCGTTCCCTGGTGTGGTCTGAGGGTCTGAGGGCGAACAGGTCACACTCTCTGCGCCTGTGAGGGCAAAGCGCGTCTTTCCTCCGCTTTCTCACTGCGTCCCCCGAGGTGTGGCGCAATTGGCAGCTCACCCAGGGCCTATTCGCACAGGTTCCGGGCTGGAGGGGCCCCTTTCCTGAAGCGGGCTGCGTCTCAGCCGCCGGCTTCCTCCCGCGTCCGCCCCTTCTCGTCGTTCCCGGGAATCCAGCCGCTGCTTGATCTGTGGGCAGACGTGTTCGCAGGCTCTGAGTGATGAGTCCTCCCCGTCCTTTTTCCCACCGCGTCTGGCCAAACCGGTGTCGGCTCTGTCGCTAGGGGATGCCCCAACAGGAAGTGCCATGCCACATTTGCCGCCACCTTCTTGGTGGGACACCCCAAAAGCCAGTTGCCTCATATTTGCCACGAGTCCTGTCCATGGTGGGATGCAACCAGAAAAGTCTGTCGCCTCGTATAGGTCTGGTCCTTTTTCAGGTCAGCTGGACGCCCTGACTGAAATCGTGACCATAAATCAGAGCTCCATTCCCTTTGGCGGGTCGCCCCTTTGGGAACTGGCAGCCAGTCTTTCCCACCCCCTCTCTTCCTTGGGACTCACCCTTGGGCTGTGTTCTTAAAAGCTGGAACACCTTTGACCGCCCCCAGTGGCCTCAATACAAACTCCCAGATCAAGAGGCATGGCCCTCCCACAGAACTCTCACTTCTTAATACTATTTTCCACCTCCTTTGCTAGAACTCCAAATGGTCAGAAGTCCCATACCTGTCTTGTTCAGTTTCATGGCTGTAAATCAGGACCCTGACCTAAGAGCCTCTTGGCAGAACGCATCTGGCTGATAACCAGCCATCTCCCAACAATATTGCCCGCTGACTCTCTCGCTGTTCCTCCTCCTCATAGATGTGGGGGCTTCTCCCTCCTCCATTTCCCAGGTTAATGGCTCTGATCATTGGAGCCAAATATGATTGTCTACCTTGCGTCGGGGACTTTAGGGAATATTCCCAAGCAGCTGCCGAAACTCCTTTTGTTTCAAGGAAATTCCCTGTCTTCTCTGGCCCCACGAGGACGGCCTATTTCCACTTTGGTGAAAAAACGGCATCTGCTCTTCTGTGGAGCCGAGGAGGTTTAGAACTAGGCGCTCCCTCTGCCTCCTGACAGCGCCTCACCTCTTCTGCTTCCACCCTCCCCCCAACACACCACCTTGGGTGTGTCCTCGCATACACCTCCCATTTCAGATTTACCCACTGATGCCCGGTAAACCTGACAATTGGGAACAAATTGGCTTTTAAGTGGACCCGGGTGGAACATAATTCGGCACTTAAACTAATTGAAACATTATTCTACTAAGGATTACTGAAGGTCAAATAAGCTTGAGTTTATCTTTTGCCATTTGTTAGCAAAAAGATGACTTAAAAATGAGGGTTAATTTTGTCCGTCTCAAAATTTTCATGGGTAATTGTTAGGATAGCTTTCAAAGGCTTTGGTGACCTGAAACTTCAAAGATTTGCTTGGATGATAGACTGGATTGAATTCATTGGACATCTGGGTCTTTCCAAGTAGGGTGAAATACTAAAGCATTGATTACTAAACATAAGGTTTGTACCTTTGACTTCGTATTGCAAAGAAACTAAGGATATTTGGATGGGTCTGTTGGAAAACACGCTTTGTGCCTAATTGATTCATAAATTTGCCATCTAAAGAATTCTGGTGTGACAGTTCACAATTGGTTACTACTAAGTTTTCACTAGAGACTAAGGCTTCCAAGAGTTAAAATTTTGCTAAATGTAATTCAGGCTGATGGAAATAAGGGAAGCAATTCTGTGTAAGAAAGATATAAGGAATGGAGATCATTTTTGTCGAAGGAGAAGGACAGTTGTACAAGGTTTGTGAAGGGAACTCTTTGGACAGAATTTTACGTTCGGACAGACTAAGATTAAAGTGAATGAATTTTAAAAGTCTACTAGTATAAAATTGAAATTCTGCTTTCTCTCTGTTAAAAAGACAGGTAAACAAAGTTGTTTTCTCTTTGCCCAGAAAAACCAATTTCTATATTTTGTCTTTATCAGGTCTTTAATGATCCATAATCCTATTTAGGCTTTGTGCTTTAAAACTTTATAAGGTTTTAACAAACTTCCCTGAGATTTAAAATTATAGACAGGCTTTTTGACTAGTTAGGCTTGTTTATTTGGTATATTACCTTCGGGTATAAAGTCATCACTCGATATTCTGATTATTGAAATGTTGTATGTCACAGAAATAATTGAATTTCCTTGCCGGTTGCATCATAGTGAACTCTCCTATTAGATCGTTAACAGTGTCCACTTCTGAGTTTTTTGTCATTTATAATTGTTCTTATTCTCTTGCAAAATGAGTTTTGTCTTCAAGGAGATTCATAAAAAGAGCTTTTGATAAATAATAGGGATTTGATATCTTTAAGATCAGAAAACTGAAATGGGTGAGAATTTCCAGAACTAAAAAGCTGCTTTCAAACTGAAAAAGAATTAGTAACGTGGGGCTAAATGAATTGGTACAAATGATTATAGTTTTTGTGACCCTTGTTTGAAACATTGCTGACTCTCTAATGTTTGCTCTTTATGACTTACAGAAATATACCATATTTGTGAACAAATTGAAGCATTTAATTTTTCTCTCTCCCTGAACCCTCTGAAATTCAAAGTCTCAGTAAGCTTTCTTTCATGGCAATCATGGTCATTTGCATAAGTTCAATAAGAATCTGTTTTCCTTGTAACAGGACACCATTAAAAACACTGGTTATCTTACCAAGGCTTTGGTAAGAAAGACATGCATAGACTCAGATATGACCAAATAGCTTTAAGGAACTAAGGCTGATTTTATGAAACATGGAGCCATTAAAGCCCCTGGAAGATGTTGGCCTGATACCTTGCTTCTAGAGTTCCCAGCAGCCTCACCAGGTGAGTCAAAAATGTCACTTCCTGGCAGGTGCAGGAACCTCAGGATATTTGGGGACCTTGAAAAGAGGAAGTTGCCCAAATCTACAGGTATTGCAGGCATGTCTGAGGGCAAGCACTTGGCTTGGCTACTGGCCTAGAGAGGCTACTAAAAGTTTGAGATTCCTTAAAAAGTCCAGCAAAGCAGATTTTTGAAAGAGCTCTACGGCTAATCTCTATTCTTGCTCAGCTTATGTATGTAGTTAGGCCAAGTTTGTTAAAAATTGGACTTGTTTTGCAAACAAATTAGTCTTAATTTGGCTATCTCTGGAAATAAGGGTGATTTTTAGAGAAGAAAATTATGTTTCAGTAACACATCTTTGTGGATGTTAAATTCTAGCTCTGTTTTTGAATGTTGCCTAGACAATTTGAGGTAAACTTGAGAGAAACTGCCACAATAGTTCATGTGTAGACCATCTTCATGCTTGTTCTGTGGGGGTAATAACAGGACCCCATGGGCAGATGATTATTGGAACAGCTGGAAAATGGGATTGATTCCCCAACAATAGTATGACGCACCTAGCATTTTGACCAATTCTGTGTGGCTGGAATGACCAAAATCATTCCCTGAAAGCCAGAGTGTACCCCACTCGATGGAGTTAACCATGGACTTGTAGAGATAATGGATGGCCCCTGTTTCCCTGTGATTGGATTAGGTGATACACTTGGGGACGCCCTTATCTCCTTCTCCCATTTGCCAGTGACTCTTTGTAATTAGGATATTGTTATGGCTAAACATCAAGCAAAGACGGCTTCTTGATAGTTTTATCCCTTAGCCATATTTACTCTAGGAGCAGCCTCTATTGATACAAAATTGCAAGTAGAGGCTTTAGCCAAGCATACAGCAGCGCCTTTAACTGAGCTTGACATGCAGTCACCCACAGATTCAAAACCAAACCAAAATGGCCCTCGATATCCTGACTGCAGCTCAAGGAGGAACCTATGCTTTATTAGAACAGAGTGTTGTGTATATACTCCAGATTACCACAAAAATGTGACAGGGTTACCAGATGACATGAATACTCAAATTGGCGCTTTAACCAATTCCTCTCTTTTAATGATTGGTTAAAATCCTGAACTGGGGGAAGATTTTTGTCAACTATCAAAGGATCTCCCTAGGGCAAACTGTTTCCACCATTAATGACCACCAAAACTAGTACAATCCAAAACCTGACCGCTCTTTCTTAGGTAAATATATCCAAAACTTACATCCAGGGATTTGGTATACCTTAAGACTCTTTGTAGGACAAAAAGCCATTTGAGCCTCTGTGGAGTGGGTCCTTCACAGCTTCTTCCTGTGGATTCCTCTTTCCAAAATAAAACCCCAGATGAGAAGCCCTCTGCCAAGTACAGGTGCTAGCCCATTGGAGATCTATTCAAAGGAGACTCAATTATTCTGATATTATCGTAGAAAAACTCCCTGAATACTTTTCCTCCTAAAACTCTCACGATTTCTCCTTCCTAATTCCAAGACTTCGTTTTCGACCTTTTCCTTCAGGGTTACTTCTCCGAATTTATTTGGTCAGAAATCATAACTTACCTGGAGCTGTTCCCCCTTGATGTTCTGCTTTCATAATACAATCATCACCCCTTTTTGGCCCAAGCTTTGTCTTTCTTATTGTAACCTTCATTTGGTTTCTGCCTTCCAGACCATGCAACACAAGGATGTTTTTCCTGCAAAGAAACCTGTTCATGGCTATCCTGACTCCTTCCCTTAGGACCCCTGGCCTCAATACTCCTAATTACTGTACCCCTCCCCAAATCCCATGGACCTGACCACCAAGGAATTTCATTCAAATTGCCTGTCAGCACATTAATATAATATCATGCTCTGATCTATAACTGCACAGAACCCCTGATGGACTGGCAGGTTTGGGGTAGGGACATCTCTATGCCCCTCATTCAGCAGGAAGAAGCTACTGAAGACAAGACCTCTGCCCAATTGCCAAAGATTTGTCATTGTCGGTATGTCAGGGGGGAGCCTTGAGACTCCTTTCTGATAAACAGGCTTGAGCAATGGAACGCAGAAAGGGCCACGGTGACTACCTGGCTTTATAGAAACAGGCCCATCAGGTGACCCACCCCGAAATATCCATAGGCCCTAGCTGACCCATGGGCTACTTACAGCTAGGTACAGTTCTCAAAAAGGTTAGATTTCATATGTCATCATACCTCCTCATCTTCCTCCTTTAAAAATGGCCCCCACCCACTGCCTCATGGCAGACAATCTCTCCTCTGCTGTCCTGCCCACCACTCCCTTGTGGTTTACTCAGTAAACCTCAATCTCCTTTGTTCTGCCTCAGGTGAATCCTTTTACCACCCGTGCCACCAGCCTGCACCCGATCGTTGCCCCACATTTGGGGGTCCCCATCCAATCAAGACACCCCATTTAGACACCACAGATGCATGTGATATTTTTAATAGCTAATTCCATTATAAGTGATGCAGGAGATGTAATTTAACCTTCTGATGAGAATGTGGCATGATTCCATTTTTCACTGTTATAAATCACTGTCATCCTTGTGCATACCTGCTGTGCACAGGGAAAGATACTTTTGAAGTTGATTCCTAGCAGTGGATGCCAGAGGCTCCTATCTGCTCTCCTACTTCTGCCCCAGTCCTTTACCATCCACCTGCATTTAGTCACCATCACTCAGTAATAAGAAAAAAAAAAATCTTAGCATCTACAATTCTTCAGCCACTGTGCTGGACATCTGGTAACGGAAGAACCAGCTGATCATGTTTTTGTTAGGAGTTCATTGGACAGTTAGGTAGTCAGGGCCAGGGTTCCCAACAAGAAGATATGGAGTCAGGACAGCTAAAGTAAAATAGCACTGACATCCTGCTTTGCAGCTTAGACAGGACTGCACTGACATTTCTGTTTTGCAGCCTTTGCAGAAATGACTTCTGCAAAACATCCTAAAATAAGACCGTTAACCACAAAAGCATTTGTCAATATTAAAGGCAAGGGGCAGTTAAGACCTAAGCCCCCAGATATCAGCAAAAAAACAAAAGACCATCAGCATTTGGACATTAACCTAATAGGTAGACAGATACGTGACCAAAGCCCTGATTGGCACAACTCAGCACACATTGATTGCCTTAAGAAAGTTCCACAAAAGATGGGGTACCTGGGTCAGTCGTTAAGTGTCTGCCTTCAACTCAGGTCGTGATCCCAGGGTCCTGGGCTCGAGCCTCACATCGGGCTCCCTGCTCCGCAGGAAGCCTGCTTCTCCCTCTCCCACCCACCCCCCCGCTTGTGTTCCATCTATCTCTGTCAAATAAATAATAAAATCTTTAAAAAAAAAAAAAAAGTTCCGCAAAAGAGCTCATAAAAACCCCTTAACTTAGAAACTCTGGGGACAACCCAGTCGGGTCCCCTCCCTCTCCGGGAGCTTTACGCTCTTGCTCAGTAAACTTTGCTTTGCTGCCCACCACTCTTTATCTGCCCTGCCTCTTCATTCTTTGAAGCGGCGTGACCAAGAACCGTGGACACTAAGGGCGCACAAAACCCTGTAACACTTTCAGAGAGTTCAAAAATAAAATAGGCAAGAGACAAGCAAACAGATGACTAAGTGCAGTATGACGGGGACAAGACAGAAATATACGCACGGTGCTCTCAGCATCAAGTAAGAAAACATGCTCATTGAAAAGTAGATGAGACTAAAGCAAAAGAGATTCCTAGGTACCACTTGAAGTTGGAATCGGCTTGATATAGAAATGGTGGGACTTTCCAGCGGAAGGAAAACCTTTGATTTATTTCTTGAGTGTCGATGTGTGCCATGCACTGTTCTAGGTACCAGAATTACAGAAGTGAACAGGATAAAAGTCCCCACTTTTTTGGCACTATCCTTGTAACTGGGGGGATTGATACAGAGACGCACAAGAAAGTGTATGATACAAATTCAAATCATGGCAAGCATTCTGAGAAAGAAAGCAGAGCAATGGGCTGTGGGAGGTGTTGGGGTAAACTATTAAGACATAGAAACATCCGTAAAGGGTATGCGCAGGTTACGTTTGCCTTGAGACGTGGCCAGTCAGAAGGAGGCAGCCACAACCAAATCCAGAAGAGGTACTAAGAAGAAACAGCAAGTTCAAAGACCCTGAGGGAGGAGTGCACCACAGGAACAGAGGAAGGAAAGGAAGGCCAGTTACATAGTTAAGAGAGAGAGAACTCAAGTTCAGGGAACTGTAAGCATTTATGTGTGAGGAGAACCACAGAATGCCTGAGAGGATCCTTTATGATCTGGTCTCTGGCTCCCACCTTCTCCCAACATCACCTCTGTCACCCCTCAGATGATCTTTAAGCTCCAGATGCACAGTTGTTTTCGGTTACCTGAAACAACCACACTTTTACCTTTGCTCATGTTCTTTTCACTGACTTGATGCATCTTCTTCGCCCAGCTAACTCCAAATTTCCCTTCAGGGCTCAGCTCAGCAACCTGCAGTCCTTCTCCAGCCCTCCCCAGCTGTATTAGGAAGCAGTCCTTTCTACAGCCTAGTAACCTGGGCGTGAATAGCCCTCTTAATGAACTGCATTTCCCCTGAAGGCAGAGCTCCTGTCATCTGCACTTGTATCCATAGAATTTGGCCTAAGACAGGACCTCTTTGTAGAGGGTGTGTCCGCTGATTGGAGCTGACTCCTGTCTTTGTTCTCTATGGCTCCCCTTCCTCATCTGGGGTTATGAATTCTATCTCACAACCCTTCCTGTAGATGCCCAAGGAAAAAGTATGTCTCAACACAGATGATACTTAAGGAGTTCTGCATACTTATTATAGATTTGATCTCTTTGGAATATGCATCTTCTAAAAGCTTGCAGTCCTTATTTTTTATATTTCTTTTCTTTTCCTTGCATTTGCATTTTCAGGAAAGGGAAGGAAAACGACTTTCTTTGTGACAAAATGTATTATGTGCTAGCCCATTGGCTCCAGTCTTCACCTGTTACCTTATAGAAGGCTCAAAGTACCACTAAGACGCAGTTATCTCTTCTCTTAGGAATGGGAACCTGAGGCTCAAACAAAAAGCTGAGTTACAATCCAACACAGTCAGTCTGCCTCCCTCAGTAAAATCACAAGAACCTATGTCTAAAGTCTCTTCATAACACATAAATTCATAATGAATTCATTGAATTCATAATTGATAAAATAATTTCTTAATTCAGTATTAATAAAATGAGAACATTAACACAAATAATAAAAACAATCTTGATGTAAAAAAGATAAAAATTGTTGAAAAACTATGGAGACTTGGGAAAGAATATAATCGACATTATATAAAAGCAAGCTCTTATTCCCGCCTGATTATTACTGTGAGTACAAACCAGAGCGAAATGCCAAACCGAGCAACATATCATTACAAACCAAAAGGATATTTTTCTTTTTCCGCTATTCACAGTGAAAGGTAAAAATGACCATAAATATCACTCTTAATGATGAGTGCTTAAGGATTCTTTATTACATATAGAAGAAGCAGTCATCGTTACAAAGGTCCAGAGTCAGACTGCATTTGAGAAGTACTTCTTATTCCACACACACAAAAAAATTCTTCATATTGTCACCAGTCCTTCATCATAAGTAACACTAAAAAGATAGTATATTACAATTTGTTCCATCCAGACCCTCCTCTAATTGCATATTTTAGCCTGTACAAGAATTTCACCATTACTTACATGTACCATGAAAGCTTTCTCCGATGGCAAAATGTATTTCAATTACACAAATCATTTTGAAGTACCTAATAAATTTGAGTAGCTGTCCCGTAAAGCTCAAACACAAACTTCAGCAAAACATGGTCTCTGCCCTCAAGAAATTTATGGTCTAATGAAAGGTACCTACAAATGGAGCTTAGTGCAATTTAAATAATCTGTATACAGTTTGCTCACCTCTCTAGTATAAGGGAGGGTTCTTCTGTTAAGGCCATTCTCTGAGGTTCTAGAGGTGCAAAATCAGCACTTAATGGAATAAGACTAAGTTGTTGTAAGGACTACATTCCAAGGCTATTTGGATGTTTAGTGTCAATTGTTAATTACATTGTTTCTTCTCTCAGGCTAAAGGAATGTAGTATATTGTATGATCTCAATCACATAAATACAGTCATGCATAGAGAAATCATTGAGGAAATAACCCAAAGCATTACTGAAGTTATTTCTGGGTATTAATAAATATTTTAAAAAATACCATTTTAGGACACTTAATATGAAAAAGTTATTTAGATGTTCAAACACATAAAATATGATCGATATTGGTTACAAAGAGATACTATAAGCCCTGCTGTTGTAGTTTTTGTATAAGACATCCATTTCACTAAAATAAAATGTTTAGCTTCTGTATTTTTACAGGTTTGTACAAATATATTTTTAAATTTTAAGCATAAGTTCTATTTTGACTGATAAAATTTTAGAACACATTTCAATGCTGACGAATTAGGGCAGAGGTTGGCAAGCTGCAACCCTCTGGCCAAATCTGGAACTCTGCCTGTTTTTGTGAATACAGTTTTATTGGAACATAGCCATGCTCTTTTGTTATGGATTTTTCTCTTCCTGCTTTTGCACTAAACAGTAGAATTGAGTAGTTGCATCAAAAACCATGCAGCCTGCAAAGCCTAAAATGTTTAGTATCTGGCACTTTACAAGACACAGATTTGCCAACCCCTCAGTTAAGAGTACACCACAACAAATTCCAAGCATGATATCTGTGTCATGAGTTTCTTAATTATTGATACTGTTTTTACAATGATGCCATGCTCCACCAAAATTTGTATTCATATTTTCCCCACAAAACGAGTAACTTTACCTTTACCAATGAACTTCTTAACTGAATTCACAACAGTAATCACAGTATGACAGAATGAACTTCCAAGAGTTTAACTTTGATTCCATGAAATGGGTGAAAGAAAGTCAACCAGTTACTGGAATTAACTAATTTTCCATTTAAAGCAGTAGATGATTGTCAGAAGAAGCAGACCCAGACAATTTCAGTGGTTGGGAGGCTTACTAAGGATTATTCTTGGGATCAGCTCCTGTGAAAGAGTCAGGAAAGAAGCAGGATTAGGCAAATAGAGACGTCAAGTGGGCCCAAAGATAGCCTCTGCCATCTCATCAGACTTACTCTCCTTCGGAACGAAATGGCTGGTCTTTTATATTCATTCCTTGATCAGCCAGCCCCAAGATACATGTGACCTTGGCCAAGCAGCTCTCTGCCCCTGAAGCAATCCCTCAAGGACTGATAGCTGTAAACCGTCTGCCAGCAGCCCTCCCCAGTAGCTTCATTAACAGATCCTTCCTCAGAGGGAGCCCCAGGAGGTGCATCACCATGTTATGCGCATCCAATTCTTCACATGTGTTGGAGGAGGAGCTCCTCCAGGATTCTGACAGGTCTCTCTCCTGAGGGAAAACTTAGAAGACGACGCTTAATGGTGCTGCTATGATTCCTACAGCTACAGCTGATCCAAAGGTCACAGCTGAGACTCAGCGGTTTTTACCTTTACTACCCATTCTAAATTCCCTTTACCCTCATGAAGCACCTCCGGCAGGCTTGGCTGGCTGCAATGCACTTTTCAGATTGAGGTTGCCTGAGAATCATCATTTTCCATCAAAATTGGGCAAGGGGATACCAAGTGGTGCCCAGTTGGATCATCTAGGTGTCCCTGTTCCTCCACTGTGTTAACAGCAAGCCTTCCTCCTGCTGATGATCAGAGTCAAATATCCTTGCCAAGAAGATGATTCCTCTTCTTGTTTGATAACTTCTGGATACAGGAGCCTGAAATGCCCAGGCATCCGTCATAACTTTTTTCTGTCTCCTTGTAGAAGTATTCTCTCGTAAGGAACCAGGACTTATAAGCCTAAAGAACCCAGAGTTGTTGGGACAGAAGGCACGGATTCCTCCAGTTGGTTATTGGGAATGATGATAAGTAAGAGCTACTCCTGGTTCTACCCCCTAATTCTTGGACCAATCATTTTCTTCCCATTCAAGACATAGTTCCACATAAAGTTCTTTGATTTAACATATATACAGTGACCTGGAAGATGGTGCCCCATCCTCATAAAAGTATCACCTCTGAACTAGGACTTAAGTTAGGCCTCCAAAAGTCTGTTTCCAGTGCTCTCTATGAGGCAGCTGCTTCTGGGTGGTGTGGTATGTGATATGACCAGTGGGTTCTATGGTCATGGGCTCACTCCTCTTTCTCTGTAAAGTGAGTTTCTATTCTTTTTTTTTTTTTAAAGATTTTATTTATTTATTTATTTCAAGAGAGAGTCGGGGGAGGGGCAGAGGGAGAGAGAGAATCTCCAGCAGACTCCACACTGAGTGCAGAGCCCGACGTGAGGCTCAATCTCAGGACCCTGAGATCATGACCTGAGCTGAAATCAAGAGTCGGACACTTAACTGACTGAGACACCCAGGCGTCCCAGTGAGTTTCTATTCTGATGAGATCCTATGGTGGTGGGTCCGACATGCCACATACCTTCAGAGAGGAGTGAAGTTATAAGACAATGACAAAGCCTAACTGACATCAACTGATTTGAGTGAGGTCAGCGAAGCGCCTGAGGCACAGAATTTGAGGAGGCTTTCACTCTGGGGCTGTGCACACGCGGAGTCAGCCCCTAACAGTGCGTGCCTCCTTGTATTTGTGCACCCTAGGTGCCTCGCTTGTCCTGTGCTAGTTGCAGCCCTGCCCAAGTCCTTGTGTTTACTTGGTTGTCTAGGGCACCTTCCCTGGTGCTTACTGTGTGGTCAGCACTAACTTGTCATAGACATACCAATTCACTTTAGGCCCATTCCCATATGCCCATTTTATTTTCACTATAGCCCTTATAACTGGAATAATAGTCCTTATTTACCTGGCTTTTTTTTTTCTTGTTTTTTGTTCAGTGGCAGTCTCCCATCTCTTCCTCAATTAGGACTCCCTCATTCTCCCAACCACAGTTACAGTTATAGTCCCTACAAACCTTATTTAACTTTTAATCTCCTTTTATGATTTGTAGTTGCCCCATGAGTGTTATTTATTGTCATCCTCCCAATTGGACTCTAAGTTCCTTGATACTCCTGTAAACTCCAAAAACCCTGTCTAGCATGGTGCTGAATATATATAGTGCAAAGATCTCATAAAGTTTAGATTTTTTGAAAGGATTCCTGTGACTCTTCAGACCATACTCACATAAGGCTTTTATTTAAAGGTAAACACTACATTCAGTAAGAGAAAGAGAATTCAGTCAGCACTGGGAATTTGAAAGACATCAAGACACAGGCTTCAGGTCTTTTTTTTTTTTTTTTAAGATTTTATTTATTTATTCATGAGAGACAGAGAAGGAGAGAGAGAGAGAGAGGGAGAGAGAGAGAGAGAGGGAGAAGCAGAGGGAGAAGCAGGCTCCCAAGGAGCAGGGAGCCCGATGCAGGACTCGATCCAGGACCCTGGGATCATGACCTGAGCCGAAGGCAGATGCTTAACCATCTGAGCCACCCAGGCGCCCAGGTCTTTTTCATACAGTAATGTGCTTCATCTATAAATTGAACTGAAAGATTTATGTGATGAATCTTAATGCAGGAGAACTCAGGGCAAACCTGGCTGTCAACTGCTTGTATTAGTTAGGGTTCTCCAGAGAAACAGAACTAATAAGATACACACACACACACACGCACACACATGCACAGATTATATATTTACATGAGCCAATTATATGGGCCAATTCATACATATATGGTGGTGTATATATTACATATGTAATAAATTTCATAAATATAACATACATAATACTCATATATGTATATATATATATGGAGATGTATTATATATGTATGCATATATATGAGGAAATTTATTACAGGAATTGGCTCCTGTGATTATGGAAGCTGAAAAGTCCCACAATCTGCCATCTGCAAGCTCCGGAGAACTGGAAAGCTAGTGGTATACAATTCAGTCGTAGTCTGAAGGCCCGAGAATCTGGGGATGGTGGGTGTAAGTCCCATTCTTCGTTCAGAGACCTGAGAACCAGGGGCACTGATGTCTCAGGACAGGAGAAGATAGATGTTCCAGCTCCAAGCAGATAGAACAAATTTAACCTTCTTCCTTTTTGTTCTACTCAGGCCCTCAAACAACTGGATTATAAAAGATGATGGCACTGGCATTGGTGAGGAAAATATTCTTTATTCAGTCTACTGATTCACATCCTAATCTCTTCCAGAAACATCCTCTCAGACAAACCCCAAAATCACATTTTATCTGGGTATCAGCTATCCCTTGGTCTCCTCACGTTGACACATAAAATTTACCATCACACAGGTAAAAGCCATCAGTAAACAAACCAGCATAGCTGTCCTCAGGGACATTTTGGACTTGAAACAGCACATCGCAAATCCCACTACCCTTACCGTGGCCAAGAGCCAAAGTCAGACATCCAGATACCTTCAGAAAGAATCATAGAGCAGTCTCAGTTCTCTGTATACAGATTCTCAGCAAATGCTTGTTTGGGTTAAGGAGTTTTTTACTGAATAAAGTTATTTGTTCACATTTCCAGTCCATTCATGCCAACATAAAGCTATGAAAGATGCTTTCTTAGACTCTTTGTAAACCTTTCAAACAATTACCTAAAGTAGGGAGAAGATGGTTGATTTTGCATCCTAAATCTTGACTTCTCTGTTGAATCTTCTTCGAAGAGAGGGAAATTTTAATTCTGTTACATATATTCTAGTTTATAAGACATGACTGTGAATGCTTCATTTTGTGTTTAGTAAGTTCTTTTTAAAGTCTTAGATTAGCAAAGACATAATAAGTGAATGGCCATTGTGCCAACAGCAAAGTGCCTTCATTTAGAAGCATGAAATTAATTTAAACTGCCTTTTGCCTGAAGATGGTACTACAACCAGGAACATGCCACAGAGTACATTTTTAATAATGACTATAAATCCAGACATTTCACTGTTACAAATATAGGATCCTGGCAAATGCATGGCCGCTCGAGGGTTCAGGTGACTGACCTAAGATAATACGTTGCTGTAAAGCAGTACTTTCTGAAACTCGGAGAGGAGATCTAGCTGCTTTGGTCCTGGAAGAGCACGCCCTCGAGTCATATGGAAGTTAATGGACTAAAAGTGCTGTGAGGATAGAATCCCTGTCTATCTCACTCATGGTTGTATCTCCAGTGCTTAGCATACAGATGGCACACGATGAACATTCAATATACATTTGCTGAACGAGTGAATGAAATGGGGAAAAAAGCATGAATAAAGCCTTGCTTGTAACTGTGGCCTAAATGTTCGGTCAAGGTAAAGCCAGAGGTGGAAATGGAAGTTAGAATTCCATTTCCTTGGAAAGACCTCAGTAAGACTCAGATGGTCTTTTTAGGGGGAATCAGGACTGGCTCCAGAGTCTCCCCGTCAATTCTACCTCTTAGATGGAGATGCTTAACACTATCACCATTCCTCACAAGTGAGCAAAGCACATTTTCAGCTTTACTCAGGTTCTGGTAAAGGCAGGTAAATGTGGGGACTAGGGAGATAATGATTTTGGCAAATGAAAGAATAAAGATAATATCCTTTTAAAATGTAAATCAACACTCCTCTCTGCCTGTCCTCACACCTCAATGTCTTACTCTGATCTACGAGGACCCACAGGATCTGTCCCCTAGCTTCCTTTGGAGCTTATCTCCCAGAGCTCTTCCCCTCGCCCTTGAGATCAGTCTCACTGGCTTTCTTGCCAATTTTCAAATACACCAAGAACATTTGTAATCTCGATATCCTCTGTCTGTACACTCTTCCTCCAGGCCTCTGTGGCCCTGGTTCCCTGGCTTCCTATAAGTCACTGTCCAACAATATGTACTTAGAGTCACCAGCTCTGATAGGCATAGTATCTATGACTCCTAGGTATTATATTATTAATTTAGTTACTCGCTTATTATTTGAATTCCCCACCAGAATGTACATTCCTCAAAGATAGGAACTTTGTCTTTTGGCAATGTTGTTTTGCTTTTGTTTGTTTTCTTCATGCTGTTTCCCCAGTTCTTAAAAACAATGGATAATACGCACTCAATAATTACTTGTTATGTAAATGAATGATAGTAGAGATGGATGAATAAATGCTGTGATCACTGGGTAGGCCCTAAGACAGATAAGAGGAAATTCCCTTGATGTCACATAAGCAATATCATACTGAACCATACCAACAAGCAAGACAATGATGGAGAGAAAAACACTGAAACATTTTTCTATAATTTCCCTTTCTTCAGATAAACTTGACCTTCCCTGTGCTTGGGGGTCGTGTCCCTGGGGTCAATAATGATACACAATTCTTGGTATTTCCCCAATTGTTCAGGTAAATAAGGCTAATTAACATGCCATCCAGGAATGCCCGTAAACAGTTTAAGGCAAGACTTGCATGTCTTTTCTTGACAGATTGTATTTTAAAAATTAACAAGAGGACAAATAACTTCATTTTTCCAAAAAAAAGAAAAAATATATACCCTTAGTTGGTTTACTATTGTTGAATAATTTCAACAGTTCCTTGAAGGAATCATTAAAATTTCACTGGGGAACAGAAACACGTTTGCATTGGGCCCTAACAGAATCACTAAGAAGCAATGGTAAAAAAAAAAAAAAAAAAAAAATCAGCATTATTTAATTATTTATTTTATTTATCTATTTTTTTAAGATTTTATTTATTTATTTCACAGAGAGGTAGCGAGAGCAGGAACACAAGCGGGGGAATGGGAGAAAGAGAAGCAGGCTTCCCGCTGAGCAGGGAGCCCGATGCGGGGCTCGATCCCAGGACCCTGGGATCATGACCTGAGCCGAAGGCAGACGCTTAATGACTGAGCCACCCAGGCACCCCAAAAAAATTCAGCATTTTTTAATACCAAAAACAACCAAAACTATTTACATTTATGAATTCCTTTGGATGTAAGAAATATAAATAATATAAATACATATAAACAAACAACAATCTCTTCCTTTAATTTTTCTTCCTTAATATAATTGCATCTGAAGCAGATATAAATAATAAGAATTAAATTTCAATAATTATTTACCACTACCATTAAAAGAACACAGATAAATCCTTATCAAATCATACTCTGTGCTAGACATTATTCTACATTATTTTTATGCACTAATTCATTTACTCTTCATAACCACCCAGTGAAATAAAGAAATGTTACCATTCCTGTTTTAAAGTTGAGGAAATGAGGTACAAGGGAATTAAATAATTTGCCCTTAATTACAAATCCAGAAAGTGGTAGAACTGAGCTTTAAACCCAGGTGGTCTTAATCAATACACTACATTGTCTATGACCAACACATTCTATTCCTCTCAATGTACAATAAGGCATACTAAAGACAATGTTTTTTTTTAAGATTTTATTTATTTTTTTACTTTTTTATTGTTATGTTAGTCACCATACATTACATCATTAGTTCTTGATGTAGTGTTCCATGATTCATTGTTTGTGCATAACACCCAGTGCTCCACGCAGAATGTGCCCTCTTTAATACCCATCACCAGACTAACCCATCCCCCCACCCTCCTCCCCTCTAGAACCCTCAGTTTGTTTTTCAGAGTCCATCTTCTCTTATGGTTCATCTCCCCCTCCGACTTACTCCCCTTCATTCTTCCCCTCCTGCTATCTTCTTCTTTTTCTTTTTTCTTAACATATGTTGCATTATTTGTTTCAGAAGTACAGATCTGTGATTCAACAGTCTTGCACCATTCACAGCGCTCACCATAGCACATACCCTTACCCAATGTCTATCACCCTGCCGCCCCATCCCTCCCACCCCCCACCACTGCAGCAACACTCAGTTTGTTTCCTGAGATTAAGAATTCCTCATATCAGTGAGGTCATATGATACATGTCTTTCTCTGATGGACTTATTTCACTCAGCATAACACCCTCTAGTTCTATCCACGTCGTTGCTAATGGCAAAATCTCATTCCTTTTAATGGCTGCATAATATTCCATTGTATATATATATACCACTTCTTCTTTATCCATTCAACTGTCAATGGACATCTTGGCTCTTTCCACAGTTTGGCTATTGTGGACATTGCTGCTATAAACATTGGGGTGCAGGTACCCCTTCGGATCCCTACATTTGTATCTATGTGGTAAATACCCAGTAGTGCAATTGCTGGATCGTATGGTAGCTCTATTTTCAACTGTTTGAGGAACCTCCATACTGTTTTCCAGAGGGGTTGCACCAGCTTGCATTCCCACCAACAGTGTAGGAGGGTTCCCCTTTCTCCACATCCCCGCCAACATCTGTCGTTTTTCTGACTTGTTAATTTTAGCCATTCTGATTGGTGTGAGCTGGTATCTCATTGAGGTTTTGATTTGGATTTCCCTGATGCCAAGCAATGTTGAGCACTTATTCATGTGTCTGTTGGCCATTTGGATGTCTTCTTTGGAAAAATGTCTGTTCATGTCTTCTGCCCATTTCTTGATTGGATTATTTGTTCTTTGGGTGTTGAGTTTGATAAGTTCTTTATAGATTTTGGATACTAGCCCTTTATCTGATATGTCATTTGCAAATATTTTCTCCCATTCTGTCGGTTGTCTTTCGGTTTTGTGGACTGTTTCTTTCGCTGTACAAAAGCTTTTTATCTTGATGAAATCCCAATAGTTCATTTTTGCGCTTGCTTCCCTTGCCTTTGGCGATGTTTCTAGGAAGAAGTTGCTGCGGCTGAGGTCGAAGAGGTTGCTGCCTGTGTTCTCCTTTAGGATTTTGATGGACTCCTGTCTCACGTTTAGGTCTTTCAACCATTTGGAGTCTGTTTTTGTGGATGGTGTAAGGAAATGGTCCAGTTTCATTCTTCTGCATGTGGCTGTCCAATTTTCCCGACACCATTTGTTGGAGAGGCTGTCTTTTTTCCATTGGACATTCTTTCCTGCTTTGTCGAAGATGAGTTGACCATAGAGTTGAGGGTCCATTTCTGGGCTCTCGATTCTGTTCCATTGATCTATGTGTCTGTTTTTGTACCAGTACCATACTGTCTTGATGATGACAGCTTTGTAATAGAGCTGGAAGTCTGGAATTGTGATGCCGCCAGCTTTGCTTTTCTTTTTCAAGATTCCTCTGGCTATTCGGGGTCTCTTCTGGTTCCATACAAATTTTAGGATTATTTGTTCCATTTCTTTGAAAAAAGTGGATGATATTTTGATGGGGATTGCATTGAATGTGTAGATTGCTCTAGGTAGCATTGACATCTTCACAAAGTTGGTTCTTCCAATCCATGAGCATGGAACGTTTTTCCATTTCTTGGTGTCTTCTTCAATTTCTTTCATGCGTATTTTATACTTTTGGGAGTACAGATCCTTTGTCTCTTTGGTTAAATTTTTTCCTAGGTATCTTATGGTTTTGGGTGCAATTGTAAATGGGATCGACTCCTTGATTTGTCTCTCTTCTGCCTTGGTGGTGGTGTATAGGAATGCCACTGATTTCTGTGCATTGATTTTATATCCTGCTACTTGACTGATTTCCTGTATGAGTTCTACCAGTTTTGGGGCGGAGTCTTTTGGGTTTTCCACATACAGTATCATATCATCTGCAAAGAGTGAGAGTTTGACTTCCTCCCTGCCGATTTGGATGCCTTTGATTTCTTATTGTTGTCTGATTGCTGTGACTAGGACTTCCAATACTATGTTGAATAGCAGTGGTGATAGTGGACATCCCTGCCGAGTTCCTGACCTTAGGGGAAAAGCTCTCAGCTTTTCCCCATTGAGAATGATATTCACTATAGGTTTTTCATACATGGCTTTTATGATATTGAGGTATGTATCCTCTATCCCTATACTCTGAAGAATTTTGATCAAGAAAGGATGCTGTACTTTGTCAAATGCTTTTTCTGCATCTATTGAGAGGATCCTATGATTCTTGTTCTTTCTTTTGTTAATGTATTGTATCATGTTGATTGATTTGTGGATGTTGAACCAGCCTTGCAGCCCAGGGATAAATCCCACTTGGTCATGGTGAATAATCCATTTAATGTACTGTTGGATCCTATTGGCTAGTATTTTGGTGAGAATTTTTGCATCCATGTTCATCAAGGATATTGGTCTGTAATTCTCCTTTTTGATGGGGTCTTTGTCTGGTTTTGGGTCAAGGTAATGCTGGCCTCATAAAATGTGTTTGGAAGTTTTCCTTCCATTTCTATTTTTTGGAACAGTTTCAGGAGAATAGGTATTAATTCTTCTTTAAATGTCTGATAGAATTCCCCTGGGAAGCCATCTGGCCCTGAGGTTTTGTTTGTTGGGAGATTTTTGATGACTGCTTCAATTTCCTTAGTGGTTATAGGTCTGTTCAGGTTTTCTATTTATTCCTGGTTCAATTTTGGTAGTTGATACATCTCTAGGAATGCACCCATTTCTTCCAGGTTATCTAATTTGCTGGCATAGAGTTGCTCATAATATGTTCTTATAATTGTTGTATGTCTTTGGTGTTGGTTGTGATCTCTCCTCTTTCATTCATGATTTTGTTGATTTGGGTCATTTCTCTTTTCTTTTTGGTAAGTCTGGCCAGGGGTTTATCAATCTTCTTAATTCTTTCAGAAAACCAGCTCCTAGTTTCGTGGATCTGTTCTGCTGTTCTTTTGGTTTCTATTTCATTGATTTCTGCTCTGATCTTTATGATTTCTCTTCTCCTGCTGGCTTTAGGCTTTATTTGCTGTTCTTTCTCCAGCTCCTTTAGGTGTAGGGTTAGGTTGTGTATTTGAGACCTTTCTTGTTTTTTGAGAAAGGCTTGTATTGCTATATACTTTCCTCTCAGGACTGCCTTTGCTGTATCCCAAAGATTTTGAACAGTTGTGTTTTCATTTTCATTGGTTTCCATGAATTTTTTTTAATTCTTCTTTAATTTCCTGGTGGACCCATTCATTCTTTAGTAGGATGCTCTTTAGCCTCCATGTATTTGAGTTCTTTCCGACTTTCCTCTTGTGATTGAGTTCTAGTTTCAAAGCATGGTGGTCTGAAAATATGCAGGGAATGATCCCAATCTTTTGGTACCGGTTGAGACCTGATTTGTGACCCAGGATGTGATCAATTCTGGAGAATGTTCCATGGGCACTAGAGAAGAATGTGTATTCCATTGCTTTGGGATGGAATGTTCTGAATATGTCTGTGAAGTCCATTTGGTCCACTGTGTCATTTAAAGTCTTTATTTCCTTGTTGATCTTTTGCTTAGATGACCTGTCCATTTCAGTCAGGGGGGTGTTAAAGTCCCCCACTATTTTGTACTGTTGTCAATGTGTTTCTTCGCTTTTGTTATTAATTGCCTTATATAATTGGCTGCTCCCATGTTAGGGGCATAGATATTTACAATTGTTAGATCTTCTTGTTGGATAGACCCTTTAAGTAGGATATAGTGTCCTTCCTCATCTCTTATTACAGTCTTTGTTTTAAAATCTAATTTGTCTGATAGAAGGATTGCCACCCCAGCTTTCTTTTGGTGTCCATTAGCATGGTAAATGGTTTTCCACCCCTTCACTTTCAATCTGGGGGTGTCTTTGGGTCTAAAATGAGTCTCTTGCAGACAGCATATCGATGGGTCTTGTTTTTTAATCCAATCTGATAGCCTTTGTCTTTTGATTGGGCATTCAGCCCATTTACATTGAGGGTAACTATTGAAAGGTATGAATTTAGTGCCATTGTATTGCCTGTAAGGTGACTGTTACTGTATATTGTCTGTGTTCCTTTCTGATCTATGCTGCTTTTAGACTCTCTCTTTGCTTAGAGGACCCCTTTCAAGATTTCTTGGAGGGCTGGTTTCGTGTTTGCAAATTCCTTTCATTTTTGTTTGTCCTGGAAGCTTTTTATCTCTCCTTCAATTTTCCATGACAGCCTAGCTGGATATAGTATTCTTGGCTGCATATTTTTCTCGTTAGTGCTCTGAAGATATCATGCCAGTCCTTTCTGGCCTGTCAGGTCTCTGTGGATAGGTCTGTTGCCAATCTAATATTTCTACCATTTTAGGTTACATATCTCTTCTCCCAAGCTGCTTTCAGGATTTTTTCTTTGTCTCTGAGACTTGTAAGTTTTCCTATTAGATGTCAGGGTGTTGACCTATTTTTATTGATTTTGAGAGGGGTTCTCTGTGCCTCCTGGATTTTGATGCCTGTTTCCTTCCTCACATTAGGGAAGTTCTCTGCTATTATTTGCTCCAATATACCTTCTGCCCCTCTCTGTCTTTCTTCTTCTTCTGGGATCCCAGTTATTCTAATGTTGTTTCGTCTTATTGTATCGCTCATCTCTCGAATTCTGCCCTCATGATCCAGTAGTTGTTTCTCTCTCTTTTTCTCAGCCTCTTTATTTTCCATCATTTGGTCTTCTATATGGCTGATTCTCTCTTCTGCCTCATTTATCCTAGCCGTTAGTGCCCCATATTTGATTGCATCTCATGAATAGCCTTTTTGATTTCAACTTGGTTAGATTTTAGTTCTTTTATTTCTCCAGAAAGGTTTCTCTAATAACTTCCACACTTTTTTCAAGCCCAGCTAGTATCTTTCAAGTCATGATTCTGAACTCTAGGTCCGACATCGTACTAATGTCGGTATTGAGTAGGTCCCTGGCTGACGGTACTATCTCTTGTTCTTTTTGCTGAGGTGATTTTTTTCATCTTGTCATTTTGTCCAGAGGAGAATAGATGAATGAGAGAACAAAATGCCAACAGGTTAACAACGTCCCCAGCAAATATACTCTATACAAATCAGAAAAGACCTGAAACCAGGGGAAAAGAAAGGGAAAGAAAGAAGAAGGAAGAGAAAAGAATGAAAAAAAAAAACAAAAAGAAAAAGATAAATACAAAAACAGAACAATACGAAAAAAACGTATATGATCAAATATGATCAGGCTAGTGCATAGATCAGTGGCACACACTAGATTTTGGGTGTATTTTGGTCTGTTAGAAAAAAGTGTCTCATAAAACTTGAAGAAAGACTTATATATGTACAAAATAAGGGTTGATACAATGAAAGGATGGAAGATGACTGTAAAGATGAAAATTATTAAAAATTTTATAAAAGGAATTGATACGATAAGAAGTTGTTTGAAAAAAGAAAGAAGAAAAAAAAGAAGAAAAAAAAGGGAGAGAATGTGATCAGGCAGGAGACTAGAACAAAGGCATACACTAGTGATTTAGGGTATATTTTGATCTGTTAGAAGAAATTGTATCTCAAAATTTTAAAGAGAGAACCACAAATATATATATGCCAAAAATAAGGGTAACTACTATGAAGGGATAAAATATGACTCTAAAAATGAAAAATAAGGAAATGTTTTTTTTTAAAAAAAGGGATTGATAAGATGTTGGTTGAAAAAGGGAAAAAGAAAAATTCAAAAAAAAACCCTTTAAAAAATTAAGTTTGAAAAACTAATGAATCATGGTAAAAAAAAGCCATGAATTCTATGTGCAGTATTCCCCTAGTGCTGGAGTTCTCCCGTTCTCCTTGATCGGGAAACTTGATCTTGGCTTGCCGGCTGTTCGTCCTGATCTTCTGGGGGAGGGGCCTGTTGCCGTGGTTCCTGAATGTCTTTGCCAGAGGCCGAATTGCCCTGCTCTTGTCGGTCCGGGCTAAGCAAGCTGCTCCGGTTTGCTCTCAGGAGCTTTTGTTCCCTGCAAGCTCTGGTACAGCTTTGGAGGACCAGGGTGAAAATGGTGGCCTCCCAATCTCCACTTGGAGGAGCTGAGAACTCGGGGCCCTGCTCCTCAGTGCGCCCCCAGAGAAAAGAAGTCACTCCCGTCTTCCCGGTCTCCGGCTGCACTCCGTGCTCACCGGGCCTGTGACCGAGCGTTTCTATCTCTGGCACCCGACCCCGTGTGGAGTCTCCAAACCCAGCAGATCCCTGCGGTGCGCTCCCGCGCCACTCCTCCCGGGGGAGGGAGGGGAGTCTCCCCGGATCTGCCGCTTGTTGGGTCCCTGCTGGAGGAGCAGTGGCCCGACTGGGCCGCGGATCACAGTTTATGGCAACCCCGAGCGGAGAGCCCGCGCCTCGGCTCCGTCTCTGTAGCCGGCTTCCCCACTCCAATATCTGAGAGCTCTGCTGCACTCAGGCACCCCCGGTCTTTCTGTGACCCCGAGGGTACTGAGACCACACTGTCCCACGAGGGTTCCACCCCCTGCTTAGCCACTGGAGCGACATCTCTCAGCGGAGCCGGCTTCTAAAAGTTCCGATTTTGTGTTCCGCGGCTCTAGCACTTGCCAGAAGCGGCCGACGGAGGCCCCTCCCCCGCCGTCTATCCTCCCGAATATCGCCTCGGATTCACTTCTCCGCACATCCTACCTTCCAGTAAGTGGTCGCTTCTCTGTTCAGAGAGTTTTTGCTACTCTCTTCTTCTGTCTCCTGTTTAGTTCGTAGGTGTTCAGAATGGTTTGATCCCTATTCAGCTGAATTCCTGAGACCAGGCGAAATCCAGGTCTCCTACTCCTCCGCCATCTTGCTCCGCCCCCCGAAATGATCTTATTTATTTGACAGAGAAAGCAAGAGAGCACAAATAGGAGGAGCACTAGAAGGAGAGGGAGAAGCAGTCTCCATGCTGATGCAGGGATCCCGATGCGGGGCTTGATCCCAGCACCCTGGGATCATGACCTGAGCCAAAGGCAGACATCTAACCATCTGAGCCACCCAGCCACCCCTAAAGGCAAAGTTTCTATAAACTAGGGGTGAGTAAAGTAAGGTACAGGAAAGGTGTGTGATTTCCCTGTAATAAATTAAGAAATTACATGGGAAAAAGATAAAAATTTATATATGGTTCAAAAGGCAGAACAGGAAACAACACAGAAGGACCAAAACCTGATGGATACTACACTGGTTTTTAAGTTGATTCAGTTTATACATATTAAATAATAGAAATTATATTCACAAATATTTATAATTATATTTATGTAATAAATATGTAGGAAAATGAAAAGGTACCTTTTTCGAGAAGGAAGAATAAATGTAAACAATTTATCATACTAATATTATCTTCAGATTAATATTAAACTATAGTATAATTCCAGTTAGAATCCTCAGGAGATTTTTTGTTGTTTTTATTTGTGGTGTGTGTAGGATCTAGATAAAAAGATATTATGTTTTATATTGAAGAAAAATTGCCCAAAAGTAGTGAAAAAAAGAATGAAGAGAGCAATGGGGTTGAGGTCCTGCCTAACAGATATAAGAAAATTGTAGGAAGTCATTGTAATAGAATCAGTGTTGGCACAGTGATAGACACAAGATTAGTAGATCAGGAAAGGGAATCTAGAATTAGATCCCAGTCTATATGATGGCTAAATTGGTATATATGACTAACTTGGCAGTTCAATTCAGTGTGTGTGTTGGGGGGATTATTAATAAATGATATTATTATTATATGTGTGAAAGAAAATTAAATTATGCTGCAAATGCAAAAAATATATTACATATGAATTAAACACTCATCTACAAAGTAAATCAACAGAAATCTTCCAAGAGAATGAAGTAGAATTCATACCTGATCAAGTGTTAATGGAGACCTTTTGGAAAACCAAAAGCTAGAAAACATAAGATGTAGGTATTTGTGAAAGAATGAAAAACTATTGTGTAGAGGAAGTTAACATAAACAGAAAGAAAATACAAATAATCGATATAGAAAAAAGTGTTCACAAGGAGGACAGGAAGAAGTTGTAGCACAGAAAACGCCATGTGTCTAGCATCCTACTTTGTCCTCCTAAGTACATTTGGGGCAATGAGACTAAATTCTGGCCAATGGGACATGGGCAGATATGATATGCCACTTGTCCATAAAAATACTCTGTTCTATCCTTGTATTAGTTATTTGTTGCTATATAACAAATTACCCTAAAACTTAGAGGCATAAAACAATAAACATTTACTATCTCACAGTTATTGTGAGTCAGGAATCTGGATGAGGCTTGGCTAGGTCTGCTGGTTCAAGATCTCTCATAGGTTGCAACCGAAGTGTTGGCCCATGCTTTCATCTCCTCTGAAGGCTCTGTTGGGGGAGGATCCACTTCTGAACTCGTTCATGCAGTTAGCAGGATTCAGTTCCTAGGGGGCTGTTGGACTGAAGATGTCAGTTCCTTGCTGTCTGTTGGCTGAAGAGACCTCTCGCAGTTCCTTGTTAAGTTGGGCGGCTCGCTTCTCTCAGAGTGAGCAGAAGGAAGGCACTATGGAGAAGCCAAGGTCTTTTTTGAAGCCTGATCTGAAATGAGACTTCCCATCATCTCTACTACACTCTGCTACACACGAGTCATGAAATCCAGCCCACGCTCAAGGAGAGGGGATTACATAAGTGCCTGAAAACCAAGAGCCTTAGGGCACCGCGGTGGCTCAGTCAGTTAAGCAACCAACTCTTGATTTTGGCTCAGGTCATGATCTCAGGGTCATGCTGCATCACTGAGCCTGGAGCCTGCTTGGGATTCTCTCTCTGTCCCTCCCGGTGCATGCACTGGGCACCCTGTCTCTCTCAAAAAAGAAAAGAAAAAGGAAAAAGAAAAACACCAAGAGCCACCTACCACAACCCTCCAGATCTCTCTTTTCCTGCAACAATGATTTTAGAAGCAACATTTCCTGATGTCATATCTACAAGGTGAAGGAGGACTTCTTGACCCACAAGAAACTCTGGCAAGTTGAGAAATAAACTTTCATTGTGCTGAGCCATTGAGATGTGAACATGATGTAACATAGCCAATCGTGACTAACAGAGTGTTAATATTTACAGTATACACAGAGTATTTACAACTTGATGTGATTGGGATGGATAACCCAATCAAAAAACAGGCAGTGGAAATAAAATTTAATTCACAGATTTGCAATAGAAACATAAAAAAAGATGCTATAATAATAGTAGGTGTAGGAGTAGTAATAATATTAAGCAATATTTATTGAGAGTTTACTTTGTACCAGTTACTGCTCTGATTTACATTGGTTAACACATTTAATCTCCACAAAAATAAAAGATATGAAGTAGTTGTTCCTGTTATCTCCTGCTGACATATGAAGTACCTGAGGCCCAGAGAGGTTAACAGAATTGTCCAAGGTCACACAGCTAGTAAGTGTTGGAACCAGAATTGAAATCCAGGAAGTCTGGCATCTGAGCAGTATTTCTAACCACTAAGTCATGCCGCTTAAGTGTACTAGTCAGGAAAATACCAATGAAAGGAACAGTTGTCACGTATCAGTCTAGCTAAAATTCGAAAGAGTGAAAACACCCATCGAATACAGCAATAGAGAAAATTGTTGGCAAAAACATCAATAATATAGGCTTTGTGGGAAGCAGCTCTAAAATAGTTATCATTTAATATACATGTTTCCTTGGTTCCAGCATTCCTACTCCTGGGAAACTACCCAATTGGAATAGAAGTGGAAGGATGTTAATTCCCACAACATTTATCACAGCAAAAAAGAACTGCATACAAATATTTGCTCATAAGATGGAAATATTTTAATAAATTTTTGCATATTCAGGGGTGCCTGGGTGGCTCAGTCATTTAAGCGTCTGCCTTCAGCTTAGGTCATGATCTCAGGGTCCTGGGATCTAGCCCCGCATTGGACTCCTTGCTCAGCAGGGAGCCTGCTTCTCCCTTTCCCTCTGCCCGCTGCTCCCCCTGCTTGTGCATGCGCATGCACTCTGTCAAATAAATAAATAAAATATTTTTTAAAATTTTGCATATTCACTCCACAGTATATAACAGACATTAAGAAAAATGAAACAGGAGAGTGCCTGGGTGGCTCAGTTGGTTAAGCAACTGCCTTCAGCTCAGGTCATGATCCTGGAGTCCCAGGATCGAGTTCCACATCGGGCTCCCTGCCCAGCGGGGAGTCTGCTTCTCCCTCTGCTCTTCCCCGCCTCATGCTCTCTCTCATTCTCTCTCTCTCAAATAAATAAATAAAATCTTAAAAAAAAAAAGAATGAAACAGAGCTATACCAATTGACTTAAAGGGATTTCCATGAAGTGTTGTTGCATTGAAATGGCAATATATAGAAAACTGTGAATGATATGACCTGACTTTCTTAGAATAAAACTAAAAGATACTCTATATATTTATTCATTCTATGTGATTCTATGCACTTGGGCATAGAACAGTGATGAAACAGTCAAAGGCCAAACTTCAGAGATTGGGGAGCGGCCAGGAAAGGTAGCTGAGAAAGAATGACCGGTAAGTGGAGTAGAAAGAGAAAGAAGAGAGCAGGTTCCAGGAGTCCAGATAAAGAACTTGGTTCAAAAAGAGGAGGAGCAAAGTTGCTGCTAGAGAGCATAGGATGAGGACATTGGCTTTAGTAACATGGCAATCACTTACGTATTTATGTTTTCAAGATTTGTGTTGTGGGTGCTGGGAATGGATGCCTGACTTGAAAGTGTTCAAGACAGAATGGGAGAATAAGAGAAATAAGGAACAGCTACAGTCACATCTCACAAGAGAGATTTGATTTAAAGGAGAAAGAGCAATACAGTAATCTAGCAGTAGCTGGAAGGGGATGCTTTGTTTTGTTTTGATTTTTAAGATGGCAGATATTTCAGATCGGTTGTATGCTAACAAAAACCATCAGTAGGGAAAAATTCCTGATGGAAGAGAGAGGAGGCAACCACTAGAATGATGTTCCAAGGTAACTAAGTGGAAATGGATTTTGGTACACAGATGGAATGGTCTGAGAAGGTGATGAAGGTTTCCGTATTACAGACAAAAAGGAAGACAGAGTATACGGTATAGATCCCTGGTGTTGGCAGATGAGAGTGCGTGGAAGATGTCCTCTAATTTCTTCCATTTACATAGTGAAGTACAGAAGCAAGGTCATCAGCTGAGGGTGAAGATGGAAGGAAATATTGGGAGTTTGAAGAGGAAAGGTATGGGAAGTCATCTGGAGGAGTGGCAGGGAGAAGGACCATAAAATGCAGTGGGATTTTTCCATCACCACCAATGATCTTCTTGAGGTGATACATTTCAGGTGAGTGTAGTCAGCTAAGGATTGTCCCCAGCCACGCTCAGCTGCCTGGGAACACACCTGGAGTCGGCAGAGTTGAACATAAACAGGGTAGGGTGACACAAAGATGGGCCCTGTAGGAAGGATCCCATGACATAAAAAGGGTGAGGGATAACAAACAGTGACAGGATCAAGAGATTATAGTCCCAGATGGATCAGAGCTTTTTTGGAGGTGGGGCATTAGGGGAATTATCTGAAAAAATTGGAAGGGGCGCCTGGGTGGCTCAGTTGGTTAAGTGTCTGATTTCAGCTCAGGTCATGATCTCAGGGACCTGGGATCAAACCCTGCATTGGGCTCCCTGCTCAGCTGGGAGTCTGCTTCTCCCTCTCTCCCTCTGCCTCTCCCCCTGCTCGTGCTCTCTCCCTCTCTCTCTCTCTCTCTCAAATAAATAAATAAAACCTTTTAAAAAGACATTGGTCTGAGTGAAATGCTTAAAATTTGAGATTGTGAAGGGGATACAGTTTTTTATTAGCATCAGTGTTACTATTGACAAGATCTAGTATATCATCATGGAACTGAAAAGCTGAGGTGGAGTGAAGTTATAGAGGAGAGGAGGTTGAGAGACTGAGAAACCAGAGTACTAGAAAGACTGCATGCACGGGTATTGAAATCACCAAGAATCATAACAGGAATAGTGTTAGGAGGAGTCAGGGCGCGTGGTGTAAAAATCTTCAGGAGTAGCTCGAGGGTCTGTGGATGAGAGCCAACATGGGGGATGGAGGGGGCAGTATGGTAGCATGAGCTCTGAAGTTGGCATCTTTTGGAAGGACACAGAGACAGTGTTGTTGATGAAGATCAAGGATGACACTTACCTCACTTTTGGGCTGTGAGAAATTTAAAAACAAGCAAGCAAGCAAACAAAAACCTAGCTGCCTTTGGAGCGTCCTGAAGAAGCAGCAGATTCCTTAGGGAAGAATCAGGTTTGAGATAGAGCAAGCAGATTGTTGTTGGCTGAATAATAGCCCCCAAAGGTATCAATTCATAATCCCTGGAACCTGTAAATGTTACCTTACTTGGAAAAAGAGTCTTTGCAAATAAATGTAATTAAGTTAAGGATTTTAAGATTGGGAGAGTATCCTGGTTTGTCCAGGTGGGTCCTGAATGCAGTCCATCACATGCATCCTTGTAAGAGAGAGGCAGAGGGAAATGTAACACAGACAGAGGAAAAGGTACTCAGAGAAGGTGGGGTGAAGATGGATCGGAGAAAGATTTGAAAATAACTTGAAGTTCGGAGTGATGTGATAAGCCAAGCAATGCCGGCAGTCACCAAAAGCTTTAAGAGGCAAGGCATGCCTTCGTCCCTAAAGCCTCTTGAGGAGACACAGCCCTGCTAACACTTGAATTTCAGCACAATGATACTGATACCGGACTTCTGGACTTGATAATGGAGAGAGTAAATTTCTGTTTTAGGTCACCAACTTTGTAATACTTTTTATAACAGCCACAGAAAAGTAATACACAGGTGAAGGAAACATTCACAGGAGAGAATGGGAAGACCGTGGATTTTGTTGAGGATGGACCATAAGTTCCAGAAAGCTCAGGGAGAAGTGAGAAGACAGAAGTGTAGAGAGCTGATGAATTCATATGGAGCTGCGAGACTGGTGATAATCAGCCAGAGATCCCTAGGCCGCTGTGGCTACCCATTGCATAGGGATGAGAGAGTGATGGCATTAGCCTGAGGACCTAGAGGCCAACTCTGAAGGGATGCAGAGGGTATATTGTGCCAGGAAAAGGCGTTTTGGAGGCCCCTCTTCATTTCTACAGATGAAAGTGGGAGAAAGAGAAAGAACTTTACCAAGAGCACAAGATATATGTACACATTTATAGATGTGTATATATGTATATATTTGTGGATGTAGATACAGGTACATATATTTCACTATACATAATATGTCTATATATGAGTTCTATGTATATTTATCATGTGCATGTAAATACATTAACATATGCATATGAATGGGTGCATTTGCAATTATTTTTAAAGCATGGAGAAAAATGGAACAATAACAGTTTGGGTAGGGTAAGAGAATAATGGAAACAAAGAGGGAGAGAAAAATTCTGGCATTCAGCAAACAAAGCAAAACATGATAGGATATGCAAGGCATTTATGTAAAACCGCATATGTGTGTAAATGAGCAATTTTTTAAAAAATGAAGTTAAAATAAATTTATAAAAATATAGTTTGTATAGCAAAAAAAAGTGCCAAAAGACCTTCTTAAAAGTTACATCCAAATGTACATGGTGCAAACAATCTAATCTTAGTTTCCTTTGCATTTGCTCATTTTTATTTGTAGTTCACTACATTTATGGTTCTAAACTGATCTGGGTGTGCAGACAATTCAACTTACAACAGCTCTAGCTCCCCGTCTCTGAGTTGCCTCTGGACCCCTCCTTTGTGTCTTTGAAAGAAAGAGGCTGTCAGTACTCAGTGACATCTGTGTGCTTGAAGGAATCTGTCTGAGAGGACCTAAGGTAGGTCTACTTTGGGAACCTGGTCTATTATTAGGACACAATGATAATATGACTAAGAATTCCTGGAAATGGGTGTCTACCTAAAACCAAACCAAACCAAACAAAACAACAGCCTGGCCATCCAAATTTTCTTCTTATTAATACCATTTACCACCAAACAGGGTTATAATTTCAAGTCTTTCTTACTCTTATACTGCAGGGCTAAAGGCTTTTTACTTTGTTAGCATCCCGTGGGCTCAAAGTGTCACTCATTTAACAGTTGAATGCAAGTCCCAGGGCTGTGCATTCCTATCCTGGATCTTCATCATCCAGAGGCAGACTAGGGAAGAAAACAATGCATGGAGGATTTCTGGAAAAGTATGGATTTATCATAGGTCATTTCTTTCTCTTTTTTAAAGATTTTATTTATTTATTTATTTATTTGAGAGAGAGCATGAGCAGGGGGAGAAGTAGAGGGAGAGGGAGAAGCAGGCTTCCTGCTGAGCAGGGAGCATGATGCAGGGCTGGATTCCGGGATCATGACCTGAGCAGAAGGCAGATGCTTAACTGAGCCACCCAGACGACCCTATCATGGGCCATTTCTATTCACATATTCCATTACTGCATACTAGTCAGTCACAGACTCTGGAGCCAGACTACATGGGGTCAAATTCTGACTTTCTCACTAACTGGCTGTGTGTCCTTGAGTAAGATACTTAATCTCCGTGCCCAAACTCTTCAACTGTATAAAATGTGATGATAATTATCAATGGCAGTGACCTCATTAGTTTGTTGTGAAGAGTAAATAAACTAATACACGCACTGCACTTAGTTCTTGGCACATAGTAAATACCAGGTAGATATGAACTGTTCTTTGTTGTTTTATTTTGATGATGACGATGATGATGATGATAATTGATGAGTGTGTGGGGAAATAATCTCCCCAAAGAGTAGATGAGTGGACACCAAAGAAAGGATGAGATAAAAGCTAAAAAGAATAAGGGAAAGAAAAGCCTATGACCTTGGTTAGGATTTGGGAGGCTGGAAGTATTTTGGAAGAAATGTAGTCTCCCAGAAAAAACAAACACACACACACACACAAAGAATAAGAACAGGGGACTGGTGACTTGAATTGCATAGAAATGTGATGTCAGTACAGTAAATCCTGATGTCAGGAAACAGGTAATGAGTATTTGTGGGTGAAGTTTTGGGTTCTGGAAACAAAAATCAATGTATAAAATCACTTTCAAGAAGGCTAAATATGTATCTCTCAAGTAAAGTTAGAAAAAATGAAAAAGACCACATAAATACATACTTAAATTGTATACAGTAAGAATGATAGGAAAATACATCTTTACACATATTTTTCAACAACTTATCGGGACAGCAGAACTTCCATGTAGATGACCTGGTACACATTTCCCTTGCTTATTCGCTCATCTGATAGCTTGGCAACAGATAAATTGGCTTTTAACTTCATGTTGCCCAAGGACAACTTTCTCATCGTGAAAGGAGCTTTTAGTTCCAGTTCATAATAAATACCTCTACTTGTATTTACATTTTTATTTTAGAGAACACATGTGAATTCTTGGCAGGCAGTGGGGCTACTAATGAGGCCCACTGGCTCACAATCTTATCAGTCTTTTAAATTAGCAGTCAAATAAATTTGTCAAGGAACATAGCATGCCTTACACAAAGATATATCTTGTATTCATCGATTATTCTATTTCTGGGTTCTTCTAATATAAAGTGGAATCTGATCTTTTATATGGACTGCTAAAAGGAACTTTTCTTCTCAGCTTTACTTCTGTTCTTCTGAAACACTTTCAAAGAGCTGTTTGAGTTGCCTTAGGCATGGTCTTTTAGAAGTTTTTTGTGTGGTGGTGGGGGGAGTTGACGGCCTCTTGAAAGAGAAGTGCCAAAATAGAGTAACCAAAATTGTCATTATATTAAAAGTTGATATTTGTTTAACACTTGCAGTAAAAAAATATAATTATGCAATTCCAACACAATTACAAGGTTTTTTTAAAAAGTTATATTGATTGGCACTTCAAGGTGATGTGGTAATATAATGCAGCAAAAGGAAAACTTGTGTAACAAATATCTTCATTGTCCAAAACCACATTTCCTACAGTAGCCCCGTCCTCTCCTTCCCGTGCCCTCTCCGTATGTATAACTTATTCCTTTGGCAAGCATTGAATATTCATCTATATTCTTTTTGGTGCTGAGAATAGGGAACTTGTAAGATATGGGTGGCTGTTATCCTGGAGAAAGGTTTTCACAAGATGGCTGGATTGGCAGCTTCAGGAAGCAGTTCCCTCTCAGAAGGAAGTGTTGGAGGTGATGCAGGCAGGCTGAGTCCAAGAAACCTGGGGACCGTCCCAGAGGACCTTGTCTTCATGCCAGATAGAAATCAGATGTAAGCCAGAGAACACAGAAACAGAGTTTATTGAATAGTGTGACAAATAGAGAATAGCAGACGAAGTATCTGGGAGACTCAGAAAGGAAAGGAGAATAGGTCTTGTCATTGCTTGGGGACCGGGGTTTATATTAAAAAAGGGGTCTAGGGTACGTGTTCCTCCAGGAATCCAGGGTAGGGTTCAATCAAAGGCAAGTGTCAGATGAACGATAGGTATCATTCCACAAATTACCAAAGGTAGGAGTATTGATGCCAGCATCAGCCAATGTGCATTTGACGCGAATGTCGTGGAATATGTTTGGGATCTGGCTCTTAGGTGTTATCAGGTGTTTGGGGCCTAGGACAAAACTCAGAGAATGATTCACTTTCTTGCTTCCCCCTTGAAATGGGAACATGGCTTCTTCGGCTTATTCAGAGGCAATGTACAGATCATGAGTAAATAAATGGAGCCTAGTAGGAAAACAGCAGAGACGGAGCCGTTCTAAAATGGAGTCCCTTCAGTTTCCCCATGTCAGAGACAGCAGCAACAAAAACACAGATCCAGTGTTATGGGTTATATTGTGTTCCCCCCAAATTTATATATTGAAGCCCTAATCCCAAGTACCTAAAAATGTGGCTGTATTTGGAGATAGGGCCTTTTAAGTGGTAATTAAGTTAAAATGAAGCCATCCTAATCCAATCGGACAGGTATCCTTAAAAGAAGAAAAAACTTAGACACTCAGAGAAACACCAGGGATGCATGTGCACAGAAGAAACACCATTGAAAACACAGGGAGGAGGTGATCATCTGCAAGTCAAGGAGAGAGGCGTCGGGAGGCACCAACCCTGCTGACACCTTGCTCTTGGACTTTAGTCTCCTGTGTTGGGAGATTTTGTTATTTTATTATGGTACGGTGTTATAGCAAACTAATGTACCTACTTTGTTAAATGACTCAAGATCCTCACCACCATTTTTTGCATTAGACTCTTTCAAATTAAAATTATACTGGACAGAGTTCAATAGGCAATAGACTATTGAAATAAGGGAAGAGAGACCAAATTTAAGTCCATTAAAACAAATAGTAGGGAATTTTTTAAGTACTGAGGTGAGCGAGCAGAGGAAATTAGGAGAAAGTTTCATCTCTGTGCTGTGTCCGGCATGATGGGTTATTTTGAGTTTGCAAATGTTTTTCTCTGTAAATAAGCCATCTGTGTTTACTAACGGGTCTCCATTTTAGTTAGGCTCCTGCCCTGCCACGGGGATTGGAAAAGAGGAGTGTTGTCTCCTTCAGTGTTTATATTTCAAAGAGATGGTGCCCAGGTCCTCACAAAAGAAATTTCTGGGTTGTAAACCTGGCAAAAGGCTGGAGGAAGATTTACATATATTTCAAAAGGACAGAGAAAGAATTTATAATTTCAAGTTTTCTAAAGTAAATGTTCTAAGGAAAGGGAGGCCAGGGGGCTATAGTTGGGAGAAATCTAGTTCAGCCAAGCTGAGGGGAAACATCACTGCCATCTTTGTCAACCCCTTTGTTATGGAACAGGCTGACCTCTAGCCCTGGAAAGACATTGGTCCCCCAACACTGGTTCGCCTGTGTGCTTCTTGCAAGCTGGTGTCCCTAGAAGTCACTGTTATGGGATGGGAGGCATCCGATAGTACTGGACTAAGACATTCTGGTCATTTCACAGAGACCAAGCCAGCACAATCATAAAGCAGGAAAATAACCCTCTACTATTGCCATTCTGGGCTGCACGGTGCCTTCGGCTAGATCTCATTAACTCTGCATCCCATTTCCCACCTCTAGTCACTCAGAGCCCAGCAATTACCCAGTAAGTGCTTTCCAAAGGGCAGATATAGGATTCATTTCCTTTTAACTTCTCCATCTGTTTCTTGGTTTTAAAATAGCACAGCTTTAAAATTGGTGCCGCCATGGAAAACAGGTAATGTAATGTTTCCATTCTATTTCCTCTGCCAGGAGGTGCTTAAGTATTGAGAGAAAAATCCCCCTTTTCCTGAAGCCCCAGGAAAGTGAGTGGTGGTGTGAAAACATCCATGGGGACACAGGAAATTACCATCTAGCTGCCCAAAACACCAGTGGGGTGCACCCACCGGAGATGCACATTATCATGATCAGAGTCACAGACTTGAGTAATAGCCGTGCTAGAATGTAGATGAGCTGTCTTTTTCAGCCCTCTCCCAAACAAAGATAAATCTTGGGTTGTAAGTAAATCTCCATGTTTCTTGCTAAACCTGGGGAGAACATCAGTTGTTTACAATTCAGGGTAGCTAACAGACAATTTCTTCTTTTCTTGGGTTAAGAAAATAAATGAATTAAACAGAACGACCTATCTTTCCTGGATGTATCATTTATGGAATTATAAAGGTAAAAGGTTTAATGCTGTGATCCTGGCCTCTGTGATTATAAGGAAGAAGAATATGTAGTAACAGGTAGACTCACTAGACTTCCAGACATGTGGAGATTCTTTTCTATTTTATAAATACCCTCATTATAATTGCTGGCTTCCTGTTAGGATAAATGCATTCAAACTTTGTTTTGAATGGCACAAGCTGGTTTTCTACCTTTTGTGTCGATATGGTTATGCTATTTACAAGTGTGTTGTAAACAGAAGAGAAAGAAAAGAGTCAAAGACATTAGGGCTTTGGCAACAGCTCCCTCCCAAGTGTTGTGTGCAGACTGAAAACACCAGCGCCATAGGGGCACATACTCCCCCCAGCACTCCCAAATCCTTACCAGGTGACTTACATGTTTTTCCCTTTTCCTGCCCAAGTCGACTGCTACCTCCAAATGACCCTTAGTTCTTCTTTTACCTTCTCACATGGTTTTCACATTAAATGATTTTGAAGATACAGGACTGAATGATTTGAAGCTTGCACAGCCGTTCACTAATGCAACTGAATCAGAGCACTTTCTAATCATGACTAGGTACATTGCCCAAAATCCAGATGGCAGTTTTATTCCAACACGGGCTTGTAGATCTAAACATATGACTTGGATAATAATAATATTCACTCAACAAAAATTCACTGATCATCTCTGATATGCTAGGTGTTATGGACACAGCCATGAGAAGAGAGACTGGGCCCCTCCCTCACAGAGCTTCCCGGCTTTCTAGGATAACGAGTAGTTAAAATAAAAGTAATAAAGCTCTAAGATCTTCTGGTGGTAGCACCTAACCCAGTCTTGGTTGAGTGGAGTTAATAATAGATGAAGGACATGGACAATTTACCAGAGTAACATTTAATCTGAAAACTAAATAGGAGTTAGCCAGATGACATATTGTGGGAAAGGGATCCCACTAAAGGGAAGGGGCTATAAAGATCTAGACTCTAGAGGCAAGAGAAAGCCTGGTTTCTGGGGGAAATGCAAGTAAAGTAGTTCACGATGGCTAGAGAAGAGAAAGCAAGAGGGACAGAAACAGAGATAGGAAAAAGGGGGTAAATAAGGTAAAAGGGATACGTGCAGAGTAGTTTTTAAATAATTGTGTAAATCTCTTCAAAGAGTTTGGGAAATATTCTCAGGCAATAGCCACTAGTTGAAAAAAGTGACGTGCAGTAAGGCTGCCCACCAAGGTACACAGTATCACCAAAGAAAATGCCTCTTTCTCCGCGTTGATAGACTCTGACCCAAGATAGACCCACACATGATCCTCATCATGTTTTCTCTCACTACTCTACTGCCAAGAATCCATTCCAGAGGGAAAAATAAATTGGAACATTTCAAGATATTATGAATCAGAAACTGAAGACAGAAACTAGCTGGATAATGCAGAAATGGCACCCACAGGCTATGTTCTCCAGTAGAGGGCTGGCCTCTGTAGAGCCTCTCCTTTGCCAAAAAAAATGAGCTTACCCACACCATACACACAAGGCCACTGCTAGACCTTGCCACAGTTTTTTACAAATTAGAAAAAGGTGTCTCCCTCCCATCTGATGCCATTCAACACCTGGGTATAAGTTTTGGCCAGAACAGAGACGGATTTCACCTCCGACGAAGACCTGCTATGGTCCTCCCAACTTTGAACCTGAATGACCTTAGGCAGGAGCCCTGCACACAACAACACACAGTTTGTCTTCTGTTTTGACTTTGTCTGTTACATGTCCTGAAATAACACTAATTATATGTTAATTTGGAAAAATAATTGTCCTCTAAAGAAGTACAGAACTGTTAGCCAATGAAACCATAGGTAATTCACTTTCCTACAAATTAATGTAGTCACCTTGCTTCTCCCTGGTTAGGAATTGTGACACAGAGGGAACAGAGTTTGAATTACAGAGGAAGGAAAGGTGAATCATTCTAAAGCATGAGGGCTTTAAGAAGGAGGGACAGAAAGAGGAGGGAAACCTAGTAGAATTGTATGAAGTGTTTTATTAAAAGGTAGTATGTGAGTCCTGGGAAAAGAAAGATCAAAACTGTCATTGAGGAGTGCTGAATGGACAACGTGAAGAGGCCAAACACAAACTTCACTGCTTTGAATACTTTCCTTGGCTGATCCTGCCTCCAACAGCCACAGTCCTTTCTCCCCTGAAGGCAGCCCTCAGACTACTGCCATGAATCCTATAGCTCAGGGACCTCGTGGCTTGCATTGATTTTTTTTTTTTCCTTCCAGCTGACCTGGAGACCTAATCACCATGGCTAGTATTGTTTCTATGGGCAGATGTGCTTGGAATTCCAAACAAACTTACAAGTCTTTGTGTCAACTTGGACTTACCTTAAATAGATATCAAGGAATATTCTTTTCTTAAAAGTGATTTCTGTCTATATGTCTTACTGTTAACTTTATCTTTCAATAGATTAAACAAAGCAATAGTGAAGACACACAAAATGGAAAAGTCTGGGATTACAACTTGTGTAAGGCAGGTTTCTTGGCAACCGAATAAACTCAATTTTGTGGATTTAAGTGTGTACTGATTAATGTCAGGGGTCACAGGCACAGACACAGAGTTGATTACTTGCTACATGATTTCACTTTAATAGTATTATTGAAAGACTTCTTTGAAATTTACATTTTGACAAAAAAAAAAAAAGCCAATGGTGCTCTTGGTTTCCAGTGAAATTCAAATTGACTCAGCTTTTTTTTTTTTTTTTTAAGATTTATTTTTTTATTGGGGGGTGGGGGATCGTGGGAAAGGGGCAGAGGGAGGGAAAGAATCCTGAAGCAGACTCCCTGCTGAGCACAGAGCCTGATGCAGGGGCCCATCCCAGGACCCTGAGATCATGACCTGAGCCAAAATCAAGAGTTGGCTGCTTAAACGACTGAGCCACCCAGGTGTGCCCAAGTTGACTCAGCTTCGGTGGGTGACATACCATGAAGTAGACACTGTACCAGATGCTAACTGTGTAGCACCTCATTTAATCTTCACAATAACTCCTTGGAGTAAAGATTATATTTTTCATTAGTCAAAAATGAAGCACAAATCCGAGGTCACTCACTTAGTAGGTGACGGATATGAATTCTACCTTACGTAGCTCCATAAGCTTTGCTTTTTCTGCTAGACCATTTTGTTTGCTTGCTTTCTTAATAATTCCTAAGCGCCTACACCAGTTGCAGTTTGCCCCAACTTAAATCTCACAACACAAGTCTGGTGAACATATGGTTTGCTTACATTTTATAAGTTAAGAAACTGAGATTCTAATGTTAAGTATGTTTCCAAGGTCATGCAATGGATATATGATAGATCCAATCAAGAATTTAAAACTCAGTATTTTAGATCCGACTTCAGTTCTACTTCCTCACAGCTTCCTTTCTCAAGATGTTCTGTCCTAGGGTGCCTGGGTGGCTCAGATGGTTGGGCGTCTGCCTTCGGCTCAGGTCATGATCCCAGAGTCCTGGGATCGAGCCCCACATCGGGCTCCCTGTTTCTCGGGAGCCTGCTTCTCCCTCTGCCTGCCTCTCTCTCTCTGTCTCTCATGAATAAATAAATAAAATCTTTAAAAAAAAAAAAAAGATGTTCTGTCCTAAACGCATCAAAACTCATGCTGCTTAAAATAAAATTGGCTCCCTGTCACTTTTAAAACTTACCTGTCTATTGATCTCTTCCTCAAAACTATGCTCTCTCTACCCTGGTTGAAAAATAATCTTATATATTAATTCAAGCCAGGATATTGACAGCAGATTAGTGAGTTTGTGTAGTATAGCTGATCCTTGCATGTTTCCTAGGAGACAGCAAAAGACAGAGTTTCAACCCACTGAAGTGACCCTCTCTTGTTGGAACATTAGATACTGAGGTACAGATGGCAAGGGAGATATACATTTGAACAAACAAATTTACAGCCTCTAAAATCATATGGTAAGTAAATAAACCCAAGACATGCATAGAGGGTAGGGTGGAAGATTCCTGTGCTGTATGCTCATATGCCTACATTAGTAATAAATATATAATTATGGATTAAAACAACACAACAAAGCAAGGTCTCATGAACCCCCAACAGATTTGGAACATTCTTTGGCTCTAAATTTCTTCTCTTTATCATAAGAGGGTGGAGACTCTGTGTTACAGTCAGGAAGATCTCACACACAGGTGATAACCTGAGAAAAAAGATACAAATATAATGTTGAGCAGGGTGGGAGTCCTCAATTGTGGTATTTTTCTATTTCACATATTTGAAAACATAACACTGAAGACTATAAGAGGTGTAATGATTTCCCTATTAAGTTAAAATGACTATAGACAATCAGCATTAAAAATTGAAAGCAAAAAAAAGCACTACATTTCTTTGGTAGAACTATACCTACTCAACTTCTTAGTTTGCCTTTCTAATAAAGTTAATGATATTCTCTTCATGTCTACTAACTTAATAAAATATTGACTTACAAAAATCGGGATGGGGTGATATGGCTCAAGCTTAACTGAAATGTGGCCCCAAATTATTTCCTTAAGTTTCTGCTCCCTCTGCATCTTCCCTCTCTGCTCTTCTGTATGTGAGGCTAATTCCGAGGTTGACCACATGGCATGGCTAAGATAATGAACAGAAGCTACCAGCTTACAAACACCAATTGGAAGAGTGCTGCTTTCCCTAGAAACTCAAGCCAAATTCCTCAGATTTACACTGATTTGCTTGGCTTTTGTCATCTGCCTATCCCTGAGCCAGTCACTGTGGCTAACAGAAATCTGATGCCCTGATGGCCAAGCCTGGGGCAAAACTGCTGAGGGTGTTGTCAACCTGAGTAGAACCAAAGGGACTGAGAGAGGGAGAAAGTAGACAGATGGAAAGAAAAAATAAGCTACTGCTAGGGTTCTTTCAAAATAGTGGATAAATTGATTCATTGAAGAATCCTTTTAGTGCAAAGGAAAAATAAAAGATAAAGTGGATTCGAAAACGTTAAAGAAACATTGTATATCAAAGACATAGCTGTTTGTCTTTCTCTGACTGCCTTATTTCACTTAGCAGAATATCCTCTAGGTCCATCCATGTCGCAAATGGTGAGAGCTCATTTTTTTTTATGCCTGAGTAATATTCCGTTGTGCATATATACAATATTATTTCACTTATATGTAGAATCTATAAAACAAAACAAATAAATAAAAAAAAGCAGAATCAGACCTGAAAATACAGAGAACAAACTGATGGTTGCCAAAGGAGGAGGGGGTGCGAGGGAGGGGCAAAATAGGTGAAAGGGAGTGGGAGATACAGGCTTTTACTTATGGAATGAGTCATGGGAATAAAAGATAACAGCATAGGGAATATAGTGAATGGATTTGTAATAGCATTGCATGGTGACAGATGTACCTACACTTGTGGTGAGCATAGCATAACGTATAGAGTTGTTGAATCACTATGTTGTATACCTGAAACTAATATAATATTGTATGTCAATTATACTAAAAAATTCTATTTATAAATAATGCCAAAAAACCCCCAAAGACATAGCTGTTGATTGAAATATTAAGTTTTCTTTGATAGTGTGCAAAGAATTATGGGTAGACCAATTAAGCAAGGAACACCTTTGTCTTTGAAGTACATTTGATAAGTGTCAGATTCCACTGGAACCAAGGTTGGCAGAAGAGTTGTTGATTAAGCAATTTTTAATTAATAATGTAGTCACAGCGTAGCCATGGGTAGGAAGGAATAAGCTGAGTGATATTCCCCAGGTCTCTGTGATCCCTGTGGTTCTTACTTTAGAGCCCATAGTGCCAGAAGAGAAGCATGTATCCAGAGACATTTTAAAACAGGAAAAAGATGATTCAACATATGGAACTCATCCAATAGGGTAAATCTTAAATCCAGAATGTGCCCCCTATTCACTCCTAACTGACTAGCTCCTTCTTTTTCAGCTGTAATCTGTGCTAACAACCTATCTTGAAACAGCAAGGGACTCGAGGATAGGCTAGCCTGGCTGATGCACTCGTCATTAACATTGACTTTTGGCTGTGGAGCATTGAGAAAATGGGAACCGCAGTCATATTGCGGATCAGAACAAGCTTACAAGGAGGACTGTGAAGAGTTCAATGCACGAGGCAAGTAGAGAGCAGTGACTGGCCCTGAAGCAGTGGCTCACCAACAAAGGGCAGACAAGAAAGGCAGGCTGGATACAGGGAGAAGATCCTGACAAGGTCTCTGAGCCCATGGAACCTGGGGAGAGAAATCCTTTTATAGAGATCCCCTCACCCTATGCTGACCAGCTTTCAAGAACTGAGTCATTTGTCTTCTCCAGGAAGCCCCCAAACCTGATGGCAACATGGAGACACTGGAGTCCTTGATTGAAGTGTCACCCACACTGTAAGTGGTCAGAAGAGAAAGATCACCAAAGCAAAATTACAGTGTTGTCCCCATAAGAAGAACACATACTGGGGGGAAAAAACCCCGCAAGAACAGATGTCACTTACACTGTTTTGCTAACGACAAGCAGAAAATGAATTGCATTTTGAAAAAATGAAATTTCTCAGCATCTTGATATTCTAAATATTTAGGAAACCCCATATAATATGCAGTGGGTAGTGTGTAGTGATGGAACTTTTGTCATCTTACCCTTTGATGTACTGTTAAGCCATTTCCAAAAAAATTTACAGAAGCCTCAAGTGCCATCAAGAGATATTTTGCTTTGTTTCCCAAGCAACTCTCTCCCTTTGGGGGCACTACCTGTAAATCCAAGTATTAATGTCCAAATCAGAGGAATCTAAACTCAATCCACCAGGAACAGAACCAGAAAATAAGGCAAGAATAGAAAACCAAAATAATTAGTGTGAGGGCATCTCAGCCAAATCAAGAGCAGTGGGAGGTGTAACAGTGAAGAGGGAAGCAGTGTCAATATCTTGATTTTAAAAGAGAAAATTGAGAAAACATTAGGTGCTTTACTAAGTGCAACAAACCCAGCTAGTGATAGCAAACGCTGGTTTTTATGGCGCTCAAGGAGAGACTTGACAAGCTTTCTCTAAAATATATACAAGACATGGCCAAAGAGATGATAAGCAGGTATAAAACCAGCATCAATAGCGAGAAAAATGGTACACATGGAGAAGAGAACAAAAAATTAAAACCCAAAGGATTGTAAGACAGTGTGAGAAAGAACCTAGTTCTCTAGACCACTGAACAGTGTAACTGCCCTGGGAGAAATAACCAGTGAATAAACTTGAACCCCCCAAAAATGTGTTTATTTTTAAAGGTCTTTGTAATTAAAGGTACATCTTTGAGTGAACAATAAATCTAAATGTTATGAGCATTTTGTCCATTTTGTTTTCCTCCTGTTATTCTTAACTGGATTATTTCCTTAGAAGTTCCAAATTAAGAACTGTGAGTTTGTATTCTCTGAGGCAGAAATACCTGACTGATGCAGGACCTGATTGTAGGTGAACCTTACTCTCTACCTGGTTGTTATGTGGTCCTCAGGTAGGGAGAAACCGTAGCTTCCATTTAGTTCATTCACTCTTAACGTGCTGTAGAGAGAGAGAGAGGGAAAGGGGAACCACATTACATTATTACGGGATAACAGAGTGGGCTGAAGTTGTCAGACTGTGGACATAGGAGACTACCCAGACTGTTTTCTACTTAATTGAAAACTCATGCCAAGAAATCATTAGCAAATGGGTAACTCTCAAACTCTGTCACTATCTACAGATATCAGTCCTGATGTCTACAAATTCCCTTTCCAAATGGGTTTTGTCTCCCTTGCCAAAGGCAAATGGTATGAGTGTGAAGAAAAGAGTAAGCAGATCAATGAAGAACCATAGGGGAAAGAATGTTTCACTGTCCTAGAAACTTCTTCCTGGGACCCAGTGGTGTAAATTTTCTTGGCCTTTGTCTATGGAGAGGTTCCCACTGCTTAGCTGGTGTGGAAGGTGGGCAGATTGATAAGTGTAGAGGTGTGCTGTTTTACAAGGTAAATGCATCAGGAACACAAGCATCGTGCCCTGGAATTACTCTTCTGCTTCCAAGGGAGATATGAAAACTCAATCACTCTACATTTCTCCTTTTACAAAAAAGGAGTATTTACCTCCCATCTACCTCAAAGGTGTCTTCTGAGCAATAGCCAATAAATCTCACATTTTGCCTTTCTCAAATGTGATAAAAACACAAACTTTTTCTTTTAAAAAATGTTTTGCTGTGTTATTGAAAAACAGAGTAACAGCTAGTCCTACATCAAACTTAATTATTAAACTTTAAACAAGTTCCATCATCTAAATAAATGAATAAAGTTTAGTAACTTTAAAATATTTAAAATCTGACATTTAATATGCAATTCTACATGGTAAAGCATTTCATATTTTTGTGCTCCTTAGCCTTTTATTAATGTGAATTGTAGAAACAAACTGTAAGCAGCATACTGAAACTTATTTATTAGCTTAGGATAATAGCATTGCATAATCATGAACAACATATTGTGGACCTAGTGAAAAGTGAATGATGACTACCAAGACAATTTATGTCCTGTGGTTAGCAGAGTGAAATCATAGGGTAATAAGAAAACATACACACACCATTTGCCTTCAGATGAAATTCACCACTTCTCCCCCCATCATAACGTCAATCCTAGCTACTAAAGTTTAAAATGGGGGTGCCTGGGTGGCTCAGTCGTTAAGTGTCTGCTCAGGTCATGATCCCGGGGTCCTGGGATCGAGCCCCGCATCGGGCTCTCTGCTCGGCGGGAAGCCTGCTTCTCCTTCTCCCACTCCCCCTGCTTGTGTTCCCTCTCTCGCTGTGTCTCTCTCTGTCAAATAAATAAATAAAATCTTAAAAAAAATTAACATTTAAACTGTATGCAAGTACTTTATGAAGAGCTTGTGACATATTTAGCTTTTAGAGAATATTTGCTATTTTCAACTCATGTATTTTCTAAACAAAAATAATCTCTTCACTCTTCAAAAATTAGAACTTGTTGGGGCTCCTGGGTGGCTCAGTCGGTCAATTGTCAGACTCTTGGTTTTGGCTCAGGTCGTGATCTCATGGGTCGTGGGATCCAGCCCCGCGAGACGGGCTCTGTGCTTAGCGAGGAGTCTGCTCGAAGATTCTCTCCCTCTGCCCCTCCCCGCACGCATGATCTCTCTCTCTCAAATAAGTAAATAAATCTCTAAAAAAAATTAGAATTTATTTTGTCTATCCACACTACCATGAGCAAAAGGAAGATATTTGCATTTTAACAAAATCTTGATTTCAAAGTACAGTATTAAAATAAAGAGGAACGTGACATGTTGATGCTTTGTTTCCCTCAAAGCTTCTTTTTTGTACTTGTTTTCTGTATCTGCAAAATCAGTTTATACAAGTAACACTGACAAAGTATGTTCTCAAAAACCAAATTATACCCTGCTAGTATCTGCAGTAGAATTTTAATCCTTAAATAAGATAAGCTTAATAAATCAATATATTTAAAGAAAATAATTATTGATATAAGTGGGTTTCTCTGCTGAGGGACAGTTTGAGACTCAGTGAGCAACTAATTATGTTAGATCTTAGTTGTAAGTCCTAAAAAAGAGAAATATGAAGCACATTGTTAATTTTTAATAACCTATTTTATGACTAAGGTTGTGTAGACAAACCTTTTGAGTTGGAACAGTGATACACATAGACACAGTATAAATCATACCTCAATCTTGGTTTCCTGAAAGTCTTCTAAAGTAATGGAACTTGCTGCAATAATAATGAATATTTGTATTTTGTACCATCTAGACTGGAACAAAAATGGCCAGATAACTATTGACACTTTCATATAGTTTATCATTTGCAATATATTTTATTTTTTTGTTGTTGAACAAAGTATAGACTTTGAAATATGGAATTATATTTTATGCTTTAACACTTACTTTGCACAAGGTCAAAATGGATTCATCACTGATGGGAGACATCTCAAACTCTATAGACCACTGGGGCCAAGAAAAATAACTTTTAAAACAACTCGGCCAACTATGATATGCTCATAAAAATCAGACTGGGATCTGGGTAATGCCTGGCAGTTCTTTTTCCGTATTGATGGAGTCTTATTCTTTAAAAGACCAGAGTTACATTCAACGATAGTTAACAGATATCCAGACACAACTATTGTGATCCACAGTTTAAATTTTAGGTGATTATCCCAAATCACATCATCAGCTAGAAAATGAAAAGATAGTTAAGAAGCTTTTCTATGAGTGCTGGAACATTTCTACCAAAAAAGGAATATTTATGGTATATTTTCTCATAGTGTAAATCTGGTTTACAAAAGAGTTAATACAATAGTAGTCTTTCTCTCTCTCTCCCCCCCCCTCTTCCCTTCTGACATTTAGTTCATGGATTTTCTACTGGCATTTTAATAGCAGTCCACAAATCAGTGAGCCAGCACTGATAAATGTGCCATGTCCCAGACTGTACCCAGGGCTGGGCTGGATTCTTCCATAATCCTACAAATGCAATGGACAATCTCCACCAAAGCTGCCACTCGAACTGCCCTGATGTAGCAGGAAGCCAGACATGCGGGATCCTACAGCAGGCAAGGAAAAACTCATGCTGTGAAATCAATGAGGGTTTTGCCCTGTTTTCAGGAATGCCTTATCATAGAACGAAGAGTAATGGAAGGAGACTAAAATTAGGAAGGCACTAGGGTGCAGTGCAGAAAGTGAACACCAAAATCCTGTATCTTATTGGACACATTCTGCAAAACAAGCACCTGCCACTCTCCTCCCTACAACTCTGAGCCTGTTAGGCTGTTTTTCAATTTAAAACATTTGACAGTCAAAAGTCAAACAATTTCCTGATGAACAGAGATTCTCAGATATTCTACTCACTCTTCCTGTTAAATTGTGTTTTTTTTTTAAATTTCTGTTTTAGAAGCTTAATTACTGCACAAGTAAGACCTTAATGAATAAGCACACAATAAAGGTTTACCACAAATGGTTGTTGGAAATGACTAGATTTTTAAGGGTTTTGATAGAAAATGTGGTGCTCTTGATTTCATCATCTCTAGCAGACAGCCCTCTATTCTTACTGTACGTTTTAAAAAAAAAGTTACTATACTATTAATACAAAATTTAAGATAGAACAATTAAGTGAAAATTTCCCAGTACCACATTATTTTAAAGAAAATGCATGTAACAGATCTCTATGAGTTCAAATATGTTTTTTTAAGATTTTATTTATTTATTTGACAGAGAGAGACAGCAAGAGAGGGAACACAAGCTGGGGGAGTGGGAGAGGGAGAAGCAGGCTTCCTGCCGAGCAGGGAGTCTGATGCGGGACTTGATCTCAGGACCCTGAGATCATGACCTGAGCCAAAGGCAGACGCTTAACCGACTGAGCCACCCAGGCACCCCGAGTTCAAATATTTTGAAGCTAGCAAAAGCTTTGCTTCTTCTGCAAACTGGATTGAGAAGTCCTAGAATAAGCAAAATACTATGAGATTTTAGGGGTAAGGAATCGCAACAATACAAAGAGGTTCCTGGGGCGCCTGGGTGGCTCAGTCGGTTAAGCGTCTGCCTTCAGCTCAGGTCATGATCCCAGGGTCCTGGGATCGAGCCCCACGTCATGGAGCCCCGTGTTGGGCTCCTTGCTCAGCGGGGAGTCTTGCTTCTCCCTCTCCCTCCATCTGCTGCTTCCCCTGCTTGTGCTCGCTCTCTCTCTTTCTCCCTCTCTGTCTGTCAAATAAATAAAAGTTTAAAAAAAATACAAAGAAGTTCCTGAAGGTTCAATTCAAATTCTATCTAACTGAAAGAGAAGAAAGGAAGCAACAATTTGAATCTAAGGTGTATATGTTTCTTGATCTTTCCATTTTTCCTCATTCAAGCCTTCTTGGTTCTTTTTTGTTTTGTTTCATTGATCCCTTTGGGTAAAGCTTATGTTCTCCTCAGAATAATATTTCTAGAAAAATAAAATAAAATACATAGGGTTTATAACAAAAAATCATATATAAAAATATATATAATACATATTTGTTATATATTATAATAAAAATTATATATCTAATTGTATATTTAATATATATTGTATATCTTACATATTGTCATATATAATTGTATATCATATATATGTATGTGTACACACACACACACACACACACACCTATAAAAGATCCATGGCAAGAGGCCACATACACATCCCACTTTAAGTGAGATAAAATTCCCAATTCCCAATAAAACAAAATTTCCAAAGGACTTACTAGCAACAAAGTGGCCCCTGGAAGCAGGGGCAGATAGAGCCTCTACTGTATAGGTTCCCTTAGCAGCTAACGACGTCAGCCCAGAGTCAGGCGTTGCTGAAACTGAGAAACTCAGTTCTTGACGTGCCACAACCCTTTTATATGAGTGACTTTCACTACAATTTAAGGAGAATGTAAACAACCTATACCCTTAATGGAAAACATTTACAGACATCTGTGTCCCTCTTGATTCTAAAACCAAACTCAGGTTCAGCAAAATGACACCTTATTTTTAAAATATCAATATCAGAGACTCTGAACAATATCTCCACCTTCAGCATCCTTGAAAGGCCATTTCTCACAAGTGTACTTGAGAAGTGTTGTTCTGATCTTCAAGGAAAGAGTTCATTGTCAGGGAGTCAACTATGGTTTTTCTTTAAGCATCCCATCACACAGCAGGGGGGACAAACCTGACCTCTGTGAGGACACAGCTAGCAGTCCAGTCCACCAAAATCTAATCTTCTTACCTTCCACAGGAATATGGTCAGGCCCGGCCAAGGGCTGCCCAGCTATATGACATTTCCCAGCTTCACTTATGGTTAGGTAGAGTCTCCAACATAAGCAAAAGTGGTGGGTGCGATTTCCTGGCTATTTCCCTCAATGTGTGAGTGTATATCCCACATGCTGTATTTGCCCTTCACATTGTCTGAAACCCAAATGTATCAGTGACTCTATTCTGACTATACATGCAATGAATACCCTAGAAGATGGTGAAATAAACTGTTTCCTGAATGATTGGGTGGTGCTTGGTCACCTGTGGATACCCTATCCCACTCTAGCTGCATGACAGGAAGATAAACTAATAACTTGTCGGAACCACTGAATATGGAGGTCTCTTTGTTATAACAGTTTGGCCCCCTCTAATCAGTATACCCCTTGTATATATTATACCTCATCTCGGCACACCATTCTGGGCCATACACCAGAATTGTATAGTGGACAAAGTTGATTTAATTCTATTGCTGGAACAGCAGATAGCACTTACCCAGCACCACTCAAGATAGGCAGGGCCTTAAAATATGGGACAATCTTATACTTACATGATGATTATGACACTAATTCTATGTGTATGATAGAACAGGAAGATAGGATGAGCCTAATTCATTGCTAAATATCCTCCAGGCATGGCAGCATTCCTGAGGCACTGCTCCTATATTTCATGTTACAAAAAATAAGCTCTTTGGGGTGCCTGAGTGGCTCAGTTGGTTAAGCATCCGACTCTTGATTCTGCTCAGGTCATGATCTCAGGGTTGTGAGATCAAGCCCCACATTGGGCTCCACAGTGGTCAGGGAGGCTGCGTAGGATTCTCTCTCTCTCTCTCTCTCTCTCTCTCTGTCCCTCCCTCCTAAAAAAAAAAAAAGAATCTCCTAACTTATTTTTTCTCTAGAAGCTTAAACTTGCATCTGAACACATTTCTAACTCATCCAGGCAGTCACTTTGAAGAGATTATTGATTGTGTAAAAAGCAACAAACATGTTACAATTTTTCGGTATTTGAACTCAGCTCAGCCTCTTTCCAGTTGTGAGAACCTCGTTTTTCATTAGTTTATCTGTTAAATGAGAATAATGATATCATCTTACAGGGTAAATATGAGTATTAAAAGCCAACAACTGTAAAGATTTTAGCTCATGGTCTGATATAGTAGTTGCTCAATGAAACAAGAAATTTCACTGCCTTCTGAGAAAAAAAAATGTATACAGGATTTATAGCCAAATAGAGCTTCTACCAATTATCTACTCTGTAAGTCCATTACACTTTTTGGAGCCTCAGTGTCATGGTTGTAAAATGAGGAGAATGTTATCTACCCTAGAGAGATTTATGAGGATTAGAGATAAAACATTTAAAGTAATAGATATTTAATGAGTGGCAGTTACCATTTAATAGAAATGCACAATAATGTATCATCCTAGACTATAGCAACTAGATTAACATATTTGAGTCTACACAGCACCTTTTCCATAACAAATTTTTTTTAAAGATTTTTTATTTATTTATTTGAGAGAGAGAGAATGAGAGATAGCGCGAGAGGGAAGAGGGTCAGAGGGAGAAGCAGACTCCCTGCTGAGCAGGGAGCCCGATGCAGGACTCAATCCCGGGACTCCAGGATCATGACCTGAGCCGAAGGCAGTCGCTTAACCAACTGAGCCACCCAGGCGCCCCTCCATAACAAATTTTTTAAAAATTGATAACGTATTTAGTTTTCCTCAATAGCATTAATTCTCCATTGGAGGTTAGAGAGGCGGCCACAGGCCCCTTTGAAAGTTTCAAGAACTCTATGGACCTTATCTACAGAAAAAAAGCACATATACAGAAACTCTTTCATTCAATTTTAGGGAATTATAGATTTTCTTAAGTTCTATGGGTCTCAAGATTGCATTACACACCCTAATCAAGAGTTCATGGAATTCCAAGGGGCCATCCTCATATGGTAATTACATATATATAGCTGTCCTGTGGAATAAACTCTAGGACATTTATCTTTATCTTATTGCTTTATCTGCATATCTACTCCAATACATAGTAATCACATTATTTGAGAAGGAGTCCTTTCAGCAAATTTGCATTTAGAAGTTTGCTTTGTACAGATTTATGCTTGGAAGTGTTAAGTTTCATTTAAACTTTATTAAAGGGGAAAAGAACAGAAGACATCTAGACAACAAGGGAAACTAAAAATCAATAAGCTATAATGCAGCTATCTACAACGTGATCCAGTGTTCCACTCAGAAAAAGGACAAATAAAACTCTGAGTGATATCTCCTCAAGAAAGAATTGTATTTCTGCCAAAATATTGCCGAGATTACACATGGGACTGCCAGTAGTTGTAGTTTATAAAGAATCTAGTGTTACTTTGTGGTTAGGGCACAAGGTAGTGCTGGACAAAAAAATGTTATTTCGGATTCTGCAAGGCACAGGATTTCACTATGACCTTGACCAAGTTATACAACCTTTGCTTCTTCCCCCCCCACCAAAAAATGAAATGTTTTTAATCTGCTCTATCCTGACCTAATACTTAATAGACAATAAATATGTGATGCTTCAGATATATGTTAAGCATTCCTTAGGTTTCAAAAAACAGTTGTACTGCATGAACTCACTATGGTAGTAAAGTCCTGGGAAGGAGGCAAGATTCAGATGAGTCATCTGGTTTAATTCAATAGGCTTGTCCTATCTAGATGGTGCCAAGTCCCAGCCCTGCACAACTATGTCAGTCTCCCTGAGCTGTCTTTCCATCTTCTCTTTATCTTTGCCTTGTGGATGATGTTTATGATGACTTACACGGTCACCAGAACTAAGAAAAGACAAATGGCTTCTTTGTCATAGTCCTGTGTGTCTCAGCCTTTCCTACCTGTTTCGATGTATTTTTGCATTCACTCAATATGTAGGAATCATTCAGCTAGTTTCTCTCAATAGCAATAGCAGGATTTAGTAAAGGGCATAAATACTCTAAGGAAAAGCAAACCTATCCTTTTGCGATTCAAGCTTTCTAGGAAAGCTTTGTTCAATCATGAGTTAAAAGTGAGTTGAGAGACATAAAAGACAATGGAAATTCCTCCTATGTATACTGGTAAAAATATTAGAACAAATTTAATAGGAACACATAAGAAAAAAATAATAGAAGAAAACTCTCCTAAGCTGAAGAAAGACCTGAATTTGAAAAATATAAATTATTTTTGTAAAATCCACTCTCAGTTATACACTAGAGATCACAATGAAAGTTTAAAAATGCAAAATGTGGTGTTCTGTGAAAAAAGCAAAGTAAATAAAAGTGTATATAGAGTACCATTATCTAAGCAAGGTGGTGGGGAGGCACTCCAGACATGCACTTGCATGTACACACATATAAATGTATGTTATATACACATATATGTTATACACACACACTTGATTTTATTTTTAAAAATGGAAGAATAATAATCTTTTAATGTTTATCTATTGTAGGAGAAAGCAACTAATTTCAACAAGGAGATAAACTAACCTGTTTTGTTGATTTTAGCAATTAACACCGTTTAACATCATTTTAAAAAATTAAATATCTTTTTAAATACCTAAAAATGAAATGGAAATTAAACAAATGAACCTAATTGTATTAACCATTTGGTGGCATAACTGCACAGATATGAACAATTACAAATGACTTTGTAGTTTACACACTGGATTGTGTATCCCTAGTAGGATATAAACAAAGGACAAAAACAATTGAGAAAAATATTCAAGCTTTTCTTCAGTGGTCATATTCTTGGGGGTTATGTTGTTATTGTTATTCTGATATTTTTGCTTGTGTATTTTGGGGTAAATCAAGTGAATAATTATATTGTCACAAATTTTTGGCATTGGATAAAGAAGATAGATGAGATTGTTACCAAAACTGATGAGATTAAAGAAAAACCTTCTGGTCCTGAATTTGAATAGAAAGTGTCACTATAAGCTGAAAATGATTTTTAAAAATTTCTTGATTTATTTTAAAAATTTGTGAATAGCTTTATTTAGCTAGAATTGATATACAAAGAACTGCAATGTGTACAATTTGATGAGTATAAACATATACAAACACCTGTGATACCATCACACAATCAAGGGACTAGACGTATCCAATACCTCCCAAAGTTTCTTTGTGTGATTTTGGTTTTTGTTTTTCTTTGTTTATTTGTTTTGTGGTAAGACCACTTAATGCGATGTACCTATTGGTACAAAGTTTCCCTTATGCTAGATGAATAAATTCTACAGAACTGTTTTAAAACATAGTGCCTCCAGTTAACAATATGATATTGTATGCTTCAAAAGATTATTTTCTTTTAATGATATGAACGTATTTCCTAGATCAGTTTACCAAAAAGGCCTAGAAGACGTAACTGGTATAATAGCAATGGCATCCTAGCATCAAATTGCAATCTTGAAATGACGATTTCTAGTTAAAAGAAACCAGGGTTCCTTCAAAAAATGACTGACACCAAGTCTCATACAAAAAGTACATATGAGAAGCCTGCAATTTCTTGTCATACTACGTATCAGTGATGCTGTCAACCCCTACAAGGGTCATATGTCAAAAAGATACGGGAGCCAACTTGAAGAGATTCCTGCTAGCCATATAAGAGATAATTGAGCATCAATAAAAAAATAAATGCAATCCATTAAAAACATCAAACATGTTTAAATCTATGGGTTCTCATTATCTCTCTCTCCCTCACACACACACACACACACACGCATGCACACACACAGTCTCACACTTGTCACTTTTGAAGGATGTTAAGATACCAAGTGTACAACTACCTTGATGCCCCACCTCACACTCCCACGGACACACCTCTGATGTACTGAAAGGACAATCCCATGTGGGGTTATGTCTCACATTATGTTGACAGCAGCTTGCCTCAAGCTTGCAATGTGTCATTGCTTTCTGCCTCTTGTTCATGCACAACTCAGAAACTTGAGGGAGTTCACATTCCTTAGGACACCACCAATGGGGGAATGCGAACTAATAGATTAATGCTAAGTACTACTGCCTTCTGTTTTTCTGACACAACTCTGAGAAGTGGTCTGCATTTTCCAGTTGTCCTCAACAGTGACTTTGATAGGGGACCTTGCTTGTCTGTTGTCTTTCCTCCTTTCTTCATTTCCACATTCCATTCACACCTGCTCCAAGGGATTAATTCCGAAATAAACCACCTCTACAAAAGTCTTGGCCCCAAATTTGAATACCGCAATTTTACAAGTACTAATGATGACCGGATTGGAATGAGCACCGATGGCTGATAGCAAAAAGAAGGAGAAACAAGAAGATGCTAAAATGATGGAGGTGTACAGCACCACAGTAAGGATGATGGAAGTGTACAGCACCACAGTAAGGATGATGGAAGTGTACAGCACCACAGTAAGGATGATGGAAGAGTAAGCACCACAGTAAGATGATGGAAGTGTACAGCACCACAGTAAGGATGACGGAAGTGTTCAGCGCCACAGTAAGGATGATGGAAGGTGTATAGCACCACAGTAAGGATGATGCAGGTGTACAGCACCACAGTAAGATGATGGAAGGTGTACAGCACCACAGTAAGGATGATGGACGTGTACAGCACCACAGTAAGGATGATTGAGGTGTACAGCACCACAGTAAGGATGATGGAAGTTGTACAGCACCACAGTAAGGATGATGGACGTGTACAGCACCACAGTAAGGATGATGGAGGTGTACAGCACCACAGTAAGGGGGTCTTGTCACTCAAACAACTCAGTCCGACCGTGGCCTCTAGGTCTAATTACCAATTTGCGAAAATATAAAGGACAGAGGAATATATTTAAGTACAGTGTGACATGCAATGTGTCATTGCTTTCTGCCTCTTGTTCATGCACAACTCAGAAACTTGAGTCCAATCCACAAAAACTAAAATGTAGGAAACTCTACAGAACTGATGACCTATTTTGCTTAATAAAAATGTGTAAGAAAGGGGTGCCTGGGTGGCTCAGTCGTTAAACGTCTGCCTTTGGCTCAGATCATGATCCCAGGGTCCTGGGATCAAGCCCCGCATTGGGCTCCCTGCTCAGCGGGAAGCCTGCTTCTCCCTCTCCCTCTCCCCCTGCTTGTGTTCCCTCTCTCGCTGTGTCTTTCTCTGTCAAATAAATAAAATCTTTAAAAAAATGTGTAAGAAAATGATAGAAATTAATAGCTCAAGAGATTTAGTAGACACATTAAGTCAATAAATGCACCTTACTTAGATACTAAACATTAAAACTGCATGAATATGTGTGTGAATATATATACATATCAACACCTATTTAAAAGATAAGGAGAAATTTTTATGACACACAAGTGTTAAATTTCGTATTATTTCTTAGGCTTTAACCAATTAAGTAGACAACTAACTATTGATAGATGAATATAATAAATACTGTGAATAATATTAACTTAACTAATATCTAACTTTGACCACATAAAGACTGTATTTTCTTTCCTAACAAAAGCATGATAGTTACAATAATTAACCATACACTAGGCCATAAAGGTAACCTTAATTTCAGAAGTAAAATATGTACAAAGCACATCCTATAATCACAAAGCAATAAAATTTAATGTATTATAAAAGGTTGCATAAAATTTAAAACACTATTCCAAATTATTCTTGGCTCAATCTATCATAAATCACTTAGACTATGTCACTAATGGACACTTCATAAAAAAATAGTATGGAATGTGGCCAAAGCAACAATGTTTAAGATGGAACCTATGCCCTTAAATTCACAGATTGTTAAAGAAGAAACTATGTGAACTTAGACTTTCTTTTCCTCTTTTTGTGAATAATAGAATATATCCTTAATTTAAAAAATTTCACTAGGCAACCTTACATATGAATAAAGGTTAAGTCAGAATCTTAAAATTAGATCTAGCAGAACAATATAATGAAAATGATAAATCAAGAAATTAATGCTAATTTAAATCTGAGAAATTTATTGATGTAATTTATTACAGAAATAGGTGAGAATCATGAGAGCATTGATATAATTTCAATAGAGACTAAAATGTCACTTTGTAAAATTGAATATCTCAAAAATAATTCAGTAATGTTATAGTCCAATGATAGTCCCATAATAGAATTTTTTAAAAAATCCTCTTTCAAGCAAATAGACAAAATCAGGTTGTAATGGTAAAGCATTTTAAATACCTTATTAAGATTATAAATCATAGCAAAGATGCTATCAGTAATATCTTATGAATATTTACCAATTTGATATGTAATTTAAAAAGACAAAATTATATATCAATTCAAGATAGATTGTAGATCTTAGTGTAAACTTTTTTCAAGAAAGCAGAGGAGACCATCTTCATGACTTTTTCTTAATTTTTTTTTAATTTTATTTATTTATCTGACAGAGAGAGACAGAGAGAGAGGGAACACAAGCAGGGGGAGTGGGAGAGGGAGAAGCAGACTCCCCGCCAAGCAGGGAGCCCGATGTGGGGCTCGATCCCAGGACCCTGGGACCATGACCTGAGCTGAAGGCAGACGCTTAACGACTGAGCCACCCAGGTGCCCCCTTCATGACTTTTAGTATGTGTAGTAGTCACGGTTCTCCAGAGAAACAGAACCAGCAGGAGATATATAGATATATTTATGTATATGTTTATAGATATACACATATATGTAAAACATAAAATCATGGTAAATGAGAAAAAACAAAAGGAAATTTTATGTCTGATCTCTGGAGAAAAACTTTGGTTAAGCATAAAAATAAGTAAGTTCTAAAAGAACTTTGATATGTCTACACAAAAAAAGTGTTCTATAAAAATTCTATAAAACTTCAATATCAAAGGCAACATAAAAGAAAACAGCAGAATCATTGAGAGAAAATATTTGCAATATATATGGAACAAATAGTGAATCTTCTACTCTATATAGAGCTCCAACATTAAATGAGAAAGTGGGCATAACATATGAACATAATTCAAAGAAGGAGAAATGTAAACAGATGTTAAACTTGAAACCATGTTCAACTTTACTAATAATCAAAAAGTGCTAAGTTTAAAACTCTGTCTAGAAAAATGTTGCTAAGGCCAATGTCAGAGAACTTACTGCCTGTGTTCTCTTCTAGGATTTTTATGGTTTCAGGTCTCACTTTTGGTCTTCAATCCATTTTGAGTTTATTTTTTGTGTATGGTGTTAGAAAGTGGTCTAGTTTCACTCTTTTACATGTGGCCGTCCAATTTTTCCAGTGCCAGTTACTAAAGAGACTGTCTTTTCCCCCATTGCATTCTTGCTTCCTTTGTGATAGTTTAACTGACCAAGTAATTGTAGACTTACTTCTGGAGTCTCTATTCTGCCCCATCGTTCTATGTGCCTACTTTTGCGGCAGTTACCATATTGTTTTGCAGTATACTATAGAGCTTTGTAGTATATCTTAAAATCTGTCTTTGTACTTCTTTCTCAAGATTGCTTTGGCTATTTGAGGTCTTCTGTGGTTCCTTAAAAGTTTTAGGCTTGTTTGTTTTAGTCCTGTAAAAAATGCTGTTGGTATTTTTCTAGGTATGTCTCCTCAGGCAAGAAAAAAGCAAAATTAAATTATTGGGACTACATCAAAATAAAAAGCTTTTGCACAGTGAAGGAAACCATCAACAGAACAAAAAGACACCCTACTGAATGGGAGAAGGTATTTGCAAATGACATATCCAATAAGGGGTTAATATCCAAATATATAAAGAATTTATATAACTCAACACCAAAAAGAAACAATTGAATTAAAGCAATGCACAGAGGACCTGAAGAGACATTTTTCCAAAGAAGACATACAGAGGGCCAATAGACACATGAAAAGATGCTCAACATCACTAATCATCTGGGAAATGTAAATCAAAACCACAATGAGATATCACCTTACACATGTCAAGAATGTCTAAAGTCAAAATGACAAGAAATAACAAGTGTTGGTGAGGATGTAAAGAAAAAGGAACTCTCGTGCACTGTTGGTGGGAATGTAAATTGGTACAGCCACTATAGAAAAAAAAATATGGAGGTTCCTCAAAAAATAAAAAATAGGTCCAGTAATTCCACTACTGAGTATTTACCCAAAGAAAATTAAAACATTAATTTTTTAAAGATATATGCACTCCTATGTTTATTGCAGCATTATTTATAATAGCTGAGATATGGAAGTAGCCAAAGTGTCCATCAATATATAAGGAAGATTTCAATGGATGGATGAGGAAGATGTGGTATATACATATATGGGAATATTATGCAACCATAAAAAAGGATGAGGTCCTGCCATTTCAAACAACATGGACAGATCTGGAGACCATTATGTTAAGTGAAATAAGTCATACTGAGAAAGACAAATATAATATGACTCCACTCATAAGTGGAATCTAAAAAACAAAACAAAACAAATGAATAAATAAAAAGCAGAATGAGACCTATACATACAGAGAACAAACTGATGATTGTTGGTAGGGTCAGGGGAAGGGGAGTGTGGGGCAAAATGGGTGAAAAGGAATGGGAGATACAGGCCTTCAGTCACAGCATAAGGAATACAGTGAATGATATTATAATAGAGATATAATGGGACAGATGGTTAGGTACACTTATGATGAACATAGCATAATGTATAAACTTATTAAATCACAAACTTGTACACCTGAAACTAATGTAACATTGTGTTTCAACTATACTCAGATAAAAAATTATAACTAGTTTTTTTAAAAAGATTTTATTTATTCATTTGAGACACAGAGATACAAAGAGAGAGAGAGAAAAAGCATGAGTAGGGAGAGAGGCAGAGGAGGAGGGAGAAGCAGGCTCCCTGCTAAGCCAGGAGCCTGATGTGGGGCTCGATCCCAGGACCCTGGGATCATGCCCTGAGCCAAAGGCAGGTGCTTAACCATCTGAGCTACCCAGGCATCCCATAACTAAATAGTTTTAAAAGATAAGGGTGCCTGGCTGGCTTAGGTGGTAGACTCTTGATTTACGGATTTTGAGTTTGAGCCCCATGTTAGGTGTAGAGATTACTTTAAAAATTAAAAAAAAAAAATGGCCTTCAGAAAATGGCCTTTTCTGAATTTTGTAAAAAATTAAAACAAAACAAAAACAAAAAGATATTGACACATACAGAGAGAAAAAAATATTGAAAGGATATACACTAAAATGTTAAGTTTCATTGTTGGAAGTACATAATGTTAACCTTCTTTGTCTTTAATTTTATATGACAGCTATTTTTAATTTTGGAAATAGAAACAAGTTAAAAATTTTAGAAAAGTAAGTGAAAATTGTGGTCATTTGAAAATTAAGAAATAGAATACAAATTTATAAAGCAAGAATATGGAAATCCTAAAAATAAAATATGAATAAATGAATATAAAAGCAGATAAAGCAAAATTCCCCCAGATTAATAAGTCCAAGAACTAAGTCCTAGAAATATTGAAAAAAAATAGGATGTGTAATCAAATACAACTGAAAGAAACGCAATGAGAAGAGGAAAAGTCTAGATACAGATATTTTAAATTAGAATAGTACCTGGAACATAAAATCCTCTAAGTGTTTGATGAATGTGTTGAATGAGAACTATATACAGCACATGCTTACATACTTGAATATCTCTATTTAAATGGACATTTTTGAAAGAAAAACATAAATGTCAAATTTGACCCACAATGAAATTGAAAAACAGAAGAAAATAACAATAACACAAATTGTGAAACATTTCTAAAATTACTTCCAAAAAGTACTCAGTCCAGATATTTGGATCAATTACTTCTTTCAAAGTTCCAAAAAGCAAATACTTTTCACGGTAAAATTCGTATGTTACTCAAGTTCCTAGAAAAGCATGAAAGCTTTCTAATGCATTTTTATTAAATTAGCCATAACCTTGACACCAAAACCTGACAGATAAAGCACCCTACACAGCTGTGTCTTCTATTTCTGTTAAGAATGTTCTCTGTCATGGCTAAAATTAACAAGTCAGGGAACGACAGATGTTGGCGGGGATGTGGAGAAAGGGGAACCCTCCTACACTGTTGGTGGGAATGCAAGCTGGTGCAACCCCTCTGGAAAACAGTATGGAGGTTCCTCAAACAGTTGAAATTAGAGCTACCATTCGATCCAGCAATTGCACTACTGGGTATTTACCCCAAAGATACAAATGTAGGGACCCGAAGGGGTACGTGTACCCCAATGTTTATAGCAGCAATGTCCACAATAGCCACACTGTGGAAAGAGCCAAGATGCCCATAGACAGATGAATGGATAAAGAAGAGGTGGTATATATACACAATGGAATATTATGCAGCCATCAAAAGGAATGAGATCTTGCCATTTGCAACGACGTGGATGGAACTGGAGGGTGTTATGCTGAGTGAAATAAGTCAATCAGAGAAAGACATGTATCACATGACCTCACTGATATGAGGAATTCTTAATCTCAGGAAACAAACTGAGTGTTACTGGAGTGGTTGGGGGTGGGAGGGATGGGGTGGCTGGGTGATAGACATTGGGGAGGGTATGTGCTACGGTGAGCGCTGTGAATTGTGCAAGACTGTTGAATCACAGATCTGTACTTCTGAAACAATAACGCAACATATTTTAAGAAAAAAGGAAAAGAAGAAGATAACAGGACAGGAAGAAAAGGGGAGTATGTCAGAGGGGGAGATGAACCAGGAGAGATGATGGACTCTGAAAAACAAACTGAGGGTTCTAGAGGGTAGGAGGGTAGGGGGATGGGTTAGCCTGGTGATGGGTATTGAGGAGGGCACGTTCTGCATGGAGCACTGGGTGTTATGAACAAACAATGAATCATGGAACACTGCATCAAAAACTAATGATGTAATATATGGTGATTAACATAACAATAAAAAAATAAAAATAAAAATAAAAATAAAAAATAAAAAAAAATAAAAAAAAATAAGAATGTTCTCTGTCTACCCCACCCCATGACACTAACTCCCTGCCCGATTCCACTGCATCATTTGGGGTCCCAGCAGGTAACAGACAGCACAGCTGAGAACCTGGATCTTGAAGGAGGCTTTCTAATGAAGGAGCTATTTACTGAGGTGTGGCAGGGGTAAGGGAAGAACACGTGATTTTGAGGCACATAGGAACTAGCAATATTTGGAAGCATTTATGGCTCACAGGCCTGGGAAGGGACAAATGAGGAAAAAGTGTTAGAGCTCTTTTAAGAGCTGAGGTCATGGAATAGGGGCCGATTGACAGAAACTAGAATTTTGGGGAGATGTAGGCACAAACAGAGCTCCAGCAACACAAAGGAGGAAATGGAGGAGGGAAACTACTACACTAAATTCTTTGCCCTCTCCTGTCTTCCAGACTTCAGTGAGTGCTCTTCATTGGCTGGCTCCACAAGAAGGCTGAAGGCCAAGGAGCCCAGGTGATATGCTGGGCACAGAGCAGAGCGGATGAGGGCCAAGAAGCAATGAGGGAGCGCTGTCAAAGAGAACAACGGGACATTCCCCCTGACCACTCCCACCACTGGCTTTAAGAGCTGGGGCAAGGAGAAGTCATCCAGGGACCTGGCATGGTAAGTTTACGATCAAAGCCTGAACACCTTCCTTGCTCTGAGACATTCTCAGAATTGTTCCCCAAACTTTTTTTTCACCCACCCTGAGCCACTTACCCGGACCTTCTTGCCTCCAGCAACTGTGCCACCTCGGAAAGACTGATTTCAAGCATGACTTGCATTTATAATATATCATCTCTACCCAAAGATGACACATCCAAACAGTTCTTCCAACAAATGAAGCTCTGCCACACATAGCCCCCTCCCCACCCCCCGGCACAAACACACATGCTCCCTCGCAAACAGATTTACTATTCACCACTGTTTCTCTGTCCTCACTTGCCTATTTTTTTGGGTTAGAGTCTATGATCCCAGATTTTAATCCCTCTCTTAAAAACACCTTCAACTCTGGCTTCTTGCTTCCTTTGGAGCTCATTGGCAAGAACCGTAAAGGGTCTAACTCTGTTCACTACTTGCAAGTTAACCAGTTAACCTGCCACGATTTCATGGATACTGGCAGAAGACACAGCCTCCTGGATCAGAGGTAAAGAAGAGTTTTATTCCTCAGCAATAGTGGTAGCCAGATTCTCAGCATTTTTCCTCTGGTTCCCTGAGCCCCACTTCACACAGGGTGACACCAAGAAGGTTGAATGACACCTGCACATTCAGTGGGCTGCGTTACAGGAGAGGAGCCCTAATCTTAGGGAACCTGAATCGGGTGTGATGAGCAGGAAACACGCCCATTATATTCAAGACATTATCTTTATTATGCTGGAGAGTAAGCACGCCAGCCTTTTACTCTGGAGGGAGAAAGTCTATTATTTCTATTTTCTGAGCCCTTTTACTACACAAGCATCCCTGGAAAGATAGTCCAGGATGAATTATAGTCAGTGCTGCCACTCACAATCTGTGTAGAAATGCGAGAGTGGTATGGAGAATGTCCCCCCAAAACACCTCTGTCCCTGTATCCAAGCAGTCAGAGAAACTGCTAGAGAAGTCAGCCAGTTGAATTGAGAGGCCTCTTTCTCTTGCATTACCACTGCCTCCCTTTTTACTGGATTCTGACCATCAGCCTACAAACTCTTCCATTTTTCACTTTAAAAATAAAAACCCAACTTCCCCTCCGTCGATCACTTAATCTCTCTGCTTTTCTTCAGAGCAAAACTTCCTCAAACAGATTGATTATACTCATTCTTCCTGCTTCTTTACCTTTGCTTTATTCTATTGGTCTCTCTACCCAATAGTCTTTTTTTTCTTTAAGATTATTTATTTATTTATTTATTTATCTGAGAGCGAGCAAGCGAGGGTGGGGGCTAATTTAATTTAATTTAATTTCTCTGAATGTTCCCTTTCAATATCCTTTACTGGAACTTCCTTCTTTGTGTAGAGGGCTGGGGAGTCACATAGGGCTGCCTGCCCCCGCTTAGATGGGCCTCAAACTTGGTTTAATGCTCTGTTGTCACCATATTGAAATTTTTAATAATTTTTGAACAAAGGGCTCTGCATTTCTATTTTGCACTGAACCCCATAAATGACAGGGCAGGTCCCATGTATCTACTCTGAAATATGGCAGGGCTTCAAAGCTGTCTTCTCCCTCCACATTCACTTCCGAGGTAATTTTATCCAGTTCGATGGTTTTAAATACCATCTTTATTTTGGCCACCCCCATAAGTTTCATTCCAGCACAAAATTCTCCCCCGAGTTGCTCATGTATGTCACATATCTCCACTTGGATGACTAATGCCCATCTCAAATTTTTATGTCCAAGTAAAAGTTCTCGATTTCCCCTTCTCTGCAAAATTTCCCTCTTCAGGTTCTCCTCCCTGTGAGTGACACTACTATTCATCAAATTACTGAAGCCGCAAACCCCGGAGTCCTCCTTTAAGCATCCCTTTTCTCAGCCCTTATAGACCCCATGGCCAAGTCCAGTCAGTTCTACCTCTACTTTGTATCTTGAGTCTGTTCACAACCCAATATATCTACTGCTCCCACTGCCTGGTCCATGTCATGGCCATTTGTCCTCAGACAACTGTAATAGCTTCCTTTCTTGGATTCTTTTCTCCATTTTTCTTTCCAGACGATTTATTCTCCCTAGAAAGGCATGATCTTTTTGTTTGTTTGCTTGCTTATTTTCTTAAATTTTGTATTTTAACACAATTCAGAATTATAGACAAATAGCAAATGCAGTATAAAAAATTCCATATATCCAAGATTTCCCAAATGGTAACATTTGGCCACATTTATTTTATCAATCTCCCTCACGGGAGAGATGTGTTACAAATATGTTACATATATACAAAAACATGCATATATACATATATATATAATTGTCTATTGTTAGTTTTTCCAAAATATCATTTGAGAGGTCACAGATACGATACCCATTTACCCCTAAACACAGTAGTGTGGATTTCCCTAAAACAAGAATATGCTCTCAGTTAAAATCAAGAAATTCACTTTGATACAATACTATTATCTGATCTACAGGCCTAACCAAACCTGGCCAATTGTTCTAGTAATAACTTACAGAAAAACATTATTTTCTGGTCCAGGAACTAGGCCAGAATTCATTTTGCATTCAGTTGTCATGTTTCTTCATTTTCTTTAATCCAGAACACTTTGTTCTGCCAAAAGAATAAGAAAGTGCTCAAAGAATAATGGAGACATGTCAAAGGACATGGATGCCAGCTTAAAGAGGCTACTATCGGTCAAATCTGGGACAACTAGAGCATTAAAATAACTCATTTTAAGATATGCTTGTGTAAAACTTTGGCTCAGAAACAAGCAATGGAAGCCATAGGTGAGGTTCTAAATATTTGTTCTGATGGCTTAAGTGGCAGGAGAGGCAGTAAGGATATGGGGTGGGTTGTAGCAATAGTCCCTGTACCAAGCAAGTACTGTGGTAACCTGAGACGTGACCATTAGCCTAATTACTGCTCCTCCTACTGTCCCAGTGACTCCGAGATTTTCTGCTTCCCTTAATAAATCTCTCTTTCAGCCATTTGGAGTGGATTCTGTTGTCTGCAACAGGGAAAGAACATATATCATGAAGGAGGACTATTATGTATAAAACGTTTGTTTAGATGAGCAGCGGGTACACCTGATTTTGTCCTAAATGGTGAGTAGTATTTGAGTTTGATAAAATGCAGAAAAAGCAGTCCAGGTGAAGCAAGGACACGTAAGTGGGAACATGCGAAACGCACGTGGGAATAATGAGTAGTTTCGTTCGTCCAGAGTAGCACAGAGGAGAAAAAGCTGGAGAAGAAAATTAAAAGATGGTTTTGGACCAGATTTGTAAGGTATCGAGTGGCAGAATAAGAACTTCATTCTGAAATAAATTAATCAATTAGTTCACTGTGTGTTAACTGGAAGCCAGCTATTTCTCAGTTGCTTAGGATTACTCTGTTTCCATATCACGTAAAGGAGGATGTAAAGCTTAGCCATTCCTGGTTTCTGCTATAAGTATCTCTCTACCTGACCATATAACAGAGAACCATAAACTCAGAACCACCAGGCCAAATGCAGCCTGCCACCATCTTTTATTTGAGAAGTTCAGTTTATTTCTTTTTTCTTTTTTTTTTTTCCTCAGTTCAAGTTTAATAGAAACAACAAAAGACAAAAAGGGTTGCCCTGCTACTGTACATAACAGCTGGCCTGCCCCACAACAGCTCAGGCCCTTCTCTCCAGAGGAAGGAAGGCTGGCCTCCTCCTCCCCTGCAGGAAAGGCCTGTTGTGTCCCCATACCACAACTGCACAGAGTCTAAAGTCTTATGTTCTAAGCATGACAGTAGTACAAAAGAGATTTTGTTTTCATGGCCACCCACTGCAGCCCAGCCCTAAAATGACCCAGCGCTCACTTCTGCTCAGAGAAATATTCTTTGCTCTTCTGATGGTATCACTGCCAGGCTTCCAGCCAGCTGGGCACACTTCCCCATGCTTGTCAGTAAACTGGAAGGCCTGACCCAGTCGCAGCGTCTCATCTACAGAGTGGCCGACAGGAAGGTCTTTTACCGTGATCTGCCTGAGGATACCTTTATCATCCATGATAAAGAGGCCCCTGAACGAGATGCCTTCATCAGCCTTTAAGACTCCATAGTCCTGAGCAATGGTGCGCTTGGGGTCTGATACCCAGGGAATGTTCACGGGTCCCAGCCCTCCTTGGTTCTTGGGTGTGTTGCTCCGTGCCAGGTGACAGAAATGAGAATCCACAGAAGCACCAATCACCTGACAGTTGAGTTTCTTAAATTCTTCTGCCCTGTCACTGAAAGCAATGATCTCCGTGGGGCACACAAAGGTGAAGTCAAGAGGGTAAAAGAACACAGTGTATTTTCCTTTGTAGTCAGATAGGCTGAGGTCATCTGGCATAACAGCCGTGGCTTTGAAGTTGGGGGCAGGATGCCCAATTTTGGCATTTCCTGAAGACATCTTGCTATCGGCAGCTCTGAGAACAAAAACGCCGAAGCCAAGGCAGGAAGAAGACGCCAGTTTGGTTTATTTCTAATGAATCTGAATTTGTCTTTAGGAGGGATTTGGGCTCTCCAGTGTAGCATTCCCGACATTCCCATTTGACTATTGAATAGCCTTTGGGTCTGGATGAACTTCCTTTGAGGCAGCCAGATTTGCATAGGAGAGCCTGGTCTGCTGATGGTTAAGATGCATCTAATATGTTTGATGGATATTCCATCTGGACATCCCGATCTTTGAAACTTACACTGTATCTTTTATATTGAAGAAACCTCCTGTGTAATGAGGACAATAACATGTAACGTGTCCAAATGTTCACTCTTTGTCTGAAAATTTGTATTACATATTATCTTACTGAATTTTAGCAAAAACCCTGTTTAGTATGTATTAATGCATCCATTTTATACTGGATGAAATTGAAGTTCAGGGATACTGAACTGATTTTCTCAGCTCACATAATCACTAAGCAGCCAAAATCAGGCTTCAAACACAATTCTTTTGTTTTACCCCCAAGGATAGTTTTGCTCCTCTCGTTTTCTGATTAATTAGGATAGATGTATTCAGCCGTTTACAAGAGGATGCATCCAAAGTGTGACCTGACCTGTTGAGATGGACTTGAGCATATGAGGAAAACTAGATCTATCCAGCCATTCACCCTCCAACTTACCCTTCTCTGTGTCTACCACACGAACAAGATAGCTGAGAATCCCTCTCCGAACTTCTACTTCTCTCAGCCTTCATGTCTTCTGACTTCTTTTCCTATTTTCAGATTCCAAAGATATTTCTAAGCACTTCCTACTGTCCCAGACAAGTTTATATGCCAAATATTATGTGGAGGGGCGGGAGAGGGAGCAGAGTAGTTTCTTCCAGGCTCTGTCTCTTCTAGGACTATCTCTGGGCCTCTCATAGAAGGAGCTAATGTAAAAAGAAAATACAAAAAAAAAAAAAACCCACAGAAATGTCTTCCCTACTTGGTTTTAAATACCCTACGGGGATTAGTATTCAACCATATTCTAGAACAAGCCAGTGTTGCAATAGTCACCCAAAAACCTGAATCACATACATGAATGTGAATGTAAATGTAAAATGTGAATTCAGTCCCACAGTTGTCCGCATCATTAGGGTTTCGTTTTTAAATCTTTTTTTTTAAAGATTTATTTATTATTTATTTTGAGAGAGTGAGAATGAGAGAGAGAGAGTACATGAGAGAGGGGAGGGTCAGAGGGAGAAGCAGATTCCCTGCCGAGCAGGGAGCCCGATGTGGGACTCGATCCCGGGACTCCAGGATCATGACCTGAGCCGAAGGCAGTCGCTTAACCAACTGAGCCACTCAGGCGCCCTAGAGTTTCGTTTTTAGAACACTGATGTTGCCCATTAAGAAAATCCCGTTCACCAACAGGAATGCAGGAACTCAAAATATGTCTGTTTAAAAAAATATTTTGGACCAATATTACTATGTTAATGCTTCTGTCATGATTACAATAATATACGTTAAATTGAACTCAGCGTTTCCACTCTCAAAGAATTGACTTGAATCCATCGGCCTGTTCTAATCTTTTAGCCGTATAATTTCTCCGGAATTGGGTCACAGGTGGGTGCCTAAATTCTTCTTCAGGTCTAATGAATGTTCTTTTAGACCATTCTTAAATGCAACTGGTTTCCATATATTTAAACTACTACCTCAAAAAACAGAGCGTAAAAACACTAAATGCTGGGAACTGGATTCTTAAAAGAACTTGAAAGTCCATGCTGGGTTACTTTAGATAGACCTGCTGAGAATAGAGGAGAAGGTACAGAGAGGCTTGTTGGGCAAGGTGGCTCTCCTAAAACGGAGCGTATTAAACCACATTCATGACTATTAAAGTTAAGGTTACAGGTTTTATGGATGGAGCCTTTTCAGAAATACTATCTGTGAAACTTGGCAGAATATTTAGCAAAATCTCATAGAATATTCTTGAAGATGAGATGAAGACTGAATCTGAAGAAAAAAATTCATAGTTGGTAGAACAACTGTGCTCGAAATGTGAACACTGGAGCTTTCTTCTATCTCTTAACTCAGAAATATCTCACACAGGCCATGTTTTACCAGGATAATTTCCTACTCAATCCCAAAGGGCAGATTTATACTTAGTTATCATTGTTTCACTTTATCATATATAAAGAGACAAGATTTGATCCTTCAAAAACTAAATATATATAAAGCAGACTGATCTGTCAAAATATCTCTGGTTTATTTTGCCTTTTCACCAAAACGTTCTATGTGGGCCATGCATATGTCAATGGGACCTTGCTTCCGCCCTGCTACAGAAGGGTGCTCTTGAACCAAAACCTCAAGTACACAGAATGAACCCTGCTTTACTTCTCCCCAGAGCTTCACAAAAAGTCTTCCTTCAAACAGGCTGATCCATCTCACAAAGACAACTTCTTTTATCTTTTTTTTTTTTTAAGTAAACCCTATGCCCAATGCGGGGCTTGACCTCATCACCCTGAGATTAAGTCATATGTGCTTCTGACTGAGCCAGCCAGGTGTCCCAAAGACAACTCTTTTAAGCCACCCTTTACCGAGTGCCTCCTATAGACCGGGCACTGGGGTCAGTACTGCACAAATGGGCTTTCATTTAATCTTTACACAATCCGGTGAGTTAAGTATTATGTCTTCAAAAATACTGAAAGCGTGGCACAGAGAGATTTAAATTGTTTATATTAGATAACTCAGGAACTGAGGGGCGGAGTTTATTAGCCGAACACAGTGAACCATGAAGCTGTAATGACTTCCCAGGAGAAGAAATGGAGCCTGGGCTCAAGAAGCCGTCGGCCACCTTGAGGATTCCCCCAGGGAAATGCAAGAGCAGCAGCTAATGCTGTGGCAGCACGGACAGGTGCTTTAGAGAGGCTGCGAGTTGGGTCACCTGATGTTAGATAGGACTCTTTTGGTGATTTGCAATGTTGGTCAAGCTCCAAAGGCCATGAGCAGTCAGCTCCAGACCATCTATGCAGAACCGGGCAAGAAACCCTGACTCCAGTTTTGTGATGCTCAGTGCATTGCTTGTGTCCAGGCTACATGAAGCAGATGAGTCTGATGAGGTTGAGGTGAAGCTCTACAGGGACGATTCTTTAGAGGACAGCTGCGAGATTGTTGCCAGACTTCGCCACCACTGCGCTGTTCAAGCCCTGTGAAGGTGACTTCAAAGGAACCAGTTTAAAATTTTGTCACGGTTCTTAGAAAAATCAAAGCCTAAAGGTCAGACGCTGGCCAGGGATACCCAGTCCACAGTGAAATGGGCTTTCTGGAGCTGTCTACACTCTCCCCACAATAGGGCTGCTGTGGACTTGAACTCCTGGGAACTCCCTGAGGAGTGTGCTGATCCCAGCCAAGGCGCAGAGCCATCAACCTGCGGAGCAATTGCCTACATCAAGGGAACTGCTGGGGGGAGGTCTTGAGAGGGGAGAAGGCCACCTCCAAATACCCACAAAAGCACAAACCAATAAAGAATGATTAGGTGTTGGGGCGCCTGGGGGCTTAGTTGGTTAAGCATCCAACTCTTGGTTTCAGCTCAGGTATGATCTCAGCGTCATGAGATCCAGCCCCTCCTCTGTGCTCAGTGGGGAGTCTGCCCCCCTCTCCCTCTGCCTCCCCCCTCCCATGCACCCGTGCACACTCTCTCTAAAATCAATCAATAAATCTTAAAAAAGAAAAGAATGATTAGATGCCTGACATCCCAGAGGGCAAAGAGATGGGTGAAACGGTACCCATCAAATATCCCCTCCGCCGCCATGCCAGAGCCCTTTCCCTTCCCTTCTAGCCTCTGATGCAGATTTATAAATGGGGAGAAAAAGCAGCCGGGTGGTTTGGGGTAAAGGAGGAGAAGCAGCTAATCATGCCCTTTCCTCCATTGCAGGTTGCTAGCCTGGCTTGAGCCCAAGGAGTGGGATGGGGTGGAGTATAGAAGTTTTAAATGGAAGGAGGGTTTGGAGTTCTAACATTAGTTTAGACTGGATAGTTTATTGTCCTAAAAATTAAGACTTTTTGTGTTACTATTTAGAGTGTGCACGGAAGCTATGGGATCTAGGTAAAACTTCATGCAAGAACAGGGTAGAAACAAGCCAACAGAGTAGGTTGGCAGATGCAGTGGTGTGGAAAAAGGAAATAATGATAAAATGCACCCCTAAAAATTATAACTTATTTTAGAAACTGGCTAGAATTGGAACAAACCCTTGATCAATTCTTCACATACCAAGATCCCAGTTCTGCTCTGAGTTATCTGACCAGTCCGCATATCCACTAGATTTAACTCTGCCTTACTCCATTCCTTGTATTTTATATTCTCTTACATTTTCTTGATTTCCACCTTTGGTTTTCTGGCTCTTTCTCTGACCCTGCTGCTTCAGTTATCTGATTCTATTCATCTCAGAATTCACGGTGGAATCCAAAACCAAATCCATTGTTCTCATTATTGACCCATACCTGGGGGTGAATCTAGTCCCTGGTCTTAACTCCTTCAGTTTCTTCCCCCAAAATTTGTTAATTGGATTAGTCTCAGACATGATCATGGAAATGGCATTCAGGTGATAAAATATAAGCTGGCCAAACCAGCACAATGACCTGTTCAACCTCCCATCAATGAGGGATGTGAGTAATTCCTGAAGAATCATTTTCTATATATTTTCCCACTTGGTTTTTCTTTTTACTAATGCGTTATTGCATTTTTACCATGAAAAGAGTTACCTCTGTGCCTTCAAATAAACAAATGTTTACCATTTACTTAGCTTCTGTGATGGGCTAATACTTTCATGTAATCATTTCTAACCTCACAATACCATCTGTTCAAGCAGGCATGATTTTGCTTGTCATACAGATAAGGAAATTGACTCAGAGGGTTTTCATGACTGGCCTAGTTCATGACAGAACTAGAATCCAATTCCATATTTTACTGATCCAGAAGGAACTAGAATTTGATAAAATGTTGATTTAGAAGTAATACATAACAGAGGTTGGGAGGATCGTGGTGAAATTCCAAAAGGCATATTTGGGGATTCATGAAGAATACTTCAAAATATTAACTGAGAAATGAGTTGGATAAAGACAGAGGGAGAGAACTTGTCTTTGGCTAAGATCCCAGCCGTAGAAACTGCCAGACACTATAAATTAAAGCCAGCACTTGGACTCATCCCTGGTTATAGACAAATACCCGTTGTGGAGCACCACCAGAGGGACGGACCCCCCCTTAACTTTCTGCCTGTGTTGCCCCGGCTGGCACCAGTTGGAATTTCAAGATTCATTCTCTAACTGAACATGGCAGGGTACACAGTCAAAGCCTCCCTCTCCAAACTCAAACTGAGTGCTTGTAGCTGATAACTGAAGGGAGCTTTGAAGGCAGATAAGAGGCAGGGTTTTGCTTTCTTGTCACAGAGTGCTTGCTGTTTCAACTGTGTGACTGCACTCCACTTCAGGGCCTGGCTGGGGGAACCATGATGGCCATTTTGTGTTAACAGAGAATTTCATGGGATACACAAGCCTTCTCACTGTTACATGTGATGTTTCTCTGTGACACCCATAGTGGGAGTTCACTGAAGAGTAGCATTTTCTCCTCCGGCTCTGTGTGTGGTGTGGGTGGGAAAGGACATTCAGGAGTCCAGTGATAAATCTGCAAGTTGTTTCCATGGCTACCAAACTTTTGTGATCCTGGATATAAATCCTGCAGCAACAAATCTGTTTACCCATGATCTTTATAATCAATGACACTTTTAACTCAATACTGTATTTCAGATATTAATTCAGGAAGTATTTACAAGGCACATAACATGAGCCAAGAACCAGGCTCTGAGAGTACAGAGGTGAGCAGAATAGACACAATTCCTGAGCCTCACAGTCACCTTTCTGACTCTTGAATAGAATTTAACAGAATACTAGTCCACTGTGGATTCTGCCTGGTAAGGTTATTAATAGTAAAATTAATAATTACATTTGAGTAACAAAATGAAATAGTACTGGATCATAGCCCAAAGTATAAAATAAATATCTATAGTCCATACAGATATGAATAAATGATTGAATAGCTAAACAGGTGGGGAGAATTGACAAATATCCCATGAAGAAGAATTCCCAAATAAATTAGGTAGTTACTCCACCCCCAAGGAGATGGAACATAACACCCCCTCTACTTAAGTATGGGCTGCTCATAGTGACTTCCTTCCGAAGAATACCGTATGGAAAGGGGGTAAAAAAGAGAAAAAAGTAACTTTACAGGGATGAATCCTGACAAACACTACATTAGCCAGGTGATCAAGGTTAACACCAACAAGGATAAGTCATATTGATCGTGTGTACCTTTGATATGATGTGATGAAGATGGTACTTTATCTCTGTGGTCTTCCTCCCCCAACCATATAACCCCAATCTAATCACAACAAATGCCCAAATTCCAATGGAGAGACAGTCTACAAAATACTCAGTACTGCCTAAAACTGTTTCGAGGTCATCAAAAACAAGCAAAGTCTGAGAAATTGTCACTGTCAAAAGGAACCTAAAGACTCTTGATGGCTCAGTGTTATGTGGAACTATGGATGAGATCCTAGAACAAGGAACAAGAAAAAGGGCATTATATAAAGACCAGAAAATATGAATGAAGTATGGACTTTATGAATTAATAATAATGTATTGATACTGGTTCATTAATTGTAACAAATGTACCATACTGACGTAAAATGTTAGTAATAGGAGAAACTGGGAACTCTTATGTATTACCTTCACAATTTTTAAATCTAAACCTGTTCTAAAATAAAATGTTTATTTTTTTTTAAGAAAAATAATTAGTTCAGTTCCTTTTATAGTTTCCAAGTTACTTTCCTATCCATCAGCATATTTTAACTTCATCAGTTGAATAAAGAATGGACCCTCTGTTGTGCTAAGTACTCTTCAAGACACACAGAAATTGGCCCGAATCCAAAGAGTATATAACCTAGCATTGAACATGGATAGGAGTTTTGGTCTGGCTAGTAGTCTAATGCCCATTTTATAGGTAACTGGGCAGTAGCTTAGAGAGATTGAGATTTGCCAAATCTACATAACTTTAGAGAGTCAGAGCAGGAACTCAATAGTATGTTTATAAATACAGATTTATTTCTTTTTCCATTAAATTAAATTTACAACTGGAAGTAATACTATTTTACCTGAGAGACTCCATCATAACATGGATTTCCAAGACCATGTTAGCATGGGTGCCAGTTTATAAAGATAAGAAAATGTCCTTTATTTCATGCCCTTGTCCCCTAGGAACTGAGCATGCTCTGCAGGTTCAGATCTCCTAGAGTTCTTATCCCTGAAACTCCTTAATTGATATAAAACAAAACAACTTGATTTTAGTACTCTACTCTATGGTGTGTATATCCAAATCCTTTAATCGAATGACATTCTACCAAGTTGAATTCAGATAGCATAATATATGCTCTGGAATTCCTTTGTTTCAAAAGTACATATGCTTAAATTCCAAGTGCTTACTTACAATGATAGCAAAGCAGAGTAACACAATGGAAATATCACTGGTTTGGTTTTAGAAGACATAGATTCAAATTCTAGCTTGGACACAGTCTAGTTTCATTATTTTGATCAAGTTATATTCATATCCTTTCTGAGTAATAATTTCTTCATCTGTAAAATGGGAATAATGTCACTTACTTAGGGGTGTTTGAAGCATTAAATAAATGTGTGTGTGAGCACCAAGTACAAAACCTGATGCAGAGTAGGGGTTCAATAAACATTATTGCTAGAAACTTGCTAGGGGATGAGGTACATGGGGGAGAGCAGAGAAAGAACAGCAATGAGATAAAGATGAGAAAGTTCTTATTATAGAATTGTCCAGAGAAATGGTCATCAGACATATAGAATATAAACAAATTTTCACAAAAAGGGAATAGTAGGGTAATTTGAATTGATGTGGATCTCTTGACCCATTGGGTCAAGAGGGGTTGAGATTCTCTGAACATTTGAGTCCTGAAAGGTAATCCTAAGTGCTTGAGCATATTTCTGTCAAAACAAGAGCAAATAATTTCTTCTTCATGTCTGACAACTTGGAAAATCACATAATCCAATGTGCTAATCTAGAGGATGAGCCTTTTTATTAACAGCTCTTGTTCACATGCCAGCTCATTATTCACAACTATGCCCAAAAGTAGCGCCAGAAGGTTGTACAAGCTCTTTCATTAAATTAAATGTAATTAAATCCCAGACTTTTTACGTTATAAATGGTGTCTCCTTGTGTTCCTTAAAACTAAAGTGTACAAAGAGGATAAAATCCCACGTATCTGGTCCTGTAGCGAAGGTCCTCTAAACATTGGCTCTGCAGCCTCCTGCTGGATCCTGCGTGTGAGGGAGATGGTGAGCAATGACACATGACTTGTAGGGCATCCTTCTCCTTGCAGAGGATGGAAGAGAAAGCTTCCAAAGGCTGTTTCCTCACCTCTGATTCCCCAGTACTTTTCCCTCTAAAACATTCTTCTGACCTTCAGCATTTACAGCATAATGTTTGGAATATGAAATTCTACCACCCATTTTTCTGTTTGGAAGTTGCTGTTTTTCATTTAAATGTTGAATTTATTTTCTGTATGCAAGTTTTAGAGCCCTAGGCCATGAACATTTTCAAAATAAATCAGCTCAATAATAAACATGCATAATTCCCATTATAGGTAATGATCTGTATGGCTTAGGGTCGCCAAGTTGAGCCCCAGATCAACCCCCAGAACTGTTTTGAAGGCCTAATATGTATAGAGGCATTACTGGTGCTGATCCCAGCCGTATGAGGTCAGTGTTTCAATTTCCCTGACAGCAGCTTCATTGGCAGGACAAAGTGTACAAGGGTTGCCAAAGCTAACACATCAGGTAGCTGGGCCTTCAAACAGATGTGTTCCCATTTCCTGTTTTTCTCCTTCTGTCTTTCATTGGCAATTTCTATATGTGTACCAAGCCAAATTGTGATGCTGGCTTGGATGTGCTCAAAGCCCCTTATAGTCCTTGGCCATACGTGGCTGAACTTGAGAGTGGAATCTGACCCATAGTTTGAAGTAGTTGGAAACGTTTAAGGCTCCTTATTCAATACATGGCTGAATTATCAGTTTAATCTTGTCTAGTGTTATCAGAGGAGCTGAGAGTTGGGGTGGGGAGTAGTGGAAATGAACATTACCTGTCATTTGCCTCTCCTTAACTCGATTTTTGCCAAGTCCTAGACTGAGATTTTAGTCAGTTCATGCACCAGCTAACTGGCTACATCAAAATTACCTGAGATATATGCTAACAATACTGATTTCCTGACCCTACAGCAAACCAACAAAATCAGACTTTCCAGTAGTGGGACCCTGGAATCTACATATTTTTAATCTTCAGATCAGCAATCAGGTTTGGGGATTCCCCAAGAAGGTTCTCTTTTACCCAACACGTTCTTAGGGTGTCTGAACTTGGCTCAGGTTATCATTGATCTGGCTCTTTCCCATGGCTCAGTTTTGATCTACAGCACAGTTATAGTACCACAGTACTTTAAATCTTTCCAGTTTACCCCAGAACTAATATCGACTCCTGGAGAAGGCACAGGGCTAAATGGGAAATGGAGGAACCCAGCATCGAACCCCTGTTACACAGTAGTTTATTTGTGATTTAAAATTCTCTTCTACCGTCTAAAGAAGATATACCCCAGTGACTGGAGGGTCTCTTGTGAACTGAAAAGAATGATATGTGGGGAATGACTTTTGGAAGGGATGGATAAAAGTTAAATTGAGCTGCACAAGAAGGGGAACAAGAGGGAGTGAATGGAGACATTCGGTGCAGGAAGGGGGAGACTAGCCTGGAAAAGCCGGCCCTGGGGACAAGGAGGAAAAAGATCTGAAACTGAGAACTGGTCTGTGCATGATGAGAGTGCAGATCATGCTGCTCTAACAAAAACATCTCACTATGTAGTGGCTTAAATGGGATCGCTTATTTTGCTAGCACTTAACAGTTCAAGGATGACTAGTTGGGAACTCTAAACTTCTAATGTTGTTCGTCAGTATTCATTAGACCACAGTAAATGGAAAAGAGTGCAAGATGAGCAGCTTTAGCTCTGAGAAGATGACGGGACAATTGCACACATCACTGTTCATCACCATGGGCCTGACTTGGTTCCTTGGTCACAACTGGATGCAAGAGAAGCTGGAATATGTCATCTCTAGCTGTGCAGCCATGTTCTCAGCTAAAACTTGGGAGGCTTCTGTTGCTAAAAGGAAGAAAGGCCAAATGGATATAGTGACACACTTAGCAGTCTCTGACTACTTGGCAAGAGATAGCTAGTTGCAAGTCTGGGCGGGAAATGCTATATCCTATGCTGTGTGAATGACTGCCTCTAACTTTCCCCCAATATATTTAGTAAAATACACATTGTTCACCAGTGTTTTAGAGTAGTTTCTTTCTACTAAAGGTAAGCAGCCAAGTTCTGCTTCAAAGTTGGCACACTGGTGAACACAAAAGCTCTGTCCAGGGATAGCGACAAATGAGTTGCATTATGTGTTGTCTTGTTTTGTCTTCACAATAGCTCCATTAAGGAGTTATCACCATCTCCTTATTAAAAGAGAAAATGGAGGCTCAAAATGTAAACAACAGCTGGTAGCCACACATCTAGGAACTGAAAAAGTTGGGATTCCAGCCAAAGAGTGCCTGATTCCAAAGCCCTTGCCCTATAGCCTGGTGCCCACTTCACGTGCTCCCTACTGGAACCTCCTGTCCTAAGGAAAGGAGCCTCACTGGGCCCGAGGATGTGGGTTATTTCACTCTATCCTGTTGTACATCTATTCTCCTCTTTTTTTCTCAAGTGACCAAACCTTCTACAAAGCAAACCCAAAACCACCTTAAGCAAATGGTTTTAGATAGGATAAAGACTCATTATTTAGTTTGGAGACTCAACCTTTTGAAAGCTCCTCCCACCCATAGATTTGACAGTTAACCTTTAAAACATTTTAATTTAGCAAAGTTACAGGGAAATTTGGTAGAAATTTTTCCAGTATCTTTTCAGAGATGTTCAAATGTGATGAATCATGACACAGTTATGTGTTGAATTTATTTCCATAGATAATTAAGAGACACACATACCATGTCCCGGAGGTAAGAAAAATCTAAGTTTTCCATGACTTGCTGTTTCCATTAGTTAAAGAACTACTTTTAAAATAATGAGCATGCTTCCTAGCATGAATAACTTTGTTTCCGGGTTAACAGCCTACCCAAAAGGGTATAACATTTCTCTTGACAAATCCAGGGTTCTCCTGCCCATTAAAAACTAGCCATTCCATAAGAAGGCAGACTTGTCTTTCCACTGATGTACAGAATCTTCTGTGCACTATTTCCTCTGGTGGAGAAACGTGGGTATTTAATCAAAAGCTGGACACCAAAAGGCATAAGACTTGGACTGTCGGGATTTAGAATTATACTCAGTGCCCTGATTCTCAATACAGAATTCTGAAAAAATCTACTCTCACAATGCCTTGCTAAAAAACAGGAAACAATCTCACTAGGGTCAGGAATTAAGGTCGCAGAAGAAATTATGAGGCACTCTGATAGCTTCCTTCTCAGCTCTGAAAGTGTTTATGTTTCTCAAAAGACAGATGAGGGCGCCTGGGTGGCTCAGTCATTAGGCGGCTGCCTTTGGCTCAGGTCATGATCCCGGAGTCCTGGGATCCAGTCCCACATCGGGCTCCCTGCTCAGCGGGAAGCCTGCTTCCCCCTCTCCCACTCCCCCTGCCTGTGTCCCTGCTCTCGCTGTCTCTGCCTCTATCAAATAAATAAATAAAATCTTTTAAAAAAATGATTTATTTAGGTGGTGTTGGCATCAGCAATACCCTCCATGAGGTCTGTGAACACTAATCTCTGAAGAGGGTCCCTAAAAATAATGTTTTCATGGTGAAAGTTGGGAATTCCATATTCCATCACACTGTTTGAGATACACAAGCTATATCAACATATTAAGGCTCTACAAAAAAAAAAAATCCCTTAATACTTACCTTTGTTTAATAAAGTGTTTCCAAAACTTGTTTGACCATAGCATCCTAAGGAAAAAAATACTGTAATATCCTACCTCCCCTCCCAACCTGCCATACATTTTTCCACTTAGCAATCAAAATGATCTTTTGTAAAGCACAAATCAAATAGGTCACCCTCCTTTTGCTCAGCAATGTCCAATGGCTTCACATCAACTCAGCATGGAAATCGCAGTTCTGACCAAGGTCCATAAAGTCCTACATGATCTGGTCTCTCACTTCTATCAACATCCGCGTCACATATGCCTCCCTGGGCCACACTGACTGCCTTGCCATGTCTGGAATATGCCAAGCACTCTTTTGCTCTTTCGGGTTCTTCCCGCTGCTATTGTTTTGCCTGGACCATTTTTTCCCCAGATATCTCTCTGCCTTTCTCACTGACCCTGTTCTGATCTCTGTTCAGATATCACACTATCAGGATGTTTTTACCATTTTATGTAACACATCATTTCTAAAAGAGTACTTTCCTCTATTCTTTAGCCCTTTACCTTACCTTATTTTTCTTCAGAGTACTATTTACTACATGATATTACAGAATTAGCAGTTTATTAGCTCATTTCTCCTCTCCTTCACTAGAATGTAAACTGTGTGAGCAGAGATCTTCTCTGTTTTATTTGCCTCTTTATCCCCAACAACGATCTCTGACATATAGCAGGTACTCAATAAATAAGCCCTGAATGAATGAATGAATGAATGAATGAATGAATGAATATCTCACAGGACCAGCATCATCCCATGAAATACATTCAGGAATTATTGATTCTCAAAATACCAAAACAAAAGGTAGATTTGATTAATTCAAACAATCAGCTAAATTTAAATAAGCAGGAAAAGAAAAAACATAAAACAAACAAAAAAATTATTTGGTTGATAAAACCAATCCAGAAAAAAAAAAATGTTTGGGCTAAACGTTTTTACTACATGAAGTTCCAGAACCATTCCACAAAAATAGCTTTTAATCTCTTTTTGCTGAAATATATGAGGTTCTAATTCCTTGGAGGAGCTTTCCTACTTTTTTTATAGATGGGAATTTTTCTGCTCACAAAACTGACCTAAAGTTGTGTGAATTATAACCTGGCTTGATCTCCACTGGAATATTCAAAAATTCCATGACCTTCAGTGAGAAAAACTGCAAAGTACTTTTCTGGCACCCAAATTCTACTAAGTAGGTAAAATACTGAATTTGGTTACTTTGCAATTCCAGAGGTCTTGCATCAAGAAATCAAGAAATCTTGCATCAAGTGGTCCAGTTTCACATTGTTTGAATTATGATTCTAATGATCTTATTGTGAACTTAGAGTTCAACTATTATAACCCTTGAAAAAATCAGAGAAAAGCAATGAAATAGAGGTGTGTTTCCTCGAATATGTCACAAATTGAGAATGGGGTATTATTTCCAACCATCATTAACATCATAAAAAATTACTGCCTTAACTTCTTTAAAAGAGTCACTCACTCTTATGAAGAATTACCCGCTTGAAAGACAAAATAAAGAAACCAGCGTTGAAAGTTATCACTAAATTCCTTCCACAGAAAGCTCTAATTTCTAGCTGCCACTAAAAAAGAAAAATGATTACTATACCTCTCTTCCTTGCTTGGTAATAGCTTAGAAGTTGCTTTTTCAAAAACAAGCTTAGGAAAATTTGATGAAGTGGCTCATTTTTCATAATTATGTAAACTGTACATAGTGAGCAGGAAAGAGAAAAAACCTCTTATGTGGGAGGATGTCATCACCAGCAGAAGCCTAGGTATGAGTGAGTGCCTTGGATGGACTTGAATCCCAATCATTCTAAGGACAGAAAGATAAAAGAGGTTAAAAGGAAACAGAATAAAGCAATAGGATACTGATTTAGAAGTTTCAACCGAGGCACAGAAAAAGGCTACAAAATAACAATGGCTTACAATGGTCCAAGCCTTACTCTAAGAGCTGTTCATACTTTGACTGTCATGATAAAGACATGAGGCAGGACCTTCTGTAAACCTCATTCTATAAATGAGGACACCGACGCACAGACAGGTTAAGTAACTTGTCCAATGTCTCACAGCTCTTGTCATGGGTCTCAGATTCCAATTTCAGCCCAGGCATTCTGATTGAGAGCGCAGGCTGAAAATACTGCATTCAAGACAGAGGTAGCTCAAAGGACTGACTACATGCAGAAATGGAAAAATTGCAGCTGAGAGGTGATTTTATAACACTAAGAACAAGATCTTGTCCACAAAGGGGCGATGAGGGAGAGTGCCAAAGAGGAGGAGAACAAAGGCAAGAGAAATGTAGATAAAATTAAATTTCCTTACAATTTGCTGCCCATTGATAAATACCCAAGACATGCAGAATGGGACATTCCTTGAGGAACTCACAGCTGCCTTCTTCATGTTACTGCTCTGCTAGAGACCTAAAGCAACCTTCTCTTGACAATAGGCAGACCTCCAGGCTCCTGTAAGTCATCTTTAACATACAGAAATCGCCTTAGAGATTTCCGTTATCTCTACCCCTCCACTCCCCCCCCAACTGATTCATACAAATATATCAACAGTCGCACCTCACAATAACAAGTGCAACTCTTTCTGCCCATGGGTCATGTCCGTGTACTATAACAAAAGCAACTTTTTGTAGCATAAAACATCTCAAGAATTCTTTCTTGACCACTGCCCTCAATGACCCTGCATCACCAAGTGAGTGCCAGTGAGGAAGAGGATTTTGTGAGGAAGTTTCTTTGGCAAAATTCTACCCTTTGCGCCCCAAGCCCTCTTCCTTGAGAAGGGGTGACAGTCCCTTCAAAACAAGTGACTCCAGTCCCTTCAAAACAAGTCTAATGATTGAGAGGGCTGGAGAGGGGGGTTTCCACAAGACCACTCAGAGAACCTTCGTTATTAGGGACACAGCAGACTGGGGTCTGACTTTTGTCCCTGGAAATCTGGAAGGCAGCAGACAGGAGCGCAGGAGCTGCTTTGATGCTGGGCTGAGGCAGGTTTCCACAGCTTGCCCAAAGTGACTACACTCCCCTCTTAATTAAGGCAAGTCAAAGAATATGTGATTTTTTTTTTCTGTGAAACAGGATGGAAAGAGAATTGATTTGGAAAATACAGATATTTGTGTCTCTTTTACTCATGCTGTTTTCCTAGTACTTAAAGCAGTGCTTGGTCTAGTTGCTATAACAGATGTTCAATGAATATTTAGCCATATTTTGTACATTACTATGTTATTATAAGATATTTATTAGAAAATATTGTTTTGTAAATCATTAATATTTGATATAAATATATTAAATAAACAACACATTTAATATTTAGTTAATATTTAATAAACAAATATTTATTACTGTAGTTAATTAGTTAACTAGTTAATCAGTTAATTGTTAACTAGTGAGAAAACACTGAGGAAGGAGTGATCAGCCAAAGGAGAGCCATTGCTACATCACAGGAGATCCAGCCGGAGATCCAGCAAGACCCTTCCAAAATACCCACTCAATATCTTGTGCAGAGAAAACCCCAGCATTTTAATATAATTTACCTTGAAGTCTCCTTATAGATGAAGACATTTGCGGGTGTCATGTGATCCACTAATTCCACTCCCTGTCCTCCCATTTTATCCTGGATGAGTGATCCCACTCCCACAGTCACCCTTGCAGGTAAGAGGTCTGAGGAGGGAGGCCAAGATGCACAGGTCATTTTCCCAGCACACATGGCAGGCTGGGAGAGCAGTGTGAGGAGAGGTTGGACGTCAAATCATCATCCAGGGTTTGATTACCCTTAGAGCCCCTGACTCCAATTTCTGAGGCATCAAGACTGCCTTTGCACTCAGAGTGACTGCAGGGCAAAAGCAGAAATTATGGGTCATGCTGGAGCCTTGCGAGAGCCATCTCCAGCCTTTTTCAGTGATGTCACACTGACATCAGTAGCTTGAAATCAGTCATGATGGGAGAATTTACACCAAGGAAATCGTCAGGCACAACAGATTAGCCACTCTGCCTCTCACCCCAACCAACAACCAAAAGCTAAATACTAAACATTTAGCAGCATTCTCCCTGTACCACTAGGCACATAGAGTTTCACAGGCAAGTACGGTTAATTTTTTCTAAGACACTGATCAACTCCATCTCCTTCAAACATTTTAGAGGATAGAAAGAGGAAGTATTCCTAAATTCATTCTGTGAAGGCAGCAACTGAGAGAGCCAAGCCAGACAAAGGAGGAAAAGCAAGCCCATTTCTCTCCTGATCATCAATGCAAACTATCCTAAACCAAATACTAATAGTTTTAATTCAGTAACACATAAAAGTGATAATATTCAATGAATAACTTGGGTACATCCCAAGAATGTACAGCTGGTTCAGGGTTATAAAATCTGCCAATGTAATTCACCATGTTAACAGATTAAAGGAGAAACGCCATAGGACCTTTTTCATAGACGCAGAAAAAAAGTTAATGAAACCCTCAGTAAATTACAATAATAAAGTGTATCTAAAGAATAGCAACATACCATACCTTGAACACCACACTAAATTGGGGAAAACAGAAAACAGATGAAGATGCCCATTATCCCCACTTCTACTATCAAAATAAGACAAGAAATAGAAACTAAGACTATAAGAACTGAGAATAAAAAAATAAATATTATTTGAAGGCAATATTATCATTAACATAGAAAGCCCAAAAGAATCTACAATTTATTAGAAATAATGAAAGAAGTTACCAAGGAGGATACTCATTCTTATACACCAGGAACAGTTTAGGAAATTTAATGAAAAAGAGGCTTCTCTTTGAAATAGCAACAACAACAAAAATCAAAGATACAGAATTAAACCTGACAAAAGATGTGAGAGACATCTTGGGAAATCTATAGACATCACTGAAATGCATTAAAAAACTAAAGAGATATACATGTTCATGAGAGGAAGAGCAGATTCTAAAATTATTATGGAAGGCCAAAGTGTCCAAGATATCTCAGACACTACCAAATATCCAAGCTTGCTTTAAAGCTATAGCAATTATATCTTGGTGGAGGGACAGAAAAATCGATCAGTGAAATACAGATTGCAAGAAACACCCACAAATATGTGGAACTTTGATATATAAAAGAGGTAGCACACCAAATCATTTGGGGAAAAAGGCTTTTAAACAAATGGAGTTAGACAAAGGCTGTACATAAGGAAACAGATGAAAAACTGAGCACCTCCTTATACCATACCAAAAATCGACTGCAAATGCCTCTGTGTTTTGGAAATCAGTTTGGTTTTATCTTGTAAAGTGGAACATATGCATAGACTACCATCCAGCAATCCTTCTAGGTATGTGCCTAAGAGAATGTCCTATATACCTCCACCTGGAAACCTGTACAAAGATGTTTAGAGCTGCCCTGTTGCATAGCAGCAAAAACTTGGAAATAATGAAATTGAAAGAAGAAACAGAAAATAAATTGTGTTATTTTGGTATGCTCCTATAATAAAGTATTCTGCACCACTCAAAACAAACGAACGATACCTAGACACAAAAATACAGATGAATCTCAGCAATATAATTTTAGGTGAAAAAAAAAACAAGTCACAGAAGTTTATATACAGTCTGGCATTTTCATTTTATAAATTTAAAAGTAACTAAAACTTTTTGGTGAAGAGATATAATAGAAGTGTGCTGCCAGGATGAGGGACAATGGTAAGCACCACATCTGGGATAGTAGCTGCCATAGACAAGAGACAAAGAAAGAGGTAGGAGATAGAATCAGCTATTATCAGTGTCCTAGTTTTCATAAGGGTCACCCTAGAGAGATGGTTAAAAAAATCACCTTGAATGGAGCAATAACGAGAGTTGGTCATAAATCAACAACCATATTCATCCAGTTTTATGATTCTGAGACCCAGTTAAAATAAGAACCCTATTAAAATAATAATCCCATTAAATTTGTTACAGGAGGGGGCCACTGAGGCACAGAATGGTCTCATAGCTTGATAACAAGTGGTGGAGCCAAGATTTTTAATCCAGATGGTCTGACCCAAGAGCCCAAGAGCCCAAAAGCCCATGATCTTAGTCATATGATCCAAAATGGGTGGAATTGCTTCCTGTTCACAGTAGTATCAGCACCATGTGGAATGTGCAGATATAAAAGAGAAAGTTAGAGAAATAAAATAGAGAGTATGAATAGTAGCAGTAATAGGTGGGAGCATATATTATCTTTCCATTAACTTAGAAAGCCCTTGTACCATAATTACTAGACTCCAGCTAAACACAGAGGGCAACAAAGAATCTCTGCAGCTTACAAGACAGCGGGAGGCTTAAGGGAGCCTGGGTGGCTCAGTCGGTTAAGCATCTGCCTTCGGCTCAGGTCATGATCCCATGGTCCTGGGATGGAGCCCAGCATAGGGGCATAGGGCTCCCTGCTCAGCGGGGAGCCTGCTTCTTCCACATCCTTTGCCCCTCCCCACTGCTCATGTTCTCTCTCTCTCTTTCTCTCTCTCTCTCTCTCAAATAAGTAAGAGAGAGACAAGATTTGAGCAACACAAGATTTGTGATGAAAAGAATGACACGAGAAGACACTGGGAACAAGGAACAGGACTGAGACAGAGTCAGCCACTGCTGACAACTGAGACATTAACAATCCTTAGAAAGAACTTGTGGTTGATATAAAAGATACAACTGCATAATATAAATTATCCATCTAGGTCATATTTATGATTCAAATGTCAACTGGAGTCACCCTGTACTCTGATATTTAATTAAATTTTTATAAAATGCTAGATCCCCCCTCCCACCATACACACGAAATTCAAAGGGATTCTTCACAGCTCACACTTCCTACGGTGCCCACGTTCTGTATTTCTGCATCCATGAGTTCTCAAACTCACTCACACCCCACTTTCCATGACTGTTCTCTTCCCTCCTGTCTGTACTGACCCACATGCAGAACATACCTCCTTTTCTATGATTTCATACCAAACTACCTCATAAGGCATTTGTATGCCACTTTAGCACAAAAACCAATTTAAATTTTAATATTAAACATTATCATTTGAAAGTCCTTTAGCTACCATGCCTCCAGGCCTTCCTCAATGACCATCCTTCGCAGACCCCAGCCAGGGGCTGTGAGCATCCTCACATTGCTGCTTCTTCATCTACTCTCCAGTTTCTTCCTTGGCACAGATTCAACTTCATGTTAACTTCTCACAGAATATTTTAGGGTTCTCTTCCTCCATTATTTCATAGCAGCACCCAAACTCTGTCAAAATGCCCCATCAAGGAATTTGCTAAACAAGGACAATCACTTTCTTGAGCCATCTAATACTGTATATTGAGCAATAAACAGCTGCTAACAAGGGCACCTCATGCCTCTCCAGCACTTTCTTGAATCCTCCACTGGGACCACAGACCTCCTGCCCACAATCCAGCCACTGAACAGATAACATGCAGCACAGAAAAGAACCTGGATCCAGACTTATCAACATTTAAAAAATATTTTTAGTATCACCCTATTAAGTGTGTATGTAAAAAGACAATAATGAACACATATATACGGATGACTGAGAGAGAGAGAGAATGATCCATTTTGACATCTTCACATTCCTTACCTTTTCCTGTGGTTGAAGACCCCAATTTTCTTTCAGAAGTCTATCTCTCTGCATTACTCACAGTGTTCCTAGATGGTTCATTCAGGGGACTAGGGATAGACGTGTGACCCAAATTAAGGAACGCAGACTCTGACTCCTAGTAATCAGAATAGTTAAAATAAAAGTTGCATGGGGCATACTTATACTAAAAACTTATTGGTTGTTTATCTGAAGTTCAAATTTAACTGTGTGTCCAGTATTGTGACTTGCTACCTCTGGCAACCATACCAGCAATGGAAGTCATAGCTGCTTGACACAGACGGAAGCCTGCTGGAATCTAGCTATGCCTCTGTCCATGACTTCCGGTCTCCAAGATTCACTATCACTCCCCAGGCTCTGACCTGCTTCAAACCTGGTTATTCAGCTATTTCTCCAATTCTTTGACTATCCCTCGTCCTGTATCCTTCCACTATATTTCTTTTTCTTTTCTTCTGTTTGCTGTCTTGTTGTTTTGTCTCAGATATCGAGGGTTGTTTCTTGTAGTTCATAGCAAAAAAAAAAAAAAAATCCCTTGTTGAAATATCACAGCAGAGACACCACTGGCACACCCCTGCTGGAAACAGCCAGGTTTTCTTGGCCCAAAGAGAATCTTTAAAACTGGATGTATTGCCACTAACATCTAAGATAGAAATATTTACTTAAAACATTGACCCTTCTGACTTCTCCAAAACCTCAGCTCTGGCAATATGGGGCTGCAATCCCACTCAGTAACAAACATCTGGATTAGAGTAGCTGTTCTCCTTATACAGAACATGCCCTTGTTTATTTATACTACCTGTCAGGCCTGGCAGGTTAACTCAATACATCTTTTCTTAGCACCTAAAGTAGTTGGCACTGAGGAGAATGAAGTAAGGTACGGTTTACACCATCAAAGAACCTCTTAGTCTAATGAGTGTGGCAGACACTTCAAAGGAGAATTTCATATGTAATATGATGAAAGAAATAATGGAGGTAGTTCCAGGATAGTATGAGAACCAATAAAGATCATTTCATTCAATCTGGGTTACAGGGGAATGTTCTGGAGAAGATGAAGCCTCACGGAGTTTCGAAGGGTAAGGGAGAGAAGAATTGTTGACAGGCGAGCAGGTTGAATAAAGGGAAGAAAGCATGAAACAGTAGATGGGGCGTGAATAAGTACAAGGTTGTTTTTTGGTTTTTTGTTTTTAACAATCAGGCAATTTCTGACACCACAGTTCTATTGTAACCTTCGACAATCTAGATTTTTGCCCCAAGTTCTGTTTTCACTCTGCTTTGTAGCTGTTCCCTCAGTCTTGGCCCACTCCAGGATGTACCTGTTTGACCAGTGTTAATTTTCCATTCTCTGTCTCTCTTGTCACCGTCCACAGAAGTGGGAGCCCTCCACTTAAAGAAAAACTTAATGATACCACCTCCAGGCCAATGACATCTCAGGGATCCAAGCCCACAGTTGAGTCATATTCGTCTTCTCTTTGACCTACCTGCCTCTGGATCTTCAAATTCAGATGAGGATTTTATGATTTCTAGGTAGGTAACACATCCCTTAAAAAGTATCATACACTTTCAGCATTAAGCCTCACAGATCAGAATCAATAAGATAACATTACTATAAATTTGTTCCATGTTTCTCAACTCTTAGAACCCCCTACTGTGACCTAGCTATTCTTAAAAAGTATCATGAGGGAAGGGTTTTGTCTTGTTCAGTGCTATATCCACAGTTCTGCAAACAGTATTTGAAATATAGACATTGCTCAACAAATACCTACTTGGTTTAATTAATGATACACGATTTGTCATGTATTAAATATATATATACTTTTTATAGTTCCACTTGCATAGCCTTTTAAAATGCAACCAATTCCAATAATCTTTATCAAGCAAATAAAATTAGTGTGACTGGCAGTTTGAGTATAGACCATAAGCATTCCTTCTTTTGATATTTCAATGAAAATTTGGTATTTAAATCACAGGCTTACCTTAGAAAAGACAGTGGGTTTGTTGCAGCCAAAATTATTTCAATCTCTTTGTATGGTATAAGGAGCCAAATGACTAGTGTAACTAAATATTTCTCTTTATTTATTTACTTATTTATTTTTGCCTCACACTACTTTTCATTTGCAACATAATTCACACAATCCTTCTAAACAATGGCATAAAAGAGACTTCCTTGTGTATAAATAACTTACCTTCCATAAAGGAAATGCTCAAAGATGCTAGAACCGATCTCGTGCTGCTGCAGTGTTCTCATATCCCACAGAATTGATGCACAATATATAAATACTCAAGTCCAATATTAAAAACTCAAGCACTTGACTAACTTTAATGAAGTTTCTCAAACTATAACAATATATTTAAAGTGCATATATATATTTTTAAGAAAGATTATTGTTGATAACTTCTCTATAAAAATAAGTTTGATGGTTTGGTCCATCTAACTTTACTACTATGAGTATGAACATTTAGCTTTTAATATGTGGTCAGTCTTGTTCTACCTTCTCTCAACACTGACACCAACAGAGAAGCAAAAGGAGCTAACAGAGTGTTAATATGTGAGGATCAGCAGGTGATTCTGGACACAATGCATTCCAGGAGGAGGTACCCATGTAACCAGATCTGGGTGATATGGTTTATTCTTCCTTCCCTGATTTGGACAACCAGGAATAGGAGGAGAGTAGTGGTTCTGATGGGCATTCCCTCAGAACATTCCTGGCTTCTTTCTGGGCAAAGGGTGCCACCTTGGAGGAGGCGGGAATATCAATTCTGAAATCTGGTACACAGGGCTTGGGGCTGCCCTCACCCAATTGGGTTTCACTTCTACTTCCTTACTTGTTTCTTCGTCTGAAGAAGAGGATCCTGAATGAACATCAGAGGTAACTAACTTTCATGGAGATTTCCTCCTGGTTCTCATCCTCATTTTCTTTTTTAAAGATTTTATTTATTTATCTGACAGAGAGAAAGAGAGAGCACAAGCAGTGGGAGCAGCAGAGGGAGAGGGAGAAGCAGGCTCCCCGCTGAGCGGGGAGCCTGACTTGGGGCTCGATCCCAAGATCCTGGAATCATGATCTGAGCCAAAGGCAGATGCTTAACCCACTGAGCCACCCAGGCGCCCCTCTCATCGTCATTTTCAAAGCTGACACCAGTGAACGCATTGTTTTTCTCTCCGTCCCCACCCCACACCCGACAGCCCACCTCCCACGGCGCCCCACACAGAGTGAGCTCCTTTGGCAAACCTAGGTCCATGTACAAGGTGCCCCTGTTCGCACAGGCTTCCAGGACGCCGGGATCAACTGTGAAACTTACAGGAATGCATCTGTAGGCCTGTCCTTCTGACGGTTTTTCTGTATGCCACTGATTTTTCTATTTTTCTGGAGGTATGAGTGAATTTCTCAACAAATCTCTCAACGGCCTCTTTTTTCAAGTTACCATGTTTTCGAACTCGCCTTGTGAGAAAGAAGGCAACAGCATCAATTTCCTTCTTCACCTTTCCCTCCGCCGGGGCTCCGGGGGGGGGGAGGGGGGGCGCTGGGGCTGCACACTTGGCAGCCGCCTCCACACAGTCCAGGGTAGGAACCCCAGCGCCGCCTCTGCGCAGTGAGCCTGATCCCAGCCTGGGGCTCCCGCCTCGTCTAAATACTTCTCTTTAAATTATAAGATTTATCAAGTGGTAAGCTGGGAGTTATTTTGTTGTGTTATTCATAAAGTATTTCAAGGAGAGAACCAAAAGACATAGTAGCACTTTACTGGAAATTACCTATCCACTTCCCTATTGCCTATTTATACCCCATCTTATTCCAGAAAAGATTGAATGTGGCTTGCAAAATGACATAAAATACTTAGATAGCATAAATAAAAGCAGAGCAAAAGAAAGAAACAAAGGACATAAAACGGAACTAGGAACGATGGTAAAATGTACATCATAAAGATCCATATAGTTGCTACAACGGAGTCATAAATTTGGCCCTGAGCATTCTACCAAGTTCACTGGCAAAGGGAAACCTGATCAGTTCCTCAACGCACAGGGTTTATAACACAGAAACAGCAATTTATCAGGATGAACATGATTATTGTCCTAAGATCAGACAGGATGTGCTTACTAATGTTCTTATATTTTACCTCAATATAGGCTGATGATCACAGTAGAGAGCAATTTAATAAAAGCAGTTCTGCAAGGAGGAAATAGCTCCTGGTAACTTGCCCCTCCTTATTTACCTACTTGCTGTATTCAGCATGACTAGCTAAGAATTACAGTATACACAGCATGCAGTTGCCAGAACAGTCCCCTATGCAGAATACCCATGTTTATTTCCAAATTATCATTTTATTTTCCATGCAATATATTTCTAATAAAACACTGAAGGAAAAAATAATCCTGTATCTTTAACAATGTCATTCAAGAAAAAACAACCAATAATCTTGACTTCTATTATAGGCTTTTTTGTTTGCTGCTGTATAAAGAAAATTATGACCTTTAGCCTTTAAAAACTCAGAAATATTCTCTCTCATTTCTATTTGCATAAAGTCTGTGGAGTTCAGCACTGCATCAGCCACATTATTTCAACTCTCCTCTCGTTATTTTAATTATCACAAAGATGTATAAAGATTATATTGTTTGACAAAGTCATGAGGACAAGCAAATAACAGTGTTTTTAAAAAGGAAAAGGTGAAATTTTACTCTTTGACACATAATTGTTTCACCTTCTAAACATAAGGTTAAAAAGAAAATAGTTTTAAATCAGCCACTGGGTGGTGGGTGGGAATTTTAGATTCCAACTGAACAAGCTTTACTTTCACAATGGCTATATGCTAAGCACCGTACCAAAGGTTTTCACACGAATATCCCAAAGTAAGTGTCCTGGCAACAGCCGAGTGGGGGCTATCATTCCTATTTTACAGAAAAAGAAGCTGGGGCAGTAACGCTATGGTCAGGAAAATTTTTCTATAAAGGGACAGAGAATAATTATTTTAGATTGTGGAGCATTAAGTCTTTGTCACAACCACTCAGCTCTGTGGCTGTCATGGGAAAAGCATAAACCATACTTAAAGGAATGGGTGTGGCTCTGTTCCAATAAATTCTTAATCTCAGGAAACAAACTGAGGGTTGCTGGAGTGGTGGGGGGTGGGAGGGATGGGGCAGCTGGGGAAGGTATGTGCTATGGTGAGCGCTGTGAATTGTGCAAGACTGTTGAATCACAGATCTGTACCTCTGAAACAAATAAGACATTATATGTTAAAAAAAGAAGAAGAAGAAGAAGATAGCAGGAGGGGAAGAATGAAGGGGGGGAAATCGGAGGGGGAGATGAACCATGAGAGACGATGGACTCTGAAAAACAAACTGAGGGTTCTAGAGGGGAAGGGGGGGTGGGAGGATGGGTTAGCCTGGTGATGGGTATTAAAGAGGGCACGTTCTGCATGGAGCACTGGGTGTTATATGCAAACAATGAATCATGGAACACTACATCAAAAACTAATGATGTAATGTATGGTGATTAACATAACAATAAAGAAAAAAAAAGAAAAGGGGGGATAAAAAACTATCCACAAAAGAGATGGCAGATCCACAAAACTGATCCTTGGGCCATAATTTGCACACCTCTGAATCTCAATGTTTTTTCCAGTCCCTCATAATTTCTTTAGTACCTAGACTCCCATTTTAAAATAATGAGTTATTGGGGCACCTGGGTGGCTCAGTTGTTAAGCATCTGCCTTTGGCTTAGGTCATGATCCCAGGGTCCTGGGATTGAGCCCCGTGTCTGGCTCCCTGCTCAGCAGGAAGCCTGCTACTTCCTCTCCCACTCCCCCTGCTTGTGTTCCTTCTTTTGCTGTGTCTCTCTCTATCAAATAAATAAGTAAATCTAAAATAATGAGTTATTTGTTGACAAATTTTGGCTAGTTATTTTTAATCTAGCCAAAATAATATCCCAGCAAACTTGTTAGAAAAATATTTTAAAATATTCAATCAATTATCTACTAACGGTTTTATGCGTATGTTGACAGATACACTTCAAAAATGTTTTTGTTGAGTTCAAAGGTACCCTCTTCTTTTTATTACTGAGAAGAAGAATGGTCTAAAGCCAATGATCTATTTCTACATTTAAAAAAAATAGAAAAAGAAGAGCAAATCAAACCCAAATCACACATAAGGAAGGAGATCATAAAGATAAGAGTAGGGGCGCCTGGGTGGCTCAATCGGTTAAATGTCTTGACTTCAACTCGGGTCATGATCGCAAGGTCCTGGGATTGGGCCCAGTAGGAGTCTGCTTCTCCCTCTACCCCTCTCCCTACTCATGCTCTCTCTCTCTCTCAAATAAATAAATAAAATCTTTAAATGGGAAAGAAAGATAAGAGTAGAAATCAATGAAATAGAAAACAGAAAAATCATTGCAGAATATCAGTAAAACCAAAATCTGATTGTAGAGAACAATAAAGTGGATAGACCTCTAGAGGGCAAAGAGGAGAGCTAGATATTTTTACCCTGGTATCACAAATGAAGACACTGAGACTCAGAAATGACAGGATCTTAACTCAAACCCACGACTGTTGTGTCTAAATTCCATTTTATTTTCAATATGCCAGCAGTGAATAGACTATACTGTATATTGTGGGGTGTTATGGACAATCAAGTTTTCCCATCTATTTTCCCTCAGCCTTAAATGTATGACCAAGCACCAAAAATGGAATTGGAATATTTTGAGCACCTGAAGTTAGACACACTACTGTATTACCATTTATCAGACAGTAACATTATAGTTTATTTCCAGAGTCACAGCCTATGCCTGTACAACAGAGAACTCTCATCAATACTATTCACACAATGGTGTGAGTGAGTGGTTCCCCTGAAGGCCACTTTCACTACCATAGCTGGTGGTTGTTCTGGTTCATTCGTTCATTAAACAAATATCTACTGAGTGTCTGCTATGTACTAAGCTCTGGGATAGACTCTGAGGACACAAAGATTAGGGGGGATCTTAGAGTTTAGTGGGGAAAATGAGCAAAGGGACAGGTAATTATAATAGATTATAGTGAGAGCAGAATGACCTGGTAACTCTTACGAGAGACTTCTTAGAGAACAAATGAATATCGGGATTTGCCTCTATTCTCTTACCATACGGGCTTTTTACTCCTTTGCCACTAGGATTCCTAGGATTCCCGCTCCACAGAGGTAGTGCTGCCCTGAAGGTCAAAGCAGGAATGGCTGGTTCCTGGCTCCTTTATGGGAAGATTATGGTGGATTCTTGGTGTTGGTTCATTATAGATCTCTTAGGTAAGTTCATCTATAAAGTAAACAAACTCGTGTCTGTGACAATTGATTGTCTTTCTTTTTAATGTCAAAGTTATTAGGCTAACAGACTCTCCCCATCAGTGACAAAACTGAGATGAAACATGGGAAGGGAAGGAAATGGACAAACCTCCTTCTGCCAGAGCTACAAATCCCTCAAGCAGAGAATCCATGAGTGTCTTGCTCATGATGAAATTCCTCTCCCACCCAACGCTGCATGTGAACTATCCACTGCTGGATTGCACTTAACCATCCTATGTATAAATGGATGACTGAATGATAGATGCATGAAAGTACTAGCCAGGGAATGTGGACGTTTCAGTGGATAGGAAAGAATGTTCTAAGCAGAGTGAACAGCATATGCCCCCCCCCAAAAAAAAAAAAAATCCAGGGACAGTATCAGAAGTTCCAGCAACGGAAAATAGACCAGACTAGCAAGAGTTGAGTATAAAGTGGTTTATAAGATATGAAAGCTAGAAATGTAATTCTGAGTCCAATCATTGCTCAGTTCAATCATTTGGCATCATGACCTTGTTCAATAAACTGTTTCCCTGTCTATGGACTGGGCAAACATTCCCAAGCATATCGTAATATCTAGTTAATAAAACATCAAATCACCTTCTCTGTGTCCATCTGCTTTTATGGGGGTATCAATAAACCATCTATCATTGTGAGTATAAGCACATGTAAGATTTAAAACACGTAATGCTTTTATAATTTTCCCCAATTCTAGTAACTTTATCTGCGTTTTCATGGTTGGGACATTTGGAAAATCATTCTATAATTTAAAAATACTATTAATCAATCTGAAAATTAACACTTTCTTTCTTGTGCTTGCAGCAATAGCTTCTGAGAACTTTATCTCAATTAGAAATGTCCAATTATAATAAATGCCTCTAATGAAGATGTAAAAGGACAAGAATAAAAGTGGAGAAATGGGAACACTGAAGAGATAGGTTCTAAAGGGCAACCATTATTTAGTTTCTTCTAATTGCCTTCAGAACTCACTATCTCCCGTAAAAGGAGGAGATCTGAATTATATATTATGTATTAGTAACAATTGTACTCTGGGAGTTTCTCCAGGCAGTTCACATAAATGGGAAACAAATGCATGTGAGGTCCTGCATATCCATCTATGGATAATAATACTAATTTTAAAGTATACTAGGAAATAAAAGGTTAATCCTTACCTATTGTTCTTAGATCCCTATTGTCTTGTTCAGATCCACTTGTGAAAAAGGTAGGAGAAAATAAATTGTCAAGTGCCAACATCTATTCATTTTAACCTATGAGCTCATATTTTAACTGTAAGAAATTTTTAAATGCCTCAGCCTTATTTCTTAATTACTAGGACATTAATTCTACCAGCTCTGGGTTCATGTGGCACACATGTGGGAATAATTCTTGACCAGCTCGTAAGAAGCGATTAAAATTCGAGGGTTCTGGCTAGACTTGCAGTCACACATGTAGCATTAGAATCAAAGCCTATTTGAATGAAATCGATAAGCACAACATTGTCTTTTGCAAATCAGCATCTGTCTAAGGATGGAACAGCACATTCAAATTGATGTCTGTGTAAGCAGATAGATTTAAGTCCAGAGATGGGGGAAACTCTGACAAACTTGTCCCTACTACTAATAATCAATTTTTGCTCTATTTTTGCCCATAAGGAAGCCTAAAGCTTTTAGGAAACTACACAGGAGGTCTACATAATAAATATATGTCTATTATTTATCTATCGTCTATTAAGGTTATAGTTCCATGATTTAGTTTAATTCTCACATTCCTATGAGTTAGAGAAGTTGGTTTTAGCACCTCTGTTTTCCTGATATGGAAAGTGAGGATGACAAACTTGACCCATGACACAGCTCAGAAGAGGAGCAACCAGGATTTGAATCGAAGTCTAACGCCAAAGCCTCTGTTTTTTCTTCACTACCCACAAAGTGCCAATCCTACATAAGCCTTTTGAAACATGCAAATAGGGACTTGGGATATGTAGCAACTTTACTTTTAGTGCTCATACATCAGTACTTGTCTTTTCCTTCAGAATAAAGGGGATGCTTCATAGTCATGGGGGAAAGTATGAAATAACCTATCCCTGTAGAAAAGCTCATGTAAAGTACGCTAAACAGAAGAGACCCAAAATGAATATATTCTGTTTACTATGGTTCACATTTAAATATTATTCTATAGACAAAAAAATGACATCTATGGCTGTTAATATAATCACCGAGGCAGAGAACATTCTCTCACCTCCACCTTGAATGTGAAATAGTTCTACAAGAAACATTCTCCAAGAATATTGCTATTGCTATAACAAATTAACCATAACCCCCTCCCAGATTCCAATTATGGAAAATCTGCCTCAACAAAATTCCACTTAAAAAAGAAATAAGGTACAGAATGAACCACAGATTTGCTCAGGGAAACTGGGGTAAGGGCAGGACCAGTGATGAGATTGTTTCCTGGATTTCCTTTTCTGATAGTCTTGGTTAGGTAGTTGAACAACATAAGAGCTAAGGCCACTGAAGGGAAGTCCGCTTGATGAGAACGCGAGGAGAAAGGGAGAATGGGGCCTCCAAGACTCCTGTTCATAATGCATCTGTCGGTAATTCCTCCCAGCTACACCCTAATCCTCCACTAGCTCCTCTTCCTCCTATGACCCTTCCCCGATACTTTACCTCTCAGACATTCAGAAATGATTTCAAAGTGAGAGCTCTAAGTAAACAGAAGTACCACTTCCTGTCATGCCCTTAACTAGATGCAGCATAGATGTTAGAAACATGGACTCCGGAGCCATTCGGCTTGGATTTGTATCATAGCTTTGCCATAGACTTGGGCGTGTTGAATATGCTTCACTTTCTCCATATATATAATAGGGTAATAACAGTGTCTCCTTCACAGAGTTGTGGTAAGGATTAAATGTGGAACACCAGTGCCTGGAACAGAGAAGGTTTTCAATAAATGTTAGCTACTGTTAATATTTTGAAGAAGTTGAGTTCTCCACTTCCATACCCTTATACAGTTGATCCTTAAACAACATGGATTTGAACTGCATGGGTCCACTTACACACAGATTTTTTTTTACAGTACAGTTCTATAAATGGATTTTCCTTATGGCTTTCTTATTAGCATTTTCTTTTCTCCAGCTTGCTTTATGGTAAGAATACCGTGTTTAATAGATATTAAATATTTTTTCCACTAGAAAACTGAAGAATTGTTTCCCACGTAATTCAGTAAAAATGTGGGTATAATTGAGGATATCTCACTCAACCAGCTAAGGTGAGTCAGGTGAGGTCACAGCGATCATTTGGCACAGACTCCCCACCTCCCCAACCCCACCCTGTCCCACTGCCCCTGCTTTCCCACCCTCTCTTTGGTCCCTCCCTAATTCTGTAGTGTGTGTCACCTTTCACCCACAGGGGAGATGATTAGTGATGTGCTGCTGGGTACAATTATTAAAAGTGTAATTGTTATTTACACTCCTTCTGCTGAAACGAAACCCATCATATCTCATTTGGTTTTATTAATTGCCAAACTGTTCCTTTAACTCTCTCAACAACATGGTACCTACTACTCAGTGTTCTTCATTGGAGAAACAGAAGTGTCTTAAAGAAGGTAACGAGATCTTTTCACTTTCTTCTACCTTATGTACTTAATCATCAAGGGCAGATGGGGATGGCATCTAAGGAGTGAGCAGTGGCTGCAGGGAAGCTGGCAAGGCATTTGCCAGGCTTGGAACCCAGCAGATATACCATTAGCCACAGTGGCCCATGATTCAGTGAGTCCCATCACAATCCAGGCTACCTTCCTGATCTCCTTCATAGTCCAGTCCAGGAACCCAAAGAAACATCATCCTGGAATCAGAAGATTATGGAGTTATACAGGCTTGGAGTTGAGTCCCTCCAAACAGAAGTGACCCAATCAGTCAATTTTCACCTGTTTAAATTTCCCGTTGGGGCTCTTCAGAGATTCAAGTTCAGCAGTGTACCCAGGGCTTTGTTTTATGGACAGAATTAGTGTCTGTTTAATATGAGAGCACGTGAGCCTGAACTACCCACCATTCCTTGCAGGTATCACTTTAAAGGTAGTTATTCAGTCACCTGATTGTACTATTGTTGAAACACTTTCCTGTCTTCGTCATTAAGAGTGGTATGCCAGGCAAAGAGTCTTTGCTTGTACTGCCTTCCCCCTTAGCATTAAAAAAAAAAAAAAAAAGCATTTGGTTTGTCAAAATTTGCTTGTCACTTAGCCATGTTGATTTTATGTATGAAATACGACCGCAGTCTAATGAGACTACTATCTTACAAATGCAGTGGCATTTATGCATCCTAGTGAATGCCAATTACTTCAGAGTTATGGGGGAAGAAAACACAGTTACAGTGGCTTCTATAGTTGCAAACATTTTGGGAGCTCCCATGCTAGAATTCAGCAGACAGTGTGGCATTTTTGGGGTGGGGGGCACTCTCATGTATGCTTCTTGTTTTCCATCCTGCTTGGGTAAACGAGGACCCAAAGAATGGGTCTGTTCAAATGGTAGGCACTGCAGAGGCCCAGAGCATGTGGTTAAGGGCACAGGCTCCAGGGACAGAGCGCCCAAGTTCAAATCCTAGCTCTGCTCCACATGAGCTGGGCAACCCTGGGTGAGTTTCTTACCACCTTTCTGTCTCTGTTTCTCACCTGCAAAGTAGGGATACTAAAATTAGTTCTACATCAAAGCGTCTGGGGCAGACCTGGGGCTTCAGGTCAGGTTCAAATTATTTTAGCTGTGAGGATAAGGTCCCTGGGAAAAATCAGAAGAGGAATATGGTTTTGCTGAACAAAGAAGTATGAACATTAAACTTCTATTTTTTCCTCAACAAAATATCCTTAAGCAATTAAGTTAAATATGAACAGCCAAGTACCTGCTGTTTAAAAAAAAAAAATGGAGCACTTTTTATAATTAATGTCTTAAATCTTTAAAAAATAACAGATTCTCCAGAATGTAAAGAAAGAGCAGAACAAGGCGTTTCTAAATTAGCATTCCTGTTTTGTAGACAAATTAGAAGTTACTGAGAAATGAAAGGGCAGTCTCTATTTCCTCATTTAGCTTGCCTTCAAGAATGTGGAGTCTAAGCTCGAGGCTCTGGAACGATTTTACCGCCTCCCCTCAGTAATCCATGTACCTGGAGTTGGGTCAGCTTGACAGGTCAAATTTAGTTTGAGGGAACAAATTGGAAAAGTAAAATCAGTTATTGGTTAGTTTTAAAGACCTTCAAGTTGCTTAATTACAGTCTTTACTGAATTTTTCAAATCTATTTTTATTCCTCATTAAGAACTGAGTGGCTGGAACCACACGCAGAAAGGGGGCTGCCATCTGTGTAGTTAGAAGGCCCTAGTGCAGATGGACCCACTGAGCTCCATGACTCGCTCAGAGCGCAGGACAGCAGAACAATCAAGCATGCCTGCCAGCATTGAGTGGGTCTTGCCGTGAAACTGTTCACATGCTCTAGAAATCTTCATGTGCATTTGGGGTTTTGCATGAGTATGTAAATTCAGACGTGTGGATGACTATGCAAACAACAGTTTTGGCCAAAAGTTTGTTTCTTTTTTCCCAGATAGACCCAGACTTGAAGAAGTCACATGGGTACTTGATTGTGTGTTTAGGTACTTTGCAACTCATGGCCATGGGTAGAATATTCTAGTTCTTGGCCATAGCTGTTTCCTTCATTCATCTTCAAAGGGATACATTTATTTTCAGGCAGTGTATCCCTATTAATGCAACATGTATAGGCTTTCTTTCTGGTTGTGAACATTGTACAAGCAGTACCTGAAAGTAATTTATACAGTGAGCTTGAATCAGATGGAGGGGAAACCTTTATTAATGCACAAAAGAGAATTCTTTCAAATCGAGATGAAAGACTGTTTTCGGAGTACACATTTGCGATGGATTTCAACTATCACTCTTCCTCTTTTCCTATTATTTGCTTCCCTCCCCCTCATTTCAAAGAGTTAATCTGATGCTTTGAGAAAGTTTCCTTTAAAAACATTTTAAGATGCTCATTATGAACTCACTGTAAGCCCTTCAAAGGAAAAATCTCTAGGACTCCTATAAGTTTCAGGAGACGTGAAGAACACTGTTGTGTCTGGCATAATATTATATTTTGACCTTCAGAACACCAGCAAGAATGTCAGTAGGAGGCAGCAGACATATATGAGTGTTATATGGGTGTATAAAAAATGAGTTCTGCTGGACTTGGGCATGAAATACACACACACACACACACACACACACACACACACGGCAGGGGAGAGGGGAGAAGAGGGAATTCCACTGGGGAAATCCTACACGCTCCATCCCTTCTTAGAGACATCCAATACACTTTCTTATCTTAAAAGGTATGAAGTGCTCTGTAGAGAAGAAATCTGTTTAACCTAGAATTTCTCTACATGTTTGAACCACAGAATCCTTATCACTTGGGATTAGCAGTACTTGAATTTTCGGGAAAACACTTTGGGAATCATTCTCTCAATAATCACTAGTTAAGGCCTGTATTAACAATTAGCCAATGCACTCATTTTTAAATAATTCTCCTGGAAAATTTTAATCATATTTTTCCAGTGAGCTAAATTATTTTATCTCTACAACAGTCATTTGTGTTGTTTGAACCTCTATGCGTTCAGAACACTGGAATGTTGAAGTTTTGTCTGTAGAAGTCAAGAGATGAGGCCTTATTTAAATCAAAAGATAATTACTTTTCTAACCTGAATACTAGTTTGGTGATGGTCTTGTCCTCTTCCGTTCCCAGCTAATAATTACAGTAGTTTCCATATGCCTCCCACGTGCCCAATGGGGAGCGAAATAATACTTCCCAGGAAGCAGACAGGTAGGTAAGATCAGCCCCATTTCACAAAGAAGAAAATGGAGCTTCTCAGATGCTGAGGAATTTCACTTGGAAGAGCAAGGAGAAAGCCCAAACCCAGGTCTGTTGGGCTCCATCAGTCTCCTCCCGAGCACACAGCCTGCCCCCACTGTGAGTTTACCTGCCTTCCTGAGAGCTGTTACTTTTTTTTTTATGTTATGTTAATCACCATACATTACATCATTAGTTTTTGATGTAGTGTTCCATGTTTCATTGTTTGTGCATAACACCCAGTGCTCCATGCAGAATGTGCCTTCCTTAATACGCATCACCAGGCTAACCCATCCCCCCACCCCCTTCCCCTCCAAAACCCTCAGTTTGTTTCTCAGAGTCCATAGTCTCTCATGGTTCGTCTCCCCCTCCGATTTCCCCCCCTTCATTTCTCCCTTCCTACTATCTTCTTTTTTTTTTTTTTTTTTTACATATAATGTATTATTTGTTTCAGAGGTACAGGTCTGTGAGGGCTGTTGCCTTAAGCTAAACACCACCGCCTAGGCACACCTCTGCAGTCACCACTGTCACACCGTGTCACAAGCAACGGCTTACTCATTCCCTTTACCAGTCTGTGGGCCCGCTGTGCTGCCTCCTAGCGACAGTGTCTTTTGTCTCAAAACACCCAGAATTTACCACAGGAACTTGGCAAATTACAGAAGTATAATAATAGCTAACACTGATTACGTAGTTACTTCGTGTCAGGACTTGATTTAGATGCTTTGAATGTATTAACTCATCTTCTCAAGAACTGTTAGGAACTTTGTGTTACAGATGAGAAACCTGAGCCTCAGACATGGGAAGCAACGTGCCCAAGGAAACAGACCTAGTAAACGAAAGGGCCCCAGGTCTGAGCACAGGAGGGACGAACGAACTCCCTGCTGAATAATAAATGAATAATAATAATAAAAAAAGCTATAGCATCTTTTGAATTCTTATTCTGTGCTAGGCACCATTCTAAAAGCTTTATATGAATTATGACTTTTATTCCTTACAATTCCACAATTCTTTTACAAGGTGGGTGATTATTAGGCCCTCTATTTTTTTTTTTTCTACAGAGAAGGAAATTGAGCAGAGAGAGCTTAAATAACTTATTCAAAACCACAAAGCCTACTAAGTGATGGGATCGGGATTAGAACTGACTCCAGAACCAAGGTTTTATGAATGAATAATTAAGTTTTAAACACTGAGCTAATTACAACACAAGTCAGTAGAGAATCACATGCCTAAAAATTTTTCATTTTTAAGAAACAATAAAAAGTGTTGTCAGTGGCTTCCACTATGAAATTCTCCAAAATGACACCTGGCCTCCCCTAAGTGAGAGGGATATTTTAGTACAGCATTCCTTCTTGTGGCTCGTACTTTAAAACAAAATTAATTAAGATTCTGATTTGGCATCTCTTAAGAGAAAGATTTTAAACCAATTATTGAAAAAGAAGGCAAATCATCAGGAGGATAGCCTTTAGATATTTCCAAAATTCATTCACATACACATGCCTGTTCTCTATCCTTTATGCTCTCCCTCAAAACAAGTATTCCTCAGCTCTAAGCTGCCCTAAAGGACCAGGACCCAGAAATAAATGGAAACAGTTAAATGAGGAGAGAAAACAAGCATCATAAAAAAAACTTTGTATTTTCATATACAGCTCTGGGAGGGCAGTTGTCGGCTGCCCAACAGCTGTGTAATGTTCAGCAAAAATTTGCCTCTCTGGATTTATGAAATATAAAAAACAGCCATCATAAGATTTGAAAATGATGAGACCAGTCCTGAAATCACCATGTCAACATTTAGAAAGTACAGTGGAAGGGAAATAAAAATGATAAATAATGGGTGGCAGAAGGTGCAGGCTCGCCGCACACAAGCAGCCCTTTCCACAGGGAAACAGTCTTCATAAGTGGGCTGGAAGTGGCCCGAAGGACGTGGCCAGGAGGTGGTGGCCAGGGGCAGGCGGCCAGGGGCAGGTGGCCAGGGGCAGGTGGCCAGGGCAGGTGGACGAAAGGAGGCCTCTAATACTTTGGTGACTGCTGAAGAAAGTCAGGAATGGTCACATTCTCTTTCTAAGTCACCTGGCTCTTTGGTGACATCAGATCTGGCTACTTCATTCCCGTCCCAATGATGACAGAGCCACTCCCACAGTGCCCTGAGCCTCTCGGTGAGATGATAATGACTCCTATTAGTGAGCACTTCTTATGTTAAAAACACTCTTTATCTGTCCTCTTGTTGATTTTTGTTGTTTGTTTATTTACTTATTTATTTGGCTTAAAGGACATTTATTGTCTCATGGTTCTGGTGGCTGGAAGTGTGAAATCAAGGTGTTGGCGGATTGGCTTCTTCTGGTTTGTTTCTTTCCTTTATGTAAACCTTAAAAAAAAAAAAAACAACCCATGAGTGGGTACCATCACCAACTTTGCTCTACACATGACTAAACCAAACCATGGAGAAATTAATTGTCCAAGGAAAAAAGGGGTAAAAAGGAAGAGTGCAGAATTCAAAGAGCGACGATCTCACCCAAGATTCCATCTTAATATTCTGTGCGGGGGTTCAGCAAACAGAGCCTGCTGGCCGAACAGGCCCCCTGCCTGTTATTTCAGTGGCCCATGAGCTAAGAAGAGTTTTTCCATTTTTAAATGGTTCGGTTAAAAAAAAAAATCTAAAGAAGAATAGTACTGTTGAAAATCACAAGAGATTCAAATGTCATTGATCATCAAGCTTGACTGGAACACAGCCACAGGTATTCAGGTATGTATCACCTATGCCTGCTTTTGTACCTACAGCGGCAGAAGTGAGCAGTGACAGCAGAGGTGGTGCGGACTGCAAGGCCAAAACTATTTATCCTCTGGCCTAGTACAGAAAGTTTCCCACTCAAAAAACAAACAAACAAACAAACAGCAAACGTTTAAAAAAGTTCCCAGTGCCTGGTCTATGCAATGCTGCTCCCAAGTGATGATCTGCCCCACTGCTGTCCTAGCTGACCTCCCATTCCATCTACCCCCCATCTCTTCATTCTCACATCTTTGCTCCTGTGTGTGAACGTGACAACACAGTGCCAAATTTCTGACCTACCACCAATAGGCTAGCTTATCGTGTCTCAAAGTGGATGCAGGGAAATATAAGCCTAGCCCACCAGCAAAACCCGATGAGGGCATTCGACAAAACGTAATTAGACACAAAACCAAGTTTCCAGAGTACAGTTACTGTGAGCTTAAAAATATTGGCGCCAGTGTTCAAGTGGGTGGGGAAAGAAACATTTAAAATCTCTTTTTAAGCAGAATCAGACCTAGAACTATAAAGAACAAACTGATGGTGGCCGGAGAACAGGGGTGTGGGGAAGATGGGCAAAATCGGCGAAGGGTGGTGGGAGCTACGGGCTTCCGGTTATGGAGTGAGCAGGTCCCAGGGAAGAAAGGTCCGGCACGGGGACTACAGTCGAGGGTACCGTGGTAGCTGCTTGGTGACAAATGGTAGCTATGCTTGTGGCGAGCACAGCATAACGTATGGAGTTGCTGAATCACTGTGTTGTACGCCTGAAAGTAATGTAACAGTGTGTGTCTACTATACTCAAATGAAAAAACAAAATATAGCCTTTTTTAAATTAGAAGGCTCCCATCAAAGAATAGGTTAACCCTGTTGCCAGTCTCTCAGCTGCCTTCACGGTGGCTCAGCAGTTCTCACCTGAGAACAGGAACCGGCCAGTGAGGCGCTCGCTCTAGCCCAAGGTGCCTCTGCGCATAAGGCAGCAATCAGGGGCGCCTGGGTGGCTCCGTCGTTAAGCGTCTGCCTTCAGCTCCGGTGGAGATCCCAGGGTCCTAGGATTGAGCCCCGCATCAGGAGCAGCGTCAGGCTCTCCACTCCGCAGGCAGCCTGCTTCTCCCACTCCCCCTGCTTGTGTTCCCTCGCTCACTGTGTCTTACTCTGTCAAATAAATAAAATCTTAAAAAAAAAAAAAAAAAAGACAGCAGTCAGAGGAAGTGGCAAAGATAATTGGAAGAGTAGTGCTTCAGCCTCCCTGATCACTGGATATCAAATGTTTTAATAAATAAAATCCACGTTTAATTTAAACAGTAGTTGGGTAAAAATTTCACCTGAATACTTCATGCCTGGCTTCTCTTTCTCAAGAATCACTATAGCAACAGCAGGGGAGCAGGATTTGGCATTTCCTTAACCACAGTTAAGGGAGTAACCCATAAAAGAGCTGAACTTACCACATAACAACCACAAAATATGCATCCTTAGACCAGTAGAGCTCTGGGTTTCTCTTGCATTAATATGCATTCCATAAGAACAAAAAGCAGGAAGGTAAATAACAGTATTATCTCCAAAGAGGAGAGCGCACCCTGTCTTCTTCAGGGGCCTTATCTGCATATGTACAGTGGGTTTAAAAGTCCCCAAGAGCCTGATTCTTTGACATCATGTGTGTTTTCTGCTCTGTTCGCTTATGCAGCTCTCAGTCTCCGCAGACGCTAGAAGCCAATGGCATTAAATCTATGATGCAGAAGAGCTTTGGGCCGTTTCCACCCTGGAGGTAAACCAACACAGGAGAGCCAAAGCAGGCAGTGCAGTTTTAGAGATGGGATGAAATTCCAGAGGCACAACCAGAGGGTTCAGCTTCCCAGGCTCGGTTCAGAAGGCAGCTTTGTTCAACTTCAGAGAGGAAACGGACTTCTTGCATTTTGGTTCCCTTGAGCCGATGGGGTAAGGGAGATGCGATAGTCGGACTCTGAGCTACCTGAACTGTAAACATCTCTTGGTTCTCAAGAATAGCCTAAAATACTCTTAAAATCAGACACTTAAAATCAGAATATGTCAATTATTCAACACCCTTAATTTTTTAAAGATTTTATTATTTATTTATTTATTTATTTGCGAGAGAAAGAGAGAGAGAGAGCAGGAGGGAGACTCTGAAACATGCAGGGCTTGATCCCACTTGAGATCGTGATCTGAGCCAAAACCAAGAGTCGGAGGCTTAACCGACTGAGCCACCCAGGCGCCCCTCCAACACCCTTATTTTATAGGCCAGGAAATTGAGGCTCAGAGAAGTGAAGCAAATTGCTGAAGGTCATCCAGCTGATTTATGGGATACTCAAATCCTTTAAGGGGCACTCAAGGCTTTCATTTCCACGGCACATACCACCCTGCCTCCTTGTTCTTCCAACGATGGACTGATTCTTTTTAAAAATGGCACTGGATCACTACATAGTATACTGAACTCTGGGTTGCCAAAAGCTCATGTTGCTTGTTGAAACATGTTGTTAGAAGCATGTGTCTAGAATGAGGAGAAAATATTCTCATGGCTTGTTGTGCCCTGGAGAGGTGGTGAACACTTGCCATCATCTAACTGACACAATAAGCAAGGAGAGTTTAAAGTTGCTGCCTGCAGCATCTCCCTTGAAAGGCAGACAATCAATCAACAAAGTGTTTTGACCTTTGAAGTACACTCAACCCTTAGGTAAGCCAATTCAGCCAGAATTTGTCAGGGACAGGCATAATATTGTAGAAACTAGCTGCCCTAGTATTCAATTACACATACTCAGTAAAGCCAGGAGAATGCCGCTATCTGGGCAAGGTCTGGCATTTCTTCAGTTATTAGGATGTTGTAGAAAAATATAAAATGTTTCTCTCCAAAGACATTCTCGTGGTAGTGAGTCAGATGAAACAACCCCTCGTTCTATAGACATGCTCCACCCATCACTCCTCTGCTTTATTACACACCTTCTCCCCGCAACCCGAAATACCCCCCTCTTTCTACTCTCAAGAATCGGGACAGTGATTAGTTCCTCCTGGAGTTTTTTGGATCCTCTAGGCCAGGTTGGTGGCCACTCTTCCATACAACTGAAGAGCTCACTGCATTTCTTCACATTCTCTTCTTGAACTTACAAGGTAATATTGTAACTCATATTTTGTGTTTGTTTGTCTCCCGCATTGGACCATAACCTACTTGAGAACAAGGGACCTTGTTTTATTTATCTTTGCTCCCCACAGTACTTGGAATAGGTTGGTACACAGTAAGCGTTTATTTTCTGAAACACAATTTCGTGAATGATACTAACTGAATTTTTTATGACCTGCCCAATCTACTAGTTCATCATTTTCTCTCTCTGAAACTATGCCCTTGAAGATTTGGACATCTTACTCGTTTGCATACACTTCCGTTCCTCTTTCAATCTTAAGTTGATTAAATCATCAGAAGTCACATGAGCATTAACATGACTTTCAAGCCAGTGGAAGTTCTGAGAAGACGGCACTTGCCTAGGGCTGTTGGGAGGTGGAAGGTGCGCATCTCTTCATCATACTGGCTTCGAGACTCTTTTGGGCCAGACCCACAGTTAAGATGTACATTTTATATTATACTCATGTACCTCATAGCTTCTAGAGCCAGACTTCCAGGTCTGCCCCCTAGCTCTGGAATATATCAGCTCTGTCCTTATAAAGTTGTTTAACCCCTTGGTTTCCTCATCTGCAAAATGGAGTTGATAGTAAGATCTATCTGATAGGATTGTTATGAAAGTTAACTGAGTAGACTTCAAGTTCTTACTATCATATATATAGTGTTCTATGTCGGGTGTCAACCATGATGTTATTACTTATATGAATAAGAAGTTTATGAAATAATACTTATCCATATTATCTGTAACCTAAAAAAATTTTTTCAAGAAACTTTAAATTGATTTCACAACCAAATATTGGGTCTCAACTGCAGTTTGAAAATAACAATGCTTAGCAATTTCATTTTCTTTTTAGATATTCATTTGCTGGAGTTTGGTAAACACCAGTTGCTTTTAAAAAATCCCTTGAGGGTGCCTGGGTGGCTCAGTTGGTTAAGCGGCTGCCTCCGGTTCAGGTCATGATCCCAGGGTCCTGGGATTGAGCCCCACATTGGGGTCCCTGCTCAGAGAGGAGTCTGCTTCTCGCTCTCCCTCTGCCTGCCAATCCCCCTGCTTGTGTGCGTGCTCTCCCTCTCTGTCAAATAAATAAATAAAATCTTTAAAAAAATAAAAATAATAAAAATCCCTTGAGAACAGGCAGAAAAACCATAAACCATCTGTCAGGAGTCATAAGAATGGACACTCCAGCCTCCCTGACTTATTTCCACATTTTATTCCGCACAGAAGGACCTACACTATCCATTCCGTTCATCATTAAGTAGAGTTGAGTCCTGTTTTTTTCTGTCATTACTCTGCATATATAGATAAACATTCAGCTTCATAGCTGGTTCTGCCACTTCTTGAAACCGATAAGCAGTTAGCGGGGTACAACTTCAGAAGCCCGTGCCCCAAAATCAGCAGAATTAGAAGACATTCTTTTTCTTCTACTTTAAGTATACGATCTGTTAACGTTTAATCAGTACACTCTTTGTGTGGGCATAATTCTAATAATTTTAACTCCTATTATTTCATGTAATCCTTAAAAAGAACACAAGACCCTATGAGAGAGCTACTATTGTTATCCCTACTTGACAAAGGAAAATATTGAGACACAGAAAAGTTCAAGGATTTGCCAAAGTCACACAGACAGTAAGTGAGCTGGGACTGAAGACCAGTTGGACTGAGTAAAGAACCCCGGGCTCAGCATTTGCCTTTGCAATAGGGCTCCACGTTCAAGGGTGGGGGAGTCAGGCACTGCATGTTAACGGGGTAGCTTTTCACTGTGGGACATCCTCAGAGACCAGGTACTTGCTGCTCTCCAACTGAGAATTTTCTATGCTTCCTACCTTCTCCATTCCCCAGGTGGCTGGCCAGGGGCTATTTGTCCAACTCTTTATTGCTTGTTGTTGTTGTTTTTTTCTCCTGGCCCTGAGTCCTGTTGATCTTCTCCCTGGTCTTTGAAATTGCTCCATACCTTTTCACATGGAATTAGTCTCTCCTAACCCTGTGCATCTTTAAAAATGTGTACACACCTCAATTATAGCAGCTAACACACTGCAATATAATTAGCAGTTTATGGAAGTCATCCCTGCCAGGCTGGGAGCTGCTCTGTTCTTTTCATATTTATATTTCTATCTACAGTGTCTGGCACAGAGCCTGTCAAACAGTTGGCACATACTAAGTACGCATTTAACAAGTATGAATGGAAGAACAGGTGGACAGACAAATGAACCTTTCCTCCTGAAGGTGAGAAATGGCTCTGTAATGTCATGTCCTGACTCATCCACCATACTGCTTCCCTGCTATACTTCTTTGCAAACGATTTCCCCATGGACTGGAAAGTTTAAAAAAATATATAATAAAATATTTCAGAAATATCTTGCCCTAGTAGAGATTACTCTGATGATTTCACAAACTGAAAATTTGTTCCACATTAATGCCTCTTTTTAATTTTTTTTGGTTTTTAATCCTTTCCAATATTACAGTGGCCTTTGGTTCTCAAAGATGCTATACTTCTAATTTTGGCAGATCTTTCTTAACTCCTTCAAACAAACCTGCATTCCTATTCTATTCTATTCTATTCTATTAACTCCACCCACCTTCCTATAGCTTCAGCCACCGTGGGACTGTCACAAATCTTTTCTTCATGAAGACCCCTTCTGCACCTCAGTGCTAAGATGATCTTGTCAGTGACATCAAATATCCCGCTGCAACTAACAACCTGATAATTAAGTGACCCGATCATTAAATAATAACTATTATATACAACTTCAATAATCTGTGCTCTTCTTTCTGTCTTAGAAAACTCTTTAAGCCAACAATTCCTAACAATGAAAACAAATCACGTTTTCAGAGTTTTCTATATTACCATCCTAATTTCAAAGGTATCAGTAAGAATTTCAATTCTACAAATTCCCTAACTTGCTATGAACGTAATTATGATGAATGAACAAATGCTTGCATTTTTGTTGATTAGTTAATAAAATTACTGAGGCATAAAAACATTCAATGTTATGTTTTACATTAACTCAGTTTTAAAGAATAAAAATAATATGGCACTAGGATCTCCACAGAGACATAAGTTAGTCAAACCGCTAAAACAACCCCATTGGATACAGCAAGACACACTTTATAACTTAGATATTATAAAGGTGCTATGTGGTGTTTTATCGAGTTTAATACTAGTTTTATATTCTACAAACAAGTTTCTACTTGTTTTATATTCTACTACAAGTTCAGTGTAGTAAATACACTAAACTTTAACTCTGTGCCAAGGGCTGGAGTGAGTGTTTGATAGGTATCATGTCATTTACTCAATCACATCTATTCTATGAATTGTATTTTAAGTCAATAATTTGAGAAAATTAACTCACTCATGTATACACGAATTTGTCTTGTACACAAACTGCCTTCTCTGTGGACTCTGTATGTTCTGTCCGCTGCATGCTGCCAGGCACATAAATGCATAAAACAGAGTTCACCCATAACGTGTATGGTTACTTTCTGCTTTGAATTTTTTACATCTAGCCATTATGTAGATTTGTATGAAAACAAAATATTATGTAGCTTTGTGTGAAATGGTGCAATCATTTTGGAAAACATTTTGGCAGTTTCTTAAAAAACATAAACATATACTAAATTTATGTCCCAACAATTTCACTCTTGGGGAATTTGGTTACTCTTATCTAAGAAAAATGACAAAATATGTCCACAAACATTGTATTTGCATGGATATTAATAAAAGTTTTATTCATAATAACCCAAACCTAAAAACAATCAAATTGTCCACAGATAGGTGAATGTATAAACAAAATATGATATCTCCATATATCCGTACAATGAAATAGGATGCATCAATAAAAGGGAATAAACTACTGATTCATGCAACAAATGGATATTTATTTAAAAAAATTATGCTGATTTAAAGAAGCCAGACACAAAAGAGTACATATCATATAATTCCACTTACATGAAATTCTTCAAAAGATGAATATAATCTTGACATAGAAAGCTGAGCAACATTTGCCTGAACACAGAATTGTTCAGGGAATACAGAATTGGCTGGGTGTTTTTAGGTTGAGTTCTACTGTATTTTGTTTTTAAATCTAAGGTCCTATTTTCTCCCCAAATGTGGACATTAGGTAATATAAAGTATATATAATAGAGAAACAAAAAGGAAGGGCAGTTTGTGCCCAAAAGACCCATTACCATCTAGCCTACTTTATTTACTGTTTAGGGCACAAAGATTCCATGCCTTTTCCAATTAGCACAAACACAACTTCATAAATCCATTACGTAAAGTATTTTCTTTTGTTGATCAACAGCCAACAATTTTCTTTAGCTAATATTTAAATTTCAGTGAAAATGGATTTTGACATTTTTCTGGAGTTTGCCAAATGCCTTCTCCTACTCCAGGCTCTTTGCTGAAGCTTATACTGCACAGAGGAAACCAGAGGATTCTTAGTTTAGTATTTAGGTGGACTCAGCATCAAATCCTCTTTTGACTTTGTTTTCTACTTCCAGAACCCAGACCTTATATCTCAGTTCCAGTGAGTAAGTCTTTGCCTTGGTTTTGTGTCTGAATCTTAACTTGATAGACTGTAACAGGTTCAGCAACTCTAAACCTAGAAACCCGCATAGTTCTATAATTTCCCTCAGGAACTCGAGTCCTATGTTCTGTTGCCAAAATGTTCTGATGCTGTCACCTTTCTGAATCATTGCACATTCTCTGCATCCCGTTTATTTCATCCTCCAACGGCCTGGACCACCAAGGACCACCAATCCTTCATCCCCAGAGACCAATGTCTGTTGGTCTAGCTCAGTGATTCTTGACCAGTGTTTAACTAACCAAGCTTAGGCTTTGCTTCCTGACTGATTAAATAAGAATATCTGGGAGAGAGACCCAAGTATCTGCATTTTTAAAAGCCCTCCAGATGGTTCTGAAATTCAGACAGGGAAGAGAAGGCTGAGAATGGGGTGAGGCAAGGGAGAGTGCAAAATTTAAGGGGGCTCCAAAAAACAGGAATCAAGATATAACTTTAATGTACTATTTTTAAAAATTAAAAGGAGGGGCTCCTGGGTGGCTCAGTCGCTTAAGCGTTCTACTCTTGATTTTGGTTCAGGTCAGGATCACGGGGTCATGAGATTGAGCCCCCCGTCAGCTCCGGGCTTGGGGCTCCATGCAGAGTCTGCTTGTCCCTCTCCCTCTGCTCCTCCCCCTGCTTGCACTCTCTCTCTCTCTCAAATAAATAAATACACAAATAAATAAATAAATAAAATCTTTTAAAAAATAAATGCAAAGTAATCCATAATAAGCAAAATATTAAAATTTTTAAAAAGGCTCAGGACTTGGAGCCTGAGGTAGAAGGGAAAAATTCGTAATATTGATAGTGTTCTTTATTTAAAATTTCGATATGTTATTCATCATAGACTTGTTTGCAATTATCTTAATTTAAAAAATAGTCCATGAAAATATTGATTCTATTAATCACTGAGGTTTTGGGTACTCCTTGAAATGTTGCCTTCTCCTCACCCTGGTCTGCGTCCTACAAACCACTGACCTAGTCACATGCTCTGCATTACCTCTGACCCTAGTGCCAGTGGACTGAAGTGAGCACAGATATTCTCTTTCCCAACAATTTTCCACCTGCCAACCCAAGCTCCAGTTATGACAGTATAAGATAGAGAAACATATATAACATATACATATATGTGGCATATAAGATATACATAATATATAACATATATATAACATATACATATATATTGCATATAATATATACATAATATATAACATATATAATATATACATATATATTATATATAATGTGTACATTATATATATAATATATATCTATATATACAAGTCAATGGCTTTTGTTCGAAGTTCCAATCTCTTTCTCAAGCCTGAGTCCAATTGTAGGAATACACCTATACCCAAAACACATAGGAGGACTAAGCTAGTATGTACATTTTTAAAATTCTGTCTAGGTGACTTTGATCCATCATTGCTCCCCACCTCCCACATTAGAACAACTGAGCTAGGTCAGTGTTGCTCCAAGTTTGGTCCACAGACCAACAGCATGGGCATCACCTGGAAGTTTATAAGAAATGTTTATAAGGGGGGAGCAGAGCAAGATGGCGGAGGAGTAGGAGACCTGGATTTCGTCTGGTCTCAGGAATTCAGCTGAATAGGGATCAACCCATTCTGAACACCTACGAACTCAAC